>NC_092800.1:31604055-32263137 GCF_918797505.1 Bemisia tabaci
CCTCCGCGTATAGGAGCTTTCGCCTTGACTCTGAAACCAGTCATTGACAGCTATCTGTGCCTCTGAATCAGTTGAAAATCGCTTCCATTGTGGAAGTTTTTCCGCTCGGGAACAAATGAAAGTCACATTAAGCTAAAGTAAGAGAGTTTGAAGGATTGGGGGAAAATTTCCCTACGCAAAGCAACTGATTTGGAAGTGCAGATCGCTGTCAATGACTGGTTTTGGAGTCAAGGCGAAAACTTCTACGCGGAAGGCATCAAGAAGCTGCTGTAATGATACCAGAAATGTCAAAAAAGATGTGGAGACTACGTCAAAAAGTAAGGTAAGGCCTACTAAATGAAAACGTTAAAATTCCTTGTTGATGTGATGTATAGAGGCGATAACCCGAGTCTTCAATAATCGACTCTCCGCGCATCCTGACCCCGAAGGTGGGCACGCGGCGATAGGAGGTTGTCTCTGTAAAATTAAGTTTATTTGCGAATCCTTTGACCGATTTTCAAACACTTGAGCTTGTTTTAAAGCTTAAAGTATGCCTAATATGTGCTTCTTTACCGATTTGATTTATCTCTTTCCGCTCGGAAGATACAAGGTAGGAAACCTTACTTTTTGGATGACCCTCGTATCTAATGGCGCAAGATCGATATCTCCCGCTGCCTTCGTCGCGCTCTCATTCTCGTGATTTTCACGTTAAGTGTACATATGCATAGACCAATCTCTTTCAAATTTAATCGTCTTTCGACAGAAGTGGCGGGATTTTCGATATTTTGAACAGAAAAAAAGTTATGAGCGAAAAATGGGGAAAAACCGTGAATTTTAGTCGTTTTTTTCAAAATGGCGGCCGGGGGGAGGGTCGGATCTGTCAGGCAAGTCGAAATTCGGATTCTACGACCCAAAAAACATAAAGTTAGCCCATAATTGCTAGTTCGACTAAACTTTCCCTCAAAAATCCTCTATTGCCTGGACTAACTATCATTTTCAAATGCATGAAATTTGCAATAACTTCATTGACAATTCCCTCTGTGAATGACTGAAAAATCAATTCAGTGAAAGGAAGAAACACCCGCATTTTGGAAAAAAAAAAATTGAAAATTCATTTCCAAAGTATTCAAGATGCACAAGTATAAGAGTCATTCCAAAAGTAAGCTTCATCATCCTAGTTCTCCAAAACTATTAAGCGCATAGTCCTTTTAGAAATGCAAAAAAAGGTATTGTAATTAACAAGAAACTAATTTTTACAAATATATGTATTAATCAAAATGCTTTAAAGAAAAGCTTTTGAAGGACAGAAAAACAAGAAATTTACAATCTTCCAAGTACAGTTGACAATTTCACAGGTTTTTCTCATCGAGAAATTAAAAACTGAAACTTTATACAATTACAAAATTACAAATACTCGAGGATCTAAATTTGTCTGGTTTTCATGAAGACCCACAGTGGTTGAGAAAATCACACAAGTTTATCACAATCTCTCATAAAAAATAAATTAAAGAAACATTTCTAAGTTACAGAACACATTGTGTTAAGTGAACATAACTTGAGTTCAACATAAAAGAATAAGATTGATTAGTACAGAAAATAAAAAATTAAGAGCGGGAAACCGAGCCTTAGTGAAAGTTTTATTGAGCAAAAAATTAAATGCAGATACACAGATCTTGACGTCTTTTCCGAAAATTTCAGAGAGCTCTGATCTAAGTCGGTCGACTGGAGTTTGCTTAGCGATACTGGCTCCATAAATTTTGACTGCGAAAAAATAAAATGCAATTGACTGATATGCAGGGCTACTAAAGTTGATGATGTGCAGCTAGTGTCAAGTGGCAGAGCTTGAAGATGCTTGAGGAAGTTTCTTGGGTTCTAAATTGGCAGTTCTAGAAGAAAAACATTGTTGCCATTTACTGTGGGTTGCTACTGCTGGCGACTGTTATTTTGCCATCAATAGTAAGAACGCTATAACATTACCCTAGATTTTGCAATTTTTTTTGGAACAAAACACTCAAGCACATAAAAAACCAGATTACCTTCTTTCGTCATTGTTCACAGGATGAGACCTGATGAAACAGCATATTCATTCTAGAAACATACCGGAATGGGCAAGAGAAACTCTCAATACGCCATAACTTTTCAATTATTGAGTTAAAATGTTCCAGTATGGACTGTTGTCCTAATCATCAAAGGGGAAAACTTTTGACGGGGGGAGGGGGAGCAGCCCTTTCTAATATCAATATTTTCAAATGGGGTTCCCCCACTTGAGACACATCAAGCTATTAGGTATCAAGTGTTTCTTTTTTCCATCTCGGTGCAAGTATTGCACGATTGCTTGTGAAAGAAAATTTTGTCAGAAAAAAAACTGAAAATCCTAGAGTGAAGTAGCAGCATTCTTACTTTGGACAACAGGAGGTACCTATTTACATGGAATATAAACAACTTCAAAATTTTTACCTTTGAAATAACTTTGGCTAATAAGAAAGTAATTTTGCTCACTAGTTTTCACCTATTCTGCAACAGTCGTTCAAGGTCTACCCACATCTCAAACACTTTTTTAGACTTACAGGCCTCCAACCCCTTCATCCGAAATTACTGCCGCTTGACCCAGGCTGCATAAAATCGTTCCTTCCTGATCTTGAAGTATTTTTTCCCCCCAGTTAAATAACAAATTTCTGTACTGAACCACTAGTTGCAAGGATATACTTAACTGATCTGAAAGGTGATAAAGACATTATGAGATCAATCATACTTAAAATGAGGAATGAGCTGACAATTTTACGCTTACTGAAAGAAACTGTTTTTACACACTAGTAAATCTGAGGGGGTGGTATGTTATTTGTACATTATTGTCAATTAGACATGATGAAGCACGCATTACTGCGAATATTCCAGAAACTAATTACAAAACACGTTTTGGTATTGTGTTGATATAGTCCAGCTTTGGCCGATTCCAATGGAGCGTTCCTATTAAAATTTCTCATTGACATCTGATGAAAATACACTTATCCTCAAAATGAAATATTATGCTAATTAGAGCGGGATTTTCGGGAAACAAATTCAAGAATGCATGCTCTTGCTCACACATGACCAAATTGGTGCCAAATAGGACTTAGAAGTAAGTAGTGCTATCAGCTCCAGCCTAATGGAACTGCTGCCTTCCACAATGTTACTTCTGAACACAGTAAGACCTCGATTTAAAGGATTTCACAGGGCTGACGAATTGATCTGTAAATTTGAATTATCTTAGGCCCTTGAAGAGACCGGAAGTTCAATTTGTTAAATCGCAATCCAATAAACCGAGGTCTTACTGTAAAACAAAGCAACAAACACTGGCAAATGAACCATTTGATTTTTTCAGGAACAGTCTAACAAGAAAATTTAGTGTACAAGTACATTTTAAAATATTTGATGTAAGAAAAAAAAAGTCGACTTCGAAATTGAGAAATATCCTACAAAGTAATGTTTTTGTAGGCTTAATCCACTTTAAAAGTAGAAATATTTGTATAGTCGAGTATCATGCTTTGTTAATCTTAACATTATCGATTTAAAAATGGCAGTACTGTGGGGCTGAACTCAATTATTGATTTCAATTTTTAAGCAAAAGCGACTGAATCTAATTGGAAATAGTATTAGTTTTTTTTTTTTCTTCTTGAGAAGGTTGCATATTTTTTTGCCTCTCAAAGAGAAGCGTCTTATGATTTCTTTGGAAAACGCAGGATGTCCAGTAGTTTTCCGATTTTCCAATAGGAATATTACAAAAAGCTCAAGTTTAAATATTTACGTCATACTTTAATCTGATGACGATATTAGAGAACACAACAAAACCAGTGTTCAATGAAAATTATTCAGACTATATCCTTTGGGTACTTAATATTCAAGCTCTTTCTGTAAGTTCCGGACATAGGATTTCTTTTAATCTTGATTTGAAAATTAGGATCAATCAGTTGCAAAAGAAACATATTTTTCTATTTCATTTCATTGAGGCCATTCCAAGAAGAGTCTTAATTGGTTTAAGCTCTAGGTTCAGCTGTGTTAAAGCTCCAATTCTACAATGTAAAAGTTAAGGGGCATGCAACTCCTAAGCTAACTGAGCTCTTCAGGTAAGCTCAAGTTCACTGATTACACATAGAGTTCAGTCTAGGTGAGTAAGAAAGGGAAAAAAAGAAAAAATAAAAAAAGGTGAAAACAAAACCAATTATCAAAAGTTAAGTAAAAACCGTTTTAAACTTTTGCTGAACAAAAGTATGCGGAATATAAACGGGGACACGAGGTTACAAAATAAGAATAATACAGAAAATCTGATAGAAAATTACAAAATTAATTTAACGCTTGCCAGAAGTTTGGATTTAATTCTAATTTCCGCCGGAAAGTTTCGTACCAATTTTTTATAGCGGACATTGGAATGTACGGTTCATTGGGATTCTGAAGGGCTTGCGTAGGAGATACCGAAAAACTGCAAACATAATTAAATAAATATTGTACAGTTTTTTCTGTAAACTCGACAAACTTAGCTTTATTGGATTCTGATGCACTTTCGAGGATTTGATTCTGTTGTGCAACAATATTGATAGGTTCAATGGAGATACCTATCTGAGCGACGTGTGAGATTGCTTGGGTACCAAAGGGAAAACTGTTCACTTGATCTCCTTCACCACTTCTTTTCAGATTAGAAATTTTGAAAATTGCTGATGGTTTTTCATTCGACAGACAACCTAAGAGTTGAAAACTTGGTGGGGCAAAAGGATCTGGCCAACTGAAGTAGACTGAAAAAAAGAGCAACAAAACTGAATAGACACTGATCATCAAAATTTATTTCATTACTCAATGACATTTCTCATAAAATAAGAGTATAAATCAGTTCGGATATTAATTAGCGGCCAATGAATGAAAACGTGGCAGGCTTGCTACTTTCGGCATAAAAAAGGCCATAGAAGTCAAAATTAAGAATTTTCTTAAAACTTTGAACTTTTTTTCTGATATTTGAACATTATGATGAATATCGCTGTAACACAATAATGAATTAGTAGGAAGTTATGTATAACTTTTACATCAATATCTACTAATTATTATTACTTGTACTTATTTTATATTTTGAATTCTGAAGTGTTTCAAGATGTGAAAATAAAAATGAATTGGTATGCCTGTACCCTCAAGATCACTCAGTGTGAAAAAATCTAAATTACATTGAAAAATACACTACAACTGTCAACTGAGAGATACCTATTCAATGCTTGATTCTCAAACGTAGAATATACTTCTCCATACAGTTAAACACCTGAAAAATCTACAAACCAACAGTTTTTTATTTGAATTTGGAGGAAATATGAAAATCGTACCATAGTAATCTTCGAGATTATTTTAGCAGTCGGAAATAATTTTTTATACTATTATCAGGGGTAACTTTTAATACAGTGTTGGACGCAATTTGTGGCAATTTATCAGGTGCTAAAGTTCAACAAGGTCCACATGCAATTAAATAGGAAAACAACTGGAGCAGTCTGTTCAAGTGAATCCATCTCCTACGTTACTACAATTGTGTGCATGTTAGGATCAGGGACTTAAATTCAATCCCTTGCCCAATTGAAGGGAGAGGCTGTAACTACTCTGCAGTATCTCTCATTTTGAGACAACAGGCTAGTGGATGTTTACAAAAATGACTATCATCTTCAGATCATCCAGGTAATCGATGATAGAGGAAATTGCTGCGTCAACCGATCAGAGCAGCCTTTGATTGGCCAACGCTATGTGAGCGGTTCATTTGAAACGCTAGTAGTGGAGTAACAATTCTCAGTATTCGGCCTTTACATCACCAATAAACTGACAATGTCATTCGTGGATGGGTCAATTTTCAAAAGTAAAATTTTATCCTCTTTTTACAGGGTTCTCATGAATTTTTGCATCAGATCAACCCCTAAAAAATATCTACACCACACAAACACATATTGACCTGCAGCTAAGGTTCATCTACTAGCATGACACCACAATAACATAGTGACGCCTTTTTAGTTCTTGTAGGCAATGAAAGATTAGCAAAGATAAAAAATTTACCTAAACCTGCCATTCCGTCAGGAAACAAAGTTGCTCCAGTTAAAAAGACAACAATGTGATTTATATTGTCTGCATCTGGTATTGTGATCAAAAACTGGGTTGAACCATTGAATTCAAAATTTGTTTGGACCTGCGAGGAGAAAATATAGAGTAAAATGAAAATAAAGAGATACGAAAATTCAGGGATGTACAATACCCTATTCCTGATCATGCAAGCCTAGAATGAGAGAAAATTGAGGTAAGCCCTCAGATTGTTTAATTGTTTTGCTACGTTCCGCATAGATATAGTAAAATAAGCATTGATCAAGCCCTTCTAACTACCATTTTAGAATTCGGATACAGCAGACAAGCTGGAGAGGTGGAATGAGACAGATGAAACGATTTTTTTTTTTTTTTTTTTTTTTTTTTTTTTTAGGAGTTTAAAACACTACACAAGAGTAAAATTTAAGATTCTAAAAAATTTAAAAAACTTTTAAGACAATTTTTGAACCACTCACTTGCATAAAATCTTCTTTTCACGGAAGCGGACGCGTTTCGGAGGTTACCTGCCCTCCATCATCGGCGCGACTGGTCAATTCCAATCAGCTGATTTCGGTCCCGGATTATTTCCCGTCCCTCCATCGTTGTCACATCTCGAGTGTATTGTTGTAAACAGTCTGTTATTTACTCCCGTTAGATCCGTATTAAAAATGTTGTTCTTATTTTGGTACATGTAAATACTTTCCCATATGTCTAGTTTATTTTTCTCAGTGACTTTTCTTAGCAGTTTCGGTTCAAACGATATTTCGTGTCCTTCTTCCCAGTAGTGTAGAGCTACTGCTGATTTCTCTGTTTGTCTATTTCTAACACATCTTTTATGTTCTTGGGCTCTTACTTTCAGTGAACGGCTGGTCTGTCCTATGTAGAATTTATTGCATTCTGTACAGTTAATTTGGTAAATACCTTTCTCCTCGTTGTCAGGTCTTCTGTTTTCAATCTTCTTGCTAAATTGTTGGGCAACATTGAACCTATTGGTGAAGCTTAGTTTGGGAATGAGACAGGTTTGGTAGATACCTACTAGGCAGCAAAAATATCTCAGATTACTTGGTAAACTCTGTAACATCCAGCATGCCTTTCAAAAGAATTCAGTAGGAACTTGTGAAAAAATCTGGATCGAATTTAAAGAGATGATTGTTAAGAAAAAGAAAATACTTCCGTGATTATTAACTTTGAAGCCATACCTCTCCGTTTGAAATTAGGGCATACCTAATATGGAAATAGAGTGAGGTTTCATAAGTGAATAATAAATTAAGCTTCAGAACTTCAAGTTAGGCCGTTTTGCTACAGAGTTCTGAAAGCAATAGGATAAATAAGAGCAAAAATTGAAAAAAGTTGAACAAACCTGTCTGCCAGAAACGATAACGCCAAACATGGCATTAGCCATGATAACTACTTAAGGCACTGGAAATTGGTTATGATAATTTAAAACTTAAGTGCTTTTACACTAAATAGAAAATTAATTTAAATATAATAAATTAATAAGGACTAGTTGAAAATAAATTACTCAGCGCACTCTTCGCATACATCCATGCATTCTGATTATCTGATTAGCAACTTTTCAAGAGGTTAGAAAGCTCCCGGTTGTAAACAAAACTTTTCTAGTATGTTCTATACAACAACGCTCTCTAACAGGGAAACTGGTAACTTAACAAGTACTATCAAAATCCGGTAGAGTTCGCCAAGATGGGCGTAAACAATTATAACCTCACTTTCTAAGGCGGGGCATCGTAATGTCAGTTACTTTGTATAAAATTTTTATTTATTTTAAGTTTTAAGTATTTATTAATCAACAAAATGTATTTTAAAACATCAGGATTAATCAGCTGTCTACTTCTGATTTTGAGTTTTGTCTCTGTGAATGGTAAGTTTCTTTATGCTGACCGTACTTGAGTCAACATACTCCATTCACAACTGCTCCGCAGCGGTTTTTCTGCAGCGATTATCTTTAATTTTTGAAGCCCTTCCAGGTTTCATTTTCTTCTTACAAATACGATTTTAATCTATTCTAAAATATTTATTAAATTTTCTTTTACCTTTTTTGTGGCATGTGATTATCGGATCTCCAATGAAAGCTCCAATTGTACAACGCGACAGAGCGTCAAATTTTTTTCATTTAATTTATATTGAAAGAAAATATCAAGTGTTCATAGGAAGGAACATATTTTAATTCTTATGTGTGATATTGATCTCACTTAATTTGATCTAGGGAACTTATTCATGAGCATAACTTCAATTCTGGCCTGATGCCATTGAAATAAGTACTTAGGGACTGATAGCCAGTAGCAAAATATCCTGAGCAATCCTATGTAGTGATTCCAACTTGCAATTGTATTGATATTAGTTGCACGATTGCGTTTTTTGCTTGTTACCAATTGGAATTGAAATGACCGGGAAATGATGGATTCCAGCTAGCTTGAATAGTATTTTTTTTATTATCACATTAAAAGGCAAAATTTCTTGAATCAGTTTTTACCGCATCTTCCTAAAATTTGTCTTATTTGTTTAATAATCAGGTGTTTTGAACATTTAAGAAGAATTTGATTGGTATTGGTTTGATAAGCTAGTGCTGAGTTCATATCATGAACTTCGTAACACAACCTTTGTCCAGGCAACAAGCTTGTAAATGCAGCCCTGAGCTCCTTTGCGAATCTATAAATCTGTGATGAAAATGCCATGTCCATTTTATTTCAGGCACTTTATAAGGTGATGCGAGCCAGGTCTATTATATTCAAATGGAAAACTAAAATTTTTTCTCACCTTTTTCTTTAACAATTGCATTGAAATGTAGAAAACTAATTACCAAAATATTTTGTTTGTCATAATCCTCTGAAAATCTGTACAGTCTCTGCCTTTCAAATAATAAAATCGTTTTTAATTTTTGTTTTTACCGTGCAAAATTTCGAAAATTCAAGCAATTTTAAATTTTCTCTGGTTTTGTTACTTTTTTAGCCCAGGCCAATGACTTCAAGAATAGCAGCAACATCGTTTGGTGTACTTCAAGCCTTGAAGAACAATACAAGTGCCTTAATTTCTCCCTTGCTGTCAATTTAACCAAATCAGTTTTCGAGCCTTTCTATTTATCATGTTATCAGGTTTGAAAATTTTGATTTTCCTAATTTTTTTTTCCCTTGTTGCGGTCTGAACCGAAAATGAAACATCTGTAGCATTGTAGAAACATTACGCTGTTAACATTGCAATGATTTGCTTTTTGCTCAGCCAGTCATCTTCAAACGGAGAATCTTACAGAAATATTCTGTTCACAGCAGAAAAAATTGACACTTTAGAGGGTCTTGAGAAGTCAGTGGTAAAAACTCCGGATTTTACTGTCCTTTGATCCTGAGAAATAAGTTTCTCTAATAAAACGATGAATGCTCAAAACAGAAAAACTATGAGCAATCAGGGATATTATTAATCAATCTTCGTTTTTGATACCTATTTTTTTTTCATTCATTCATGTCTGTCTGTCATGGAAAATTCCTAAATGTTGGAGAACTCAAAATTCATGTACGTAATAGTACAACTGTCGGAAAAATTTTTAATGGACATTTTGAGCCAAGAAACTCAAGATGTCAAATCAAACCGGAGTCCAGGGTTTCCAGTGGTCTGAAAAACATTGAAAATCAGGGACTTCATAGGGACCTGGACAAGTCAGGGAATCTTATGAGTAGCGTTTTGGCTCAGCAACTGCATCCAGTGTTATTGGGAAGACTGCAAACAACTTCAGAGTGTCTTTTTCCTTAATTTGAATCTCTAAAAGTGGGGATTTCATCCACATTTAACAGAGGACATCGTAATTAAAAGAAAAAAATGTGAGTTGAAATTTTGATTGAAGATAGAGAAAAGTCAGGGAATCTTAAATTAAAGAAATCACAGAAACTATGGAGTCATTGACAATAAAATAATGTATAATAATGTAATAGTGTGATTTACATATATCTTACGTCATATTTTACCTCTTTTTAGGCGTTCAATAAAGAAGAATGCATGAGTTTACTAGATCAAGAAAAGGCAGATCTGACAAGTCTAGATGCTGGTGAAGTCTTTGTCGGTGGTCGTTATCACAGTTTAGTCCCAATCATGCAAGAAGTTTATCCAGGTATAAACAGCATAAAATACATTCCTTTAAATTTATTAAATGTCTGTATAGATCTTAACAAGGGTGTTAATTGCTCTTCATTGTGTGACAGCCTGGTGCTTCAGCATTGCTGAAGCACCCCTATAATTTTGGAATCTGAGGAGCTGTTTTTACATAGACAAAAATTGGAAGTAATTTTGCGCCCTTTTTTTCTGCTGCAAACTTTATCACCTACTTACACACTTAAGACCTATTGTACCATCTTGACATTGTTATAATTTTAAGAATAAAAAAGTTCAGATTAAGTTAACCAATAACTAATGTCACTTGATCAAATCTAGCTATCAGAATATCAGGTCAGGTGTTGTGATTGGCTTATTCGATGACTTGGACCAATCACAGCTCTTGGAACATATTGTTGATCAGCCTATTGATAGAACAGTTTGATAGTAGGACAAATGCTCATTCCAGAATCTAAGAAATCTTTTACTGTGAAAATGCTTCAGCCATTTTTGCATGCTCTCTCAGTTCACCAAGTTATCTCCTATTTCAGTTTGATGATTATCTTTTATGCAATTTTACACATTCCAGAAAACATGCGACACTTTTATTCTGTGGCGGCTGTGAAGAAAGGATCTCTCCCAGATGTGTACAGCATAAGAAATTTGCGCGGTAAAAAAGCTTGTTTTGCAGGTGTGGGTACTTTAGCAGGTTGGGTCATCCCTGTTCATGTTGTAAGTATTTTTCAATTTTGTAATGTTAAAGACAAGAGGTTTTTTCTTCTTCTTTTCACCTTTTTCTCATTAAATGCTTTTTAAGCAAGAAACTTTTTACCAGCTTAAATTCATAATTTTCAGGCCTCTTTAAAATCTCCTTTATAATTTTGTTAACTATGAATACCGCAAGTGTCTACAGATTATCAGTACCCCAATTTTTGTCAGATGCTGAAAAATCCTGTGCATATAATACCTGGGAAAAGAATTCCTATGTGTTTACAAAGCGTAATGCAGTTTTGCAAGCAAAACGAATTAATCAAATTGGAGTCATGGGGTTTTGAAGTTTACAGCTCAAAGAACACTTTTAAGTCGAGGTATATGAAATGAAAATAGCTTCCAAAGTGTGCTAAAAATGTGATTTTTCTCAGCAAATCCAGGATGGAAATGTTTTGCATTAGTCTGATAAAAATCACTAGTCAGTAGATACCTTGAATCTTTAAAGTTAAATGGTGCAGACATCATGAACGTCAGTCTAGTAACACTGCAAGTGTGTGTTTAAGTTTTAATTCATGAAGATTAAATTAATGTCCGCAAATAATAACTTACTAAATTAGGTACATAGTCCCCTACATAACCCCTTAGGTACATAGTAATAACTTACTGTTTGAATTCTATTTTTAACAGTTAATGCAGCATGGTGGCATGGAAATAATAGATTGTAACAATCATGTGAAGTCTACAATCAATTTCTTCGGCCCGAGTTGCGCTGTGAACTCATTGATTGATAAGTACAATCCTATTGGTAAGTATCCAACATCCAGGTGTTCTTAAAATCAATTGAATAAGTTTCGTTTTAAATATTTTTCCCAACCCGGTGTAAAATTTTTTCTGCTCTATTCACTAAAATTTCTAATTTCCCTCTCGAACGAGGCGTTGGGTGAGAGAAGGGCACCTCTAAGTTGTGGTGTTTCTATCTGTATATCTTCCTTAAAATGTTAGCTGAATATTCTTCATGATTCTACAGTATTCTGTGTAAAATATTTCAGAAAAATCAGTCATTAAATTTGTATCTAATACATGAATTATGAGCAGAGATTCTGAAACAACGCAACCAAGAAGTGCCCATCTTGGACTCAGGGTCTCAATTAATAATGTGTTTTTTCATACTTTGTGTGAATACTTCACAAATAACAGACATTTACTGCATTTTTCGGTAACCATGTGTCAAAACGGGAACTGAGGACAATGATTCATCAGTTTCTCTGATCTCAGTCAATTTGGACTTAATAATTAGATTGTTTCTAACGCTGTGGCCTTAAGTTTCACGAAAGTGTCTACAACACTGAAAATTTTTAGTTTTTGTCCACTGCATTGCTCAAACAATTGTGTCCTATTTAATTATTGTCAAGTTCATGGGCACTTCTTGTTTCTTTTTTCAGGGGATAACTCTAATAAGTTGTGTGACATCTGCATTGGAAGAATTCCTGGTGAACGTTGCACTGCAGCCGACCCATATGCTGGCTTCGAAGGAGCTTTTAAGTGTCTAGTTGAAGCTGGTGAAGTCGCATTTCTAAAGCATACTACAATTACTGAGATGACCGCAACAAATCTGAACTTCCGTGAGTTATATTTCATTGATTTTACCTTAGATAGTTTTGAATCAGTATTTTCTCTCTACAAGAAAAAGTCTTGTTTATCTTCTTTTTTCCTTTGAATGCCTCAATCCTCATCTCTCATTTTTTGCATTATTAAATTACACAAACTGATTGTGGTGGACGTACGGGTCGTAAGACAGTATGTTGGAGTTTTTTACCAAGGTGCGTTAAAAAATTCAGCATAAAGCTGAAAATCTCAATACAGAGAGAAAAAGCTCATATAAGCACAATTTTCCCCCCAAGAGATATTGACAGCGTAAGTCCACAATCACATATCTCGTTTGCAGTGTCTGAAAATCTACGCCTCTATGTTATTCTTTTAAAGGAGAACAAATTATCATCATTCTTTGAAGTTTATGAGGAATTTTCCTTGCACAGAGAAGAAAAATCACGGCAGTTTTAAAGAATTGCCATCGAGTAGTATTCCGTTTGAAAAATAAAGTATGACAGGAAGTCTGCGACATCGCAAACCAAGTTATGTGATTGCCAACTCACACCATCGATATGTGGTACAACCCTAGTAACATCCATTCAATTACACTCCTTTTCAGCTTTATGCTGAATTTTTTAACGCTTCTTGGCAAAAAACTCCAACATAATATCTAATGCTATAATCTATGTTGTGAATACCTGAGTATAAAGGATAATAGGCCATGCACAAGATTTCCTCCTTTTCCTATATTACAGTTCTTGCTCTTCCTTCAATTGAGGACACTGCACCAAGAACAGCCTATAACTGGAAACCGCGTTTTGAGAAAAACGCATTTAAAGTTTTGTTGTTGATGTACTGCGCAGACTTTTCTATGCAGGTACCCTGTTTTGGTTTTTTTGGGTGACCTAACCCTTCTATTGAAGGATGCCGGGTAGATTTTGCGATACATCTTGGGTTTACACTCTAATATATTTAATTTGAAAAGCGGTTTATAGGTCATTATTACGCCCAACAGTCATTTTGGTGGCAATATGAAGTATAAATCATTTTAATCACGCATGATTAACGCAAAATGAAAGAATATCGATAGTGAGTAAAGAAAGGGGTAACTAGCACCTTATAGGCCCTTAAGTTTATAGGCCCGTTTATAGGTCGTTCTTGCACCCATTGATCCAGAGGCCTGACTTAACTCGGAAAAAAAAGGTTTTTCGACCTTAAGCCGTTACCTATCTATATTCTATCGCAACCACAGCATAGTCCAGGGTACGTAGAATCCGAAAAGCAGATGGGCGTAATAACGACCTATACGCCTATAGGCTGTTCTTGGTGCGGTGTCCTCAATTTGAACAATGCCACTTGATTGATATTGCCTTTTTTATTTCCTTTTTGCGCTTTCCCATTGTCTAACGAACTTTAAATCTGCTCTCCTCCCTTCTTTCTTCTCAAGTAAGTACTGTACTCTGAGAGGAGGGTTTGTGTTCCTGTGCTTTTGGAACATTTCTATGAGCGCATTGTTTTATCAAACTTCTTTAGTTACGTGTCTATATTTATATTTTATTTATTCTTCATCTTTCAGTCCAAAATTATTTTGTACTGTATCTTTCAGTTTTAATTTTAAATTTTTATCAGTTTGGATGATTTGAAATCAATTTCTCAGATATTTACTCGTTTATTTACAGTTGGTGTCAATCCCGACGAGTTTGAATTACTATGCTTAGATGGCTCTCGTGCTCCAGTGAGTGAGTATCGAAACTGCAACTGGGGCGCATCTCCCTCGTTTGCTGTTGTCACAACGTCAGCTAAAACTTTTGAAATTCGTCAGAAGTATATCAAATTTTTACAGGTATTTCTACTTAAGTCTTTACATTTCTTTCCTGAAAATAATTTTTGTTGGTATAGAAATTTCAAAAAATACTCATATATCAAGTTTCTCTCTTTTCTTTGATGCAAGCTTAGACAATGCATTCCATTAGATTGATGTCCAGATGAGTCCAGTTGATTTTTGTTGTAGCTCTTCCGATGTAAGGGCGTATGTATTTTTCATTGTGAATCCTAGAATGAATGCAGTCATATAGACTTCAGGGCTCACAGGAAAATGTAGATACACCCTTCAGTTAGAGGAGCATCGCTGTATATACTTGCATTGGGTTACGCACAATGATCAAGATTATCATGGAGCCTTGAAGCTTAGGGTATCTGCTCAAATCAATCAGTCCCTTTGAAGCATTTGATGTCCTAAGACGTATTAGTGATGCCATGATTTTAACTGAAATGTATTACTATAAATGAAACTTGAAACAAGACAGATAATATCTTGAAATTTTGTGGGAGCTATCAAAAGCAAATTAATTTTTTGGGGCTTCTTTCCACTTCCAGTATAAACAATGCAACCGAAAGATGGTAAGGCAATCAACTCTCTTGAAACATTGTAGGATATATGAAGGTCAGTAATACTGTCTCATTTCATATTTGTCTTTGTTCAATTCAATTTTACTTACGGTAATAAAAAAGTATAGATCATTGCTGTGTTTTATGATTGTAACTTCCCTTTGTACTGCTATCAATGATATAAATTTTCTCTCTTTTTTTTTACACAGAATGCAGCAAGAACCTTTGGTGGAGAAAAACCTACAGAGTTCTTTTATACAACATCATCAACAACCACACAGTCATATGATTGGAATCAAGACTTCAACAACCCGAATTTCAACCAGCCTTCAGAAGCCACCATTCCCAACACTTATTCTCAAAACAACAGATTCCATCTTTTCTCTTCGGCGCCATTTTATGGCACCCGACACAACCTCATGTTCCAGGTAACTACAGACCCAAATTTTTAATTGCTTAAATTGTTGCATTAGTTTCTCTCTTTTTCTACATACCAGTATAGTCTTCAAAATTGTTTAATGCTTTTAAAAATTGCAATGATGTGAACGTAGATCATTTTATCATTAAATAACCTTAACAAAGCAATCAATTATTGTACAAAATAATTTTTTGTTTGGTCACACTACCCATATAAGAATTCTTAAGAACACAATCGTAAATTCATCAAAGAATCATTGATATATTTTGGACAGCAAGGTGAAGTCGACCGATAACTCTGAATGGTTGGCTCAAAACTAACCCAGCATAGCAAGGACAGCTCTAATTGTAAGCCCTCGATTCAGAATTTGCCCAGGGCAGTGTAAACGGTTCTGAATTGTGAGTTAAAGGAAATTTTTGTGATCTTTCATCAATACTAAAGCTGAATGTTTTTTGTTTTGTTTTTTTTTTCTGAAGGATTCAACAATGAAACTAGCTCCCCTTCAGGAAGCAGATCAGACATACTCGGGCTTCCTTGGTCCAACTTTAGAAATAATTATGGCTGTCCGTGACTGTCCTGTGAAATCTATGCGTCTCTGTGTCACTTCTGATCCCGAAATGGAAAAGTGCATCAAAATGAAGGTGAGGAACAATCATAATAAGCACTAAAAGTTGAGCACTAAAACAAGATCTATGCCCCTTCCAATTTTGTATGTGTCCCTATTTAATGCATGTTACATGCACTGAAATTTTGCAGATAAGTCTATTTTCAAACAGTTGATCTATTTCTACCGCTGAGTTACTTTAAAGTCCTATCTTCATTTTTTCCACCATTATAAGAGACTGTATTTGGAATTTATTCGCAATGCAGTTGTTTTTCTGGATAACCTTGAGCCTCGATGGGTCAGAGGGAAAAATTAAAGCCCACGCAACATTCATCCTAAACTTCCCTGACAAATATTACTTTTGCTGCTCTAATTTTAGTATTCTAGAAAATGAAATGAAATTGGAGGGTTTCAAACATCTATATTTTTCATTTTTCTTAAGTGCAAAATTGGAATAGCCTCATATCATTTTGTGAGAACCATTTTCTCTTATCCCGCCTTTTAGTCCTTTGATATCAGTCCATCCAAAATGTTTATCCATTTAACTCTTTTTTAATTTACATGTCCATGGTCCCAATAACAATAAATAAAATAAAACCGTATAAAAGAAATGTCAAAGCAAGAAAAATACATAAATTACAAATCATTCGTAAAATAAAGGACCATTTCTCCCTTCAATTCCAAAAAATAAAACTGGACTGTAAAATAGATGTCCCTGAATTCATTTTATAAATTGCTCCGTTTAATGATCGCAGATTTTTCTCTGAAATAAGGGTTTTTAAAATATACTTTAAATAGCTTCATCCTGACATTTTTCTTACAGATCGCATTGAAAGCCCAATTGCTGAAGCCAGAAATGTCATGCTATAAAGGTCACAGTCAAATCTACTGCATGAAAGCCATTCAAGAAGGGTAAGTAGTCAAAAGTTATTCACACTTTTTTTTGAGTCTTATGGGTAGTGATGGATTAGATGGATTTCACTAGAGTCAGCTTAACTACATCAGATGTTGCCTAATTTCATCTTATGTTTTCTCTTTTTACTAGAAAATCAAGCAACATTTTGGTCTGAAAGGACCCTGCAAACCTCTTATGGGGATGTGTGCCATGATCGATTTTCAATTTTTGTATTGCATTTAACTCATCGATGGATGCTGATCAAAAGTCATCATTGCTTCAACTTTCTACAAGCTACCGTTTTGCCACAATCCGCAAAATTTTCAAGCAATTTTATGATCTGAAAATTTGAGTTTTTAGAAAAAGAAGAAGTTTTTGAAAGGTCACCTCCAGTGAAAACCTGAGTACATTAGCTTATGTCAATCATTTTTGTTTTCAGGTTAGCAGATGTTGCTGTTTTTGACGCAGGAGATGTCTACACAGCAGGATTGCATTACAGTCTGGTGCCTTTCATCTCTGAAGTGTACAATCTGGGCAAACCAGAGTATTACGTTGTTGCTGTTGCTAAAGAAGAAGATCCAGACACAGAGTTGACTTACTTGAAAGGTGAATATCTGCACAAACTCATTTTATTTCTTACAAATGGATTTGTTTTAAATGTTTGCTGGAGGGAAAAGAAGAGATGCTTAATATAAAATAAAGTCGCTGACTATGGATATTTTCATTAGCAAGTCTTTTTTCTTTTTTAGGTAAATTCAGTTGCCACCCTGGAATCTATACTGGTGCTGGATGGATAATACCACTCGCGTACTTAATCTCCAATGGTTGGATCAGACCTTACGGCTGTGATTCAATAAGAGCAGCTGCTGAATACTTTACAAAATCGTGTGTCCCTGGTGCGATATCACTCGAATACAATGATGGTGTCCCGTATGATAATATGTGTGGACTTTGCCATGGTGCCAGTTATAGATACTGCAAACGAGATCATTCAGAAGATTACTACGGCTACACTGGTATGTTTTGTTGAAATTTCTTATTTTTTGTGAAGAATAGCCTCAACCAGGGAAAGAGAACAGAAATTAAGCTTGTGTAATTGGGAGGAAAGTATCCGACAATCATGTGTGGACTTAACTCATTTATTATTTTACTAAAAGGTAAAAAAATTCTTGTCTAGTTTTTATCCCTTTAAATTCCGCGGACTTTTATTAGCCCAAAAATGTCTGAATACCCGGTTTTTAAAACGGTGTTTTTTCCTCAACTAAAGTTTGGCAGCAGATAAATTTCCTTGATGTCTTGGGAAACAGGTGAGAATTTTGTTTTAGTCAAAATATTTTTGTAATTTGAGAGCTAATAATAGTCACACATCAGGTACTTACTGAGCATCCGTTTGTTTGTTTTTCTAATGCTGAAGTGAAGCAATATAATAATTACTAGAGATAAGATCATGGTTAAAGATTAGGTTTGCAGAATGCCTTCATACATTTTTGTCCCTTTGTTTGGTTGTAGGAGCACTTCGATGTTTGGTGGAAGGAGGTGGTAACGTTGCGTTTGTGAAGCATACAACTGTTTTAGAAGTTACGGATGGAAAACGAAAAGAATGGTGGGCCCGGAATACATTGAATGAAGATTTTGAACTCCTATGCCCAGATGGTAAGTTTATTGTCTCATCATTTTGTTTAGTTACCATGTGAAAAGAACATTTTTCAACATTTTAGAAACTTACGCTTTGCATTAGAAGTCTTTTTAAAGGAGATCAGGATAAGCAGTTAGAAACTGTAAAATTGGTAGGATTTCTGTTGAAATTAGCTCCGGTAAAAATGAGCATCATTTCTCAACCTCCCCTATAATTTTTTTTTATTTATTGAGAATGTCGATGAAGAAACTTTATTCTTGCTTGAATATTTTCTTCTATAAATCTAGAAAATCAAGCCAATATTGCTCAAAATTGCTCGGTAAAGAAGCTGCAATTTTGAATATTTCAAGCAGGATATTATTTTATTCTGTGCAGTTTTCTGATTAGTTACCTTAAAAAAACCTCTTTTTTTTGGCGTCTCTGACAATTTACAATGTCTTCATATGGATCAAGATTTGGTAATTGTTTTGTTTGAGTCTCTTTTTTTCACTAACAGAGATTAAGTATTGTGATGCCCCCCCCCCCCCCCAAAAAAAAATAAATTACAAAATAGTGAATTATTTCAGATTTATATTTCTTTCAAACCTAAATTCAAATGTGATTTCTCCTCATACAGGTACAAGATCAACAATTCAAGATTATATGCGGTGTAATATGGGCAAAGTCAAAGCAAACGCAATTGTGACAAGAGGAGGCAACTCCTATAATTTGACTGAACTCAACGCATACATAAATCTCTTTATCTATGCTCAGCAATTCTATGGTCGGAAGGATCAAGATGAATTCAAGTAAGTTTTGCTTTCCATTCTTTTTTTTCAGTACCTATTTATTTAACTCATTAATTGCTGAAGCTCAGGATAACAAGTTTTGAAAAAGCAATCCTGGTCTTCACAAGGCAAATTCAACCTCTAAGATCAACTGTTAACAATTTTAGTCTCAGGAATCAGCCTGTGGTGCCAACGGAACATGATGAATGTTTTTCGAAAATATCAGGTGCATGAAAAAGACGTCTCACCATGGAAACTCCGAGTATAGGGCCCTTTGAGATCAATGTGTTAAAGGAAATTGAATAAACATTATCTCTTAAAAATTCTCCTTCATTCCATATAAAATAATTTGTGAAGAAACAAAATCCATTAATTTCTCTGCAATAAATTTGAACCAGCAGTGGAAATTTTGAATCAATGCAACATAGATACATGTTCTTCAACTTTGCGATGCATGCAGTTAAACTGAAAGAAACCAATTTTTCGAATGTATCCTCAGAAATTATGGAACTGCCATGAATTTTTCAATACCACTAAAGCGTTCATGGAAAAGTCCATGTACTGCGGAACCCCGATTATCTGACCTCCGCATTATTCGACACCTTGGCCGTGTTGCATTTCACACTCACTAAGATATGCAGTATGGGAATAAAACCTTTGCCTGCATTAGATTTGTCAGATTTTCAATAAATTTCAGAAAATTCCAAAATCACAGCGCAAAATAATACAATTCTTCACTTAGCAACATCAAGTAAGCCATTCTATACTGCATTTGTGTTCTTATTTGTAGCTTCTATTTAATTAATAGGTGTGTTTTAGGTTCGGAAATCGAGTTGGGAAGTACATCAGTTTATCTAAAATTTTCGGTATCCAACAACGCGGCCGCCCGTTATCGTCAAATAATGAGGGTTAAATTATACTTACCATTAGTTTCCTCTCGGCAAAGGTAGTCTAGTTGACAATATTTAGCATTAGAACTGGTAGTATCCTATACAGTACCAGCATAGTTCTCTCTTTATTTATTACAAAAACTTACCTGATTCCACTAGAGAATACCCATCTCATGATACTTGATCTTTTTTTACAGTTTTGCCATGTTCTACTCAACGCCTCCGTACAGTGACCTCATATTCCAGGACGCCGCCCAGCAGTTAGAAATTATTCCCCCAGAATTACGATGGTATTCTGACTACTTGGGTCCTGACTTCATGAGAGCTAGGAGGATTGTCGACTGTCACGCAGGTGCCTCGCAGAGTGCTCCGTCTTTGTTGTTCATTTCATTTTGGGCGGTAGCTATTTTTGTGTTCTTTCAACGAGGAGGATGATTCTACTTTCGTAAGTCGAAAAATTCCTCCATTTCTATTTTTTTCCAATGACAATTGTAGATAACATGATTTAATCTCAGACTGGATCTGAACAGAGTAAGGACTGAAAAATTGTAATTAGCATCTTTATTTGGCATGAGCGGACTGATGCCTCACCATTCGATAGGTCCTAAAATTTTACTAATTCATTCATATTTGTTTAAGAATACTTTGCCACAGTTGGCTGTGAGGTTTACTGCACAAAGTTTATTTGATAAGACTGTGGATTTTTAAGTCATTGTAAGTATAATTTTCCACAAGGTTCTTTTTTCAAGAACGTGTGTTCATATGTAAATTATGTCCTGAGAGAACAAAAGGATTTCCAGTGAAAGTCGATGCATTGGATTTTTACTTTCGCATTATTCAAAAGTGTTTGTTTTAACCCACGTTTATACACAGCCTGTAGTATCTAAACTGAAAAAATCCATTGCCATACATCAGTATTTCCTTAGAAAGTTCATATAGGTCATATATTTTAATAAAAATGAATAGAAATGTATTTGAAATTTCCTCCAAATTGTGACTTTTTTTGACGAAGAATGGAGAGGTCATGAAAAAAATGTACATTATGTTTGCTTTACGTACATGAATTGCAGGAAAAGGTCATAAAATTCAACAACATACTTCAGGATTTTCATTCCAAAGGCTTTATAAACTATTGAAAGTTTTTATCGTTAAGTTTTAGTTGAGGTTACTTTGTATCATATTTTTAAAATTTTCAACCTTGGTCAAAACATGGCTGTATCACCATCAAAACGATAGAATTGTTAAATTGTACAAGAATGTTGCAGATTACAAGCATGCACCAAAATACCTGTAGAAAAAGTAATATTTTCTAATCAGTGTTTGTAATAATATCTTTTCGGTAGCATGAAGTCTGATGGCTGATCAATAAAATTAGTAAGATATAAATTTTCAGGATCCTCTATCCTGGGTCAGTTTCATACTATAAGCAGACATTTCAAGGAATATGCACTTATGCACAAATATGGCCGCCTTTATTCTGTTAGTTTTGTCTGTCCCCAAATTCTTCTACTCTTCCAAGTCCAATTTGGATTTGTAGAATAATCCATCATGCATTTCAGTACCTTTGACGACACTGATTTTTGTGAAAAAATAACAAAGATTTTCATGCATGAAACGTTTGGAAGTTCAAACAACACTGACTCTTACTTGAAGAATTATACCAGTTTCAATTAACTATTAAAGTCTTTGAAAGGCGCACACAAAGTCCATTGTGCTGTCTAATTGACAGCATGACTTGCTATCATCAGGACACAAAGCTGAAATTGAGGTTAATTTGGCGCTACCTGTGAGAAGGCTGCCTGCCATGCTAGCTGCTCTACTGTCTAATGTTCGGTACAAATATGCCTCTGAAGCATTTCTGCATTAATAATCCAAGTCCTTCTCAGCACTTAACACCCTTTTCTCTTTCCTGAAGGAAACCCTTAAAGCTCAGCCTCAAATGAAAAAAATCTGAAAGGAGGAAGATTGCTGTCTAGCTTGATTTTAAGTAAACATTTTTAATGTCATAGCATAGTTCTGAACCCACTTAAACGTACTTGTAAGGCTAAATTATTAAGCAAGAAAATGATTAGTTTAAGCAGGCCACAAGTGCAATATTGTCCCCTTTTGAATTGGTTTCTGTAGATTACTTTTTTTAGTTGCAGCCTGATCGAAAATGCTGGTGAAATGTTGCTACGTAAATCATACACAATGAACCACCAGACAAAGTCTGACGGCAAAAAAAAGTCCCATTCTGTGGTCCAACAGATATTTTTGTCAGTAGATAGATATTTTTGTAGCAGCTTTGTTCCAGAAATTTGCCCTGAGTTCTTTTGTCCCTCCTTCTTGTATGTGTGAAACAAGTTGACTAGGTTATTCATACCATAATTATCTGAATTTATGTCTCAAACCTCACAGACAACTTGTAATTTTCATGCACTATTGACACCGTAGCAACTTTCTCTGGTTACAGCTAAAAAGAATACTCCTGCAGATATCTCTCGGTGTTGGGTGTCCCAGAACTTTTTAGTATTTAGTTAATGATAGTATTCACAGATTTAGTCATTTCTGGGTTGTACATGTCACAGGTTTTAAAAAGGAATGGTAATCAGAAAAGGGCGCAATTTCCTTGAGAATTTTTACCATTATTTTACCTTGTACGAAAACAATTAAAATAGCAAAAAAAAACTAGAAAAGATGGCAAAAGAATTTCTTTTTGAAAAGTTCCTTGGAAGGATCTCAACATCATTTTATTTTCAAAGAAAATCGAAACCTGTTTAGTGGTTCCTGAACCCTTGTAATTTTTGCTACTCCTACATTTTTTGTAACTCCTAAGGTAAAATCTTTCAAAGGTATGAAGCCCTTTGATTTTCACATCCTACCTTGTTTTGTCCCAATAGAAGTTGCATAATTATTGAAAGCCTGTAGCGCTTTCACAATCTTGAATTTGGCTTTTGTGAAGATCAAAGCCCTTTTCTATTCCTTATCTCTGACGGTTTATTTTGGTAAAATTCTCTGGATTTTTTTCATTACAAGCTCATAAATTCACACTGAGACTTTACCAAAACTGAGTTTTTTTCCTGTTTACACAGTTAATACATGACCATATGCTGTGTGGTATTATTATTTTTCCAGCTGCTAAGATGCAGTTCATGACATCAAACAAAAATTATACTTACCGCAAATCTTATGAGCACCTAAACTGCATGGCTAATCAAAAATTTGCTCAAATGTAGGTAAATGGAAAAGAAAGTGAAGAGAATTTTTTTACATAAAAAAGTTTTTCAAGATTTTTGAAAAGTGTTATCAGCTCAGAAGGAGCAGATATCTAATTTGAAATGTAACCTACAATATTTACACAAATGTGTAATATGATCAGCTTCAGTTTTCGTTTCCTTGAGGATGAATTGTAAATAGTTTTGTTTTTTAAATTTGAATTTTTGTGTTGATTCTTGATCAGATATTGTTAATAAGTTATTGTTCATGCCCAGTTTTATTTCGTAGAATTGAATGCAAAATCCTATCACTCATAAACAATTTTTTCAAAGCATCAAGAACTGATGCATCTTCTTTTCGACTCATTAATTATAATTTTTTTTTATTTGTATAGTTCAAAGAATTTATATATTTCTTTTGATTTGCTTTTATATTTTTTCATCATGGTATTTTAATTTAATTTAATTTTAAATTTAATTGATGTTTTACATTTTACAAGATTTTTTTTTCTCAAAGCTGTTATTATTGTAATGATAGATCCTTATTTGTAGATTCAAATACTCCTATTTACAAACGCTATTAGATCTTACATGTTTGTGCTTTTTTAGCTGACAAAGTAATCAATGAAAATTGTTCCAGAAAAAATTACTTAAAACTCGAGTTTTTTCACTCTCAGAACTAACTCAATGATGATAAAAATTTGTTGAACTTTCTTTATTTCCTTGTGTCTCTTTGAAGTTGCTCCTTAAAGCTCAGAGGTTTTGTCTATATCTTGTTTCTTCTTATCTAGGAGGAAATAAGTATTGGGAATCAAACTGGACAGAGTTTAATAGAAACGCACCAACCTAGAAAAAGAGGCTTAAATTTTTATTTCTCCATGAGACTCAACGTTAAAGATAAAGTTTAACGGTTACTTTCTCCTTAAAAATAGTTTCTTACTCTGAATTTTTCACAGGAGAAAACTTACGATCAGTTGAATTCAAAACTACTCCAACAGTTCTCTCTTTTAGGCTCTTATTTATCCCAGAGAGTTCCAATCTAAAATATTTTCACTCGAGAAAATTGAATTGAATCTCTCGTTTAGACAATTTTTACCAGAATCTCATTTTTGTTAACTTGTGTTCCACTAAGTTTACCATTCTCCTGCAAACACTCCGTCCAAAGCTGCTGTTTTTAATGTTGATAGCAGTTCTTTCATTCAATAACAAATTTTTTAAGCTAGTTTGTATGTGATTGTACATTCCTAAGATTATTTAAGTAAACAAATGCCTTGTAATTTATATTACCGCTAAGACGTCCGTCCAATTGTGCAGCTTTTAGTGCCTATACTTAAATTGATTTATTTTACCAATTTTTAAGGATTCTTTTTACTACATGTTGTCGCTCTCCTGATGTAAAGGCATACCCCATTGAGTTAAATGGACATTAGGGCTCATGTGCAAAGAACTATATACCCTTACGTTTAAGGAGGGACGATTTGTCTTATTTGTACAGATTGCATGTTTAAACCTTGTATTATTTTTTGTATTTAAATTGCCTTAGCATTTTTGTGCTTTCATGTGCACAATTCTCGAATCTTGCACATTTGTTTCTTCCTGTTACATTTAGTATTATGTGCCTTGATATTGTTCTACAGATAGATCTTTCAACTCGTAATTTTTCTCCCTCAATCAAATTTTTAGTTTCTCCAAAAGTAGGCCACTTTTATTCTTACACTACTCATTCATAGAAAAGATAAGAAAAAGCTGCCTGCCTTAATTGAAGCAATTTAAAACCTTAGAAATAAATAAGTAAAAAAAAAAATATGTTGCGAGCAAACATGCAAAGGCTCTTCTGCTTCCACATTAAGTATCAATTCTGTGTAGAAAAAGTCAGTCAGGAAACCTATCGTTCAACAACTGGAAATGTTTTTGGAGCTCAATTTAACCTAGTTAGGTTATATTTTGGTTCAGTCCTGGTCAAATTTTTTCATTTATATACATGAAATCTTGAACTTATTCTTTGTTCCTTTGAGTTTAAGTCCTATGAAGCCTTCTGAACACATCAAGCTTTCAAATTGGGATTTACCGTTTGCCACTGAACACAAAATCGGAGCTAAAAAGTGAATTTATTGAATACATGTTTTCCTTTGGAAATGTGGCACTGCTACCTTGTCAGGTTGTAAGGCAATTTGTCCATAAGTCAATGCAACATTGCACTGCAAACTGATATTATTTCAAGTAAAATTAAGCTCTCTTGATTCTCATTTCATTCATTTAAATTTGTTGCTGAAGTCTCTCAGCACTCCAAAGGAACTCATGCTTATTGTTATTCTTATCTTTTTGGCAAGGAGGAGAGAACTTTCTTTTGCCACTGATCTGATAATGCTGCAACATTTTCTTCAGA
Source organism: Bemisia tabaci (assembly GCF_918797505.1). Lineage (NCBI taxonomy): Eukaryota > Metazoa > Arthropoda > Insecta > Hemiptera > Aleyrodidae > Bemisia > Bemisia tabaci. The sequence goes on from NC_092800.1 coordinate 31,629,681, forward strand.
AAATGTGTAAAACTACCAACAAATTCACTTTGCAGCCCCATTTAAAAAAAAAAAAAAAAAAAAAATTCAGTTTCAAGTTCTAAGTTCAGTTTTCAAAATCCTCGCTCAGAAAGTTATAAAAGACATCATAATGTATCATAACTATGAAATTTTGCCATAGCTGAATTCATTTTTAATTTATTAAGTATCCTTTCTTTGATGATCACTCACACAACTTTATCATTTTAAATGTTGAGGATGAGAATAAAACGATGCCTTTCCCAAGAATCAGTAATTAAATCAGTTACCATGATAAAATAATAGAAAATTCCCATTTACTTGGAAGTGCATGAATTCGTTGTTTGCAGGCAGTTTATATTTTATGATGCAGACTTCAGGATTACCGTTACAAAATTGTTTCCGTTATTGGTCACATGAGAATGACTTCATCTGTTCATTGGATTTATTTACTTCTTTTTTTGTACTTTTTTTACGAAAATAAATTAAAAAGTTTTAAACATTTATATTTCATTTCCTTTCAAGTTCCTCTCTATCACCCTCATTAAAAGGGAATTGATTTTGGAAGAAGATTTAGCCCCTTCAAGACTTACTGTCAGTGACAGGCTAAGTGCAAAAACTCGAAAATGGACATCTAGGCAAGATGCAAATTTAAGCACTATGATGTATGTTTACTCATTAAAATTTCATGTAGAAAAGAAGGTTCCATGGGGCGGGCATCCCCCCCTCTCTCCCCAAAAATTTGTGACCTTATGTGGCTACCCAATACCCCTCGACTCCCATGAAGACTTAAAACAGGCCCATGGCCCACTACAGACAATTTTGAACTACGCTTATGACTACCTACCCTGATATTCGCGCATACTGATAGAGATAATTTTATAATGGATAAAGCAAAATCATGCGAATTTTATGCACAGTACCTACTCCTACTCCTTATCAGTTAAAATGAAGCATGGAAGGATTCTGGTTTCATTATGGATGCAGATTTTTCTTCAGACCCAATATTGAATTTCAAACATCACCAGAGAAAGTTGCAACGAGAAAATGAGTCAAAAAAGTGGTTCAACGGCTGGATTGCAGGAGCTTGTTCTCTGGATAAAAATAAGAATTTTTTTCTTCGAAAAGTGCCCTCGCTGTCAGAGCTATGCCCCATTGCCCCCGCCCCAAATCTCGGGAATACTATACTGTCGTCATTTCAGAATTTTCGAGATAAACATGGGCCAGAACTTATGAAAAATGGCTACTCTTTACAATTTTTAGCCCTTAATTCATTCATGACCCCAAGAATATCTAAGTCACATGATGAAGGGACAATTCAGGGAGTTCCATGGGGTGACAAAGTTTTTTCCTTGTAACCTTTTCTCCTCCTCTTAGAGATTCCCTTTTGACGCAAGATTCGGATATTTTTGAGACCACAAATAAGCTCAATGCTAAAAACTATGCAGGGTTGTCATTGTTCACAAGTTTTGATTTAAAACCACTGCTAAAAATCGGACACAGTTGGGTATGATTTTTCGAAAAATTTGGGGGATCATAACCTTAAATGGGAGAATTTTGGAAAAAAAAACTTTTCAGAAGAAAAAGAAATTTTTTTTGACCCATAGAGCGTATAGGTTGGCCGCTTAATCAAGAGACACCTCGAAGTGAACTTTCAATGCCCATCAACAAAGACACCCCCCCCCCCCCCAAAAAAAAAATAAATAAATAAAAAACGTTATAGGAGTGGAATAGTGACTCAAAATCGAGGAATTTTGGTGCCAATATTTGGCAACCCTAGTTTTTATTGCGCACCTTGCTTATCTATTTTGGAGGCCATGATCCAATTTCGAACTGACTCAACGAGATCGGGTTAAACTGGCGAGGGGCTTGACATCCAACAGTCGCGAAATTGGCACACGTCCATTGTTTATTAACTTTCCTTCCGAATCCACAACAACATATCAGCTAAATGCGCGCTCCAAAAAAGCGACTCAAACCACAGCTTACTTCCTTGTAGGCATGTGTGGATTTGACTGCTTACCGCAGCGAGACATTTAACATTGAAATGAAAAGGGGAAAACCCCATGAAAACTTCTCTCCGAAAGGCTACGTTCTCAACGAGTTTGTATTCACAGCGATGAAGGAGAGAGGTCCCTGCATGATCGCCGATTAAGGTGATTCGTCAAGCTTTCTGACGTGGTCGAACTGTCGTGCGATGTATCGCATCAATTAGATAAAAAATCTCGGCAGATTTATAATTAGCCAAAATAAGGACGGAAGCCCCTGCGCCCCAATCTTTAAAAATACAGCCTTTCTAATCGCTTTTCCTGGCCAAATAGCTCACAGTCAGTTCCGGATTATCCGCGAATTTTTAATTATCCGCGAATTTTTAACTATACGCGAATTTCGATTCAACGCGAATTTCGATTACACGCGAATTTCGATTGCACGCGAATTTCGATTACACGCGAATTTCGATTATACGCGAATTTCAATTATCCGCGAGTTTCGAATATCCGCGGTAACTCCGGTCCCGATAACCGCGGATAATCGAGACTACAATATTTGCAAAAGTGAGAAAGGTAATTTAATCAATTGGACTACGTTTTGCAATTTGGAACTAGGTATAAATTCTAGCCCGGTTTAAAAACAACGTATATGCCATCAGTTTCCCTGTGCACATAAGTGTTTTTCCAGAAGAGCCAGAATTTATAGGTCCAAATTGCAAAATGCAGTCCAATTTTATGCATACATACACATCCAATATTTATCTCGGAAAAAGAAAAATCGCGCCAAAATTGCTTTTATGGTTTGTTTTGGAAGAAGTCCCCCCCCCCCCCCGAACCATTATTCTTTTCGTACAACTAAAACTTATCAAAGTAACCAAGATTCTCCAACTTTGAGTGTTTTTCAAAAATCTTAAACGTTCCACTGCGACACTTCAGGAGGAGACAAATTATCAACCCGTCTGCTGCATGTAAAATGGTCATTACTTAAACATTCCTGAAAAGCCACTAGATTTGCCTTCGATTGATAATATAGGCAAAAATGGGTTCCTAAGAGCTACAATACTTAGTTGTAACTGCATCTCCCATGAAAAACAAAACATAGACGGACTGAAAATATTCGAAGACCTCTCCGGCTCATATTCACTCGTGCGGGCAGCAAAGGCAGTAGATTTGCCTTCAAACGACAAGATAGGCAAAATGGTTGCTCTGGAGCCCGAATAGTTGTGTTGTATCTGTATTTTACACAAAGACTAAGACGGTCGGAGTACGTGTACTTAAGGTGATTCGTCAAGCTCTCTGACGTGGTCAAGCTGCCATTCGATATATCGCATCAATTAGGTCAAAAATTTTGACAGATTTATAATAATGTTAAACCGAAAAAGGACGATAGCCCCTGCGCATGAGCTTAAAAAACTGGCAAAATTCAGAGAACTCAAAGCAGAATTCTGTTTGGGGAGGAAAACCTCGCATTTTATACAATTATCGATTTCTGTTTTTTATCCGCGATTTGTTTTTTCTAAGATAAATATTGGATATATGTATGCATATAATTGATCGCATTACTAGTTTCACTTTTGCAAATATTGTTGAGTCTCGATTCTCCGCAGTTATCGGAACCGGAGTCACCGTGAATATTCGAAATTCGTGGATAATTGAAATTCGCGTATATTCGAAATTCGCGTATAATCGAAAGTCGCGTATAATCGAAAGTCGCGTATAATCGAAATTCGCGTATAATCGAAATTCGCGGATAATCCGGAGCTGATTGTGAGCTATTTGGCCAGGAAAAGCAATTTGAAAGGCTGCACTTTATAGGATTCTATTTAAATACTTGTCAAGTAGTTGACAGAGTTGTAATCATTGACTTTAACAAATAAATAATAACTTTAACTTTAGGAAAGTTAGTTTGGCAAACATTACTCCTGAAAAAAATTAGTGGTAGGAGATTGCGCCTTGAAATTGCAGCCTTTTTGCGTCAAAACCATCGAGAAAAAAACCGCGGATAGTCCGAATCGTGGATATTCAAAGCGCGAATAATCGCGACTCTACTGTATAGTACCTAGAGTGACTTTATTACATTTTAAAAATACAACCTAACAACAAAAAGACGGCTTGGAGGACAAGGCGCATAAGTGCAGTTTTTGAAAACATTGATATATTAATTATTTCAAGTAAAACTAGTCTTGAATGCATATTCTGTGAAAAATTCGCCACCAAATTCCAATTTTTAAGCATCAAAAAGTCAGTTTGAACTTTCTTTCTGCCATTAGGATCCATGCAATTTCGGAACTTCAAACACGCATTTCTCGAGATATAGTAAAAACTGCATTTATGCGCCTAGTGTCCTCCAAGCCTCTCAAAACTTTCCAGATCGAGATAGTTTTCTTGGAGCTTCGAATTTTCAGGCACTTTATGAATACCGCCCTTAACTTCCCAGGTGAACTTTTCAGGAAAACGAAAAAGAGTGATCCAGAAAAAATTCGTTGAGATGAGACTCGGCGCAGGGTGGCATGAAACGTAAGAAAGAAATGAAAGATTGGAAATTTCAGTGAAATATTTCATATTTTTCAGGGACTAGAGTAGGCAACCCGCACTCAAACACACAAAGATAGAAGAAAATCACGATTTTTACAACCTTCGAAACATACAAAGGAACTTGTATTTTTCATAATCATTCATAAATTTCTGAAATTTCATGAAATATTTCACGTGAAATTTCAAGATTTTATTTTTCATGAAATGTTGCCTCTCTGACTCGGCGTGCAACGAGCGTGGCGGCAAACACCCCCCCCCCCCCCAGACAATTGCGGCAATTTTTCATCGCACCGGAAGGGGGAGGGGAGGGGTTTGCACATTAAAATCGAGACGGAACACGTCGGACAAAAATGCGCATACCATACCATACCTGTGGATGGATTTCGTTTGAGAAAGGGGATACGAAATCGAGTGAGGCGGATGTCTTCCTATCCCACCCCCGCCTCCTCCTAGAGAAGGCCGCAAAACTCGTGGGAAAAGTTGAGCGATCGGACCCGCGGAAAGGGATCCTAGCTCGCGCATAGAAATAAGCTCAAAAATAGCCGGGGCTCGGCCGTAGCCAATTTTAAAAGTCAGAGAGGGAGTAGGAGAACTTAATAATAGCATCGTCGCGACTGAGCTACGCCCCTGCCGCGATCATATCGGGCCCGGGAGCCATCAAAAGGGAATTTTTTCGGGCGAAGAGAAGACAGCTTCTGATTGGTCGAGCTACGTGCCAAAGTTTAACACGTCTTGAAACAATCCTTATAATTATTCCGCCAGTCTTCTGTCGACCATAATACAGTAACAATGGTAAGTGCTCCTCTCTTAAGTAAGAATTCTACTATTGCTAAGGCCGATGTGAATCTTTTTCGCTGAAAACAAACGCTGACCACCTTCTGTAAAGTTTTCTCTTTTTTTTCGAAATTACCCCGTTCTGATTTCCGCCAGTGTTCACACGTTGCGAAGGATTACGTTGTTGAAGTGATTTTTTTTTCTATCTTTCCTTGGGAAAGTGCGTGTGTTTTTCGCAATTCTTGCGTATTTCTCGTTCAAATTTCGTTCGGTTTCTTGACATTATAATGAAATTTGTCGGAGTATTTGTGTTGCATTGTTGGTTTTCTGATTTTTCGAGATTTTCACTCGGCTCGGTTGGCTGTGCCGACACCTGTTTAACCGCGCCAAATTCGAAATGGCGCGCCCGGATACCCCGCGCGCTATCGAAAAATCTCGTCGATACATTTACCTAATTATTTCTGATTCCATCTTTGAACGATAACGTACCGATTGCGGTCAAAAGGGTAAAATCGTGCTTTACTATTTTTAAAATGCGGGAGAAGGGATCGCCTCCTTGTATTACTCTGACTCACCCTAGGATGACAGATAACGTGTACTTTCACTCCACGACATATTTTTCATACTTCAATTTTACTATTTCATTATTAGTGCTACTTGCACAAAGTAAAGATCAACACTTCCATCCGGAAGTTTTGTAAAATTGATAAATATTTCCCTGACGTGAACAACTGATTCGTTTCTATGATAAAAATAACTAAGGAAAATCCTGTTAGCTTCAGGGGCAAAATTGGATACCATTTTACGATTCGGAACTGTAAACACTTGTGTGCATGGGGAAACTACCGGTACATACGTTTTTTCGAAACTGAGATGGAAATTGTAGTTCCTAATTGCAAAATGTAGTCTAATTGCAGGTAGGGTACTCAGATTAGGTGAAAATTAAGGCAAGCACAGGGTGAGATAAAGAAGCACATGCATATTCAGGTTGTTCAACATCACTAGAGTTCTCACGGGCGAAGCTAGTACCCCCCCCCCCCCTCTTAAGGAATTTGTGATCAAAAGTGGCTATTTAATACCAGTAGCACCTAATGAAGGGTAAATGGGCGGGCCCCTGCCTCATACCCCTCCCTTCCAAAGCTGCTCTTGCTTGGCTTGTAAAATTCCTGCTTGAACCTATTCTGAATGCTGAGGAAAAACCCACATATCAGTGATGCAAAAGATACCTAAAATATCAGTTGAGAGGGGGGGGGGGAGTGGGGCTTAAACATTTGAATAACTCAAGAATTATTAGAAGAAAATCCAGAAAGATAAAGATTCCTATGGCATGAGGAAAAAACTAAATTTCGATTGTGATGTTTAAGAGCAGGATGCATGGAACCTGTTTCGAGATTATCTTTTAAAGGCTTCTTCGATATTTCTTCTTTCATTTCCTCGTGTATTTTCTCCTCACTGATAAAATGGAAGAAGAAATAACATACATAATAAATGACTCGAGATCTTTCTTATTTATTAGTCACAATATTCTTAATGCGAGAGAGAAACAATTAATTGCCTTCAACTTCAAATCAACAGGATAATACTACTTACTATTCCCGGTTTAATGCAGTTTCACATACTTAATCACATTAAAGGGCATCTGCAAAAATGTGTAAGAGAAATGAGGTTTAGAGACCGACATTATGTAGAAGATTCCTGTAGAAACCTATAACCTTCTTTCTTTAAATAATTAGCATATCTACTAATATTTGCTGATTCCCAAAGAGATTATTGGCACTAAATAAAATGAAGACTCCATAAAAATATTTGCTGACTACATTTAATTTCTATTAAAATTGCAAAATCAGATGATCATTCATCTTGATTTACAGTGTTTCAAAATTTCAATTTCCTCACACACTTCATTAAACGTAGGAAATTCAACTATTAGCAGGTGTGAACACTATGTAAGCAATCTTCTTGGTTGTAACTAGAGCACACTTTTCTATTTCATGTAAAAACGTTATTTTCTCTTTAAATACTCAAAATGGGAGTGAATTTTTTTAAATACCAAAACAGAGAGTGTTTCATGTCACAGGACCTATTAACTAGATACCTAATGAGATTCAGAAAAAATTCAAAAGATTGATAAATTGATTTTGGAACCTAACTTAAAGTTTGAAATTCAAAATATTCTCCCATCTTATGATCTTCTTGATCCTCAGTTACGATAAGTATGCAACAATCGAAATTTGCCTACTTCTTGCATAATAAGATTTTGCGGTTTTTCACTTCAAATTCCTTCACATGAATTTACAGAGGTCAGCGTGTGGATTCAGTGTAAATTGAGTGATGCGTCGCAGCTTGTTCTATAAATAGACAACTTTCTTGAGCCAAAGCCAAGCATGTCTCTCCTATTTGGGTTATCCTCCATTCCATGATAGGGGGCCAAAAATAGACTTTACATGACTTCAAATAATTTGAACACATTACATTTCTTACTTTTGAGACATTGAACTTTGAACTTTTCAGAGATTGATATTCCACTTATACATACTCAAGAATTTGAAAGACATCTTTTTTGGAGAAAAAAGTAAATTAATTTAAAAAGTTGGAATGGAGTTTGCTATATATTAAAAAAAAAAAAAATGGTTTAGAACTGAAATTGATAGAAGCCTACTTTTTTACTTCTTCAAACCCAAAAATAAAAGGTTGATTATGTGACTGGTGACAGGAAAAAAGGGCTTTACTTTCTAAAAACATTTTCCAGAGGAGAAAAAGAAGTTTAAGTGAGAATCAGGAGAACAGTGGCATATCAATGGCTAAAGTCGAAAAAAACATACCTCCAGTTACGACGTTGTAAGTCTTGGCTCATATTTTATTTTTTTTATGGAAAACTTAACGACAATCTCTACTAGAATTTTTTATAAATTCCCTTCAATCATTCTAAGAAAATCACTTGGGATAGCGAGGATGAATTTTGTTTAATTTTCCTTGAAGAATAAAACATTATCAGAAATTTAAACATATACCTTGCAATCGAGGTACGCATTTTTTCCTTCGGATATTTATTATGCACAAAAACATTTTTGAAAAAGTTTAGCACATCATCTGCCCTTATGGATGAAGGAGGAGTTTTGCAATGAGGAAGGTGTCAGATAACTAAAACTTAAACACTTTGATTAGATTTTCCTCAGAATTGCATATTTTTCTTGAAACAATAGACTTAATCCACAATCTAGCACAATAGAATTTAGAAATTTTAGATATTAGAAACATCACTTCTTATAGAAAATGAACTGAGATTTTGGGTATCTTTTTGTAGGCGGATAAGGAAAAGAAGACTAAGAAGAAGAAGAAGGAGGAGCCGAAAGAGGAGGCTCCCCCTCCAAAGGAACCAACTCCACCCCCGCCAGAACCAGAAAAGCCAGTGTCTGTAAAGAAGAAGAGTTCCTCAAAGAAAGTCAAGAGGTCCGGCAGTAATGTCTTCTCTATGTTCACCCAGACTCAGGTCGCTGAGTTCAAAGAAGTGAGTTTGATTACTACAGAATTTTAAAGTTATTATTCTGAAAATTGATGTATCATCGACCCTTTCTTGATATGGCTATCGCAGCACCGATGAATTTGGTTTAGTTTTGCATCTTAACCAAATTGATTTTTTACAGCAGAAAGTAAATGTATTGCTCCGTTTCAAAGTTGCCAGATCTGCCTGTATTTATAGCATTTATGGCATCTGTGCAAGCGGATGAAAAACCTAAATGAAATGCGTAAAAAATATAATCTGAAATGAGATTCAGCAATGCACACAATGTTGCAAGCAATTCAGAGATAGGGTAATGGCCTTATATCCTTTTGTAAGAAATTGATTTTAATAGAGAATCATTTGAAAATTACTGAATAAGGTGGGTAAAGTATCAAAATATACAAGGATGTATCAGAAAAAATCAGTTAACGATGATATCAGTTTCCACTGTACGATTAAGAAAACTTAGATAAAATTTCATCCATTAAGGTGAAAAATCTACAGATCAATCACTTGATAGACATATGTTTCCTGCTAATTCTCAACTATGATTGAACTATATTCACGCATTTTTTTATCCTTTGAGCAGGTTTTTTCCAGATCTTAAAATCTAATTGAATTTTTCAGGGCTTTGCTTTAATGGACCACGACAAAGATGGTATCATTGGCAAGAACGACTTGAGCCAGACCTTTGACCAGGTTGGTAAACTCGTCAATGAGAAGGAATTGGACGCCATGTTGGAAGAAGCTCCCGGCCCAATCAACTTCACCCAACTGTTGTCTCTTTTCGCCGCTAGGATGTCAGGAGGTTAGTTTTAAAATCCTTTTTTCAAGTTCAAAGCATACTTTATGGAGTATCAATGAAGACTTAGAGGGTTCCAAGAGAAAAAAATGTCCTGAATGGAATGGATTTTTAATCTTTCAATGTATGAAGACCAATTATGACCAATCAATTAAAAAGGGTCTGTTTAAAACTCTCCTAACTACCAGGAAGAGGACATAACGCAGTGAATATAAATTATCGTATAAAAAGAGAAGAAAAAAATTTATCACCTCAAGCTACGGGTTCCATAAATGATTTCATTCAGATTTAGAAAAGCAAAAGTAGGATCGCTGTGAAGTAACGTTCCCTCATTTTTAGTGTATTTTACGAAGAAATATACTACTTTGGACTTGTCGCTTTGACAATTAAATGTCATACCTTTATTCTAGAATGATCTTCCTATAGTTTTTCTGAATTTTAAACACTTTTTGGTAAAAACATCCAAACGACTACAGCTCCAGAGCTGATATGTTTGTTTTCCGCAAATTACTTGTAATATTTGTCTAGTATTTTATTTGCACAGGCAAGACGCATGGAATGCTGTTTTGAAAACAGTATGCAGAGTGTTCTAGTTTTTTATTGTCATCTCTCATGGTCAAAGTCACTAATTAATCTAAAATCAGGGGAAAAGAGAGTTCTTAAAACGTTGCGATTTAAGTACGAATTTTTGCGTTTGGCCATCCATGTAGACCTAGTCCTGATGTTGATGACTGTTATCAAAAGGAAGAGAGTATCTAATACGCTAATTTTCATTTCAGGCTCTGATGATGATGCAACTGTGATCAACGCATTTAAAGCTTTTGATGAAGGTGGCATGATCAACGGAAAAGCGTAAGTTTGAACAAGATTTTTACACATTGCTCCTCAGTAGACACTGATTCGAAATGAACATTTCACATAGGACCAAGTTATATTTCATAATCATTGATTGAGGTGCAGCGTGCCCTAGAAGTACACTTCTTGGTTGCAGTGCATCAGAATCTTGATCTCTAATATAAGCCTGAGAGAAGAATTTGATGGATGGTTTACAGAATATTGAGCGACCATGAAGAATATTCAGTAAAGAACTCAATGAAATTGATGTATTCTCTTTCCTTACAATGAATGGATTATTAGCGACATTGTGAAACAACACAACTGAGAAGTGCTTTTCTTGCACCCAGCGCCTCAATTGATATCAGTAGTGATCACTATCACGATTGATTGGTAGTATCTCAAAAAACATTTTTCAAAAGCCTGAAATCATAATTAAAATTAAAATATCATTGTATGAGACATTTTATAAATATTGGCCCTATCTTCTGGGTTGATCATATTATTATCTTAAATGTTGGGCATCTCACTTTGAGACCTTTAGTAGTTTCAAAATAACGCTGCGATGCAAAAATATGAAAATTAAATAAGAATTATGGCATCAATCGATTGAACTACTTGCAAGACAGGAAAAAAAGTTGACTGTTTTGAAAACATTGTGGGAAGCGGAAAATGATGAGTTATAGTTGAGGAGAGAGAGAGCGCAGGAAAAATCCAGAACTTTTCCTGTCATTTTAAAATATGAGAAGAAAAAAAAAACAATTCAGCGGAAATGAAATTAGCGAAAAAGTATGAGTTTGAACCAGCAGAACACAAGCCTAAGAGCCTCGATCATTGAAAAACATTATTAGATTTTTTTTTTCTATCCAAGTCCTAGAGCAATATTTAAAAATGCTTATCAAATAATATGAAAAGGTTCAACTGTCAGAATCAACATGCTAAAATAAGCTTACTCAATCCCAGAAAGCTTCAAAAGTTGAAAACTACTAATAAAAAATGAAATTAAAAATACATAAAAAAACGATGAAGAGGAAGAGGAGGAATAGAGAACGTGAAAAGAGAAGAACTTGCTCACACAATAGCTTCACTCACTTCATGAGTTGACAGCCAACAATTAAAAAATGACCTGTCTGAATTGAAGCTGTGCTTCAAAGAGTATGTCGCTTAAAATTTAGAAGACGTCACTGATTTTAAAAACAACATTGCTTCAAGCAGCATCTGAGAAACTTGGCTTAAGAATCGGTCCACGCTCTGGTTTGTGAATAATAATTTCTGAGAGAAAAAGAAAATACACTTAGAAAATGAGCTTCAGAAATTGACAATCACCCAAACAGGGATACGTATTATTTTCTTTAGTTTTTTCATTCAGAGCTCAAGAATTCATTACATACTTGAATAATAATAAGATAGATAATTCATTTATTTATTTATTTTTTACAGTCTGAGGCACGCTCTGCAATCCTGGGGAGACAAATTCGAAAAGAAAGAAGTAGACGAAATCTATGACAACTTAGATTTGGACGACAAAGGCTACTTCGAAACTGATGAAATCATCCAACTTCTTTTGGGAAGCTCCGAAGATGAATAAACAACAACCTATCCGCACAAACAATTTTTCCAATTCTACCTATTAAGTTTATCTGTTTAAAGATATTTTTATCAACCTAGATTAATAAATTATGTTCAATAAATTGTTTCTAAAAAAACGTATGAGCACGGTTCACGATTATTTATTTATTTAATTATTTTATCATCAATGTTTGTCAGAGTGTACATTTTTTCTTTAACTAATTATGTTTTTTAATCGCTAAGAACAATAAAGGTTAACAACTTTCCATCAATGCGACAAATTTTTTTGATTTAACAAAAAAGGCACCAAAAAATGAAAGTATCTGATGAGGACTTACAACAGTTCGTTAGAAACAAAGACGAAGATGACAAATCCATTAAGGAATCCGATTTTTCATGAAAGTAGTTTTTAAAACAACCTAGAGAACGAATACGAAGAGTGCAGGAGGTTTAATTAGAACGCAATGATTTTCACCTTCTTTAATGCAATTTTCTGGGATTTACCTTCCTTCAAAAAACATCAGAGGAACAGCAAGAGAGTCGAATAGTTAGAAAATTAACACTCTTTGGAAATCATTAGCTAACTCCCAATCTAAATACAAAAACACAATACAGTCCAGTCAAGAGGGCCGACACAACATGCGGAACTTGGAAGGGGTTTGTTTGGGCCCTGACCCTTTCTTAATTACACCTCGGTGTTTCCATTGAGTTCATTTAAAGATATTAAGACGATGACATTGTGAAAAAAGGAATAATGGTTGATTAGGAAACATGGAACCTGCTAATTGCACAGAGATTGGCAAGTTCCTTTCAATGAAAGAACCGATCTAATTTTACAAATAATCATTACAGACCCCCATTTTTGCAGCAGTTCTGATATTTCTGGTCTAAAAAAATAAAATTTTAGAGCCCTGAGCAGTTAAATTTCAAACCCTAGAATACTTTTTACTGAAATTATCGCATGAGATAAACCGTTCTTTCAAAATTTACCACTTTCATTATAACGCTACTCCACAACTATTTTAAACATATGTTGTTACTGTTGCTAGCCTAAAGATGGTTGGATGACCTTCAAATTTTGAGAGCTTCATATTTAGGTCAGAACAGAACTTTTTAAATGTGCCCTTTTTCCAAATACCAACATTTCATAGATGCAGCTTCTTCTCCCTACGAAATTCATAGGACAATACTGCTATGCTAAGGAAGAACGCTGTATGAACATTTGAGAGTTGCCAAATTTCCTTCGATAAAATTTTTATTTTTGAGGAAAATTATGAATATTTTTCCTTGCAATTTCCAGATGTTTTAGATCAAATTACAAACAAAATTATCTGAGAAATTGGTAGAAAAATATTCAAGAATTTTCCTGAAAATTAGTGATTTACCGGGGGAAACTTGGCAACGCCCGAAGGCTCCTACAGCGTTTTTCCTTAGCACGACAGAATAAGGGTCCGAGTCGCCACTTGGAAGCTCTTTAAAATCCGCTTGAAGTGAAGGACTTGGTTAAATGTTATACAGAAAAATTTGAACAAATATCTTTGATTTTCAGTGAAATAAGAGGTTGACTTAACTCTTGAATGTTTAAGGCATGTATTTTCAGTAAAACCTAATGACAAAATGTCTGATTTAATTTTTTATCGACAATTCAATTTTTAGTTAAAGAAGAGAAATTAAAGAGAAATAAAGGGAATTAAAGTCATCATTTTTGAAATGTATTCAAGTGAATGAGAGTTCAGAATGAAATATAGAATTACGACCATGAAAGGGCTGAAATATTTTTCGGTGATTGATGATTAATTTTGGTTTATTTAATGAATATGAGATAGTGAAAAGAATTGATCTAAATTAGGATTTGAAAAAAACCTAGTTATTTCACCAATGGCTCTGATTTTCAAATCAAAATTAGAACTTGAAACTTGTAAGAAATTCAAGTTCAGACGCTGTAGCATTTTTATTTGTAATGCTGCAGAACAAAAAGCCTTACATAAGTGGCGAAGATTGTGACACATTGCCATTCAGAGGATGGATTGTGATTTCATCAGCGACAATTTATTGCATCACTATTGAAACCACAAAGTGAAATTTACTGAGAAGAAAATGCTACATTAATGGTGAAGATCTTCGATGATATTGCTAGTATAACAGTTACGATAAATTTGGATGAATTTTTTATTTCATCGCAATTCGAAGGCAACAAAGTCCCAAATTTTACTTGAATAAATCGCAGCTCTATGGCTGAGAAATACCACTTGAATAGGATGGCAGAAAAACACTTTTTCTTGCATTTTCAGACACAAACAGTTTATAAAACAGCATACAATCCATCGACAGAATAGTTTAAAAAAACCTTCAACTATCCACGATCATTGATGATGTTTTGATTAGCTTGTTCTATTTCAATGATATTACAGCAATAACTGTATCATTTTGAAAACAGTTTTACATAAAAATGCATTGCCAAAGGTGACGCAAAGAGATTCATCTTTTCATCAAGAAGAGTAAAATGGCAAAAGAAGTACGCTCGTGGAAGATGAGAAACCATTTATTTCTTTTCAATCGGATTATTATATGTTTACTCTAAGCTAAAAGCTAACAGTCATGCTTTCCACTACTCAACAACAAAATTAGAAAAATTGATAACAAAGAGAGGAAAAGAAAAACCATGAGATAAAAATAATGGGCCATAAAACTTACACATAAAAAAAGTATCACAAGACATTCTGATCAATGAAACAAAAATATGTGATATTTAAAATCTTTATTCTCTCTTCGCCTGCACTGTCTGACTGTCTAACCTCTTAAATGCTAGAATTTTCGTTTGAAAATACAGTCTTTACACCCTCTACCAGATATAAATTGATTTAGGAGAGAAATCTTACCTGGAATTTTTTAAAATAAATTTGATATAAAATTAACATTTACGTGGAAGACATCATGATGAACAACCGCAAAAAGTGCATCGTCTTAAAGATTTGGTTTTGGAGAAAAATATTTGCCTGAGTCCCAGAGTAGCATCTGCAAAAATCAAAAGAGATCATTATCATTATGACTGAAGACAGACAAATCATAATAGTTAAGATAAAAGATGATTTTTTTCAATTAAGCAAATTACACATAAAGCGAAGAGACTCGACATTTTTTTATTTTTTGAGATGGTATTCTTTAGAATCTCATGAGCACAATTGGCTTGAAACATCTGACTATTTATGTGGCATTCACAAGAGCACGGAGGCTAAAAAAATAGTTTTTTAGCATTTTCATATACGATTTTTAGTGGAAATGCTAAAACAATCGATTCATGATCAAGGTCGAGTTCGTCGATCCGAGAGATAAGACAGAAGGACGCCCTTACATTCGTACATTCTTCCATGAAAAGAAACAAAATTCCCCCGAATAATAACATTGTGTGACTCACCATCACATCAACTTCCGAACGAAAAGCTCGTCTGAAAATCCGAAACAGCAATGATGCAAAACTCCCGTCAGAAAAAGCCCATTCAAGTGCGCTAAAAATGTCTCTTTCCATCGAACATTCCTACTTTAAAGCTCTTTGTGCTCAAGAGGTCAAAAAAAGTATCAAATAAAATATGACAAAATTTAGTCAGCATGCAGATCACTTCGTTTTAAGTGCGAACTCCTCAAGACAATAGTTTTCTTATGATGAAATAGGATAGGCCTATGTCTTTAAGAGACATTGGCAATTCTCGGAGCTAATACTGCCATGCTAAGGAAGAACGCCTTATGAACATTCGGGAGTTGCCAAAATTCCTTCGACAAAATGTTCATTTTTGAGGAAAGTCGAGAATATTTTTCCTTGAAATTTTCAGGGACTTAAGGTGACATTGTGAACAAAATTATCTGAAAAATTGGAAGAAAAATATTCACAAGCTTACAAGGAAATTCGGGTATTATCAAAGGAAATTTGGCAACGCCTGGAGGTTCATACGGCGTTTTCCCTTAGCGCGGCAGAATAAGTGAGCGGGACACTTTAGAATATGACTGGCGGCTGGAAGAAGACTCCCGACGTAGAAAAAAACTAAAATGGATCTGATGATCCCATCACAAGAGAAGAGCATATCTATCTATCAAGGTCAAAGAACACCCTAAAATAAAGAAAATTGATGTTTTTAGAAAATTTTGAAGTTTTGAAACAAAATACCTGATTATGAAAAAAATACAGTCAAAGTTTTATCGGCCAGAATTATAATTAGAATCAGCCCAACTGCATCAGACGTTGTCTGTTATGTTTTATTTTTTAAACAGAAAACCAAACAACGCAGAAACTTGAAATTTTGTTAGATATCCATCATAGTCCAGGGTAAACTCACGAAAAGTTTAAAAATGTTCAATAATTTGGTTCTTTGTTAGACAAATAAAATATGAGAGAAAATTAGGGAACATGAAATTTAGTTGGGCTGATTTCCGTTAGATCCATTCTATTAATTAGCTACGTGGACTTCATTTTGCAACTGGGAACTACTATTTTTGACTCATTTGTAAAAGCACATGTCTGCGTGTGAAAACTTATAGCACAAATGTTGTTTCTCAAATGAGCTGAAAATTGTAGTTCTAAATTGCAAAATGTAGTCCATAAGACACCTTTTCCTGTAAATTTTTAAACCGCCATGTTTGAAGAAAGTCGTGAGATAAAAATTTGTGTAAGTATTCTTTAGAGTAATATGCACATGGCTTTACCTACTATTATAATAATATTGATATAATATAACATAATATGATATAATATGACATAATATATAATATAATATATTATATTATATAATATTTTTTCACCCGTATTTGCAATTAGCCCCCCTGAAAATTTCCTTTTAGAAATTATGGGCCTCTTTACCTTGGTCAGCCAAAAATTAACAAGCTCTTGGGTAAAACACCATAATAATAAGAATTTCTAATGAGGAAAGGAAAAATTACTCAATGTCATACCTTGTGACACACTTTAATTGATTTTTGATGAATAGAGATGTACTAAAAAAAGCGAGTCATTCCATATTACATCAAAATAGAATCCAGAATCACTCTATTAAATGGCGGAAACTTCAATAGTGTAAATAAATTTTTAAGAACGACCAGAGGGACATAGCATTAGTAAAAATAAATACATATATCCTGTTCAAAATTTGGTACAACAGTTCGTTCAGAGTTTGTTGAGTGGTCAAAGTGACCATTATCGATTAATAGAGAAGAACTCAAAAACTGCGAGTCGTTCCTAATGAAATTAAAATGGAATCCAGAGTTACTCTATGAAATGGGAGAAACATCAAGAGTGTAAAAAAGTTCTGAAGAAACCAGGAAAAATCGGCCGTCAGAGGAGCAGAGTTAAGTACATGGGGAGAAATTAAATGTAGCTTCATGCCACGCTCAATTTAGAAACATAACATTTATGGACACGGATGAGAACAGGTACAGTCATTAACTCTTAAATAAGATGTTGGAGAGTTTTGCATTTTAGGTGGGCAAAGTGGGTGTACGTTTGATTCATAGATAATTGAGACTAATTGCATGCACTATCTAGTTATCTGCTCCACTTCATTCATTTATAAATCAAGAGGGGCTATTCAGAGTGTGGGCAAAGATGAAAAACATTAAGCAGACACGAGCTTGGTAATTATTTTTGAAGGAAATAAATAATATTTTAAACTGAGCCAGAGTCTTCGGGGTCTCATGTGATTTGCAGATTCAAGTTAGTTCGTGCTACGATCCATTCCAGTCTTTACGTACTAGTGCATTTTTAAAAATGGTCAAAGTGATCGATCACAAGTAAAAATAAATACAAATATCAAATTCCAAATTTGGTCAAACAGTTCGTTTGTAGTTGGTTGAGTGGTAAAAAAAATTGGTGGTTCATAATTAAAAAGGAAATAAAATGTTAGTGTTGTAGAAATCTTTGGTGATGGTCGATTTATAATTTATTAGTCCTCGTAATGCGGGTGAAATTTCAAAGAGACATCACTCATCTAGCAAAGGTGTGGGTCTCCTGTTTTAGTTTTCTAATGAAAATTATTTTAAACCTGGGACTCCACCGGGCATTTTTTCTATTTTTTTATGTTTAGGGGACCTTCCAGTTATCAAAAAAACTTGGTGAAATTTTATTTTTAAAATAAAACGACAGTAAACATCTAATCGAAGCAATTTCTTTTTAAACTTCGGACACCATGCATTTTTTATATTTTTTCAGGCTTAAAATAATTTTAAGTTTATGAGAAAACTCAGTGATTTTTTTTTTTTTAAATTAAAAAACTTCCTTTTTACGATTTTTTTTATCCTATTTTTAAATTTGGCACTTCACCATGAATTTCTCTCATATTTTTATACTTAAGAGAATTTCAAGTAATTGAAAGAACTCGTGTGATTTTTAATTTAAAATTCAAAGGCAGAAAATATCTGATTAATCAAGAATTTATGTTTAAATTTGCGGCTTCACCATGCATAACTTACATTCTTTATGCTTTGAAGAATTTTAAGTTGATGAAAAAACTCAGAGAACTTTTTGCTGAATAATGAGACAATGCCTGATTGATCAGCAATTTAGCGATAAAAATTTTTTAAAATCAATTTTCCCTTTCCTATACAACATTTTTAAATAAAACTATAGCACTTCTACATTTTTTAACGGCATCTGTCAGTTTTCCAACAACTAAATTTATGAAATATCCTGCATGTTTTTCCTCTTTTTTTTCTTTCTCCTTCTTCATTTTAAATAAAAGATGGGACAATAGAAAATAAACTTCAAGCTAGGACATAGAACGCAAATAAATGGAGGAGGAATCGGAGAAGAAAAAGGTGAAAGGCCGTTTCAAGGCGGTCGCACAAATTGAAGAGCCGGAAGTAGAGATTACAGAAGAGCCCAAGCCTGTCCGACTAGGCAAGTTTCAAGCAATTGTGCAAGTCGGTGATGAGGAAGAGGATGAACCGGAAGTGGAGGAAACCAAAGTTGTCGTTCGCCGACCAATGTTTACCGCTACAGTGGAGGCTGATGGCGAAGAGGAGGAGGAAGAAAGAGAAGAGGAGGAACCTGTCGCGCAATTTCAGTGTCGAATTGCTCCAGCCAAAAGCAGGGAGAAAAGTCCTGAGGATGAACCTGAGGACTGGGACTTCAAGTTGCAACAATTGAAAGAGGTAATTTGGTTTGGATAATTAAGATTTTTAGACCACGCTTCCTACATCGCATTAATTTCTTATCCAAAATATAAAAAAATAATTCCTGAGGAAAGGAGGAGAGGAATATATTACACCAAATTCGCTACATGACTCAGTATTCATTGGCAATCATGCAACGCACCAAGAATGGTTCTGACAATCTTAGACTCCGTTACAGGAAATTATTAAAATATGTTGTAAGATAAGAAACCTGGCACTCAATTTGATGTCAAATTAATTCAGCTGGAGGCAAGATGGGAAACCCGAGGTGGAGTTAATACAGTCTAAAAAGCAGCATTATCAAATTTAAGAACAAGTCAGTCTGGAGTCTTCGAGAATATTACGGAATATTTTCACAGAAGTTCCAGAGGACGGTATACATTTAAGTAGTAGATAGATCAGAGATTTGCTTCTAACATTTAGATTTGTCTGGTTTGAAAATTTATCAATTCTAGATTTTTAGCTTTTTCAACCCTCTTTCACTGAGCTATGTAGAGGTAAACTTATTTCAAGAGCTTAAGAATGGCATGTAGGTATGCGCGATATTCTAAGTAGTCTGGATGTTTTCAGGCATTCTTCATGTTTGACTTCAATCAAGATGGTGTTATTGATCGACAAGATCTAAAAATGACTATGGCTGCTTTAGGCCAAGATGCTGATTCTGAGGAGATAGACAAAATGATGGAAGAGGTGAGAGATATTATTTAGTGTTATGTTTATGTGTTATGTGTAGATGTTATGTTTTAGTTTAGATAAGGTTTAGTGTTCAACTTAGTTTTCAGACATTACATGAGAATGGAGGAAAATACGTTATTTGATATGTTCTTTCATACACAAAATAATATGAGTATCAATCCATGGTTGAAAACTCCTGCCTCCAAAATTCTGGTGATTTATACACAACAGGTTCTTCCTTCTGCAAAAAGTATGAGTTAACTAAGAAGAAAAGCTCATAGGATCCTATACTCTCTTGCAATGGGAGAGCCTACTGTGCACTGTACTGCAGTAATGTATGCTTGATTTCGGGGTTTTATTTTGAAACCTTACTCTGCCCAATTGAGTTAGAAATAGAATAATACAAGAGTAACAACAAAAATTGAGATATGAACGAATGAAAAACAAGGATAAACATGTATACGTTAATGCAGCTAGTTCAGATTATTAAGAATCAGACATTGTGCGTATTAACAGAGCTCACTAAAAACTCATGTAAAAGGTACTAGCCATGTACACAAAATTTAAATTGTGTACTAAAATGATGATTGTGCTAAAAATTTCAGGCAAACGAGCCCCTGACCTTTGATTCATTTGTTACACTCTTTGGTCAGAAGAAGTTAGACTTGGATGGAGAAGATGTCCTTCGGGAGGCATTATCTAAATGGGATACTGATAATTCTGGATTGATTTCAATGGCTCAGTGAGTACCTTTCATTTCGAATCATTCCAAACTCTTGCATACTGTTAAAAGACGTTGTATCCTCTTTTATGTAGTTTTTATGGTTTTACTTGAGAAAATTTACAATGTCACTGAAAGGGATAAACTTCTCTCCCATTGAAAAAAAAATTAATTTATCTAAGCAGATCTTTACAATTGACGTAAATTGTAGTTAAGCATTATTTTTTGACATTGTTGTTTTGAAGGGAACGGGGAAGGTAAAAAATTAGCAATTACATAAGCTTCCTATTTTTTGCACTGACTGAACATGTGTTGCGATGCAATTAAATTTTAAACAATGCACAATTGTGCGCATGATGCAAATGATTTTGCACAAGGAATTTTCATTGTTTGATTGATACATTCTTTGGTTGAGTTTACTAATTATTTGAGGTGATCCCCATTAATTAACTTTTTATGTTGATTTAACACTCACCATAAACCTATTTTCCTGACAACACTTTTCTTGTTTGGCCAGATTGCAACAAGATTTGATGACTTGGGGTGACAAGTTTACGGCACGTGAGGTATGATTATTATCTGGGTCGAACTTATTCTTTTTGTCTTGAACCTAAAATTACTGTTTGAATACTATTTTTTATTCAATACTTTTTCTTAAATTTTCTTAGTTGTCTGTCTGACAACACAGGCACATATGGAGATTCATAGCTACAGTTAGCTTTGCTGTTTGTTATTTTTATTTTTTGGCTACTTTGAACAGCCCTGACTGGGTAAATTCTGAATCTGATCTTCCCAAATCCCCCCATTCACAAGATCAGCACAATACAACCACTGCATTTTAAGACGTTGACGCAAGGCCAAATTTAGGGGGACTACAGGGAGGGGGGGCTGCAGGTTCTTGGTGGCAGATTGCAAAGTGGGGTGAAATACAGAAACGAACAGAAGATTTTGAAAGTGATGACCTTTTTCTTTTCTTTGCTTTTCAATCTTGCTACCCATGATTTAGGGATGATCTATGGACATCAACATTTTGTTGGCTCCCTGGCAGCAAAATCATAAATCCGGCTCTTGGTCGACAGTATCTGTTTGACCCTGGGGCTGCATGCAACAGGTCAAGCCAGTCGAATGATCGTACATTGCAGTCGATATCAGTTATTTTTTCTGTGAGCCTACTGGTTAAAAAATGTCCTACTTCTGTATTGAAGTCAAAATGAAAAAGGAAATGAACTTCATTGTTCCTAGGGCTTGGTCTAAATCATTCTTAAACTATTTTTGTTCTTTCTGACTTTATAATTACTCTAATGCTTACTCATAAATTCAATCTAATTAAATTTATTCTATAACCGACAACGACTGGGGGTATCTTAATCATTCACATTAAGCTCTATGGGACATGTCCATGATAATAAGTGTGTTTAATAATGATCTGCAATCAATGATATGAAAAGTCATAATATCTTGTTTCAAAAATACCAAGGAGCAAAATTCTGAGTTGTGAGCACATACTACTCATTCTGGAGATCTAATTATTAAATTGAAGAACCTATAAAATAGCATTACACTTTTTGTCTACTTTTAGAATCAGTACCAATTTTTATAAAATCCCTGACAGTTTATCTTCAAAAGACACTTGTTGGCAAAGTTTTTTTGAACATCTATTCACTTTTTATCGGTGAGGAATAATGGATAGATTTGCATTTTACAGGTAGAGTTAGCTTTGGAGGAGGCGCCAATAATAGAACCAGGTGGATCAGATCTACCAGTTGCAGAACCCATGATGGATTACATAAAATTTTGTACACAACTAAGTACTCTACGTGACAAAAAACAGTAACTGAGGTGTAGACAAAATCAATGCACCAGTTCTTTGCAAGTTTTATTTGTTCTTAAAATCAAACATGAAAACATGCATCAAAAGAAAATTTTCTTGGATATGATTTTCTTAAAGAGAAAATAAAATTGAACATTTTTGGATTTGAAGGACCATTTATTTTTCGTTTTTCTTTTAACTTATCTTGCCTTCCTTCATTTTTCATAGGCAATCCTCTTTGCTTACACCTTTAAACCCTAACTGTCTCGAGTTATAATTTGTCTTAAGGTCTTTTGAAACCTCATGACTAGATTGTAAATAACCATGGTTTTGTCATAATGAAACATCGAACAACCCACACTTATGCATTGAGAATTCACTCACCTGAACAAATTAAAGGCCTCAATTGGGTAGTCCAACAATCTATGTTTTCAGGTCCTTCAACTTTTCTGTGACTGCTTCTGTGGATTGACTTGGTTGTGCAGGTGTGGCCGGTTTTTTCGGCTCTCGGGCTCCGAAGATTGCAGTTCCCACCCTCACATTTGTGCTACCCATTTCAATCTAAAAAAATGATCAGTAATCTTTGAAACAAAAAAGTATTTCTACTGCAGAAAAGCTACAAGATCAAAGCAAAGGCAAAACTTCTTTTGGACGGTTTAACCAGACTCATTGTCAGTATAACTACATCAGCCCTTGTCTGATTTTTGTTTTATGATTCATTTTCTTAACAGAAAAGAAAGATTCTGACTTGAATTTTTATGAGTAAATTCTTCATGATCTAGGAGAAGTATAGAAAAAAGTATCGAGGTGGTTCATCTTTTGGTTTTCTGTTAAAATAATAAAACCTGAGAGGAAATTAAGAAGGAAGAAATGCAGTTACACTGATTGTGGTAAAATCCGTCCGACATGTGTAACCCAGATTTTTTTTACAAAAACTAAGCGCCATAATGTCTTAAAAATTTCCATGAATTTTTTTCCAACTTTCTGTGAACTTTACCAACACCATACAAAGGATACTTACAAAATGACGAGGCTCAATGTTGTTCACTGCCTTGTTGAATAAATGGAACAAGAGAAGGAGTTAGAGAACAAGTACTGTAGTTTGGTTGATTCTAGTTTGGGGCATTCAAATAATCTCTATGCCAACTTAAAAAGGACTTTCACAATAAATCGTCATGGGTCAAGTAGCTTAATTCCTAAAATAAATTTCGAAGTGAGTGAGCAATTCAGATGAATGATTGTACTAGGTTTCGTTTCAAAGAGAGTGGTAGCGGTGAGTAATACTCCACCAGGAAAAATGACACTTTTAAAATGAATAAAATTCTTGGGTGTACTCACTTGAACATACGTATAATTACTCTGAAACAAGTCTTTCAATATTAAACATATGTGCAAAAGAGTACACAAAATAACTTTATTCATTTCAATATTTGACTTGTACAGACAAGTTTTCCAAAATGACAATTTGTAATGAAAATGGATAAAAGAGGAGAAAGGAAAAAATCGTAAGATTGATAAAACTAAACATTGATAAAAGAAAAATACTTCAAAAGTAAAAATAAGGTATGAAAACAGGAAACAAACCGCTTTTTCGTAATCATCTGACATGCCCATGGACAATTCAACATCGACTTCTTCCAACTGAAGAGCCTCACAGACATTTTTGCGACAAACAAGAAGTTTCTGAAAAAAAATACAAAAAAGTTATAGATGATGTCAGTTGGGTAGTAATTGTAATTGTGGCAGTTAATGGTAATAGGGGGCAGAAGTAATGGAGCAGTAGTAAGGATTTCTACAGTTTGATGCACCTGTCTATGAGGCCTGAGAAACTATACTAGATTTTGTAAAGATGCACCTTGAAGCTGGATCATAATCTTTAAATCGACACAATAATTCAAATCATTTCTTCAAGGCTTAGCAGCTGTCTATTAAGCAAAAGGAGGTCGTATAAACGACTGTGGCCGACACAATCTAAGGCAAACTTTTGGAGCAAGACTATACACCCGACAAATTAAATTCTGGTGTTGGGAATTTTTCTCTCTGCCCGCCAGTTTTATAATCACTGCCTTGGGCTACCATCCCTGTTGGACTGGCATTTTTGTGATTCTTTTTGTTGATAAGGAGGAATGAGAGGTGTGTACTGTTGTTGATTTTAAAACCAGTGTATTTTTAATTCATCTAGTCATCTAAGAAGCAAGCTGTTGTGAATCGCCCCAAGGATCAGCTGACCAGAGTACTTTGCTGCATCTCACATTAATATTTGCATAGTTCAATTTTGAGATGATGTCTTGAATCTACGTTCAGTGGCTCATGAATGAATGCACATTAGGATGTTTCATTGAAGCCAGATGATTTTGATTAATTTTAAGTGTACTCACCAAAAAATCAGGGTTTGGACCCTTAGACCAATCATACCCAAACTCTCCAATTGTCATCAATCCCATAAAATTTAGCCGCGGGCACGTATCATGAATATGTTTTACTACATCAACAACCTCACTGCAAGATATACCACTCTTTTCTGTGGAAACAAAAGAGAAAACGTTACAGCCATTCACACTAATTTTAAGTTGGAAATTAACTGACAGTTCAATTGGAAATAAAAGTAAACGAATTGCTGGAGAACCAAACAACAATTGATCAAATTAGAGATGTTTAGTTTAATTTCTTAGTCCCTTCTAAACAGTTGAAAATGACATGAAGTTTCAATCACCTACACATTCTTCTTTCAGTTCTGAATGTACACATTTTAAACGTTCAAAACTTAGTGAAGCTAAAAATTAACAAACCAGGTTCCTCGCTCGTGTTGACTTGGACCATGATATTCAATTTCTTATCAGGTTGGCTTGCATAAATAGTATTGACAGAGTTGTTAACACTAGTGGCCATTTGCGCTGAGTCAACTGTTTCCAAGAGATACAACTTGGGGAGCACGACAACATGTTTGATTTTGTTCTTCTGGAGATGGCCAATGAAGTGCCATCTGATATCCTTACACAGTTCCATAATCTAAAAAAAGAAAAATAAAATTAAAGCACATGAAATTCCCTGTAGTAACATACAAAAAGGTCCTTAGAAAATGGCCAAGAGTGAGAAAATATCACTTAATGATAATTGTGTCAATAATCTTTTGATATGGAAAAGAATTTTAACATTTTACATTTCACTATTCCTAAATTCAACAGTGAAACTGCAAGAATGCGTGTCTCGTTTGCAATGTTGTAGAGTGCTGGTCTTCATTTATTTTTCAAATGGATAAGCACTTGACGTCATTCCTTGAAAACTTCCCAGATTTTTCTTGTTGGTAAGAAGAATACTCATTGTAATATTCAAGTGTTAGCATTGGTTTGTTCCCCTTGGATGAAGTAAAATTGGAATGGAGATTTTAAAAAACAGCAAACAAGACAGACGTTTTTGCAGTTTTACCATCAAAATGTTAATAGGTCAAAATATGAACCCTTCATTCAAAATTGGAGAAAGGGTTATTTATATAAGTCGAAGAGCTACAAAATCCACTATAAAATAAAATCATTGAATAATTTATCTCTTAGGGCATTCTTCATTTGTTTAAAGATTTTTCAAATTGGTGAAATCTAACAGTTTTACTACAAGTTTATGAAAAGAAAATTGAGCATAGTCAGTTGAAACCATAGAGTACATAGATTCGTAATGTAATTGGGAGAGCTGGCGCCACTTTTAAGCATTTTCCATGTCCCGAATTCCGAGACTCCTGTGTGACGCCAGGTCACTTTTTCGATACATAATCGATTGTTTGCGATACACGGGTACCCGGCCATCCGATGATGACAACAACAACAACAACAACAAAGGAGATAGGAACTACCACGTATTCCACACCGCCATTTTGGATCGAAAATGTATCGAAAAAGCGACCCGAACTCGGCGCACACCGGGCTCGGAATTTGTCGAGCAGAACATGGCGCCAGCTCTCCCATTTACATTACGACTCTATGTACTCTATGGTTGAAACTCTGTGAGATGAAAGCTCTCACCCAGCAAAAAATTGCCAACAACATTACAAAAATGTATTCACATTATTTTTGCCGGTATATGATCAAGGTGTGATAAGGTGCGGCAACATTTTTACAACCACTTGCCAGGCATGTGAATGGAGTACGGTATGAAGTCTGAAAAAAGTGCAACTTTTAAAATTAAATATTATGTGATTCTTATTTTTCAATGATTTTTTACTGTTTATTTTTACTATGAAATACGAGAACAAAATTGGAGGTAGAATCTGCTCAGATAATGGTTACTGGTTTAATTTCACTTATTTAAAGTAAAATGTTAAACTTAGATATCATAGCAGAGCAACTTCAGTTGTTCTCAGGACCTGGATCAAAAAAGAATGAAACCCTTTATGAACTCCTATTGGATAAGTGGTTAGCAGTTGCTTGTATTCTGTTAGCAGACTGCTGCGTTGCTACCATCTTATAGTAACCAATGACTATTTCAGAGCAATGATACTGCCTTCTGCACTAAGGCAAAATGGACTGAGTTAAGCAGAAAGGAACCAACCCACATTTTGGAAAAAATTGAGTTATGAGTGGTTTTGAACTCAACCACTGCTCTACTATCTATCGCCAAAAATTCAAAGTTTTTGTTGGAGCAAATTTTGCAGAAATTGAACTTGAAGTTTATCTTTTACATTGAGTCTTATCCGGGAGCCAAACTTTAAACCTCTTTTTCTCGGTTCGATCCCGATGTGGCTTGGTTCCTTTCTGTTTAACTCCGTCCAAATAATCTACTGAGTAGACTGCAATCAAGGGTAATCAACTGCTATCTTAACCCTCTATGACATGCATTAATTTTGGATCTCAGATTCTAGGGGACACTAATCTATTTTTTAGCTTGCATAGAAAACATGGAGTACCCAATTTTTTTTCAAAATTTTGAATTTAAGCGAATCAGATTTTCAAAACAAGAAGAAAGTAATGAAAATTAGCAAAATCAAGCCTCAGAGGAGAGATTAATTTTTAAAAACCCCAAAAATATGTTGTTACGAATTTGTAACGCTAAGCCACAGAGGGTTAGGAAATGAGAAGTTTTACCTTTTTCCTCAATTCCTGTGCATTTTAGTGTCTGTGTAAAATTACCTCTATATCAGTTGCTTTTGCGACCAATTCCTGCACATAATTTTCTCCAAAATGTCTTTGACCAGCATTATAAGCCTCAATAATGAGTTCCTTTGGTTTGAACTTGCTAACTGCCACCAAGCGAGGGTCTTTTTCTTTTGCTTTCTGGGAAATAAAAATAAAATTACAATGTCAAGCGTCAGCTCGGTGGATTAATCAACGCCAAAAGAGCAACAGGCTGATGACTAAGAATACTCGGAAGACTCAGGATGCTGAAGAATTAATTCATGAATCATTCCTACTACAATCCACAAAACATAAGATGAATTAAAAACATTTGGAGTAATGACTGCAGAGACAGGATTTATTAGACACACACTGAAACAGTTAAATCAGTGGAGTCTATCAGACAAAAGCCTGATCACAAGAAACATTTCTACAGACATTTTGCTAGAGCCTGCCATCATTTATGTTAGGTCTAGTTCATACTATCCAAGTTGACTCAACAAGTTACGAACTTAAACATTCTGATTCACATTTCTCAACCAGAATTTCATGGAAAACACGATTCTTGCATTGGAAATTACTGAAATCAACTCCTTACTAATGTTCAAATTTTACATTGGTATTGGGAAATTTCAATGGCCTGGTCACAAGAAACACAATACTCTACGCGAGTCAAATCGCGCACTATGATGGTTTTGGCAGACTTCTAAATCAAACATTGTTCAGTTCTCACCCTTCAGTGTTCAAAGTGTAAAAAAATTTGCTATGGCTGAACCAAAGCGTCAAGATTGAGATTGCCATATTTTTGTATTGCAGAGACTGCCGTGGTAACGTTTAGATGTGATCTGACGTGCGTACACCATTGCGTTTTCATGAGCGGGAGGTTTGAATTCCCACGGCAAGAAACATTAAATATCCTGGTTAGGCGTCAATTTAAGAAATTTTTGTTGCGCGAATCGTGTTTTACTTTAAATTTTGGTCAAGAGACATCTATCAGAATGCTTAACTTCGTACCTTGTCTAGTGGTCCATTGATTTTTAAATCTATAAATAATACTGATTTCTACAGTTCTGCTAGTATCGGAATTTTACTGAATCTTCAGTTAGAAATTTGTAAAAATAATGCTGATATGCTAGCCTGAGCTGAATGTTCGTGAAACATATACTTACATGAGGTCTCTTCGCAACGGCCGCTGCAATTGCTACTTGCACATAATTTAGATTTTCTTTGAGGGACCTGGTACCTGCGGAGGACATAGTCGCAATGCTGTTCAAGTACTCAGCAATTAATATCTTGAGAGAACACTGAAACAAAAGCTTAACACTGATGGTATGTACAGTAGAGTGCCTCAAACCACGATGAAAGTTGAGAGGAGTTAAGACGACAGGGTAACGTGGTGATTAAAATTCTTATTCTCTGATAACCGACTTGTGTGAAAACGAATAGAGAAGAAATGAAAAATAATCATAAGTAAAGTGTTCGTCAGTTCGTATATTCATGAGATCGACACAGCTGATAAGTGATAAGGCGACAAGGCGTGTTTGTGGTAATTGCTTTGTTTACATATGTTCCTCTTCCATAAATTCCTTCTGACTGTGAAATGAAACACTTAGATTTTGAACTATAGACTATAGACATAGATCTAGACATAGCGAAATACTGAAATAGACATAAATATCATACTAGATAATGTCGGCAAATTTCTGTTGATCCTGTGTTTTCTTGTAAATTTTGTACTAAAACTTAACAAAGCGTACGTTTGGCTGTATTGTTCTCAATTGAAGTTTTTTTATTAGACGTTCAGGGAGTGAAGTTCGATTAGCGAAGTTCATCCCGAACTTCATGTTCGACAAAGGAATCTGAGAGATGATATCCCCCGCGCATCCCCACATTTTGACCATTCCCACCGTGTAGCTTCGGAAGTTCAGTCCTTGATGACACAGAATCGCTGCAATTCAAGTTTTTTATAGTCGTGCTGAAGTTGAGTAATCAAGTGTTCATCAACAAAAGTTGTATTTTGATTCAATCGTAATAGGACCTCCAAAAATCACGCCCGCCGTGATCGGAAATCCTCTGCACCTGGTTTGTTTCAGCTCCTGTACGATGCTAATCTTGTTCAATAACCATTTTTGCGCGTCTTCTTTATTTTCGTTGATGCTAAAGTGAAGTAAGTAGTGTGTGCTGCAGAACTTGCGAGTGTAATGACATTGTGTTACCCGCGGCCGAGAAAACACTCATTCTAACATTATTTTTAACGAACACGTACTTATGTCGCATCGAATATGATTTCAAGTAGTTGTCAAGCTCAAGATAGGCTGCCTTGATAAAATTATCTCTGTTCACGAACATCTAAAGTGTTTTTCATCTTGAAACACCTCTTCTCGTTTCCAGTGTTTAATGAGATAGCTGTGCGGTGTAAGAAGCATCCATAGCATCTTATATTAAATAGTGCAACTTCAAAGAATTTCATCAAGTAGTTTTATCATTTTAGTGTTTAATTATATTTTCAAAATGTGCACAGCGTTCAGCATTAACGACACCGATCCTTTTGTGATGAGCTCATTCGCAGACTTCTTTCAAACGGCATCATTTTCCTCGGTTTGGAATCTGGTCAGTCAATCTTTTGACTATCAGCCATGGATTTTATCAGTGATCGCGTCCTTCATCGTTGGTTTAAGTGGAATCTTCCCTCTTCTCGTCATACCAATAGAAGACAGCGAATCCTTGAAAACAGGAGGTAAGTTATATTCAATTTCCCTCATTCTGAAGTAGCAAAGCTGTCAGAAATCTTTTACCCCTGAGCTCTGACAATTCGTTGTTACTAAAGAATATGTAGCTCCCAAAATCAAAACTCACCAACATTGTAATGTCAAAGTATTCACTATTCCAAGTTGCAAGCCAACAGTAACCTGAGTTCAATGATATAGTATGCCTCATAGGCAAGATGGTTGACTTAGTTTTAGAATTGCTATCAGTTTGTTCTAAATTAATGTGGGCGTAACCGCAGCCTGACCCATCATGACAATTTTTGTCCAAATTCATCATATGTCTTTTGTAAACATTGGTGAAATTAGGAGGTTGGCAAGTTTTAAATAATCGATTGCAAGTGTCAAAAATCGGCAACTTCATTTTCTTTCCATTTAAACCTATGGACATGAACCGATTCTTGGAGGGGTTCAGTGCTCCAATAAGAATGGAATACTGAACACAGGTTTTAATAGAGGAAAGCCCGTGTTGCCACTCTTCTGGATGCGCCTCTCTATTTTTAAGGAGGCTATCAATACTAAGATAAATTGCATCACACACGTATCCTTGTCATGCTCTTACAAATGAGCCACTTGCTTTTGAAAATAGCCTCGGAAATTTTAAGATATCTACTTACCTGCTTAGAAAGGGTTTTCTAAATCGGGAGGCAAGCTTGAAAAGTGGGAAAGCTCAGAACTTGCCGCACGCCTGCAGCGTACAATAAACAATGCTCCTCTAAAAGATGTGATACCAGCTATCATGTCATCGGGATCGTAACTTTAACCTAGTTTAAAATCTGTCCAAATTCAAACATCATTGGTGATCTGCCAGGGATTGGGATTCGAGTTAACAGGCAAACGTAAGGACGTGAGCGATCTCATGTTAGAGAGTCTGGGTGCGCACCGGCTGGTCTGAGTCTATCTTCCGCATGAGTTGGACATCGGACTCTGCCATAAGTCCACCCCAAGGTTGATAGACTCAGGTCAGCCCGTTAGAAAAGTTGAATGTGATAGTCTCTGCAAATCAGGGGTGAGGGCTGTCCACGTTGCCAACAGATTCCCGAGTTTTGCCTGTCTCATTCTGCTGTTCCCCGATCCAGTTACATTGGTCTTATATAGATCAGGGAGGAACGATGTAGCAGGCCAGCGCAAACGCAAATTGGGGAAACGTTGGAGTGGAATAGCAGATTGGGGGCATTCGTCGCCAGGTCGGAAAATTCCAAGGATCATCTTAGACGCGTTGTTAAAGTCCACAACTGCCCAACGAAAATTACCCGCTGAGCGTTGAGCTCAACGAAAGCGTTGGTAAATTCTGGTGGATTTACCCGTTTTCCAAGATGGCTGTTCAGCAAACTGCCCAACAGCTCAGCGAGGTTTTTGGCTGCTGTGGACCGCTGCTGAGTTTGCTGGATTGTTATTCCGCCATTTTTTTCTCACTTTAACCTCACACCACGCAACGCACTTTGCCGGTTGCCAGTCAGTCTAGGGAGAATTGCTTGTTTTGTTTGTTCTTTCCTCTTCCTCCGCGAGTTCCGTTGTGCTCTGCTCTTTTTCTTTTTACGAAGATGTGGGTCCTCATTCGATTGAATGTCATTACTTTAAAAGTGGAACTGCCAGAGCAGTTTCCATGAGCATATTATCCTCTTCTTCGTCAATCATGTCAAACACTAAAATAATGCTTCACAGAAGATTGAGAAGATTCTTTCGAACGAAAAAAGCTTTGACTTTATCACCGGGCACATATGTCAAAAATTTCATTATCAATTTCACAACATCAACATAACCTCCAAATCATCTCAATCCAACGGGAATTTAACAACGGCACCAAGATTTTCTTCCGTCCGTTGAGCTGACGTCGTCGTTGAGATGACGTCAATCCTGCGGAGAGTCAGCCATTTTCGTTGGGCAGCAAAAGTAATTTAACAACGCACCTCTTGCTAACAGACTGACCTCAGGGTTCCCAGGTGAAATTTTCAAATATCAGCACTGAGCGTCGAAAAATTTCAGCACATTGCCCTAAAAAATCAGCACATTTTAAATGCTTTAAAAAACACAAGTTTTAATATAATAGAGGCTTAACGGTTCCCGTGATCTTCAACTGCATGGTAGTAGCCCACTGAGGCTCAAGATTCGACACATTTTGACAGATTTTACCAAAGATGGATTTTACCCTCACCATACCATGAGGCAGCCCTGTCATTCCTCAGCGGCGCTAAATTTAAATTTGGCTCCCTGACTCGGAAGAGAAATATAGAGCATAATTCGGTTAAGTTACAGGAATATTGACTTTCACTATTTCTAGCAGAACTGGTCTCACAGTATTGCAAGTAAAAACATTTAAGTCATGACTCAATATTTGGTCTCAAAATACCATAGTTAATGTCTTTTTCTCATGCCATTAAGTTCCTTTTAAGTTTTTGACTTAAGAACTATTTTTCCGAAATCATCAAATCATTCCCTCCATTTCAACAATGTGCAATGTGGCCTCAGTTGCCAGAGCTGACTTTCCCTCCGTTGCGTGCTGACAAAGAGGTGCCGATGATCAGTGAAAGTGGAGCGCGGGTTTACAGGATTTAATACCCATGTTTTTGAGTTTCCGAGGGCTTGCAGCAGAAAATTCAGCACAAAATCAGCACAAAATTTAATTCACACACTTTTTCACACAAATTTCTGAAAATCAGCACTTTTGCTGAAATTTCAGCACACCTGGGAACCCTGACTGACCTGGGTCTTTTGACCATGGTCCACCCTTCCAGCAAGTCTGTTGGTAAGCTCATAACAGCAACAGCTTGCCGGAGAGAGTCTGGATCCAGCCTTAACGAAGACAGACCCTTACAAGGGGAGGTCCGGTTGGCCGCCGATTTCGGCTGCGCGCCCGTGGGAAATTCTCGGAAGTGAAGATCGGGATTTTCGCAGGGATGGAACGGGTCACGGGCAAGCCCAGAGATGATAAACATTCGTGTGGTTTACGGCGAGCATGATTTCCGGAAAGAGGATATCGGGGATCCCCGGGTTCGACGGCGCGGAGAAGCTCTGCGGGCGTATTCTGCCGTGCTAAGGAAGAACGCCGTATGAACCTTCAGGCGTCGCCAAATTTCCTTTCATAAAACACGCATTTCCTGGTTAACTTCTGAAGAGTTTCCTTCCAGTTTTCAGATAATTTTGTTCGCAATTTCATCTAAAGTTCCTGCAATTTTCAGAGGAAAACATACATATCTTTACTCAAAAATGAACGTTTTATCGAATTAAATTTGGCAACTCTCGAATGTTCATACGGCGTTCTTCCTTGGCACGGTGCCGAAGAAAAACGCCGCAAAAGCCATCGGACGTTGCCAAATTTCTCCTGGCAAATCACTAATTTTCAGGATAATTTTTGAATGTATGTCTACTAATTTCTCAGATAATTTTGTTTGTAATTTGATCTAAAACGTTTGAAAATTTCAAGGAAAGATATTGACAATTTTCCTCAAAAATAAACATTTTATCGAAGGAAATTTGGCAACTCTCGGATGTTCATACGGCGTTCTTCCTTAGCACGGTAATATTGACGTCTGTCTGCTCACAGGCGCCCATGAGCATGAATCTCTCCATTCGTTGACAAAGGAACTCCACCTCGTGGTTTGATACCTGGGGTTGGCCGACGCCGGGTACTCCGCCGTGCTAAGGAAGAACGCCGTATGAACCTGCAGACGTTGCCAAATTTCCTCCGATAAAAACCGAATTTACTGAGAAAATTGCGGATATTATTTTCCAAAATCTTCAGACAATTTTGCACGCAAATCAATCTGCAATGTCTGAAAATTTCAAGGAGAAATAAGCATGTATGTCGTCAAAAATACATGTTTTACCAATGTAAGTTTGGCAACTCTAGAAGGTTCATACGGCGTTTTTTCTTAGTACGGCAGTACTAGGCTAAAGGTTCGAGACTGCCAAAAATCATTGTAGTTGACATAGACAAGCCTCTTGAAGTCAAAATTGCCCATGGCTTGACTGCCGATCGTCTGAGTTTTTGCAGACTCAACTCGTGAGACGGTTAAAATCCCTGCTCCGTAGTAAGTATGCGGTATCACGCGAAAATGATGGCAAATCTTAGCTTTCTGCCTGTCTCAAATCACTGATGTTCACGAATGTAAGTATCTATGTTGAAATGCTCGCGTCGTTAATTGCGGAGATCAGGCGCGCAACTATTCGAACTCAGGAGTGTGTATGTGGTATCACCCAAAAATGAAGGCAGAACTCAGTATCTCGCCTGTCTCAAATTCCTGTCGTTTATGGATACCTACCGCGATATTCGTGTGAAATATGTGTAATTTTTTATGTTTGTATACCTAAAACAGCTGGAAAAATTGGGTATTATTTGCCGCGATATTGAGGCGGTAAACGCGTAATTTCTCCCTGTTACACAAAATCGCTGGAAAAATCGGGCAGTTCTGAATATTCACGAAAAGCTCTTCTTAAAATGTTTTGTGAATCCACTAGAGTGAAAGTGGCGACTATTCGAACTCCAGAGTAGCCATGTGGTATCACGCGAGAAATGAAGAAAAAGCTTCGCTGCTCGTCCGTCTCAAATCACTGATGTTTATGAATATAGGTATTATGCTCGCATAGCTAACAGCGGTTATCAAGCGCGCAACTATTCGAACACCGGAGCTGGTATGTAGTATCACGCAAATATGAAGGAAAATCGTGAATTTTCTTTTGTTTCATATTGGGTTTGGACGTCCATGAGTTCCGTGATATTAGCGTGTAAAATATTTTTGGTCAGAGTTTTTAATATTAATTTCTCAACCCAAAAGTTCGGAGTTGTGACAACAGATCTGATAAACCCTCTGTCGAAAAAAATGATTGGGGGAGGATGGGCAGCCACACTGCACTGTAAAAAAAAAAAAAAAAAAAAAAAACACACACACACACATTGGATCTAGAGTCCAGACTCTTGAAAACATTGACAAGAAAAAATACTCTTGATTCAATCGGATTTTTGCTTGAATCAAAACGAAATCCGCTCAAATTAAGAGGCTTGGTTCTTGATTTAAGCTAGATTCTGATTGAATCAAGAGTACTTTTTCTTGTCGATATTTTTAAGTGTCTGGACTCTAGATCCAATGTGTTTTTTTTCCAGTGTGTAAGAGAGGATGACGACTCTTGAAAAAATGGGGAAAAAAGAAGGCCCAGTTAATCGTAATAAATGCAAATCCCATTTCCTCCCGTATACTTGGCCTTTTCTCATGCAGTCAGTTACATCGCATCGAATCAAGAAGATGAGCAATCGTCTATTTGCGGTTTTCACTATCAATGATTAGTAAAGATTTTGACTGTGACGTGCGGAGGTTGTTCCGCGATCAGTTGATAACATAAACATGTGCGCTGCAATTTAGGCCCTGTTCTGATCCGCATTCGCTAAACGAATCTAATTTAAGGAAGAAAATTAGCGAAACCCCCTCCAAATTTCTGTAGCTGAAAACTTGTCGTTTCTCAGACGCTAAGAACGTAACTACATTCAAACTTTGTCAAAAGACGAATAAGTTGCACTGGAAAGAAACTCCGGCCATGGAAGCTGTACTTACGGGCTTTATAGAATACCATCCACGTTCCGGGCTCAGAGGCCGAAAGTTCCAGCCGCAGTGCTCAAAGCAATCGAACACTGGAAAAAAAACACATTGGATCTAGAGTCCAGATTCTTAAAAACATCGACAAGAAAAAATACTCTTGATTCAATCGGATTTATGCTTAGATCAAGAACCAAGCCTCTTAATTTGAGCAGATTTCCTTTTGATTTAAGCAAAAATCTGATTGAATCGAGAGTATTTTTTCTTGTCAATGTTTTCAAGAGTCTGGACTCAAGATCCAATGTGCTTTTTTTCCCAGTGAAGCTTTTATGGCTCCAGCATCCGGGACTTTCGGCTTCTGAGCCGGGAACAGACGGTATGTCTGTATAGCCCGTAACTTATTACTTTCTCGCTCCTCTTGCAGGTAGAAAAAGTATTGTCATCAAAAAAAAAAAAAGTTGAAATTTCATCATTTCTAGACGTCTAAAGGTGCCTGGAGTAGAAAAAACCAAGGAAAAAGTGTGTGTCCGCCCTCCAGGCGTCCCCCAAATCTGTGCACAGCCTTATCTCAAGATCTATTCGTTCAATTTCATTCAAAATTTGCATGGAGGACCATATTTACACAGAGAAAAAAACTTCGTGCATGGGACCCGAAGTTGAGGTCATATGGATCTTTGAAGTTTTCTGATCACGCATCCGAAAACTTGAGGTCGAGCTGCCGAAGTTCGGGTCAGACGTCGAGGCACTTCGGTAGGTACCAGAGTACTTCAGATGTGTGACACTTCAGATGTGTGACCCAGACCCTTCGGTATACATCGAAGTACTTCAGATGTCTGACCCGAACTTCGGCAGCTGGACCTCAAGTTTTTAGATACGTGATCCGAAAACTTCAGAGATCCGTATGACCTCAACTTCAGGTCCCACGCACGAAGTTTTTTTCTCCGTGTATGATCTCCTTATTTGTCAGTGTAGTTCTTCTTTTTCACATTTTTTAGTTTATAGAGAGAAAACCAATGTCTCGGAAAGGTTACCCGTGTGCTTGCATCCTCAATCGAAATTACACGAATGGAAGCAAAATTCTGAAACGGTGGTGTAGCGTCGGGGAAATTATTTAGGCAGCTGGGCCAAACGAGCTTGCACAACGTTAGACGAAGAGTGCGGAAACATGAGTGATGCATGAAACATGAAACATGGACTCGACGTAACTGCGATCAATGCCGAGATGAAACACTTTGTCTCGGAGCAAATGCTCTAACCTCACTCGGTGCCGTGCAAGATTTGCGCGTTATAATCGGGCTTTTTGCCGTACAAAAATAAGAGGTGCTGTCAATAATAAATGGCTGAAAAGGTTTTGCAGTCCGTCATTATATCGAGTGGAAAGCCCCGTGGGGGAGGAGACATGGGCGACATTAGGAATCCAGGGTATTTACTGTACGGAAAAAGGATGGATGCACTGAAAAAGCACGGATTTCGGAAGGTCGTTACGGAAGTACAGAAAGATACGGAAATTCAAGATTTTTGTGATAAACTCTAATAAGTAGCCTTGGGGTATGCGATTTCTAAGTATAAGTTCCCGGTTTGATCTCTCGTGTTTATAGGTTTATTCCTCTTTCGTTCCATCACTCCACTTTCCCAATCCGGATATGGTTAAAATGTGTGTGAGATGAGGAAAAGTTAAGGGGAAAGTAAGGATTTTTAAAAATCGCCCAAAAATGAATTTTCGGGAAAGTAAAGAAAAAACAATGAAAAGGTATTGAATAAGTACCTAAGGAATTTGAATGACTGAGTACCAATAGACACCCCACGGGGAATGTTTTGTTGGGGGCAGAAAAGCCCCTTAAGAAGCAGGGCCGGATTAAGGGGGTGGCCACATGGGCCGCGGCACATGGCGGCATAATTAGGGGGCGGCAAATTTTGCAATTTTTTTAAATGCAGGTACAAAAAAATCGAATTCAGAATAAAATTACAGACAAAAAAATGTGACAAAATCTCTCATTTCTTGAGAGTTCATTAATTTCTAATTTTGTCGTCTTTCGGTGATACAAAAGACTGCGGTACCTTTAATTAGTTGAGTTAAGAGAGAAACAAAACACGTAATTTGGCCTGGAGCGGCGCGGCGCAGAGAGAAATGATGACGAGGACTTGAGATGAAAAGGAGAAGCCCTCGGCGCGGCGGTCGGCATGTAGCACATATTAGCGCCTACGAGACTGCATGGTAACTTCACGCATTGCGTCAAACACAGCACGGTGAACAGCGGTCGGCGCGGCGTGAAACGCACAGTGCCTGCAAGACTACATGAATACTTCACGCATTGCGCCAAACACAGTGTGGTCAGCGCGGCACGGCGGCGGAAGTTAAAATTATTAAACCACATTTATATTTGTTCTTTCTTAATTTTTTAGTTCATTTCTTACAAATGAAAGGCCTTGTACGGAACTGAACTTCCGCGCGAAGTTCCGTGAACTTTTGTTAGTACCTAGTGTTGACAGGGCTTTCGCGAAAAATGTGTCCCACACGAGTGAACGCGTCTTATGCACCCTTCTCCCTCCGGCACGTACACTTGATGGTTTTTATTGATGTTTCAAAATGAATGAGAAGAGGGCGGAAAAATACAGGCGGCCCATGGGCGGCAAGTAGGTAAATCCGGCCATGTTAAGAAGGGGACCCGGGGAGCACTAGGAAACAACCCACCAAAGGGGATCCCTTCAGCTTGAAATGGGGGCCGGATGGAGCGCTACAAAGAGGAGTGTGGGGAATCTCCTTAGAAAAATTTTGAGACATTGCGTAGCAGTTTGGAGCTTTTCTCATCGAAAAGTGGATGAAATTACGATTCCTAAGAAGTAAGATATGTAAGGCACTTGCGCCTATGTAGCAAAATCTTTCACATCTGGGAAAGAACCAGTAAATTTCCAGGACAGCAGGCTTCACTTTCCATCGGCTTCCTTAGCTCCGCCTTTCGAAATTTGATTTTTTGTTTTCAAAAGTAATTTTGGTTCTTCACCCAAGATTTGTCTAAAATGATGCCCATATTAAGATGTACCTAAAGAATTGTCAATTGTTTGAAATATTATATTCTCTCTCTCTCTCCGTTACTTTGCGTATTTCTAGGTGAGGAAATATTGAATATTTAACCATCAGGCCGCTTGTTTATGTTTTTGTTCATTTATTATATATTCATAATGTGAAGAAAGAGGAGTGATCAGTAACATCTGAACCAACAACTTTGTAAGTCGCTCGTTGCTCTCAACACGAGTTAGGCCCTGGTCCCACAGGACGCGCGCGGCTGATTCCCACAACTGGGTTTCATGATTTCAAACTTGCGTCTTCCCAGACGTTGATGACGCGAATCCCCCTGTCAATGGCAACAGACAGGTTTCATGGGAATCAAGAGTGGGAGTACTTAAACGTCGAGATAAAGGACACATTTTGCTAAATTACTGGTACCACTTTTCATTTTTGGCATTCAACGGATACAATTCGCTGAGAAGCATGTTCCAATAGTTCATCCCCGAAAGATCTCTTTTGTAACACGCGAATTAAAGTGAAAGTGAGCTAACGCAAAAATTAAAATTTTCCTGCAATTCCTCCCAGAGGAACCTTTTTACCGTAGGGTTTACAAAATAAATTCTGTGAACAGAAACAATTGGAGTGTTCCTCTACGCGCAATGGGTCCGTTTTTTTTGCTAACAATTCAAAGTAACATCAGGAATTTAGCAAAATCGTTCGATATCACGGCGCTCTTTTACATCCGGTGTACACTGATCGTGAGCGATTTTTGTATACTTTTTTTTTTTTTCTCATTGACGCCAAAGTTTGGTTAATATTGGAAGCAGCGGCGTGGCGTGAATTGCGATCTATCGATCGTTATGCCATTTAAACCTATGGAAAAGGATCGATAAACAGGGTGTTCGCAGCGAACACCCTAATAATCGATTCTTTACCATAGGTTTAAATGGCATAATAATCGATACATCGCAATTTACGCCACGCCACTGATTGGAAGTGGAACACAGCACGGGAAAAAAATTATCACAATCCTAACTATACTCCCAGCTGATTTTGCCGCACCAGTCAGAGGTATATATGGTTAATCCAACCACACTTTCAGCTGTCTCAACCATACATCTAGCCGGTGCAACCTCTGTAATATCGGCGCCAAAATCAGCTAGGTGTATTGCTGGGATTTTGATACTTTTTTCCGTGAGGAGTAGGAACCCAAGCCTTCGGTTGGCTGTTTTCCCCTGCAAGAAATTCAAGGTACACTTGTAAGATGTCTCAGCGTTTTTTACTTCCGGGTTACACTGATCGTGAAAAACAATTTTCTGCGCATTTCTCCTGAGGAAAAATGACGCCAAAGTTTGGCTAATTAAAGTTTGGTTAACGCCAAAGTTGGTGGAACCCAAAAGCAAACCTCGCCTTTGGTCGATTCTGTGGTTTCCCTCGTAAGAAATTGAGGGTAAATAAAATTAAGTTGGTTTGTGTTTTACTTCTTCTATTTACCGAAACCAACTCAAAAACACAAATATTTGTGGGTGGATTCCCTTTTATATCATTGCACCCGGTCGCGCGGGCAACTTTGCGTCTCACGCTGCTCGTGGAAGCGCCGCTCGAGCGACCTCGGGCTTCGGGCGTTGCGCCAGCGAACCTGCGCGTCTCGTGCCGCAGGCGAAATTACTAAACGGAGACTTTAAATTAATTATCTCCGAGGATGAATACGCGCTCGTAAATCGCAACGGTACGGCACGGATCGCCTTTGCTCGCTTGCGCCCGCTGCCCTTACATCATTTTGGAATTTTGTAGCAGGGAACTACTAGAACATCTAGGAACTACCATTTCTGGCTCATTTTAGAAATAACATATGAATCTTCAGTTTTCCTACGCAGATAGGTGCATCTGTGAATGAGTCAGAGACCCTCCTCTGGCATCTTGGCGACAGGTGGAAGCTTTTACTTTCGGGGATTCAACAATTTTTTATGGACAATTGGACCGCGTTAAGCAGAAAGGAACCAAGCCACATCAGCTATCGTCAAATTTAACTGAACAATCTAATTTTTTGCAAGAGGTAGTTTGTGCGGATTCTATTGAAAATGTCAATGAATTTGCTTCGTACATTGCAGACAATTCACTGATTTTCGCAAAAAAATCAGCACTACCGTTTTTATGTGAAAACTTAAATTTTCCAGTCAAATTTGGCAGCAGCTGATGTGGGTTGGTTCCTTTCTGCTTAACGCGGTCCAATTATAAATGAGCAACAGTCATCAATCTTATTCCGGCTGTTAACCTACCTACATGGTGGATGATGAGCTTCGGACGACGTCATGAGTCACACAAGTTTCCCCTGGAGACAAGAATACGGTTACGTGAACCGAATTTCACGGACGATATGCAACAATGATGCATATCTATGAACTATGATATGCACTTGTGGCTCTTATGACTGAAGTTTATTTCTCAGCGCGAGCACTGCACGTTTCCCGTTACCCTTGCCAAAAGTTTTGCACGCTTTACCGAACGTTTAAAAGACGCAGCAGGCGATCCTGACACAAGAACGCAACATACCAAACGTGTTGACTGTCGACTGTCGATTGCCAAAGTACGAAACTATATATCATCGTTTGCAACGTTGCAGACTTAGTGTCATACTTCGTTGTCTCCTTGGAAAACGAGTCTACATAATCTATCGACAACTTTTTGAATTTTTGCTCTCCGCCAGTAGAATATTCTGTGATAATTTAAAGCTATAAAGTCTGTTTGTTTATCCCTGAAAAAATAAAAAAGGAACCGAAATTTTGAAACATGGTAATAGAGATACGTGGTTTAGCACTTTAGTAATCGATTTTGCAAATGCTCTTTAAATGCACGCGACTTGTCTGATTCTCAGATTCCTTTGTGCCAAGCGTCTTCACGACAGTTTGTGATGTCATTTTGGCACGATGCCGTTTTCCAATGCAAATGAGACACATTACTTTCGTTGCAGTTCTGCCGTGTTAAAAAAGAACGCCGTATGAACATTTGAGAATTGCCAAACTTCCCTCGATAAAACATGTATTTTTGACAACATTCATGCATATTTTTCCTTGAAATTTTCAGAGATTTTAGATTAAAGTACCTACTAAAATGTCTGAAAATTTTGGAAAATAAAATTCAAAATTTTCCCAGTAATTTCGGGTTTTATCGGGAGAAACTTGGCAACGTCTCAAGGCTCTTACAGCGTTCCTCCTCAGCTTGACGGAGTTATGCTAACGAAAGTTAGGGTGTCGCTGTACTCTTAGTGACGATTTATTCGATGTTTTCTATTTCTTATCATTGATAGGTTGTTTTCTCTTTGATGCTAGTAATTTCTCATGTGTTTGATGTAATCTGTTTCAGCGAGTGCGAAAACACTGAAGGTCCTGTTGAGTTTTGCAGTCGGCGGACTTCTGGGCGATGTCTTCCTTCATTTGCTACCCGAAGCTTGGAGCAACTCCGGCAAACGTAAGTCATTTTTGAAATCAGTCTAACTAACAAAATATGATAAGTTCAGGGGTGCAGAAACCACCGGAGACCGTCAGGTTGCGATCGGTCGCGAGCAAAAATGGGAAGACCGGCACACAG
Source organism: Bemisia tabaci (assembly GCF_918797505.1). Lineage (NCBI taxonomy): Eukaryota > Metazoa > Arthropoda > Insecta > Hemiptera > Aleyrodidae > Bemisia > Bemisia tabaci. The sequence continues at coordinate 31,672,036 of NC_092800.1, forward strand.
TGAATCGAGTCAATAGGAGAGATCGGACAAAATTTGGAAACTTCAAAGACTTTTAACTCTGTTTATGCACAACTTTGGGATTCTGAAAGTGGATCCATTGGTTTCGGTGTGACATTTTCTTCTGGAAGCATCCTTTAAAATTTATAATGTGATGAAATAGACATCAAAATTTGCATTGTTAGTAAAACATTTCTTGTCCGGCCTCTCTAATTGACTCGATCTACTGTGTGACGCACTGGCGGCGCAACTTATAAATTGCATATTTTCCGCAAAATTGAGGCAAAAATCGCGGTGAAAATCACATCTTTTTCTCAAAATCGCGGTAATGTGTATATTCAGAGCAAAAATAGATCATCGTTTTAAAATTGTTTGTTGCCTTTATCATGGATTTTTTCACTTTTGTTCTAAAGAAATTTCAAGATTTTTCAGTAGTTTTCGTCGTTTTTTCGTGTCGTGACCTTTTGTCAAACTCAGATGTCGCCCTACGAATTTTTATTTTCTCCAAAACAATGAATCGTTAGACGAAGTTCTCAGTTATGGAAATGAGCGTCAATTCATTGACATGCCAAAAATTCAGTCCGCACTTGATCAAAAAATGAAAATTCTATTCTGCTCTTATTCGTCGGAATTCAAATTTTTGACCTCACATAGGCCTCTTCCGTAATAGTCGTGTAAGAAATAGTCTGATCGTGACAAGTTGAACATTGCAGCGCATTGCTCAGTTCTCAAAAGTCAGCGTCAGGAATTTTTTGTCGCCTTTATCGTTCGTTCGGTCGGCTCGCCGATCATCATGAACTCGGAAGGCAATTGAAATAACGCAGTCATTAAACTCACACACAAAACATGAAAAAAAACGAGAAAAATCATTCGAATATCGGTGGAGGTACACCTTTGAAAGTGAAAGCTCTTCAATATCATCGGCAGGTTAATTTACCACGTGACAGCTCCATGTGTAGCTTTAAGTCCTCAGCAAATACATAGTAGATACTGCAGAACTCTGTTTCAATTCGAGTAGCTCCTTTCTTGCACTCCTCATGCTTGAAAGGTCGATAAGGCTAGAAGGTAATTTATGGTCGTTGGATTTTTGTGCATGACCTGAGATCGACTTGAGCTTGAAATTTCACCTCTCTTGCCAGTTTCTTGTGATAACTTTTACCTCTTGAAAAAAAAAAAGAATTCAAAACTCTACTTCCCCTCCTCACCATAATCATTTAATTCAATGGTAGAGTTTTAGGTAGATTAGATTAAATAAAGATTCTATCTCGCACACGGTAAAAAAAAAAAAAAAAAAAAAAAAAAAAAAAAAAAAAAAACTGAAGTTATTCTATTCAAACCGAATAGTTTAGCGCCTATACTGCCGTGCTGAGGAAAAACGGCGTATGAACATTCGAGAGTTGCCAAATTTCCTCCGATATGTTTATTTTTCACTGGGAAAAAAAAACACATTGGATCCAGAGTCCAGACTCTTAAAAACATCGACAAGAAGAATTACTCTTGATTCAATCAGATTTTAGCTTAAATCAAGAACCAATCCTCTTACTTTGAGCGGATTTCCTTTTGATTTAAGCTTAAATCTGATTGAATCAAGAGTCCTTTTTCTTGTCAATGTTTTCAAGAGTCTGGACTCTAGATCCAATGTGTTTTTTTTTCCAATGTTTAGGAAAATTATGAATATTTTTCCGAGAAATTTTGCAAGAACTTCAGGTAAGTAAAATTTCAAACAAAATTATCTGAAAAATTGGAAGAAAAATATTCACAAATTTTTCCGAAAATTCGTGATTTCCCTAAAAAAAGTTGGCAACGCCGAAAGGTTCATACGGCGTTCTTCCTTAGCCCCGCAGTATAGCTACTTTTCGGTATAGGAAGGCTCATTGTGTTTGTTAGCTCTTGATCTTATTCGAGCGAACCGCTTTTCGTCGCACAGCACCTTTGTCGTAAGGTCCAGTTACACGATCAAATTGAGCCATCAAACTGAAGCTCTGATTGGTGGAAAAAGACCGGAGGTGAGTATGTGACCAATGAGAGGCCCAATTCGATGCCTCAATTTGATCGTGTAACCGGACCTTTGGAATTATTGCGCTTGGAAAGCGTTTTTCATGTAAGCCTCGAACATTGAAATCGCTTACCGTGTAATGTGTTAAGTAGGTACAGATAAGTACCCAGCGTGTTTACATTGATAAGAGCGCGTGTATTTACATACACTCATCGCATCAGCGATTGGTGACTACCTTCTTCTGATAAACAATCAAAATTACCGCTTGTTATGTCTGGGAGTTTGACCCACGATTGCACTTTTTCAAATCGAGTATTGATTTTTTTTTTTTCTTTCTTCATCTCAACTTAGAATTGACGATAAACTCACGTTGCATCGGAGTGCCTCGCGCCGTGAGAGAGGACGTTAACTTCAATCTCTTCGTTTGTAAATAAATTAATTATCTAATAATTGTGAAAGTAATTATATTTCAAAAAGGTCGCCGCAAAACAAAACGAAATCGCGTGATCATGGTGCCGCGCCTGATTATTTTAAGCACTTCATTTTTCACGCGTTTTTTTTAGCCCCTCCATGAGGCAGTGGTGAGGGGGAGAGGGGTCTAACAGTTTTCTTCGATGGAACGTAATCACGCGCGTATAACATGACGGTATTATTAATGTGTCTATAGTGTGGAAATTTTTCATTTTATTACGGAAGAACTCTCCGTTTACGGGTACGGGTACCCTACCATGCAATACCAAAAAGGATGACGTCACTATATTTGTCGGAAGCCGATACCTCTGCCAGTAGACTGATTTAGTGGCTACGTCATTCTTGCGATGTTTCATCTATCGATTCTCTATGTTTCCAACTACAACAAACTTGATAGCATCATAACTTGAGGTCCAAATACTGAGGAGAGTGTATAGAGTTATCTCATCACGATTTTATCATTGACCAAATGACCAATCATAAAACAATCAATGACTCATTAACACGATAGAAATTTCAATCGCAAGAAACACTTGGACGCATCTCTCACCCTGACGCGGCGTGAATATGATGAGGTTATGTGTTTGACATGGTGGAGAAATGATGCTGGGTGTACACTATTTCGCGGGGAAATCAAAGCCAAGAAGTTCCAAAAATCATAATTAGATTTTAAAAAAAGGCTCATTAGAGTTAGAAATAGTTTATTTGTGACTCCAAATATAATTTTTGGAACTTCTTGGCTTTGATTTCCCCGCGAAATGGCGTGGACCCGGCACCATTTCTTCACCTTGTTACATACAGTATTCGGGCCACTTCTTAAGTGTTTTTTTCTTCTCAGTTATGTATTTGTTTACAATGAAACCAGCGAATTGGGATGACTGATCACGTAGTTACTCGATCAGTCTTATTTTGAGCGTAGAAAATTGGTATTTTGACGAATTTTAATACGTATTGCTGATACGAATTTTGATACGTATTACGTGGGATTTACCCATCAACATTGTAATTATTGAGTGTTACAACTAGTGTAACTTACGCATTGAGCAGCCCTATCACAAGTGGGAAACGCGAAATCAGAATGATTTCATTCATATGTCAACATGAACTAACATTGTAATGCATCCTCACACTATAACGAGGATTCATGCCAAAATGTTGATTGACCCAATTTCGCATAGCGCCATCCAAGTATTCCAAGTGTCAATCACCATTTATCGAAGCGCCTTAGAGGCACCACCAGGACCAAATACTGATCATAAAACTTTTAAAGGCCGAGTGACTCAGTGCATATTTGACCTCTCTCGACAATGTACATATTCTCATGAGTGGACAAATAATTCGACTCTGTAACGCCGCGTCGTATAGCCCTTACAATATGGAATTACTTATCTGTTCTAATTTGAACTTTGCTTCCAATAGGCCGTTTAAGTATTACGTAAGGCATTTTGGCCGACTTTTTGACCCCCCCCCCCCCCTCTTTGAAAAGCAGACGTAAGCATACCTCTCGTCCCCCTCCCCCCTATAATTATGAGATTGGCCTGACTCCTACCCCGCCCCCGTCCCTACTTTTTAGGAAATAACGAAGAAACTTGAAAAAGTTGGAAATAATTGTTTTTATCGCATTTTTTTTTCGAAAATGGGAGAGGGGAGATTTGAGTACGGAAGACTAGGCTTGAGCCCCATCCCCCCTCGTAAGCTAACAATCAGATCCATTTAAGCTGCGTACTTGAATGGCCGGCCCCCATTCCCCCAATCACTATCCCGATTTGAAATGTATCGATCTCAATGTTGTGCATGGTAGTAACGAGTTTTATTTTCATTTTATTTTTGAGAATTTGTGGAGCTAATTAGGAGATAAGAGGAAGAAATAGCCAGTTTTTCTGTGTCCTAAAAATTGCCAGGGTGTTGGCAGGACCGAAGAATCTCGAGGACAAGGAAAAGTCCATGCATGTCCTAATTTTCTCCTTCTCCGGGTACTTTTAGTGGAGAGGACAAATTTTTCAAATATTTCATTTTTTACCAGCTTTTTATAAAAGAAACACAAGACTCTTACAGAAGATGGTGTCCAGCGAAGCTTCTCTTATTATTAGCTTCGCATTTTCACTTTTCTCTAACCCTTTTCAGAAACGATTATCTTTCAAAAATCACCGTATAGCATCCAAACTGTCCTAAAATCGGTCAGTTAAAATTGGATTTTGTATTGGAAAAATTATGCCTGTGCGTTAATTTCCCCTGTTGCTTAAATGCCTCCGCAATAACTTCATATGACGTCACAGGAAGTCAGTTTAAATCCACTGTTGGATTAAAAAACGTCTTTGCAGTTTTCCACGGGCTCTGCTCGCGGGCGATATTGCTCGCCGGTAAGTGAATTTAAGTGGAAAGCGTTACTCAAAGCGTGTCTTACCTCTACGTCGGGCCGCGAACATGGTTGAACGATAGTACAGGATGTTTTTGCCAGCACGAGCCCCCTGTTTTCAAATAATACTTCATATGGATTACATTTTGCAATAAGGAACCACTATCTCTAAATGTTCCATGAAAACACCTTTCTGCATAGGGAAACCAATGGCACAAATGTTGTTTCTAAAATGAGCCTGAAATAGGGGCTCCTTATTGCAAAATGTAATCCATGTACCATTAGCATTGTGAGGTCCCTGCCGTATTGTAGAGGACACTTTCGTTAGCGAAACTAAGAACAAACGTACGTGAAGTCGATCAAGGTCTTCTAACTGATAATTTTTTCGAAGGAAGAAAAATAAAAGAAAAAAAAACGCGCAAAGAAAATGCCCAACAGGTATCGTTGCATTGCCTTTTTAGAGAGTCTTTTTTGCAGGAATATCATGCGGAGAAAAAATGATTTTTTTTTCGGCATTAAAATAAAATGTTTCGAAAATTTCACAACGTTGTAAAACGAGCTAATTAGGTATTTTTTCACAGTCCCACTATAGATATTTCGCTTAGCGCTGTTTCAGAGGTATTGATCTCCGAATATTTTCATGAGTTATTGACTTCCTAGCTGGTTTCTCTGCCCTCTGTCCACCCTAGCTCCAAATTTCTGATTTTGCGTACATCACAGCATCACACGGCTGGTAAACCCAAGATATCCTGAGGATTATTTATAGTCAGGAATTTATAGTAGCCATTAACTCTCTTATTCCATTCCCGAAACACTTGAACACAGGGTGACAAGTTTTTGAAAAGCCGTTGAAATCTAGAAAAGTCAGGGAATTTTTCTGAGGAACCTTCAAATTCTTTCTTTTGTCCGAAACATTTAATCATTTTGTAACGCACTCAACGCTTCATCGAAGAAAATTAAGACTTCTTGCATTTTAACACTCATATTTTGATTTTTTTACGCTTCCAAGTTACGTTTCAGTCGTGTTTTTAGTGAAAAAAATTTGCACGAGAAATGATGTCAGAAAACCATTGAAAGTCATGGAAAAGTCAGGGAATTTTGCTACCCTGAAAACGTGTCCCCCCGTAGGCGTATAGGTTTCTTGCACGCTCCTTGAAAAATTTCTCTCGAATTAGGTCACGATCAATGAGTTTTGCTTTTTTGGGACTCGAAATTATTTATTTCTATTTTCGCAAGATTTCTCTCGAGGGTAGGGTGTTTTAAAATGTATTAGCTCTCCTTCGATTAAATTAATAATGGTTTTCTGGGTCCAGTTTGGCACTGATCGTCTGGCTTTAGCTTATTGTTTGCTCGCGACATTGTGCTCTCCGCTTGTGAGTGGTGTCACTATCACTATCTATCAGAAGCCCGGCTCGAGTTTCGAAAGTGATTCGTCCAATATTCGTCACTTTTCGACCGGGTATATGACATCGACATCGTCCAAATTATCCATTATTATGAGCCGAACTAAATCCGCGAAAAAAGTAGTCTGGGCCAGTCTACTCGCCCCGAAATCCAGCAGGCTGATCGTTGGAATTGATGGACAAAGCGATAGACAAAGGAGACACAAGGAATATGGAGCGATCCTATTGCTTGAAAAGTGTGGTTCCTTTAGACCAAGGGAGAATATAATGGACTAATTATAGGGTCTCTCGTGGGTTGCCGCTAGTCTATTACCTACCTCCTTTGTCCATTGCAACCACCCGCTTCCACCAATAGGATCCCTCCATAGCCTTTTTGTCTTCAGTGTCTATCGCTTTGTCTACCAATTCCAACAATCAGCTCGCAGACTGGTTTAAAGGTGGGTCCCCGTGCATATTCAGGAAAATTGAATTATTTACCCATCACCGTGGACGTTGAATAGCTTGTTTCGAATAGTGCCCAACTGGGGGGAAAGAAAAAATAATAAAAGAAACAAGCCAGTAAACGAAAAAACTGAATTCATCCGAAAATTTTAAGTGGACGGAATATTTTTTGGCGCATTTTGCCGAGTTCGCAAAATGAGCCCTGTGGTCAAAAATAAACTTTTCGGTTCTTTAATGGTGCATCATGATAACTTTCTCAAACGTCGGAGTTTGGCTTTTTTCGAAGCAAACGCAATTCGTATTCATCCTCTTAATGGAGTATAAACATAAAACGGATGAAATAAAATATGTGATTGACTCTAAAACAACCATTATTCTGCAATAATACTCTAGTGATAGTAATGCGACGGCGAGTGTTGGAGGTAAAGTAACTTGAGGGTTTAGCGGACACTTTATAAGACGATTCTAAACTTTAAACATTGCAAATTATCTAGGAAGCAAAAATGGGACCGCCGCCAAAGTAGGTTTCTCGTGAAATCTTGAAACGAGAAAAATGTATTTACTATTATTTTACTCGCAAAGTTATTGATTTATGTACGATGATTTTACGCACGGAAGTGTTCGAGGAACAAAGCATATTTTTTTATCCGCATATCAGGTTTGATTCTTCTCTCATAAAGCATATTCAGTGCAGGATGAAGCCTTAAAGTTGTAACCTGTGGGGACAGATCCCAGAGGCGTTGGCCACGGCACGGACGCAGCTACAACTTACTTCCGAGTTCCCTGACAGTTATAATTACCCATCAACTGGATGTATTTCTGCCAAACGGAACTATGTGCATTATGACGTAAGCCCTGTTATACATTTATTCTTATGGGTCTCAGGGCTCATGCCTTAATGCACATAGTTCCGTTAGGCAGAAATACGTCCAACTCCGATCGTAGGTATCGTTATTCGTGCTTGATAACCTCCTCGTCGTAGCATCTATGGAATTTACTTCTTAGTTGTTTAACGCGTTATTCCATCATTCTAACACTTCACAAGTTTACACATAATACTTCGAACCTGCGTGGAAGTCATTATTTCTGTCAGGAATTTTAACACTGGTGTTCATAGAACTCCTGTTCCATCTCCGAGAAGAATAAACACGTCAGAAAAATTCTACCCGGTTGGTGAGCCCTATGGGTTAGTTACGCTGGTCGCAGAATCAAGTTCTGATGGTTGATTCCTATAGACGAGCAACGAGGAAATGATTCATCCCAACGCCAGGCATCTTTATCGATGTACCGAACGAGAAACTAAAAACGCGCAAATTTGAAACAAGGTAACATACATATAGGTTTAGCAACACTTACTACACAGAGAGAAATGTAAACACAAAATTTTGGTTAATATTGGAAGTAAAGTATAAAATAACCCCAGCCTTCGGTTGATAATTTCACGAAGAAATACCAGCTAGTTTTCTTGAAGAAATTTAATAAAAAATGAGTGGTGCATACCAACGTGAATGCATCTGAATGCATTTTCCCAGTCTCTCCATTGTTTTCTGCGTTTTTACAGCAAACTGTACCAAAATCAATCCAAAATTCGCGTTGGTTTGTGTTTCACTTCCTTCAGTAACCAAAGGTAACACAAGAACACAAATATTTTTACACTGAGAAAAACTTCGGTCCTGGAGGCCGTACTTACGGGCTATCTATACTATAAGCTCCAAGACCTCCTAATTTTGCGAAACTGGTAACGCTTAGTTCCAGCTTTCTACCGGGCCGATTTTCATGATTTTTGCGGTTATCGACGGGCAATTGTCTCTAGATAAGCCAACTCTTTTCAGATTTTCAAAATATGGCCCAGGTTTTTTTATATTACGTGGTAAAGTTGCGAATTCTCCCATTTAAACAGTGTAAATTTATACTTTTTGTCATAGTTCGTTTGAGCGTTCTACCGGGCCGATTTCCATGATTTTTGCGTAAATCGACAGGTAATAGGCCTTAGATGAGCCCGCTCTAATCAGATTTTGGGAAAAGGACCCAGGTTTTTTTAAAATCACGTTATAAAAGTGAGTGAGTTTATAGAATGCTCCGGTACTGCTACCGCTATGCGCGGAAGGATGCGCAGTGGTCGAGGAGGTTGCGCAGTAGCTGTGTAGCCTGCGCATCAGCTCTACACTTATCTACACAAGATTCGCACCAATTCCTCTCGTCGAGCGGTGACCGAGTCGTCTAAGACGTCGTGTGCGTCCATTTTGAACTCGGTGTACCTAGGTTCGATCCCCGACTCATGAAATATTATTACCTGACTATCATTGTTCATTGTTTTACTGCAATATTTCATCAAGCAGTCATTCCAAAACGCGTCCTTTTAATTTTAAAGTAATTTTAAGTAAAGTTTAAAATTAAAGTATACCTCATATCGTAATTGTTTAGGGGAAAAATAAAACTAACACTGATAGGAGGGTAAAAATAGGGCCGCGAAGCGGCCCATTGATGGCGCGGAGCGCCTTCAGGGGGTTGGGCCGCGTAGCGGCCAGGGGGCGTAGCCCCCTAGTATAGACATACCGTCCGCGTTCCGGGCTTGTCAGAGGCCGAAAGCACCGGGCGTGGCACCCGGATCAATCGAAGCTACGGCTCCAGCACCCAGAACTTTCGGCCTCTGAGCCCGGAACGGACGTTAAATCTATATGGCCCGTAACTTTTTTTTTTTTTCAGTGTATCAGTGTAGGCTTTGAATTCCCACCCATTAATAGAACTCTCAAGATCCTCAAGCATTTTTATCGTCGTACGAGTCAGGGTTGAAAAAGACTCGCAAGAGAGGACGATTCCAGGAGCGAGAGCGGAACTAGGCAGTCTCTCTATTTTTTTCTGCGCTAAATTCTCCGCAAACTGTACCAAAATCAACACAAAAGTGTTGCTTTGTGTTTCACTTCCTGTATTAGCCCTTGTGTTACCTTTGTAACACAAGAAAAAAAATATTTTCATCAGAGTAGGTTTTGAATTCCCACCCATTCTCCAGGCATTTTTATCGTGGCAAGAGTCAGGGTTGAAAAAGACTCCCAAGAGAGGACGTTTCCAGGAGCGAGAGCTTGTTTTCTGCGCTAAATTCTCCGCAAATTGTACCAAAATCAACACAAAAGTGTTGGTTTGTGTTTCACTTCCTGTATTAACGCTTTTGTTACCTTTGTAACACAAGAAAAAAAATATTTTCATCAGTGTAGGTTTTGAATTCCCATCCATTCATATAATTCCAAAGATATCCAGGGATTTTTATCGTGGCACGAGGCAGGGTTGAAAAAAACTCCCAAAACAAGAGAGGACGTTCCCAGGAGCGAGAGCGGAGTTGGGCGGCGAAAATTCATTAATCGTAGAGCTTTTCGCCGCCGCGGCGCGGCGCAAGGTCGCGACTCCGACCTCAAACTTGGCGCGTCGAGTGTCATGCTCCCGCTGCTGTTGATGAACTGCGATTCGATCGGCGTTGGGTTCCCGACAGTGAAAGTCGTGCTTCCGAGCTTGGGATTTGTAGGTCAAGACCCGGCTTTTCTTCTCTCCCGCCAATTATCCTTGGAGAAATGGAGACTCGCCGCCACCGCAGACCGGTGAAATTCGCCCCGTGTCCTTCGTCGCTACCGCAGGATATTGAAATTTTTTTCGCGGTCATAGCTTTTATCATTATATTCTGGAACATGATGACGCAATAGCTTCGATTCGTTGACGCTCTTTTATTTTTCTATCGGAGCAATATGAGCAGTATCGATCTTCTGACTCGAAAGTTTTTGGGGTGCTGATACGTTTTGGGAGCCCCGCCTAGCGGATGAGACCCCCTAACTAACCTGAAGTTCCCTTTTACGTGGGGTTTTTAAGTTTTTGGGGAGCTAATGTGTTTTGGGGCCCCTCCTCGCGGATGGGACCCCCTAACTAACCTGAAGTTCTCTTTTACGTGGGTTAGTCAAGTTTTTGGGTCTCTACACACTGGAAAAAAAAACACATTGGATCTAGAGTCCAGGCTCTTGAAAACATTGACAAGAAAAAGGACTCTTGATTCAATCAGATTTAAGCCTAAATCAAAAGGAAATCCGCTCAAATTAAGAGGCTTGGTTCTTGATTTAAGCTTAAATCTGATTGAATCAAGAGTATTTTTTCTTGTCGATATTTTTAAGAGTCTGGACTCTAGATCCAATGTGTTTTTTTTTTCCAGTGTACATTTTAGGGGTCGCTTCTCGCAGGTGAGACCCCCTAACTAACCTGAAGTTCTCTTTTACGTGGGTTTGTAGAGTTTTTGCGGCTCCTACAAGAGTCCTACCAGCGCCTCCTGAGCCACCCCGCAGAGTTTTTTGGGTGACCCCAGCACCCCTGGCCAGACCGTTCCTGAAAAGGGCTGCGATTATTTCTCGAGGGCGATCTAATAATTTACTTATTTCCGTACCGAAACGTCTAACAGCGGACACGTAAAAATAAAAGGGTTGTAATCACAGCCAGGGAGAACTTCACGATCGGAGCAAGTCAGGGGAATACAATAAAACAACCCCTATAAGCTTAGTAAAAATCGTGTCTATGGAAGTGGCGAATGTTGACTCGCCCTAGTTTATAACTTTAGCTTGTCTCCCATAGCTGGACCATAAAAACATAATATTATTATTTTTCATCCCTTAGTGTCTCAGGTTAGGAAATTTTCTCGTAATCGATCTCGAATCCCCGGGAAAATTAAGGGAATCCTCATCCCAAATTTCTGTGAAATCCTGAAATGAGCCAATTCTTTTCTTTCACCCTTAAATGAGCCAATTTTTTCTTTCACCCTCAATTGAGCCAATTTTTTCAATTAATTTTTTGAGAATAGATGGTTAACGAAAATAATCGTCATTTGGTCTCACTATATTATTAGCCTTAGTTTTATTTAATTCAGTTTTAGTGTCATTTTAAAATCGTCGTTTAATGTCGTGGTAGTAAGCCTGAAAAAAAGCCTACCGCTCCTGCTTAGTTAGTTTTCATTTTTAAAAAAGTTTCTTTCGCGAACTCGCTAAGCCTTGAATATAGCAAAGTGGGTCAGTTGACAAGACTTACCCTACATAGTTTATCACCGGATTTTTATTTTTACCTTTTGTTCGAGTCGATTTATAAATGTAAGTACCACTGAAAAAGCGGACAAATTAGAAGAAGTTAATAGACGTCATTATTATTATGATGCATCAGCGCCAGAATATTGACGTAAATCAAACGTGAATCTCTCGTTCGTGAATAATTTTAAAAACCGCCGTCGTAAGCCATAGTCGTCTCCTACTCGAAATTTTGATAAGCGCACCTGACATTACGAACTGTCCTATTTTAGTCGCTGTCACAAACCCATTGTTCCAGAAAATTTTAGGAGCTTGTCACTATTCGAACAAACAATCAAACATACGTAACAAAGTCATCATTTACCGCGTCGTGTTTAATAAACATCAACAAATGGCTTAACGGGAGACGGCACATATCATACCGACCAAAATTCGTGCTGAAACACTCCAAAAGCATTAAGTTCCTCAACAGAAATTCAGTGTTCAGGAATGTCCGCACTTATCTTTATTTTTCTGAGTAAAGAGCTGACGTAAATATAACTAAGGAAAGACATTGTCGTAGTTCATCATGTTGACGCATTATCATACCTCTAACACAGGATCGTGATTTGATGCCTACATTTACACCCCCTTCCCCCCGCTGCTTCCTTCCAGGGGGAAAAGAAGAAAAATCTTATTCAACACCTATTTACTGCATTGATGATTCTCTAAAGAAGGGCCAATATTTTTCGTTTTTCGAACATCAGATTCGAGTTATTGTCAATTAATGAAGGAGCCCGAACCGGTAGGAACAGTAGATCGTTTTCGATACATCAAATAGGTGAGATTTTATCGATATCGATTGGTTAAACATGTAAACTTAGCCTCAAAAGTAAATCGAGTAATCTGAAGAAACGGGGTTTTTCTGATGGATTTTTGATTCTTATGAGTACTAAATGGCATCGCATGGTGAAATAGTTAGGAATTTTCTCATTTTCAGCTTTTCCGACTGAAATCCTGAAAGTTTTGTTTGAGGTTACGTTCTATTGTTTTGAACCAAACGATACATCGAACCACTATCGAAAACGATCTACCGTATCAAACCGCGTATCTCTGTTCGCGACGATGATAAGCTCCGGTGACGTATCACTTTTTGGAAGGAAGTTTAGCTGAAATCGTGTTTGATTTTTTTTCGCCCCCCCCCCCCCCCTCCCAGCTGAATTTACGTGGAAAAATGTCGAGCAGTATTCTATTGAAATACGAGAGGAAATTTCCAAACATCGCAATCAATATCCATAGTATTGTGGTTTCACCGTCGGAATATAATCTGTTTTCCCAGTAAGCGTCTATGACGTAATATCCAGCAATTTTGCAACACCGGATTCCCTCTATTTAAACCTATGTTAATTAATCGATTCTCATCGGAGCACCTGGCCCCTCCAAGAATCGATATATTTCCACAGGTTTCAATGGAGGAAAACAATGTCGCCAATTTTCTGGCCAATGACGTAAGAGCGTATCTCCATTTCCAAGTGAGCCGTGTAGAACATGGAGTCATATGGGCATTAGGGCTCTACAGGAAATTGAGATTCGCCCTTACGCCAGAGGGACAACGATATTACCATACTGATGAAAGGAGCACTGAGCAGTTCGTGCAGAATAACCCGTGTACAAAGGCTATTTTACCCTGAAAGTTACGTAGATCAAGATACCTCCAGTGAAAAAGCTGAATTGTGGGTATCAACGGAAGAGGATGACAAGTTGCGAGCTAGGAAGAATCCATGCAAAAATGCACGTATGTTTTTCTCGTGAAGTTGAGGAGACCATTTTTTCCTCATGCTGTTCTTTTTCTTCGTACGGCAGGATATGTCAAACGAGATGGAACTTACAATCAACTGAATATATACGGTGATTTTTAAAGTTCTGTGATGACCAGAATTTGGGCCATTTTTCAGAAACTTTTAATTCGAGATGTTACATTTTTCCAATTTATTTGAGCTATCGAAGTCTAAATTCCTGAAATCCTATGGTACTTCTAGTCTACAATTTTTGTGGTGAAAACCTTGGAGTGCTTGACACGATAATATTTTCCTTTCGTTTTTTTTCAAGTGCTCAGTTTTGAAACGATTTTTTTTCCCCCGGAATTCCCTTTCCTATGGAATTATCTTATTGTGGCTTTCTGAAATTCATGAAAAATCAAGATATTTCAAAATGTATAGGTAGACTTAGAATCTATTCCTAATTGTCCTCCTTACTGGTATTACTTTATCTTTTTTTCTTTTTTTCTTTCTTTTTTTTCATAAAATTACTTCCTCTACCCGCGGGGGAAAATAATCCTGTGTGCATGGGTAGTTGGTTCTCTGTTCAGTTTGTCGCGTCGTCTCGTCCTGTTACTAGTGCCCTCTCGCTGATTACCACAGAGGAAAAGTGAAAACTAAACACATCTCCCGCATGGGTTGATCAACCATTGTTGCTAGTTGAGTCAGGGCACAGAGCGCCATAATCGCTTTAATCAAGTTGGCGCAACGTTTCAAGGTTGCTGGATCTATCATCCATGTTGCCAGCGCAAGAAATGAGGCTTGGGATCTGAAATAAGTAGAAGAGAGCGTTTTTTACGCTGTAAAATTGTGTTTCAACAGTCTATTCGAGTTTATTTTCAGGGCGACAAGCTCTTAAATCAGGGAATTTTGCCTTAAAAAGCTGAAAAAGAAGTATCGTATTTCCCTTCCCTAACCTATGTAGACACCTTGCGTTGGGGTGAAATTTTACACTGAAAACAAGGATGCAAACTTGTTAGCAAAGATGAAAAAGTTTCAGCAGTATGAGATGCTCTCAAAAATGTTCTTTTTAGTTAGGTCTAAAATAAATTCCTGCCCCGCGGCGTTGTGTAGGAATCATCATCAATCAAATCCAACGGTACAAGTACAGATGGCAGTCCCCGATGGCCATAAACAGCCTAATCGCTGGATGTCCTGTCACAGATACTGGAGTGAGAGAGACCTCGGAAGGATCTAATTATTTTGCGTTTAAAACTTAATTCACCGATCTTAATTGTACATATATGTCGCTTGAAAACTTCTCATGCCACTTTTCAATTTGAGGATATCTGCCAAATTACCGATTTGAATTAGCAATTCAGTGAGAATTAATCTCTCTCAATAGGGAAGGGAGAGTATAGGGGCTCAATGCTCTAATCCGATGAATGTCCTGCAACGCTTTATACATATTACTAGTATAAGAAATTAAGTATAGCATATGTTTGAATTTGTGATTCTGCGAAGATGTTGTGCTTTTATTTTATTTTTATTTTTTTCATCGATTTTTTTTTTAAAATACATATGTAATCCATATTTTCTATTTCAATTTTTCAACAGTATGAATGCTTTTTTCGCTTTGCGTTAGAAGAACTCTGCTGAAATTGCAAAGAGTAGATAAGTAAAAGAGCAACAAATCTGAAATGTGCACTGCAAATTTTGCATTTTGAGAGTTTGATTCATTAGTGTATTGATTTTTCAACACTCCTTTTTGATGTAACCCCTCCTTACACTATATTATTGGTTTACCGTTTACGATATGTGTAAGATCTCCCTTTTAATGTGTTTACACGTAACATGATCCAGTCCTCAGTATTTGAGAACACCTACGAATGGCAGAACAGGCCCTATGGCCCTCCTAATTCATCTAACTTCGCTCCGCAGTGTGAAATTGCAATCTTTGTAACGCCCTCTTGACCGAAACTTAAATGGAAGTTCAAATGATGACTGCAAAGGTGTGATGAAAAGAGAACTAAACTTAGAAAAAACATCCCCCTTCCCTGCTCCCGCGCTCCACATTGCGTAACAATTTCCAATGAGGGTTACCCGTTGCGGTATGGCTTTATAAAGGGATGTTTACGTAACACTCAGTCGAGAAACCTACCTCCTTCTCTCGATGCAGACGGCATCAGTGAAAGTTTTATTTTATCGTGCTGTTTGGCGTTGGTCCTAAAGTGAAACCGAGATGCATTTTGTTTTACGTTTTATTTTTCTTTACTTTTTAAAGTTTGCGCAGTTAAGTTTATTTTTGTGCCAATGAAGAGCGTAAAGGTACTCTATAATCCGGTAATATTTTATACACCGTACCTACCAGATGAAACTTTTGAGTGGCATCACCTCGAAACAGCATTTTTTGAGCTGCAAATTTCAAACTGAATTTAATTCCGATTTTTTAAAAAAAAAAAAAAATCTTCTTGACTGTTCTCGACAGCCTCCTTTTATCTGGATTCTTCAGTTTTTGTGGGCGTAACTCTTTTCTCAGAGCTGGCCACATTTAGCGAATGATACAACGTCCCAATATGATCATCCACAGGAAAAGAGACTCTAGCCTCTAAAACATCTTCGTGTTTTTGACACTAGAGCACCGTACAAACATTTTGAGACAAAGAACACCCAAAAATGTCAAATCATACCGTAATTATGATTTTTTCAAGTTTTTAGCCTATATTACAATGTTTAGAGAAAAAAAATTATGCATTACCTATTATACGAGTCATAGTTGGATTGCATTTTGCAAAAAGGAACCACTAGCATTGCAATGTTGCTAAGATTATGCAACTTCTTTTGTCTTGGAGGAAAAACCCGATTATCCCTTGATAGTTTCTATTTTACTCGATAAAAACTGTAAATTTAAGACCAAAATTACCATCTAAATTTCATAGTTTTTCACGATTTCCGCAATTTTATTGCAAAAGATGAAGTTGCACAATCTTAGCATCATTGCAATGCTAGTGGTTCCTTTTTGCAAAATGCAATCCAGTTATAGTTAGCATGTTTAGGACACGGGAATCGGCAGGTTGTATTGGAACTTTTTACGCTATCTGTCGGTGCAAAAATGAATTAAACCGCTCCTAACATATTCTTCAGAACGCCCAAGGGTGTTTTCCGTTAAGATCTCAAATCACATTTTCCGCCCCGAATCGATAAAAATCGCTCCACTGAGAATTCTGCCTTCCTGGATTAAGTCTCCTCCGCACGTGGATTGTCAAAAATCCGTGCCTGGTTTTTTGCGATGTATTGAGAGCTTTGAGCTTTGGCGCCACGCCGGAAGGAACGCGAAAAAAAGCTTCCACCTGCATGCATGTGCCGACAACGACGTCGTGACTCTCGGTGTCGTGTCGCACTAATTAGTATCGTCTCGGAGTATCGGCGGGTGTGCATGTGTGTGTGATTTGCATCGGTACGTGTAATTTGGGGGGCTTGGTGGGGAGTTCCGGACGCGAACTTATTCGTGGCGACTACGGAGTGAGGGTGTGTTGGTGTGTGTGGCAGTGGCAATGGCAATGACTGTGGTATCGATTTTGTATCTGTTTGACCGACTGACTCGAGCGTGTTTATTATGTGTCTCAACGGCAGCGTCGCGACGCGGTGCTCGCTCGTGTCTTGGGCGTCGCGCAGCGCCGCCGCACAGTGGATCGAATCGATCAGAGAGGTCGGACATGAAATTTGTAACTAGAATTGCCAATTTTGATGTTTAATTCGTCAAATTTTAAATTTTATGGGGTGGAAATGGAAGAAAACTTCGCGAGAGAACCAAAGGAAACACTTTTAAAACCCCAAAGTTTGATATAAATGGAGTTATAAGCTTTTAAAGTTTCCAAATTTTGTCCGACTTCCCCTTTTGACTCGATCTACTGTGCGCCGAGACGTGCCGACCACCAGCGACGCACAATCGACCGAAATGGAGTTGCTCTGTGTGCTAGAACATGATGTTAGTGCATTTTTTCAGTGTGCAACAATCTACATTTTAGTATAGTTACAGAAATGATTCACGATTCAACAATTGTAATGCATGGAAGAAAAATCAGAAAAAATCAACTTTGATTTCTATGAAACACCAAAGTTTTTGGTCCAAGCAATGAAAGTTTTCGATCACTGGAACGGACTTTCGGTTATGTAGTCTAAGTCACTCTAAAACTCGTATTTTTTACCGAAATCCTCGGTTATCTGGACCGAAGTGTCGTCATGTTGCATTTACACCTAGAAGTTTTACGAGGAGTGAGAGATTAAGATTATACAAAAGTCTTATATATTGAGGAGGATGAAGTGCTCCGCACCACACTTTGTTGTACAATTCGATACTTTATCGTACTTTATAAAATAAAATCATCAGAGTCACGCATGACGTCTGAGGCGCGAAGCGCTTGGAAGGGGGTTCGATCGCGAAGCTGCAAGGGGGCGTAGCCTCCTTATTTTTTTGGAAAAATGCATTTCAGTATACTTGACCCATATCTTCAGCATTAACGAGCAAATATATGAGTTAGGAGATTGAGAATCGTCACGGTGCATGTTTAAAGAGCAAGAAATTCATCTAGTAAATGAATAATCACGTCCTAACAATGCGTGTTATCGTGAGTTTTATCTAGTTCATTTCAATTTTGAACGCCCAAGCAATGCGATGAACTAGAAGTTATATAAGTCTGGTTCGTTTTCTGAGAAGTCGGAGATTCACATATTTTTAATTTTCTAATAGATTTTTTTACTGCAACTGATTGTGAGTCAGAAAAATGCGACGAAATGATTTGCCCTCGTTTACCGAGGGATGAAAATCATTCAAATTTCAAGAAGACCCCCAAAATATTATCTGTCCATTAATATATCAACTGTTACATAATACGAACTCATACCCACCAGACTCTTTGTGGATCCAACTGGCCTACTGGAAAAATTGATTATAGCCATCAAATACAGATTGAAGAGGTTTCTGCTAATTTGATGGGTTGAAAGTTCATGATTTTTTTGGCCGACAAATGTGTTGTTTTTGCCAACTGCGCGTGCACAAAGCGTCTTCGTTGAGGCGCCCCCGGCGAAGGAAGTCGTGGTGATCGCATCCTGCAGTGCGAAGTTGAAGGCTCTTGTGCCGTGCTAAGGAAAAACGCTGTATGAGGTTTTAGACGTTGCCAAATTTCCTTCGATAAATCACGAATTTATGGGAATATTTATAAACATTTTTCTCTCGGTTTTTCAGAGAATTTTGTTCGTAATTTGATCCAAATAGTGTAAAAATTTCAAGGAAAATATTGATAACTTTCCTCAAAAATAAACATTTTATCGGAGGAAATTTGACAACTCTCGAATGTTCTTACGGCGTTTTTCCTTAGCATGGCAGTGTGCTGGGTGCTGTTTCGTTTGTGGAAGTAAGCGCCTTACGCATTGGCGGAACTAGGATTTTTTCCGGGGGGCGGGGAGGGGAGGAGGAGGTGGGAATGGCTAATGAGGAACATGCACTCATTGGATTTGCAATTCATTTGATAATGATTGGGTGCGATTTAGGGGTGGCGATTTCAAATCGATTTTTTCAAGACGACAATTTTTTTGCGCAAATACCCTGTCGAAAGTTTTTTTCATAGTGGTGGCGATAATGAAGCAATGTTGTTAGCGAATTTTCATCATTTTGATCCCAAAATCACGTACCTTCAGTAAATCAATTTTCGGCCGCCGATTTGCAATTTTCTTATTCTTTTTTTCTTCCAAAATCAAATCGATTCATTGAAATCAATTTTGTGATAGTCAAAATATTCATTCCTAATGATTATGGCTTAACAATACCGAGCGTAGTTAAGCACTCACATTTTATCGATTTGAAAGGGTTTTTAAATCTTTTCGCGTTTTTTCTGAAGATTTGTCACTCTTTTATCTTTGAGTATGTGATGGCTGTTCGTCAAGAGGATTTTTTGGTTGTGTTTTCCCCGAAAAGTTTCCGCGTGGTAATAGAAAAAGCAGTTATTCAAAAAAACTGCGAATCTTATCTGCGAATAGCGTGTACTTTGAAAACTACGGGAAAACGCTCGAAATTCATCGTGAGTGACCAGTTATGAAACTCATCCGATTGCCAATAAAAGGTGTCTACGTAGGTTTTATTGTGCAAAAGTAGCTTACGAACTTATCTTTGCTAAATAAAGTTAAATACGCATGGCATTGTTCAGGATCTATTATTATCATATATTATCAATATTAATTATTGATTATTTTAATTTGCTGAGAGGACAGAATAATCACTGAAAAATTTAGGTGGTCTTCATTTTTTTGGTCTTGATGGCCTTGTTGGCATTTTGATCCTCTATCGTCCGAAATACCTGTGAATAAACAGAATTCAACTACTCAGAGCGCCTTCATTTCACGTCCTATGCAATTTGAGCTACCTTAAAGTTGAAATAATTGTATCACGCCGTTTGGCCGAAAGAAGCGTGAACGTGTGAAAGTAAGAGCGCCTTAATTTAATCGGTTATGCAATTTGAGCTGCGTGGAGGTTGATATAGTCGTATCGCTAATTTTGAGCACCTCGCGTAGCATTTAACAGAAAATTATTCTATCTCGGGCGAGTAATTCGCGGAAAAATGCCATACCACGGTGCAGCTTCTTCGTGCCGTTTTTTAATCATAATTATGAATTATTAATTTTTAATTTTACCGTGTGATTATTGACCATGTCAGAAGCCAACTTCCGACGGTCAAAGTCAAAAAACGCATTTCTCAAACTGCATCGTTGTAAGTTTCCGCTCGTGTCTTATGTTTTTAAAGGAAAATCAATCGATAGATCCTATTGAAATTCTCATCACTCATTGAAAAACAATTGCACGTACCATTTCAATTAGTTTTTCTAATAGAATATGAATCACAATCGGAGTCTTTTAAACCGTGCAATTGAGATACGTATTTTTCGCAGTTTCTGAAAGTCAATGCGCAATTATATGCTGATGTCTTTTTGAACGTTAGCCATTGATAAGCAGCAGCAGCAGGTAGTGGTGACGTCATACGCTAATACGACCATCCCGTAACGCAAGGGCTTGTTCCTCTATAACGACGTGAAAAAATCCCAATACCCTGAGGATGGTCTCTCATGATAAACGGTTCAATTCCGCCTTCTTAGCTGTTATGCACAGGCGATTTATCGTTCAGCTTTCAAGCGCAAGGCTTCAATAACGCGTGCCATTGAGGTGGAAGTTTTCACGCTTAATACGTCAGCAAGTGCTTTTTCGACCCGAGAAAATACCACGACTCTTCCTTCTGGCCTGAAATGCTCGTAACTCAGAAAATACGTAACCATTATGTTCTAAATCCTCGACTAAGGATAGAGGCTTTAAACACCACTGTTGAGCGGTTATTCCAGACACAGTCCCTAAGGGACGTCCTATTAATGGCATTCTCATCAGATTTCGTTTTGAGAAACCAGATTTTTCGCTCACCTAATCTCATGACAGGTAGAATCTCAAAGATCGTATTCGATACATCAAACAGGTGAGATAGTATCGATATCGATCAGTTCAACATGTGAACATAGCCGTAAAAGTCAACTTAGAAATCTAAGGGAACGGGTCTTTTGTGATAGAGTTTTTATTCTTTTCAGTACCAAATGCCAATGAAAAGTTTAATTGCTAAAAATTTTCTCATTTTTAGCTTTTTCAACTGAAATCCTAAATGTTTTGTATGAGGTTATGTTCTATTGATTTGAACCAAACGATACATCGAACCACTATCAAATACTGTCTACTAGGCGAAAATAGGGATTTTTCTACTCTACTTTTATCTCATAAAGTAATTCGATGAGAAGAATATCAATACGACGTCTAGTAGGGGACTCAGGGATATTGTTTACAGAGTAAAAGTATGACTATTTTCAGAATTACGTCGATTACAACATGACACACCCATAATTTGATGAGCAGCTTGAAACGCGAAATCTGTGTTACATCTCCATGATTTCCCCGATTGGCGAACTTTTCGTTTTCCCTGTTTAATTAACACCACGTAAATGAAAGCGCGGGAAGAGGGGGGGGGGGGGGGGGAGGGTGTTAATATCGGTGCAGGATTACCCTCGCCGCACAGTGGATCGAGTCTATTGGAGAGGTCGGACAAAATTTGGAAACTTTAAAAGCTTGTAACTCCGTTTATATAAAACTTTGAGGTTTTACAAGTGCTTCCATCGGTCTTTTCGTGAAGTTTTCTTACCTTAAAATTTAAAATAAGACGAAATAAACATCAAAAATTGCAGTTTTAGTCAGAAATGTCCTGTCCGACCACCAGTATGTCTCTGATCCACTCGATCCTCTGTGCGCCGCGAGAGAGGGAAAGTAAAACGCAGAAGCGATTTTAGCTATCCGTAAAACCATCACGAGTAAAATAGTGCTACATCTAGTACCACGCTTGTTTACTTCCTGCTGCAGGCCTACCATTATCAACAGAATATTTTTTTTTTTCCGTGGGGAGTGTGGCGCCCGACTTTATTACCGCTGGTTCAACTAAACAGAGCAGTAATCGTGTTTTAACTGTGGAATGATAACTGCACCGCGACAACTGACAACGAGACCTGCCGATAATCGTGAAGCATCAATGCTCTGCGTGCACGCAGCTGAACGGTAGCTTGTTGCTTGTCCTAAACGAAAGTTTTGTTGATGACTTGCACTGGAATAAAAAGTTCGGTCGTATGTAGGTACCAAAGTTCGGTGTTCCATATCATCCCAATGATTCGGTTCGTCAAACTAAACTTTCGGTTCGTGTAACCGAACTTGTTCGGTAAAGTGAACTGACGAACTCTGTTTGGTCATACATCATGCCGAAAGTTCGGTTACAAGAGCCGAAAGTTCAATTTGACAAACCGAATATTTGGGATAATAATGATGATATGGAACACCAAATGTTCTATTCACATGACCAAATTTTTTTTTCAGCGTGTAAAACTCTCAATTGAGTCCTCCTCCTACAAATGAAATACAGATAAAAAAAATAAATACAATTTTCAGACGTAAAACCGTATATAAAGATACGACGAGCTCATCAAAATAGCCTGAAAATATACACCTTATAGCTTTGTCAGACGATCAAACCTAGCTATCGAATTATCAAGATCAGGTGTTGTGATTGGCTTATTAGGCGACTTGGACCAATCATAGCACTTGACCTTAATATATTGGTGGCACGGTTTGATCGAGTGATAAGAGCTTAACACGAGATTTGTGAAATTCGCATTGTCCGTTAAGTCCTTGATTTTGGTTTCGAAAAGGTGCCGTGAATCCTGATCCACAGCCTTTGAAAACTTCTCCTTATGATGTACACTCGAAAAAAAAAACACATTGGATCTTGAGTCCAGACTTTTAAAAACATCGACAAGAAAAATTATTCTTGATTCAATCAGATTTAAGCTTGAATCAAGAACCAAGCCTCTTAATTTGAGCGGATTTCCTTTTGATTCTTAAATGTCTTTAAGCTTATTAAATGTGATTGAATCAATAGTCCTTTTACTTGTTAATGTTTTCAAGAGTCTTGACTTAGATCCTATGTGGGTGTTTTTTCCAGTGTAGACATTAATATTCGTCTCGGATGATGAGTGCTGAAGGAAGGATCCTGCCTGTAAATGCATTCAAGATTGCAAAGGCCGCACTCAAATTCTGAACCTCCATGATATAGCTCCTCCCAATGTCCGTCTGCGTTTGCACCCTGTTACAGAAATCGATCCGCTCGAAATAAATTAGATTTCGACGTGTTCATTATTGATTGCATAGCCGACCTCTCCATCAAGCAATTCCGTGTCGAGTGGTGTGTGGGTGAAACTAGAACCTGCGGCGGAAATAGTTTCAATGGGAATTGAAAGGCGCTTCGAAGTTTCGTAGAAACAATCGAATGACGGCCCACGGTTCTTTTTGATGAACTTTCAAGTTCCAAGAATACTGAGTTACACCCTTTTCCAGGGCAAGCGAGAGAACGTTTGCAGTTTTGACGCAATGCTTGAAGTATTCTTACAGTCTTGCAGGCGCCAATATGAGTTTGACTCTGACCGCACCGTGCTCGGCGCGATTATTCGAACTCGCGTTAGGATAATCGTGAAGCGACGCCGTTGCAGATCCTATTTCAGCGGGCCGATTATTGAAACTGATAGACAAAGTTATAGACAAAAACGACAAAAGGGATTTGGAGGGATCCTATTGGTGGAAACGGGTTGTTGCAATGGACAAAGGAGGTTGGTAATCGACTAAGTAACGGCAACCCACGAGAAACCCGACAGTTAGTCTATCATTTTCCCCCTTAGTCGATGAGAACCACCCATTTCAACCAATAGAATTGCTTTATACCCCCTATGTCATCTTTGTCTATCGCTTTGTCTATCAGTTTCAATAATCGCCCCGCAGATAGGTTTACAGGGTGTAAGCATAATCAATAATCATAAATCGAGCTACAAGAACAATACAATATTTCAAACTACATGTAGACGAGAAAAATACCACTTACAAAAAACAAAGCAGACTTATTCCTTACTTTATTTTGGCCTGTAGCTCGACTTTTTAATCATTGATTTTGTCTAGGTAGCTTAGCCAGCCAAATTTGGCACTAAAATGTATTTACCGGGTATATTTGAATTCAAGGCAAGCTAGTACAATACCACCCACTAACCCACCTGCCTACTACGCCGGGCCAAAGTATGCGATACAACAGCTTTGATTCCGTGGTAGCTTAAACTGCATGATCGAGGAATTTTAAGGCTGAGAGTTGCCTTTGAGTAAATGGACAGATTCGGTCATTAAATCGAAGAAATCTGGTTTCACTTCAAAATTCTGGCAGAAAACTGATCCGTTGTGCCCAGAATGCACATTTCAGCTGTTAATTCCAAAAAAAATTTCGTATGTGAAACAGAGTGACAAGTTTTTTTCGATTTCAGAGTATCCTAGTAAATCAAGGAATTTTGAAGGAAATCGAAGAAAACTCGTCACTCTGTTTTACGTACGAGATTTTTTTGTGGGATTTCAGCTGTTAGTTCCTGTGAAAAATCTGTGTAGTTTCGATTTCAGTTCGTTTTTTTCGATTTCAGAATATCCTGATAAATCAGGGAATTTTGAGATCGAAGTAAACTCCGCACTCCGTTTTACTACGTACAAGATTTTTTGGGGAATAAACAGTTAAAATGTGCCTCTGGGTACAATGTATCCGTTCTCTGCCATAATTTTTTGGTGAAACCAGTAATTTAATATCAACAAAAGTTTAATTCCTCCACGTTTCCTTACCTCCGCTACAGATCCAATTCAAAGGATCTCTGATAGTCTCCGCTTTCTCTGGGAAAAAAAAAAAAAAAAAAAAAAAAAAAAAAAAAACACATTGGATCTAGAGTCCAGACTCTTAAAAACATCGACAAAAAAAATACTCTTGATTCAATCAGATTTAAGCTTAAATCAAGAACCAAGCCTCTTAATTTGAGCGGATCTCCTTTTGATTTAAGCTTAAATCTGATTGAATCAAGAGTCCTTTTTCTTGTCAATGTTCTCAAGAGTCTGGACTCTAGGTCCAATGTGTGTTTTTTTTCCTCGTTTCCTTACCTCCGGCACAGATCCAATTCAAAGGATCTCTGATAGTCTCCGCTTAGTACGCAACCCCAAAATCCTCTCGTCTTCGAGAGTCAATTTAATGGATGCTTACTTTAAAGACGTAAGTCCACCTGTTAACTTATGAGCCCAGGCTTTCGTTGCCTACGGAGGACGCTAAGGCTCATGAGCTTTTGGACTTACGCTCTTTCAACATGCATCGATTCAATTGGAATTTCGTTCGAGTCAGGTTCAGCCCGGTCCTCAACGGGAAATATGCAAATCAGGCGTGTGAACGACTCGTGAACAGCCGGACATAGCTCAGCCACAGAATTCGTTTCAGAATTCAGTGGAGCACTCCTCCCATCGCTCCGCTGGTCTATTCCGCCGTGTGTAGAAAAAAACGTCGTATGAACATTCGAATGTCGCCAAGTTTCCTCAAATTAAATTTTTAAAATTGAGGAAAGTCGTTTTAAATTTTCCCCCGAACTGTTCAGATGCTGTGGTGGTGCTGCCATTTCATTTTACCAAAGATTCCGGGGCTCCTAGAATTAATTCCGATTTCCCGAAATCCGAGAAAAATTCCGATTTTTTCAAAAGTTCCGGGGAAAAAATCGAAATACGCCTGGATTTAGTTTAAAAAAAAAAAAAAAAATCATCGAATCTTATCATATAATCGGTCAAACTGACAGAAACCCCCGAAATTCCGGAAAATTTCGAAAATGCCTGAATATTCCTAGAATTTCGAAGATCCCAGACCAAGTTCCGATTAATTGTAAAGTTCCGAATTTCGAGATCAATTCCGGGAAATGACAGCACTGTGCTGTGACATTAAATCGCCTGTAACATCCATAAAAAAATTAAGGCCAAAAAGTATTCATATACAGGGTGTTTCAGACCACCCGTACCAGGCCTTTTTCTCGGTTGTTTTAGGTCGTACGAAGTCGGGGACCGCGGGGTTGAATAGGGAATTGACCCCAAGGAATCCGAATTTCGTGGTCCCGAAACCCCCCAACCCCCCTTTGAGGGGTAAAGGGGGGGTCACGATGCTAAAAGTCACATTTCTCGACCGATTTGCGGATTAATTGCATCAGAATTGAAAAGCACGGAAAATTTCACGTAAAATTGACCCCTAAAAATCCATAATCCGCCCATCCAAGGCCCAGAAATGACCCCCTAAAGAGGGGGACAGTGCCCCCTCCATAATTTCTCTTTGGTCTCAAAATTGACGTAGATTCTCCAGAAAAAGATGGTTTCCTAGGTAATCGACCCCGAGAAATCCAAATTTCATGGTCCCGAAGCTCCTCTATGTCCCCTTGGGGGGTAAACGGGGGGGCCCAATTTTAAAAATCGGGGCTGCTTTCCGAATTGCAAATTGATTGCATCCAAATCGAGGAGCAGAACACATTTACATCTTGCGTGTTCCTAAGAGTTCTAATTGACCCCCCTTAACGGCAGAAAGTAACCCCCTGAAGAGGGGGGCTTCGCCCCCTCCAAAAATTTCTCGAGATTCCTCTTTGGTCGCAAAATTGACGTCAATTCTCCAGAAAAAGACGGTTTCACCCTAAATGACGGGTAGCGGAGCTTAGGGACCATGAAATTCAGAGTCCTCGGGGTCGATTACCTGGAAAACCGTCTTTTTCTGGAGAATTGACGTCAATTTTGCGACCAAAGAGGAATCTCGAGAAATTTTTGGAGGGGGGCGAAGCCCCCCTCCTCAAGGGGTTACTTTCTGCCGTTCAGGGGGGTCAATTTGAACTCTTGGGAACACGCAAGATGTAAATGTGTTCTGCTCCTCGATTTGGATGCAATCAATTCGCAATTCGGAAAGCAGCCCCGATTTTTAAAATTGGGCCCCCTCGTTTACCCCCCAAGGGGACATAGAGGAGCTTCGGGACCATGAAATTTGGATTTCTCGGGGTCGATTACCTAGGAAACCATCTTTTTCTGGAGAATCTACGTCAATTTTGAGACCAAAGAGAAATTATGGAGGGGGCACTGTCCCCCTCTTTAGGGGGTCATTTCTGGGCCTTGGATGGGCGGATTATGGATTTTTAGGGGTCAATTTCACGTGAAATTTTCCGTGCTTTTCAATTCTGATGCAATTAATCCGCAATTCGGTCGAGAAATGTGACTTTTTGCATCGTTACCCCCCCTTTACCCCTCAAAGGGGGGTTGGGGGGTTTCGGGACCACGAAATTCGGATTCCTTGGGGTCAATTCCCTATTCAACCCCGCGGTCCCCGACTTCGTACGACCTAAAACAACCGAGAAAAAGGCCTGGTACGGGTGGTCTGAAACACCCTGTATGGACTGCATTTTGCAATTTGGAACTATAAATTCTGGCTCCTCTGGAAAAAAACCTATGTGCATAGGGAAACTAATGGCACACACGTTGTTTGTAAACCGGGCTAGAATTTATAGTTTCAAATTGCAAATTGTATTGCATATTTAGTTCATCCGAGGACATTCGGCAACATTCGAACGCTCTTACGGTGTTCTTCCTTAGCCCTTAGCACGGGAGTGCTGCTCTATTCGCGACGGCTCTGTCGTCTGTTTCCGCCTCGCCGTCCGCAGTCCAATAGAGCCCCCCCTCCCTTCCCCCCGCTGCCCCCCCACCGTCCCCCGGCCCGAATTAAATCCCGCGTTTATTCGCAAATCAAGAGCCGGGAGCGTCCACGCGGCGCGAAGGAACCAGCGGAACAAAGCGTCTGTTTATTGACCGATTACCCGCTTCCTGTTTCGTACATTTTTTTTTTTTGAGCAAGGTCATGTCCGCAGTCGCGCCACCCGACGTCTCTGTGCACACGCGAAAAAAAAATTGAAAATTACACGGCGGGCGTCGGACTATCCGGGCATCGATCGGGCGTCCCGTCGCCCCTTTTGTCGCGCCCCTTTTCACCCGAAATAGACTGATGAGACTACGGTTATATATATATATATATATATATATATATATATATATATATATAATATATATATATATATATCGGTTCATTTGTAATCTAAAACATTAGATTAGAATCCGTGGATACGGATTCTAATGTTTCATTCGAAACAAACCTGAAGTAAATCGGTCGGGTGATTCCCGGGATCAAAGACGTGAAAAAGCCCCAAGGATTTTAAATATCGATGACCAATGTGCAAAACCACGTATCTACATCGCGGTGTTCCAAGATTTCTGCTCCTACGTTATTTTTCGAAGAAAAACAAGTCAACTTTACATATTGAAATTTTTACAAATATTCTGCTGGCAAAGAAGATAAATCGAGGAAGTTTTTTAGGAAGCACATTATGACAAGTTTTCCTAGGAAACAATTGAGGACGACAGGAAGTTTGTAAAGTTGCAAACTGAGATACGTGGTTCCGTAGTTTAGGCATCGATATAGGTTTAGAGTCATCATCTGCAAAATCTCGTAGATGTGTGCTGCACTTCTCGGGTGTAAAGACAGTCAAGATGGAAGCCAAATCTCTAAACGAAGGACTGCAGATAGCCGCTTTGGAAACTTGACTTTTCAAAAGACGGATTTAGTGGATACGTCATTCGATACATTACGATAAAATAATCGAAAAATTTTCGGCCCCTTCGAATTCCATTTAGTTTTGCCGCGCTTTGAAAGCGTAGTAAGGAAGGTGGATGTTCACCTTTGGGCAATGCATTCTGGGTACGATCGATATATTTCAAATTTTAGCCATAAGGGTAAATATTTGGGGAAAATATAAATGTCAGTCTGGAGATGAAAAACACAAGCCCTCGGCGCGGCGATCGGCATGTAACACATATTAGCGCCTACAAGACTGTATGAATACTTCACCCATTGCGCCAAACACAGTTCGGTCTGGAGCGGTTGGCGTGAAACGTATAGCGCCTACAAGACTGCAGGAATACTTCACGCATTCCGCCAAATCACAGGGCGATCAGCGCGGCGCAGCGACGGAAGTTAAAATTATTAAACCACATTTATGTATGTGCTTTCATAATTTTTTGGTTCATTTCTTATAAATGAAGGACCTTGTCCACATAGAGATAGACTTACGGAACTCAACTTTCGCGCAAAATTCCGTGAAATTTTTCTAGTAGTGTTGACAGGGCTTTCGCAAAAAATGTATCCAACACGAGTAGGTAAACGCGTCTTATGCACCCCTCCCCCTCCAGCACGTTCACTTGATGGTTTTTATCGATGTTTCAAAACGAATGAGAAAGGGGCGGCATAATACAGGTGGCCCATGAGCGGCAAGTAGGTAAATCCGGCCCTGAACCCTCCCACACAAAAGGCAAAGTTTTGCGAGCGGATTTAAGTTTTTAACTTTCTGCCAACCTCTGTCTTAACAAAACGAAATTCCCTCCAGGCAACGGTACATCTACACTCTACAACATTTAATTTTAATGTTGGCAGCATTGACGACCACATCCAAAATTCTCTAGAGTACCTGTGCCTGTCCAGTTATTACTATTTGTAATCCGGCGCTGCTGCCCGAGTATTTCGCGCTCGTTCTGACCAGTTCGCCTTCAAAAATTTGCTAGGCAATTTGAGCGTCTTAGGAGCAGTAAAAGTTGCTCGTACCAGTTTGAGCTTTTTCACGGAAGGGGACATCGTCACCTTCCGGCCAAAGTATCACAAGCGTCATGCGATATTTCAAATTCCCGCCGCCATTTCATTTGTTTTACAGAAAAATTGTTGGTTGAATCTGTTTGAAAATTTCACTGACTTTTATCGGCAGCTTAAAGAAAATTTAGTGAAATTTTCGGACAGCTTCGTTGAACAATTTCTCTGTAAAAAAATATGGCGGCGGAAATTTTTAAACGTCGCATGGCGCTTGTGACACTTCGGCCGGAAGGTGACGTCATGAAGTTACTTTACTCGCTGTTCTTTTCGCTTACTCTGACCAGCGATCTAATTATTGAAACTGATAGACAAAGAAGACATAGGGAGTATGGAGCAATCCTATCGGATGAAATGGGTGGTTCTTATAGATTAAGGGAGAAACTTATGGGCTAACTGTAAGGTTTCTCGTGGGTTTCCGTTAGTTAGTCCATTACCTACCGCCTTTGTCCATTGCAACCACTCACTTCCACCAACAGGATCCCTCCATAGCCATGTTGTTTTCTTTGTCTATACCTTTGTCTATCACTTTCAATAATCGGCCCGCAGTTTGCCTTCAAAATAGGACACGCAATTTGAGCGTCTTTGGAGCAGCATTTTTTGCACTAGTTTTAGCATGTTCATTTGGTCCCTCTACCAGGAAGAGGACATGAATGTTGGATTTTCACGGGTATGAAACCATGAAACTCGATTTTCGGGCTCAATCGTCAACTAATTGCGGAACCCCCACCCTCGTCACGCATTTTCCGATCGCTCACGAGATGTCGCCACGGTAACATGTAATAGATTGGGTGCGCACCTCTGCCGTGATAGCGAAAAAAGCAGTGATTGCGTGCTGGGATGAACCTTGAGGCGCATGAAAGCATGTGCTAACCATGGCTCCTACAGAAATGTACTTACTATACTCTTCGCTATCACGGCAGACAGTACTCGCTTCCATTGTTTCCTCGCGATCCCCCATTTGCCGGCACCGCGTGTCAAATTCGGAGACATCGGTTATTATCATCAACCGACAGAACAAGAGCATGAGCGGCCAAAAAAGAATGAAGACTATGGTCGAATTTCCGCGAAATGATTTGCTTCAGATTTTGACTCAACGGGGGACGTTCTCAAAATACGTAACGCTGAAAATTGGATTTTCTTGACAACCCCCCCCCCCCCTCCAGCTCTCCACATCACAATCTTTACTGCCGTGCTAAGGAAAATCGGTGTATAAGCCTTCGGACGTTGCCAAATGACGTGCTGGAAATCACGAATTTTCAGGAAACCTCAAGGATATTTGGACCGCGTTTAGCAGAAAGGAACTAAGCCTCATCAGCTATTGTTAAATTTAACTGAACAATTTAACTTTTTATAAGAGAACGTTTGTGAGCATTTCTTTGAAAATTTTAATGAATTTGCTTCGTTTTATTCAGAAAATTCACTGAAATTTGCACAAAAATCCGCACAACCGTTTACATACAAAAAATTAAATTGCCCAATTAAATATGGCAATAGCTGATGTGGTTTTGTTCCTTCTTGCTTAACGCGGTCCACTTTCCATTCAATTTTTGTAGTACTGAGAAAGCTGTTCCGTTCAATGCTTTTTCACTGTTTTGAATCGTTTATTTATTAGTATATTTAATTATCTATGAAATTGTTACAAATGTAAAGGACCTCTTCGAATAAAAATTGAATACGTGTATTTAATGTATTTGGTTATTGAGTGGAGACCCATCCCTATTAAAGATAGAGTTTGTTACCATTATGAAGATAGTTCTAATGAAACTAATTATTGTGTGTTTACAGAATCAGCAAGGAGTAATCCGTCGATGTTTTGCGGCCTTTGGGTGCTCACCGGAATGCTGGTATTCATCGTCATGGAAAAAGCGTTTGCCGGTCAGCAAGACAGCAGTCCTATGCTTGTGAAGCAGGTTGAGCCCTCCAAAACGACTATCTGCTCCGATGACAATGCCAACAAGGCTTTTGTGAAAACTCCATCTACGATTCAGGTAGCTTTAAAATCACATCTCTTTCCCTCTTTTAATTTAAAGGAAATGACATCCTACCCTTTAACTCTAATTTGATGAAATTTCTTAAAAATTCGAGAAGTATTCCTCAGTTGCATAATCACTCATATTTCAGACAGTAAATCGTATTCAGTTAGGCCAAAGCAACTGTGATTCTCTCTTAGGAACTATGAGTTTTTGGTAAGTATATTAGTGAGTGTGTTTCAATTTTGAGAACATAGGTAAAAAATTATCAATACAAATAAAACAAAAATTCGGCAAAGTTTATCCAAAGAAAGTGATGGAAAAACAATTTTTCATCTTATTTCTACAGTTAGAATTTTTGACTTATGGTCGCTCTAGCATCATGCAATTCAGTTCAGCCAAGCAGGATCGCATCTCTTTTTCTGCAGTGTGAAAGTGAACAAAGATCCGAACATTACACAAAAACTGTCTTGTTTCAAATCATTTTTTGCTGAGCAATGATCCTAACATTGATTAATGTTCTAGACCTTTTCCAGTAACTTTTTATCTCTCGATCAAAGTAATGTAAGTACCATGCTCTGGTTTGCGCACTCTAAAGATAATGGAGTATGTAAGAACATGTAAAAAACATATGAACGGGATAAGTTGTAATAGTGAACTTAAAACACAGTACAGGAGCAGTTTAGCCGGCCTCAACACTGGACCTTATGGATTGGAATCAGAATTGTGAGTGTTCTTCAAGAGAGAATGGACCAATGTTTAAATTTTATCTCTTTTTTCAGATAAGTGGGTACCTGAATTTAGCAGCCAATTGTATCGACAACTTTACCCATGGTCTCGCAGTTGGTGGCAGTTTTCTCCTCTCAGCCAGAGTTGGTTGCTTGACTACTTTTGCAATTCTAGGTATGATGTATACAAATTTTATAACATTATTTCTATTTAGTCTGTCCAAAAAT
The DNA here is from genome assembly GCF_918797505.1 of Bemisia tabaci. NCBI lineage: Eukaryota > Metazoa > Arthropoda > Insecta > Hemiptera > Aleyrodidae > Bemisia > Bemisia tabaci. The sequence continues at coordinate 31,704,576 of NC_092800.1, forward strand.
GTACTTATCCTGTTTTTGTCGTTTTTGAAAAGCTGACCTTTACTGTTCTCCCTCAAAATAATCAGATTGAATTCTACACACTTGGCCAGCATTCTTTCAACTTCCAGAGGCTCTTGGAGAAGTCCTCTCTTGAGATAATTTCTCCCCTTTGTTTTCTTTGATTTCTTTAAGTATTTCAAATCTTTGGTACTTTTCAATGGAGTTCTGAGCTTCAAGAAAGCCCAAGGTCATAAAGTGCAAGATCTGGACTGTATCGGGGGTGTAATTAAAACACAAAATCAAATATTATCAATTAATTCAAACATTTAGAACATGGCAATAAATCCGGTAAGTGTATTAGTAGAGGCCACTGAGGTAAACGCTCCCACGAAAAGTTGGAAATACCCACTCAGTATTTTCCAGTAAGTGTAAGTATGTTTAGAAAATATTTTTGCAAAGTTTCGGCTCAATTGAACTGTTCTATAGGTTTGGTGTCTTAATTTCCAGTTACACTAATTTCACAGTTTTGGGTTTAAATGTTTGACTTTGTTGAAAATTATGTCCTTAATCCTTTTATAATCTCATTGATCTTTTGTTGTTTTCAGTCCATGAAATTCCCCATGAAGTAGGTGACTTTGCCATTTTATTGAGATCTGGTTTCACCAGGTGGGAAGCAGCGTATATGCAACTTTACACTGCCTCTGCAGGTGTGGTTGGTGCCATGACTGCCATTGTGTTTAGCGGCTCATCAAATTCCATCGGTAAGAATTGAAAGAAGTTTTATGTTAAATATCTTTAAACGATAGGATCAAAAGCTGTAAAATCTACTGTAGCTTCAGCAGTTATTTGATGGCTATGCTAGCAGTTCAAGAGTTCCTCTCAGTAAGGACTTTACCGTCGACAGCAGCACAACAAAAATGATAAATATTTTGTTCGGACTTTTACCTAGAAATTAGGATTCAGAACCAAATTGATGCGCTGAAATTTTCAAAATGTTACTTGTAAATTAGCTATTAGCATTTTTTGCATTTGCAAATTCAAAACTATGTCCCATCAAAGAACTAGATCCACACCAGTCAAAATTACATCCCAAAGGAAATCTTATGGATCCAAAGAGGTTTAATGCCAGCAATATTATTATATTTTTTGGTTTTGTGTTTTTTACAACCTTCACAGGACGATAAGATTTTGAAGTTTAAGTTTCGATGTATTATTTTTGAAAGTTAGTCTGAAAAAAGGAATTTTTCTACATGTATTACGGGTTTTCTCACTGCTATGTTGGATTCGTGGTCATGTGTTTGTTTGGAATTTGACATGATACTTTGTCTCGTGTTCTTTACATTCAGAAGAAGTTTTCTTTGAACTGTCATGTCATTTATTTAAATGTTTTTCATTACATCTAACCCCCTCAGCCAGCTAGGAAAGGATGCCTCTTCGATCACCAATCTGGTCGTCACCACTAAAATATACCTTCTCAAAATATGGGAACATTTCATTTTTTGACTGGTTAATCTTGAAATTGGCATCTGCAAAGTTCAACTCTTACGAAAGATAAGTGCGCATGAGAGTTTTTAGCCCTTTTCTATTGTCTTAACACTCGTCTAATTCAACTAATGTGCTTTTAGTTCCGTCTGTAGCTTCAGGAAAAATTGATTATTTTGTTTTTCATTTTTCAGAGGCAAAAACTTCCTGGATCTTGCCATTCACAGCTGGAGGATTTCTTCATATTGCACTTGTTTCAATCTTGCCAGAGTTACAGCAAGAGAAAAACACCCGAGAGTCGCTGAAGCAAATGGTCTCCTTAGGCGCTGGGATCACCGTAATGGCAATTTTGACTTTTATGATAGAATAAGTTAAACCATTGACCAGTGAATTATTAAATTACCTTATCGGGTTACCTTCTGCTGTTACTCCAAATGGACCTGTATCCATTTTTGTGCCATTCTGAGAGTCAATTTTCATGTGATGTCCTTTTTATGAGAAATCGATGAAATGGTGCTAATACAGGGACTTATTCGTCTTCAGATGTATTATCATGGGTCTTTTTTTAATAATTTTTCAGTTCAATGTCTTCTGCTCATCCTTTTTTTTTTTTTTTTTTTTTTTTCAAGAAAAAAACATTAGGCGGCCATAAATTTAGTCCACAATTTTTAGGTCAAATTGCTATAATTTCTGGTATTGCTCACTCTCTCATTAGAAATAGCTTAGGAAGCCTGTCAAAATTTCAAGCTGATCTCCGGCTACCATAATTCTGAACATCGTCACCTTTTTTTTCCGGAAACACAATTTTGGGAAACAGGGTAGACTCCCGCTCCTATTGTAGGATGTGAATATTTGATAGATTATGCATTTGTCCTGCAGAAATTATCAGTAGACTGTAATCAGGCCATTCAAGTTTTTAATCCCTCTTAGCCATTTTTCAGTCTTTGTTAGCCTTCGCTCCAGAGGGTTCTCAAAAGTATTCAAACTGTGATACCACAAATAACTTTTATTTTTTTTATTACTAAAATCTGTATTTTTAATCTTGTAGAGTTATATATTGGTTCAGAGCAGAGAAGAATATGTACGATCCTCTAAGCTGGTAGTGATAAGCATCTTTTAGCAATAAGGTTTTAATTCTTGTCAAGCATCAAATAATTCTCATAGGTTTATACGGAGATTTACTTAGAAATTTTGTGAATACCATCACCTGCAAATGACAATGCAAGTATAAATTTCCGCCTAACTGTTACATAACTTTAGTTCATTATTTTATCCGTGCCAAAAAATGTTGACATTTTTGAACATGTGCTCTAAACGATATCACCAGAATGTAACTTGAACTGAAAGGAAATTTAATTTAAAACCAGAGAATACTTAATATCAATGACACTGCTGATTTCTGCTCTGATGGAAAGGAAAGCAATGAATATGACATCTCACTTATTTGAATGACAAATTGCAATTGTAAATGATGGAAGTTATCATCAATTAGCTTTAATTGGCGTTAGTCTCCACAGTCCAACGCTACTTCAGTAAGCCAGTCAATTTTATCACAAACCTGCATTAATCTCTGAATCATCAAGGGAACTTCGCCTAGCTCTTGGATCCTAACTCCATATAGTCAGAGTCCATGGATCAAATTTAAGGGAGTTAGTAAATGATGATGCTGAAGGTTCACATTTCCCTTTATTGTTAAAGTATATAATTAACCTGTAAGATTTGTTTATTAACTTAAAATCCTCAGACAGAGAAATGAACGATTTTTCCAATGACTTCTGACGAACTTCATTATTGATTGCTTATCTTGTGTTTTTATCAGCAAAAATTTTAAAGTCTCTGTTCCTCGTGTTAGTATGTACTATTTTCCAATTGTTTTAGTTCAGAATTGCACGGTATTTTAATTGCTATCCATGTAACTTTTAATGTATTTCTTAGTATAAGGAACTGATTTTGGGTAAATCAACTCAACACAATTCGTTCACATTCCTCGGAGTGTGTTTAGACAGGAGCTCTAGATAGTCCCAAGTAAGGCTCAGAATTATTTCTTCTAAAAATGAATAGAAAGAAACTTCAGTTTACCTTTCTCATCTATACTTTCTATTCTCATCTGTAGTAATGGGTTACTTGCTCCAATTTGATCTCGTAAAAAATTTGAGTTTATACTAGAGCTGTGCAGGCAAAGAACTTAAATTTCAATTAAAATTTGATTATAATTAAATGAAATGATTACGATTAAAAAGCAATGAGCGCCTGTAATAATGACGCAAATCTGAACAAATGCAATAGGAAGTTCAAATTCAAAATATTCTAAAAATCAATCACGATAAATTTTTAAATTAAATATGATTTTGATAAAAAAATGAATGCGGCTACGATTAAATTTCATATAGATTCATACAATTTCAAACAGCTGTGGTTGAAAAATATTTTTGAAGTTTTCTTTCTCCCTAATTTTTTCTTTTAAATCACAGTTTCTGGAAATTCATTTTAAAATTCCATCACTTCGGCAAAAAATTGTCCATTGAAGAGAGTGTCCAAGTTAAATTGTCTTTTCTCCGCATTGTCATAATTTCAATTCATCCCAATTCAGCCAATTTTGTGTTGTAACGGGCCAAATACAACACTCAAATAATCTGTGTTGTGTTGATTTACTTTTTACTTAAGACTGGTTTTTTCTTGTTTTACTTTTGCTCTAGTTGTAAGAAAGCAATAATTACTGATCATTTCTCAGCAGAAAGATCATAAGCTTTGGAAAGTCTTATATTCTTTCTCAGTTTGCAATGGCAGAGCAGCTCGTGTCCATACTTGTTTTTCCTTTCATGGCAGTTGTTATCGCAATAGCTGAAGGCGAAAGTTGTTCAATATCATGCCTTCTTCACTGGGTACAAATGTACTTAAACTTAAAAAAAAAAAACGAATATAATGAAAATAATTTTTTGAAAATTCTCAATTGTGAGTACTACAGTGAACGCCAGCAGAGAGATTGAAACCTGTCGTAATGGACTGTCTGATTCAAGAAAATCTTCATGTTTCCTCCAATGATAACTTTAATATTCTATGATTTTGTTCATCTAAAACATGAAAAATGACTATGTAGAAGGCTTATTTTACACTTTTCTGTTTATGGCACTCAAGAAGCCACCATTATCAACATGCTCCACTTCGAGTCCAATATGGATTACATTTTGTAGTAAGGAACCGCTATTTCTGGCTCATTTTAGAAACAACATATATGCCATTGGTTTCTCTATACTGAAAGGTGCTTTTATGGTAAGGCACAGATAATGGTTCCTTATTGCAAAATGTAATCCATATTATCGAAGTCTCTAACCCCCCTATATTGCAGAATATGTAACTCAAATCCATAAATATCAAGCTAGAAGAATGTACATCTCATTCATAGTAATGGACCACTAAACAAGGTGCGAATTTAAGCAACCTGATACATGTTTCTTAACCAGAATTTCACGTAAAACACTATTCACACAACGAAAACTACTAAAGCTAACACTTAACGAAGATATTAACGTTTTTATTACACATTGGTTACGAGGAATTTGAACTGCCCGCTCACAAGAAACTCAAAGCTCTACTCGAGTCAAATCGCGCACTACAACGGTTTCAACAAGCTTCTCAAGCGAGCAATTTTCATTTCCCACCATGTGTTGTTCAAACTACAGGCAATTTGCTATAGCTGAGCCAAAGCGTCAAGATCGAGGTTGCCAAATTTTTATGACGCAGAGACTGTCATGATAACATTTAGCGTGCGATGTGAATCACGTAGAGCATTGAGTATTCATGAGCGGATGGTTTGAATTCACGCATCAAGAATCATTAAATATCTTTGAAAGGAGTTGATTTTGGTAATTTTCGTTGTACGCATCGTGTTCTACGTGGAATTTTGGCTGAGAAACAAGTATCAGAATGCTGAAATTCGTACCTTGTCCAGTGGTCCATTCCAATTCCTTTAAAAAGTTGGTACCTGCCTCCTGAGAAAACATGAATGATGGGAGTTTTTGAAAATAACCTCCTTATTATAGCAGGTATTATTCAATAATTTGAGCGTCTTTCAAAAGTGATTGTCGGTCTTTATTTGAAAAGAATGACTAGTGAAAGTATAGAACTGAATGGCATCAAGAGCAAACCGTAGGTTTTGTCTCACGAAGGGTATTATTTATGGTCTATATGTGAGTCCAACCAGTCCTCTTGACCAATAGTTGATGCCTGTAGCCTGTATCTACTCAGTTAATTTAACATTATATTAGTCATTTGCGTTATTAGGCACTAGGCATTACTGGTTTTCGTCCATTTTATTTTATATTAAGAAGTCGATATTTGTCAAGGCAGGCTGCATGCCTTGGAATCGGCCATTTAAAATGAACTTTAATGGAGGAAAATTAAAAACAGTGTTACCAATTTGCAAGAATGACTATTGGTAATAGTTAAAATGTGCAAAAACGCAGATCTCGATGAGCGACGCTGAAGATTTCCTGTCATGGTTTAGTCTTTAAATGGAACAATACTTGACCTCATTTCTTGAGAGCTTTCATGATTATTTCTTTGCCAGGAGAATATTCTGTGACAATGTTAAACTAAAGTTTTGTATCGTTCTTGTTTAAAAGAGTGGAGATTTGTAAATACCCCAAACGAAATTCGACTTTATTATTTAGTATCACTGTTGACTTAAGTCGTCACCAAATCTCTACGGAAGAAGTCATCAGAATGGCCATGTGGAGTGTATTTGAGTCCTCAACGTAGCTGTTTTTGTTCATTCAGTGATTTACTGCAAAAGTGATCACACTAAAATTGAAGAGATGATTTTTTAACAATCGAGCTGCTGTCTAATGATTAACCCAACGCTCTGCCAGTACCTGTTGATATCAAAGATTATTTCTGTGATAGAAGATGATATGCGCACTCTATTACAGTTGATCATGACATCCAATAAATTTAGGAAGATCTCCATGAGTGCATTCAACTTCCAATTTTAATTTCCTTCAAGAATTAGATATTGTATTTGTTTAGTCATGCCTAGTTTTCGGATGTTATTCGCTAATTACAACGTTTTATGAATGCACGATACTAAAAGCAATTTCATAGAATGCTCTCTTACTCCAAAACTACTTGGTTTTGTTGAAGTTAAAAAAATAAAGTTCAATTCTTAACCTGGAAATTTTCTGATTAAAAATAGAGAATCAGCTTTTGCTGACAATTTATGTATTCTTATTCTTTCCATTTTATATGTCACATTCCATGCAGAATGATGGGATATTTATTGAAGTTACTACTCACCCAAATGATCAAAATTTTCACCTGGTTGTAAAATTTTGTCAAGGGTTTGTCAATATATTATTATGTAATAAAAAACAAGCCATCCATTCACATTTTTTCAATCACGAAATTTGAATACGTTGTCCTAAGCATAGTCTCTTCCCACAGACTTTTATTTATTTATTTTTTAGGGGGAAAACAGATTTCCTTTGAATTTTTATCCTAGATTGCGCATCATCTTCCTGCAGAATTTTTCTTCTTAGCTTTTAGTTACCAATGTTATTCTTGATTCAGTTGTAATGATTGTAAATTTTTATTTTTTTAAAGTATTATGTATTTCTTGTAAATTCTGGCCGATTTGATGAATCATTTGATCATTGAATCATCATCGGCCCAGACGTGCCTTATTTTGATAGGTGGTTCGTATCACTCAATCACTTGTCAAAATGTCAATTTATATTTGTTACAATATTTAAATTAAGCTTTGTGATCATTAAATAATAATTTGTTGTAATATTTCATCTTTTGATATTGACCTCCTCCTTCCAATTATTTTTGTTTTGAGATAAATATTCTTAGCTTTGAAATATTTTCGAATTGACTTTAAGGGCCACAATGAGCGTGTTTCTCCTGAAATCACTGCCTCTGTTTTTTGCTAGCTCATTTCTTAACCCCTCGCGGTTATCTCGACAAAATGTATTAGTGCTAGAAGGAACTACATACGTACCATTGAATTAAATGAATAGGAACAATGTTCCTTTTAATAATTGGCAGATACATAGTTCTTTCAAGCATAAATATCTCCAATTGCAACAAGAAATCTTTCTCTGATCTTGCATAAGAATGTTCCCATTTCTGGACAGCCTATTATCCACTGAAAAAAGCTATCAAAACAACGAAGACTACAGCTTTACAAAAACTATTGCTTCCTAAATTATTTACTATCTGAGTCAAATAGATGAGAAAATTCTGTTGTTATAGGGAGGAAAAACGAAAGAAATGCATGATGGAAGTATTTTATTTTCACTTTTTTGGAAACTTCGAAGGCCACAAAAGCTGGGTCATAAAAATATAAATCTGTAATTTAATGCATATAATGCCGACTGCAGTACTTTTAATACACGATGGTAACAAATGATACAAAATACAAATATGTGTTCTACCTGCACATTTAAAACAACTGGAAACAACATGAAATCATGGTTAGTTAGTAGTTGGACTAAAACTAGTCAGAACTAGAACCGGTGCTATATTATAACATGACAAAATCAATTCTAAACTTAAAATTTTGAACAAGATGAAGAATTTTTATCTCAGGTTTTATTGAGTCCTTACTGAATAGGTTAACACTCTTGAGTGCGAGAGAAGATCCACCATCTTTACTCTTGTACTTACATTCAATGCTTAACTGAAGACAGCTAATGTTCTGTCCCACTCTTAAAGTGCATTAACTATTTGGCCTGGATTCTATTCCGGGAATTTCTACTTCCTCAGCCCATGAGCCATGACTTCTATACTAGAATTTTAAAATGAGCAGATGAACTAGGAACAGCGAGCAGTCTTGCATCCTCTTCCTCATACTTACTCATATGAGAGATGATCATATTCGCAGTATCCCAATACTGCAACTAGACAGGTCAATTCGTCATCTCTCAGATGTAAGTTGTAATGGCTAATCTTCATTTCCACATGAGCTCCAGAAAGCATAGGATTATACAAAGAGCAAGGCTCACCTGGAAATCGAGATACGCCCTCACATCAGAGGAGCGACAAATTATGAGATCAAATGAGGCTCCTTTTCACCGATTTGCTCAACCTCATGATGTGTGGTTGACATTTTAACAAGTGCGGAAAATGAGTGGAAAAATAATTCAACTATGAGAGGGAATTACATCACTGTACATATGGCATCTCTGATCAACAGAGGCGTTGGGAAACATAGAAACAAGTTTTAACAATTTATAATTTGCTATTTACCAACAACATTAACTACCTACTTGATAAAAGAAATCTTCCAATGTGCAAGATAAGCGTTGAAAATTGCTCTGAGCATTTGAAAGTGCTTGAAAGATTCCTTCAGAGAACTGAGGAGACGAAGTGCATTTTTTGAGCCACACGATTGGTCAATTGTGAAAATGACAGTGATAAATCAAAATTTATTGTCACTGCTCGTATTATTCTGATAGACAGTTTAGAGTTATGCTGTAAAGGTTCTTCTTAAAACAATTTTGAGGTGGACGCCTTAAAATCAAACGCAAATAAACGAGTATCTCCCATTGAACTCGAGTAGATGGTCAAATTCGGAGACCACATATCTTGAGAGCAGGGTTCTAAAATTTTTACTCCCACTTACTTTTTTAGAGAAAAAATGTTCACTTTGCACCTTAAGATTTTCGCAGAATACTCTTCGATTAGAGAAGGAAAATCACAGAAATTTTAAAAGAACTCAGTTAATTAGTCTCAGTATTAAAGTGTGAGGAAACCCAGATATGTAGTCTCTTAGGTTAGCCATTAACATGTGATGAATAGGAGAAAAATTCTCAGTCATTTTCTGTTACAACAGCAAGAACAGTTGAGAAGACAGTTGCAGAAAAATCTGGACCGATGGATTTCTGTACTTTGGGGAACAAAAGGAAGAGAAAATTAAAAGTAAAATTTTGAAGCTCATACCTAAATAATTTCTCGCATTCTGATAATTTCAATTGCACAGTATTAGCAGCTGCAGAGATGCCGGGTCTGATTTTTATATATCTCGGTCTAGATATTCTGGACTACTGACAAAGGTAGGTGAACTTATAATTCAGAGACCGATGGTAACAGAGTACAGAATGGAACTCGAGAGACACTCACGACTGGAGCGTCAAAAATTACCACAATTTTTAATCATTCAAGTTGCTCCAAACACATGTCCCAGAACCGAATTTTGTTGGCTATGGTCGACCGCACGTTGAAAAACCTGACTTCTAAATTTAACTAAAAGTCGGGACATTGATTTGCTACATTCAAGCCGTGCAAAGTTGAGCATTTTTTACAGCAAGCTTGAGCCATCCTTTGTTCGTTGACGGTGCAAACCATTAATTATAGATTAAATGTCAAAGTAGCTATTCTTGCCACAACTTTTAGCCGTAGATACACTAATCAACACAATTCCGCCTGGAGCTTCTTTGAATAAATAATGAGAACTGAGAAGAAGCAAATTGCTCAAACAAGCCATGTTGAAACATAAACCCTCAGGCTTTACAGCAGAGCTAGATATAATGAATGCATTTCTAAGTATAGAACTAAGTATGATACGCACTTGAGGTATCGTGTGAGCTCCCTTAGTACATTATAAATAAATCATACCCAAAATAAAAGCTAAAAAAATGATTAAAAAACAAACTTACTAGTAATAATACAAGGTTAACTATTAAAAACATAAAAAAAATTACAAATCATTATACCTGTGGTTGAAATAAATTACCTTCAATGGAAAATATGGATTCCGGCATAAAAAAAGAAGGAAATAACTTTGCGCAAAGGTTACCAGGAGGAGTAAAACAGAGATTGACCTTCTCCTGGATACGGCAAGAAAAACCTAAGTAGCTTATCTACTGAATTGATGAATGGATTCTTAACATTCAAAACTGACTCCAGGTGTTTGCAGTCCTGTGAGTCCTAGATGAACCTTTCCTTTCTGTATGTAGAATGATCTTGATGAATAAACAATGATGCAAAATGAAATCTATTGATGAGAACTTCTTGCTGCAAAATTCAACAGTTAATTTTTGAGTTCTGCTTGAAAATATCCCACCCGTTCTTAAGAGAAAAGTAAATAATATTTTCAGGACAATTTTGTAGTGACAAATCAGCGATTTACAAACTGCCTCCATAATTTCTTAAACCTGAGACGAAAAATCTTTACGAAGCATCTGATTAAAAAAATAATACACACATAAGAGTAGCTTTAAGCAAAAGGATCGCAAATAACATTTTTGGAAAAATCAACCCATTCATAATTTCAATATGCTTGGGAGGAGCTTGTGATGGAGAAAAATTCAGGGTAAAACTTAAAAATGTAAAACTTAAAAAATTGCAGAGCACATAGGGAGAAATGGGACTGCCAAGCAAGTTTCCTACCATATCTAGAGACAGAAAAAACATTCTCTAGAATAATGCCTGAATATAGCCTCCTAAATTTAAAAAATAAATAATGATACATTCTTGTGCGTGATTCATAATGTGAATGAATTCAAAATAAAAAAAAAAATAAGATAAATAGATTAACCGATACCAATGTCAATCAATGAATATGATACTGAGATAATGGATACTTCTGTAAAATACAGATCCCACAAATAAGAGATTTGCATGATTGCTGACAATAGAATTTTGACGGGATACAGAAAATAAAGTTCGAATATAATGGCATAGCACTGATAAAAACAAAAGCCAAAAAGTCGATTACAGAATTTCTGATAAGAACAAAGCAGAGGACACTATTGGGATGTTACAACAATCCATACCTAGTAAATAAATTTGTAAATAACAAGGTTCTCCAAAATGAACCCTTTCTGACGATACTGAGCAAATTCTTTGTTCTTGAAAGTTGGAAAACAAATTGTGCATTCAAAGTGGATGTAAAATTTCAGAAAATAATTTGTTAAAAATAAAATTGTATGTGAACACTTCATTGATTCGAATATCTATCAAAGAAACATGTTGCCTAAAAAAATGTATACAGGTTTCAGGGAGGGTGGTAAAAATACTTGCTTACTACCACTGCAAAATGATAAAAAACATAGCTTTGGAGAAATTACAGATTTAAGAGAGCGTTCATTTCTCACTCAACCAGTTTTGGACTAGAAATTGAATTATTCTGTCTCTCTTACTAAAAAAAAAGAAATAGTTCTTCCAGAAAACATTACATTTTGTCCTGCTGTAAACTTAATGGTGAATCTTGCCATGAAAACATAAAGTGGGAGTAGTTTTTTTGATGAAATATTCATGTTGGGCCTGCGATTCACGCTTTGCAGACATAAACAACATTTCAGGCGAGAATGGGACACTAAATGAGGAAAATTACAGCAAAACCCAATGAATTCTCATCAAAATTACATACATAATACAACTTACATGCGAGGAATTCTAAAATCCAATTCCCAGAGAGAAAAAGTTACCAACAATTAACATTAAAATCGCTTAGTTCAAACTTCCTGCCAGCAGGATGAGCAAAAAATCAATGTAAGAGAAAATGACCATTGAGAATCTATTTGTGCATTCTAAAATTACCCGAGTCAGGTTTTACAGAGCTTCTTCTTTCTCTGATTAATTCTGTATTGAAAACTTATTTAAAAAAAAAAATAAATAAATAAATAAATAAAACATAAAAAAAGAAACACAAAGGGAACAATTTAAATGTGAAACTTGTTGAAATTGATCCGATGCAGTTTGACTAACATGTACTTGCGTTTGTTGTCAAGAAAAGTTACCGAATGCCAGACATAGAAAAATTAGGGACTCGCTCTTGAGTGAGTTATCAAAATTTTCAAAATGTGCTCATCAGTTCCATGTAATAGTTAGATGAGGAACCATAGATGTTTGAGCTCGTATTTTATTCTTGTCTCGCAATTCATTCTAGAAAACTTTGGCAAAATTATGAAAAATGCTCTCTGGAAAATAATGCAAGCGTACTTAAAAATAAAGTTTTTGAGGTAAAATGGACTATTAGACAAGGCGTGAACAAGGAGAAAGCATAAACATGTTTTCTCTTCATAATCTTATGCAGAGAAAAATTCACGGAACAGGAAGTTCCGTGATTGGAAATCAACTACTAAATGCTATAGCAATACGTATTTTTTTCACACGTCATAAGCAAGTCAGATCATACAAATGACATCATTTGTACTTTCCATTTCATCAATGTTTTTTGTAAATACTTATATCTTGTTTAGGAATTGATTTCCAGCGTGCGCGCAGTGTGATGTGTTTTTCTCGTGAAATTTTAAAGGGAAAACATGTTTCATAGTGCTTCAATTCATATCTTATCCAAGAGGCTTGTTAAGAGTACAGCGGTGTTTCCTAGGAAATGTTATTTCAAGAAATATTATAACAAGATACAAGTGTATTTGCTGTGTACGTAATGTTTCAAAAAATTCTCAGTACTGGGATGATTGGAGATAATATTATGATCAAATCATTTCCTTTGCAGCATTTGAAATAGGTACTAATTGAATGGATGGATTGAACAATGGAGACTTCCAAAAGGATAAAAGAAATAAAAACTTGAGAATGAAAAATAAGCTAAAAACTAAAAAAATTACCCTTAAAATAAAACTGGAGAGAATGAAACTTAAAACATAGAATAAATAATTAATGACTAGATCTAAGGATGACTGATTCACAATGAAATCAGTCGAGACATTTTTTATGTCATCTTTATTGGATTTTGGCGTGGCTGGTTTGCTTGTTGTTGATTTGCGGCTGCTTCTTGTTCGTTTTAAAATCATCAGCTAGTATTCGATGTAAAAGCACCACATTCATCACCATGATGATAGAGCAAACTGTGAAAAAAACATCAAGTACAGTTAGACTAGGTAAATCTTGATTGGGATGTAGGCAAAATGTCTACGGACTGTAGAAAAAAATTTCCTGACTTTTCTAGGGTTTCCCTGACCAAAATTGTTTGACTTTTCAGATCAATAATTTGGAATTTAGAACTGAAAATGAAAAGAACATTGTCTAGAAAATAATACCTTGACTTTTATTGGTATTTTTCTTAAAATAAGTATTTTTTACTTTTTTTTTTCATAAAAAATCATTAGAGTATCAAGGCAGTATTTTGGAACCTATTCATTTGTGTTCCTTTTTTTAATTCCTCTTCCTCAAAATATGAGACCAGGGGTGCAGAAAGGTCTTAGCCTTCCCCATTTCGTACTTTGCTATAATTGCATCTCTACATAAAACAACTTTCTTGACAATTTCCTTCCCCAAAAGTAGCGCGCTTAGAAGTTTCCTTCCCCAAAAGCGGCAAAAAAAGAAGCCTTCCTTGAATTTTACAGTCTTCTCTAATTCTCACGCACTCATGATTGCTTGAATGAGAACATTCTGCACCCCTAAAACTGCAATGAAATAATGTATTGACTTGCTTGAAGGCTGAAACAATTACGCCTCAATCGTTAAATAAAGCTCTTGCACAGCGTCAGGGATTTGCGATTTTAATATTTTTTTAATAAAAGTTGGCAAAAAACACAAATGCCACTTTCTCCTGTAATGAACTCCAAAGCTTAAAAAAAGCTCTGAAAGCTGAGGCTGTAATCCTCCTTGTTATGATAAAAGTCCACTTCTACATCCAGTCAAACTCTGCGCGCAGATAGGGAGCAAATACGTTAGCAGGTTTGCTGTGATTCTAATCTTGGAGTCCCTAAGCGAAGTGGCAACCCTGCTAAAGTATTTGCTCCCTATCCGTGCATGGAGAGTGTAGAAATGGATACAGAGGTGGAGTTTGAGCATAGCAAGGAGGATCCCTCATCATTACAACCTCAAATTGGAGAGATTTTTTTGAGCTTGAGAGTTTGTTTCCGAAAAAACCAGTGACACCATCGCACTTCTCGTAAAATTTAACTGAAAGAAAGGTACTTAAATCGCAAAATCCTGACGCTTGCAAAAGCAGTATTGTTATTGGCCATAGATAATCTTCTGAAAATACGTATAAAGGTGAGTTAAAAAAAAAAAAATTACCCAAATCATACATTCGACCCCTTCATCCATGATTTCTATCTTCCCTTGCCCCAAACTTTTTTTATGGAATCAGACACAGTAAGATTAACTACACATGAAGTACTCAACTATGTGTCATTGTATTTAAACTGTTCTCAAGGAACTGCATCCTCTGAATAAACCTTCAGAGAGTTATCATGCAGAAAGTTCTGAGTTTTTAATGTGTGATTTTGGTTGGAAACATATTTCTATGAATTTTTGCAACTGTCGGAGAGCCTTAGTGGCAGGCATCTTTAAATCGGATGGAATGAGTTAGAGAGAAACAAAGTAAGACATAAAAATATAACTTACGTGCACTGGCAATATAAAAGGCAGTTTTAGTCATGTCTTTGTGTTCCCTATTCAGTACAACCCACCGGGTCATCCAGCCAAGGGTTAAAATTCTAAAAAGTACAAATGTACCTGCAAAAATCAGAACGAAGCAAAATGAATCAATGCGAGACAAAATTTGTTGAAAAACCTCCGTATGGGTAAGAAAAATTTACGAGCAAAGTATTATGCTTTCCATAGTAAACGGAAAAATCTTTCAACAGCAATGTGTTGCTATGGCTGTGTGATTTATCCTCTCTGTAAGAAGAGTATTCCCCGTCAACTCCAAGCACAAAAATGAGAGAGCCAATGCATATATTGTTAGGTTTTGAATCAGATGCCACACAAAATAGCTTTGTTCACAGCTCGTTAAAGGGCAATAATCCTCTATGTAATCTGGTTCTTGATAACACCCATGAATGCAATAAAATGCCACTTCATTAACTCAACTGGACACCTACCTCATATTAGCTTGATAAATGATTGAGGCTATTAGATACCCTCATTTAGGTTTAATAATCCATAATGTTCCACGATTCATTGAGTATTTCACAATTTCAGGCAATTGAATGAGAGCATTAAATCAGATAGGTGTACATTACGTTCCAGGTTTAAATAAAAAAATCCAAGGCCTTAAAATTAAAGGGTCAAAATGACACTTCTATCTTTTGTAATTTTCTTTAGAAAGCCCCACCCCCCCCCCCCTCTTTTTCACTGCTCACAAAAGTATAGTAAGCTTCTACTAAATATAATTTCATCAAAACAAGTGGCAAGGAATTTTTTTTTTCCAGTTCTGCTAATTTGGTATAAAGTACCCCACAAATTTTAAAACTGCCTTGCCGTCATTCATAATTCTTGGAAAGGGTTTTCTAAATTCCTTCATCTTCTGTTTCTCTGACTACTTTTGCTTTGACTCCAAGATTTTTAGATTCTCTGACATTTCAATACTTCCACTTAGATTTTTTCCTTTGATTTGCGCTTGCTTCTGCTGAACGCTGCTGACAAAATTCCCTGATTATCCTTGAATTTTCCAAGTTGCTATAATGCCCTGACTTTCCTAGTTTTCTAGACCACCAGCATAGAGAAAAAAAAGGAGGTGTTTGCATTTTGGGCATCTTGGAATTTTTTGATGATTTGATGACGTAGGTTGGTACAGCGACGTCCCCTTCACGCTAAACGTCGCTGTACCGACCTACGTCATCAAATCATCAAAAAATTCCAAGATGCCTGAAATGCAAACACCTCCTTTTTTTTCTCTATGGACCATCAGGAACCCAGTTTGACCAGCCTTGTACCTTGTGAAATGTAGAATTATGCTACTTTTTAATAGATTTCTGTGATGATTTCTACATTGATGAGAGTATGGAGAGTATCTACAAAAAAACTTACCTAGATTGACTACGTTATTTACGTGGTATGATATACTTTTTGTATCAGCTTTTGCTAACTTCATCAATGTCCTGAGATGAAGGAATATACTGTTGACTTCTATCAGCAGTCCAACTAAGGTGATACCCATATACTTGAGTGAAGATAAGGGTACTGTATACCCAATGAGGACCTGAAAATAAAAAATTGATGTTTACAATAATTGAGAATGAGTTGACTTTATTACTTACAGAAGAAAGTGAATCGATGTTAGTTTACTCACACGGCCTTCAGGCCTTCAATTGAATGCTTTTACATAAATGAGTTTAATTTCCATAAATAAATAAAGCAGCTCCAAAGCAGATTAAAAGTAATTTTTTTTTCTGCTCATGATAGCTTCGGCAAAAATATTAGTTTTAATTTTTCTCAAGTCATCATCCTCGGGGTTTTAGAACTCTCTATTCATTAGACTTCTTTCAGGTAATAATTTAGGAGATGAAAAATGAGCTAGTACTTAGCTTAAAATAACTTATTTCATTTTCTATGAATGATTCAATTTTTTCAAGTTCCATTAGTCAGGAGATTAGGAGATTCCTCAGACGAATTTCTCTTTCAACAATGTATCATTAGTTACCAACATTGAATATATAATTAGGTGCAACTTTTAAGTTGCTTTGACTCTCTTTAAAATAATTTTGACTTATAAATAGCACAAAAAATTCGTGCATGTTTACAACTGTCTCACTGACAGGTATGCGCATAACAAAGTAGTGCAGATAGACTTATCTGCGGTTACCAGCTTACCTCAGGGTCAAAATTCTATTTTCTTCTCAACGAATATCTCTTTTCTTCCTTTTTTTTTTTTTTTTTTTTTAATTTACCTATCCACAAAAAGCACAGTTGAGGGTAACTTCGGTTCTTTTGACCTAATTTCAATCAATAAAAAGAGAGAAAAGCTGCAGGTGACTTGCAATTCTACAAAATAAGACTAGTATAAATTGGGAGAGTCTCAATGCTGAGATTAAATTATTTTAAGTCGTTCAATATTTCAAGCTTTGCTCAAGGATGCCAGATGCCAACTGTGCACGTGATTCGGTTTCTTGCCTGACAGCCAAATTTCAGATTTGCCTCAAAGCAAAATGTCCGATTTTATGGTAAAATGCCTGATTTCACCGGAAAATGTGCAATTTGCTCCAGCCCCTCCAGAGATGAGAAAAAAAAGAGGAGAAAAAAGAGGATCATCACTAAAGAAAATGTCCTTTTAACCCAAGGCTAGTCTCACATTTGCCGCGACTTAATTTTTCTAACTAAGGAACTTCGAAAATATAAAAAAAGAAAAAAGGGACTCAAATTTTTAGGGGAAAAGGGACGGAGTCTTCAAATAAAAATATTAAATACTTACAACAATATGATGGAATAAAATTTCAAAGCCACCTTCTTCCCAGTGATTAGCCATGTCTATGAAGTCGTAAATAAAATACCCTGAAAGTTAAAATAAAGAAGATGAAACCAGTGAAAAGGGTTGGTAAAGCAAAAATATCAGCAGAGGTAAAAATTCTCACATATTTGACATTGGGTAGATAAACAAATGTTCATTTCATCCTAAAAATGAACAAATAGTTTTCAGATCATGTTCAATGATTTTTCTTCCTGTTTTAAATAAATACAGAATCCATCTTTTATTTAGCATAAGGGAAATTATACGCTCACTACTGTCCCATGCACAAATGAAATTATAACCCGATGGGTGGGCAAGTGCTTAAAATTACTTATACTCCCTATAGTAGAGCCCTGGTTATTGCAGCCATGGTAACTTGTAAAAGAGACACTTGGTAACACAACGATAACTTGTAAAAGTTCATAGGCCAAACTCTTAGTAATACTTCATAATAAATGAATGGGGAAAATGAGGTAAAAGAGAAAAAATTAATATACTAACCGTTTGATAAGCACATACACATGTGTGCGGAGAAAGAATATGTAGAGATTAGATCCTGTCGCATATCCGGAACTTGCCAAAAGCTGAAAAAAGGAGAATAAAATGATAATTTCAATGAACATTGCGGAATAATATGTTTCAACAGGCAAAATATGCAAATTTAAGTGCCTTTCCGTTTTGGAACGTAACTGATCTTAACATGCTCCATCACAAGGACAAGAAATTTCTGCACCTCTGCATGCATAAGCAAGAATTTGTGGCTAAAGAGGCAATACTTCCTCATAAATAAGTTGCTTCCTTCGTTCTAGATACCAATCAACCCTTCAATGAGGGATTGTAGGGCAATTCAACGCGGATGCACTTGTCAGTAACAGATTTCTGCAAATATTTTTTGAGTTGAAATTACATTACCCCTGGTGCATATTGTTATCATCAATGTCCTTGACTTTAAATTTGGTGTCTTTTTCCTCGAGCATGAGGAAATCATAGGTAACAGGAGGCAAATGCTAAAAAGATCCTAAAATTCAGGCCCTTTAATTCCTCATTGCTTTTTAGCAAACGAGTAATTGTGAAATCAATAAGTACTTGAGTACTGTTCCATACACGTAACTGACTTGGTTACCTATGTAAAATCCTTTATCATTTCATAGAAATGAGGAAGTCTACAACTGTAGCACAGTCTCTGCTTGAGAAAAACTGGATCTATCTAAACACTGAAATGCACAGAAATGGCATCAGGAAGATAATACAGCTCTTCTAGTCACCTAGGCTTCTTCCAGGATTATCGTCTCATTCTCAGCGAAGTCTAAATAAGAATCATTATTACAGGGTTCATCTAATGACAGTCATTTAAGCTCATGTTTGCTGAATCATCTTCACCAAGGTGATTGAAAAAACACCTGGTCTCTTATCAAAACGTGCGAGCTGATGATAAACAATGACTCATCCTGGGCGAAAAGAAAACATTGCACCATTCCTTCACTGGCAGAAAATTCATGAATTGTGGGTCTGTTCGAGGCATTACACTTCACTTTCATTGAAATTTAAATTGCATGAGTGAAAACAAAAACAATAGGAAACCTGTTTAGTGATAAGAACTCTGTTTATACTTCGCTCAGCCCTAACCTGACTCGCCCTGAATATTTTAACGGTCATGTAGAGAAGATCAGTGAAAGATCCAAAGATATCAGCTAATATTGGCTGCATGTGTAGAAAATTCAGCATTATTTAATAGAAAGGGATGGACAGACTCACCAAAATAGGGCCCACATCCCTGTGATGAAGGAATGTATGAGGGAGTTGGCAATGTTGATCCACTCCCATTCACTTTTCTTCGAGTGCCTCGCATTCTTGGGCACGAACCTTGGAAGGATCCATCGATTATTTCCATAGAAAACAAGAGCACTAAAAATGGATAAGAGGTAGCTATTCGTAAAGTCTTGGTAAGTTTCTAGAGACATAGTTAGAGTAAATTACTAAAGTATTGAGCAAGCCGATTGGGACACACCGAATTTAACACTTGGATGCCACTGCGGATTTGACAACAGACTTATGAAATCATGTGTAACTAACTGTAATGTGATCCGCGAGACTGAAAGATTACTTCAGCGAACTTCAGGCCAAGGACGAATGCCGCTGATGGCGATGAAAAGTAAAGCACAGAGCACAGAGTGAGAAAAGAGTTAGCAACTTATCAAAAGCTTCTCGGCACTCAGCGTGAGAGGTGTGACGCGCTCGGAATTTTTTCCTCAACTGACAATATGCTGTTGCTAAATGAGACTCAAGTATTTCAGTTTTTCTTGTCATGCGCAGTGCAATCTGACAACGCTGTTCGAGTGCCGCGAGTGCTCGATAACGGTCAGCCTTGATTGGCTGGGTGTCAGTGTCACACGTCGACGAACCAATCAGATACCGATTCGGCGAACAAGTTCCGATTCCCCTCGCTTCCGTAGAGCGCGAAAATCTTCAGTTTTATTGCAATTTATTTCAATAGAAAGCCGGCAAATCTATAGGGGGCGGCAAATTTTGCAATTTTTTTAAATGTAGGTATAAATGGACCGAGTTTAACAGAAAGGAACCAAGCCACATCAGCTGTTGCCAAAATTAACTGGGCAATCCAATTTTTTATGAAAGAACGTTTGTGCGGATTTCTGTGAAAATGATAAGGAATTTGCTTTGTACTATGGAGAAAATTCACTGAAATTTGCACGAAAATCCGCACAACTGTTTTCATGTAAAAAACTAAATTGCCCAATTAAATTTGGCAATAGCTGATGTGGCTTGGTTCCTTTCTGTTTAACTCGGTCCAAATACAATTCGGATTTAGAAAAAAAATTACAAACGAGAAAAGGCGACAAAATCTATAATTTTCTGAGAGTACAGTAATTTCTACTTTTGTCATCTTTCAGTGATACAAGAGGCAGCACCTTTAATTAGTTGAGTTAGGAGAGAAATTAAACACACAATTTGGCCTGGAACGGCGAGACTTAGGGAGAAATGATGACGATGACTTGAAGGAGAAGCCCTCGGCGCGGCGATCGGCATGTAACACATATTAGCGCCTACAAGACTGCACGAATACTTCACGCATTGCATCAAACACAGTGCGGGCATTACGGACAGCGTGAGACGCATAGCGCTTACAAGACTGCGTGAATACTTCACGCATTGCGTCAAACACAGTGCGGTCTGCGAGACGCGGCGGCGGAAATTAAAATCATTAATCCACATTTATGTTTGTTCTTTCATAATTTTTTCGTTCATTTCTTATGAATGGAAGGCCTTGTCCACATAGGTTTACGAAACTTAACTTTCGCGCAAAGTTCCGTGAACTTTTGCTAGTAGTGTTGACAGGGCTTTCCCAAAAAATGTGTTCTACACTATTCTACACCAGTAAACGCGTCTTATGCACCTCTCCCTCGCTGGCACGTTCATTTGACGGTTTTCATAGATGTTTCAAAACGAAGCGGCCCATGGGCGGCAAGTACGTAAATCCGGCCCTCTGTGAAGGTGCGAATAATTTAATCGAAAGGAACTTTGTGCATAGGATTTGCATACATCATAGTTCCTTTTGATTGTATTCATTTTTATATACTGATTACTTTCGGCGGGAAAAGAAGAAGCAGGGCTTTACTTTCCCCTCTCCAGACTTTACCGCTTCAGTAACTGGTAAAATAATAATGCATGATGCGTGCGTCGAGTCTCGCGTGCGGGTCATGCCGCACAGTGGATGGAGTCAATTCCAAAGGTCGGACATGAAATTTTTGCCCAAAACTGCAAATTTTGATCTTAAATTCGTCACATTTTAACATTCAATGGGTTTCTGAGAGAAGAAAATTTTACGAGGAAACCAACGGTTCAACTTTCAGCACCTCAAAGTTTTGTATAAACGGAGTTGTAAGCGTTTGAAGTTTCCAAATTTTGTCCGACCTCTCCTATTGACTCGATCCACTGTGTGCCGCCTGGCCCGAACCACGAGCCCTCATAATCATGACTAATAAGATTATTAAAGTCTCGCATCCACCCAATTAGTTACCCACATGCTTTTACACGAGGCTGCAAAGGAAGAGGCTACTGTAAAAATTAGAATTGAGATTTCAGGCAGTCTGATATCTCAGTTCTAATTTACGCAGTTTGCGCCCAATAACATCGAGGGGCAACCGAATTTGATGGAATGGATTCAGATCGAGTTTATTATTCACAGAGGTAGGGTCACTGGTTGAAAATTATTTGAGGGATCAAGGACATCTAAAATTACAGTTTTTCTTAATTCTTTGCAGCGGGGTTTTTTTTTTTGGTGCGTATGCATTAAATAGGGAATGGCTCCTAAGGGAATGAGGGACTTCGAAACCATGAAAGTCCGTTTCCTGGGGTCCCGAAGTAGCATTTTTCAACTGAAAAATCGCCATATATTACGATTTCATCGGCGATATATTGCGATTTTATCGGCGATAAAGTCGCTAGGATCATCAACATCTAAGCGATTAGGTATGCTCGATCTTGTTGCAGCAGAATCGCGACTTTATCACCCGGCAATTTATCACGATATTATCGAATTAAAAATCGGGATTTACGGCGATTTAATCTCGATTTTATCGACGCAAATTGATCGCAATTTTATCGAATTAAAAATTGCTATACGTAGCGATTTAATCACTGTATGTAAAATAAGAAACAAGAAAAAAGGTCTATAAATATGTTTTTTTAACTGAACAAGTTCAATATATTAGCATGTCAACATGGGATCACTTTTGAAATCAATTTTTGAAACGACTTTTGGGTAGAATAAGACACAGAGGGGCTCCTTATGCCAATATCTCAGCCAAAATTTGAGCAGCACATTCAATGATGTGGACAATAACGCCTTGATACAACTATTCGTACTCTTAGGATGCGCGTGTTGCATATATAAAAATTGAAGGCGCTACGGTCACCCTAGACCACGAAGCAGTGCACGCAGCTATGCGGTGTGTGGCGCACCGGCACAAATAAGCGTTACATGAAATTTTCGAATGAAAACTGTAAGGACAGGAGAGGAAAGGATGTTTTGGCTCAATTTCAGTTATCAGGATATTATATTTTACCGCCTCGATCACCGCGAGGCGTGACTGCGTGCGTCACTGCGAGAGTGCGAGCACTACTGCTTCATGAACCATGGGTTAGAATGCCGAAGCGCCTTCAATTTTTGGCATGCAACACGGACGTCCATAGAACCCGAATAGTTGCATCAAGACGTCAGTGCTGATATCATTGTCCTCTGCTCGTACAGCAGTATTGACGCTTTAGGTAAAACCGCCGTATGAACGCTGGCGAGTTGACGAATTTTTTCCGATGATATACGAATTTCTGGGACAACTTGTAAGCTCTTTCTTATTAAACTTTTAGAGATTTTATGCGCAGTTTAACCTAATGATTCAGAAAATTTAAAGGAAATGTATTCCAAACTTTCTTTAAAAATAGAGATTTATCAGAAGAAAAACGGCAACGTCTGGATCTTTATACGATGTTTTTCCGTCGCGGCAAACTTGCTTTGGACGGCTGTCATATAGGGCTGGCACTGGTGGTCTGGGACACCTTGCATAAACTTTGCAACGCTATATCATGCCTCTGATCGTTTATCGTAGTATCGACAACAGTCTCAATCCCGAGTAACATCAACTGATGAAATTGTGCTCCAAAATATAAAAACAGACGGATTAAAGTTATTTTTATAATGAACAACTTCAAAAGAATAGCACTTTTAACAGGAAAAAAATTCAAACGTTGCAGCAATGCATCATCGCTGCCAAGATGAGCTTTGAACTTAAGCTGAAACTGTCCCCTGGTAAAAATTGGCAGTAGAATCTGTGTTCCAAAATACCATAGACCTACAGCCGGCTGTAAGATTTCCAATAGCTTCTATAGCCGGCTACGCAATTTCTTATAGCCTTTTATGGCCGATGGCGATTAAGCAACTCACAGCCAGGCGATAAAGTGTATGCTAAATGTTACTAATTACGGATGCTAGGACTTTGTGAGTTTTTGGAATACTGCTCTCTTTTTGGGCCATAGTATCTTGATTTATTTTGCGAGGAAAGCTCCGTACTTTTGAAGGATGCCTGTCATTCTTAATATATTAGAGCGCCTTCAGTTTCGTATGATACTGTGCAATACCTCTGGTGTGAAATAGTTGCTTCAAGCGCCGTGGCACGCTGCTGCGCGACAGGCGGGCAGCCAGTGCGAAACGCGTATTGGCGCCTACAAACCTAACAGGGATACTTCACGCGTTGCGCAATGCGTGAAGTATCCCTGTTAGGTTTGTAGGCGCCAGTGCGTCGCCGCTCCGCTTTGTGTTAGGCTCTAATATTTAATCCGGCGGAGTCAGCGTTATTCAACTCATGATTTTGAAATGTTTGCACATCCTGTATGGATTATTCTCATTGTAATTGATGAAAAAAAAATATGTATTAAAGGAAAATATAACGTGTGTTTTGTCAATATTAAGGTGATTCCGTATCAAAGTTAATGATTTCCAAAGCACACGAATTTCTACACAATTTCCTATAGCCTTTTATAATCGATGGCGAAAAAGCAACAGCCAGGCGATAAAGTGTACAGCCCGGCAATAGGAACTATAGCCCGGCTGCATAATTTTTTATCGCTTCGTATAGCCCGGCCGTATGATTTTCCCCGCATTCTACAGCCAGCTATATGATTTTCTGTAGCCTTATTTAGTCGGCTATAAGAATTCCAATGGTATTTTGAAACGCAGCTCTTATCGCCAATTTTTACCAGGGTCATGGGAGTATTGTTTCATCTGTAGGTTTCGTTTGTGATGGATTTAAAGGAAATCCCCGCGTTTCAAAAAAAGAGGGCACTCTTTGAACAGGCTGTCCTCTGTCTTCTTGATTGTCAGGAGTTTTATATCCTCAGACTCCTTTTTAAAAAAAATTTCACCGAGGACTCGGACCCCATGAAAAATGCCTGTGATGCGCCACTGGGTGCAGGGTATGTTTTAAGACCACAAATAATATCTTAACTTATTTTCGATGCATTTAAAACACTTTTCCATCTAATTGCTTAATTTGATTTCTTTGAGTTTAAAAATACTCACGCATTTTGAATTCAGCAAACACTTATTTATGCAAAAATAATGAAGGCGGGTAGCGTTAATTAAAATGAGATAGAGATAACTTCTCGCAGATGTACCAACTTCGTCGGACAATCGCTTATTATCTGGACAAAGAATCTTCGCAATAATGAGACGAACATATTATAATGTATTCATCCTTCATTATTAAATCCAGTGTTTTTAATTTTAGACTCGAGCCATGCGAACTTTTTCGCAAGCTATGTAAATTTGGGGAAGGGTAAGGGGAGGGGGGAGGTTGTGCATTACCCACGGTAGTTTCAGAAACGGAGCTCCGTCCCTACCTTTTCTCATTTGTTTCCATCTCCATTTTGATGGTGGAGAACACTCACAATCAGTTGCAGGGTCCCATCAGGTTTCCGCTCCAGCCCCCTCCCATCCTCTCATTAGAGGGTCAAAATTGCTTTACGTATGTAAAACATTCGCCGATAGCTCTGGTCGAGAGAGATAAGTTTCCACAGTTTCGAGTAGTTACGACAGTTGATTTTACTAATAAGAAACTATTAGTTAGATGCATCATCAGAAAATTTGAACCGTTACCCGTTAGGTCCTTAATTGTTATTTATTTATTCATAAAATAAAACTGTGACATATCTACCAATTTTGTTGATAATGGCTTAAGTCTATATGAGGGGCTTGGAGCGCTAAGTGCATGCTAGTGCATGCTAAGTGCAGTTTTTGCTATTTTGAGAAATACGTGTTTGAAATTTCGAAATTACATGGATCCTTATGGCGGAGAGAAAGTCCAAACTGACTTTTTGATGCTTATAAATTGGAATTTGAGAGCGAATTTTTCACAGATAATGCATTAAGACTCGTTTTACTTTGAACCATTAATACCTCCATTTTTTCAACAACTGCAAGTATGCGCCTAGTCCTTTAAGCCCCTTATATATGTCAGGTCTCATCGTTGGCATAAGTACTTCTCCGAATGTGAGGAGCATCGTGAAATGACGGACCAAGT
The DNA here is from genome assembly GCF_918797505.1 of Bemisia tabaci. NCBI lineage: Eukaryota > Metazoa > Arthropoda > Insecta > Hemiptera > Aleyrodidae > Bemisia > Bemisia tabaci. The sequence continues at coordinate 31,730,274 of NC_092800.1, forward strand.
ACATACTTGGGTACTCCTTAGCTGCCAAGAGGCGGAAGATTAAATTAATAAATTTTGCAGGAAACGCAAAGCCGCGACACACCCTTCCGCTTTTTTTTGCGCATGAATCGCGATCGCTGTGGTCAGCGTTGGATCCTCACCCTCTCATTTTTTCCTCAGAGTTCAATGGCCACTGCAGAGTATACTAATATGTGGAAAGATCTTTTTCCTGCAGCTAATGTCGCGGAGTAACGTCATTTCTTTGCAACTGCATTAGGCGGAGCTACATTATCACAGTTTTTGTGTCCTATGGTGTGGACCCCAGGTGGCAGAGAGCAGGGGACAGGATTAGGGGATGCCAAAGGCATGGCCGGATTAAGGGGGTGGCCACATGGGCCGCCGCCCATGGCGGCAAATCTATAGAGGGCGGTGAATTTTGCAATTTTTTTAAATGTAGGTAAAAAAAAAATACAAACGAGAAGAGGCGACAGAATCTCTAATTTTCTGAGAGTACAGTAATTTCTACTTTTGTCGTCTTTCAGTGATACAAGAGACAACAGCACCTTTAATTAGTCGAGTTAAGAGAGAAACCAAACACGCAATTTGACCTGGAACGGCGCGACTTACCTAGAGAGAAATGATGACGAGGACTTGAGATGAAAAGGAGAAGCCCTCGGCGCGGCGATCGGCATGTAACACATATTAGCGCCTACAAGACGGCACGAATACTTCACGCATTGCATCAAACACAGTGCAGTCATTGCGAACAGCGTGAAATGGATAGCGCCTACAAGAATGCATGAATACCTCACGCACTGCGGCAAACACAGTGCGGTCTGCGAGACGCGGCGGCGGAAATTAAAATCATTAATCCACATTTATGTTTGTTCTTTCATAATTTTTTCGTTCATTTCTTATGAATGGAAGGCCTTGTCCACACAGAGATAGGTTTACGAAACTTAACTTTCGCGCAAAGTTCCGTGAACTTTTGCTAGTAGTGTTGACAGGGCTTTCCCAAAAAATGTGTTCAACACCAGTAAACGCGTCTTATGCACCCATCCCCCGCTGGCACGTTCATTTGATGGTTTTCATTGATGTTTCAAAACGAGGGGGCGGCAAAATACTAGTGGCCCATGGGCGGCAAGTAGGTAACCGGCCCTGGCCAAAGGAGCACGAGATCAATTATTCGAGTATTTAGTGTCGATCACCCAGGATACCACTCCTCTCCGGAGAATCTACATCAATTTTGCAACCAAAGAGCAACTTTTGCGGAGGGGGCACCGCCCCCTATTTTTAGGGAGTTACTTTTGGGCGTTGGGTGGGTCAATTATAACTCCTAAGGGCCAATTAAGGTTTCCATTGGCTGTGCTCGCTTCAATTTGGATGCAATCAATTTGCGATTTGGAAAGGAACCCCGACTTTTAAAATTCCCTGGTAAAAATTGGCAGTAGAATCTGTGTTCCAAAATACCATAGACCTAAAGCCGGCTGTAAGATTTCCAATAGCTTCTGTAGCTGGCTGTACAATTTCTTATAGCCTTTTATAGCCTATGGCGATTAAGCAACAGCCAGACGATAAAGTTTATGCTAAACGTTACTAAATACGGATATTAGGACTGAGTTAGTTTCTGGACTACCGCTCTCTTTTTGTGCCGTAGTATCTTGATTTATTTTGCGAGGAAAGCTCCGTACTTTTGAAGGATTCCTGTCATTCTTAATATGTTTGAGCGCCTTCAATGTCTTATGATACTGTGCAATACCTCTGGTGTGAAATAGTTGCTTCAGACGCCGTGGCACGCTGCGGCGCAGCGGGCGGGCAGAACGCGCATTGGTGCCTACAAACCTAGCAGGGATACTTCACGCATTGCGCAATGCGTGAAGTATTCCTGTTAGGTTTGTAGGCGCCAGTGCGTCGCCGCTCCGCTTTGTGTTAGGCTCTAATATTTAATCTCAAGGAGTCAGCGTTTTTCAACTCATGACTTTGAAATGTTTGCACACTCTGTATGGATTATTCTCATTTTAATTGATGAAAAAAATATGTTTCAAATGAAAATATAACGTGTGTTTTGTAAATATTAAGGTAGTTCCATACCAAACTTAATGATTTCCAAAGCACAAGAATTTCTACACAATTTCTTATAGCCTTTTATAGCCAATGGCGATAAAGTGCAAAGCCCGGCGATAGGAAATATAGCCCGACTGTATAATTTTTTATAACTTCGTGTAGCCTAGGGTGCGTCAAAAAAAATGAAAGTCTGAAATGTTCCGCTCCCCAGGCGGCAATCGATGACGTTTGGTAAAAAAACATGTTTGCCAAAATTTGGGCCAATTTCAATCATTTTAAATGGTGCCAAAGGTCAATTTTGTGATGAAATTATGATATTTTGGTTTAGACCTCGATTTCGTACAAAAAACTCCATTTTACGCTGAAATCGTGCGTTTACGAGAAAAATGTCAAAGAACTCGACTTGTAGAGGATGAAATTTTACACTAGGAGGACGTCTTTGTAACCGATAAAAATCAAATTGAACTAGAAAAACTCAACTCGGTATTTATTTTTTTGGTCCTCAGAATTTCCGAGGTCTTACTAAGTAGTGGTTTAAAAGACTCATTTTTCACGAAAATAAGTCGAAAGAGGGTATAAATGAACTGTAGGCAAGTGTTGAGGATGCAAATGTCATCAGAACTTCCTCAGTTTCAAAAAAAGTTCCAACTATTTTGCACAATCCTCCAAAAAGTGTACGACTCGAGAAGCAGGATCGTGCTATAATAGTAGGGGGAAAGTGCGGTTTGACCGGGAAAAATTGCGTAACAAACTTTCCCTATGTAATCGTCATCAGTAGGTCCCCCTGAACAACTTCCTAAAAGTTAAAAATGGCCCGACCCCGGAATATCCCTCAAAAAAGTTAAAATTGAAAATGGCGGCCGTAATAAGAGGGTCCGGGAAATCGGTATTTTAAAATGCTCATTCTGTCTCATCATGTGAGGTAGCATTTCCTATGTAATTTTGGTCGTAGATTTCATAAATGAATTCCGCAAGGCCTCTTCTGAGCTTACGTTTCTCTCGGTAGTCGTATGTTTCCTTTAATTTCCTTTATTAAATACATTTATAACATCAAATTTAAGTTTCTTGGCCATAAATACATGAAAATAAAGACACTTCACTTTCCTTGTTCCTTCGGTGAATATTTAAAAAAATGCAACCTCCTGCCTTTCACATTTGGCCGCCATCTTTGATTTGGAGCGCCCCCTTTGGCCGGAGGGCCTTGCGGAATTTATTTATGAAATCTACGACCAAAATTACATAGGAAATGCTACCTCACATGATGAGACAGAATGAGCATTTTAAAATACCGATTTCCCGGACCCTCTTATTACGGCCGCCATTTTCAATTTTAACTTTTTTGAGGGATATTCCGGGGTCGGGCCATTTTTAACTTTTAGGAAGTTGTTCAGGGGGACCTACTGATGACGATTACATAGGGAAAGTTTGTTACGCAATTTTTCCCGGTCAAACCGCACTTTCCCCCTACTATTATAGCACGATCCTGCTTCTCGAGTCGTACACTTTTTGGAGGATTGTGCAAAATAGTTGGAACTTTTTTTGAAACTGAGGAAGTTCTGATGACATTTGCATCCTCAACACTTGCCTACAGTTCATTTATACCCTCTTTCGACTTATTTTCGTGAAAAATGAGTCTTTTAAACCACTACTTAGTAAGATCTCGGAAATTCTGAGGACCAAAAAAATAAATACCGAGTTGAGTTTTTCTAGTTCAATTTGATTTTTATCGGTTACAAAGACGTCCTCCTAGTGTAAAATTTCATCCTCTACAAGTCGAGTTCTTTGACATTTTTCTCGTAAACGCACGATTTCAGCGTAAAATGGAGTTTTTTGTACGAAATCGAGGTCTAAACCAAAATATCATAATTTCATCACAAAATTGACCTTTGGCACCATTTAAAATGATTGAAATTGGCCCAAATTTTGGCAAACATGTTTTTTTACCAAACGTCATCGATTGCCGCCTGGGGAGCGGAACATTTCAGACTTTAATTTTTTTTGACGCACCCTAGTGTAGCCCGGCTATATGATTTGCTCCGCTTTCTACAGCCAGCTATATGATTTTCAATAGCCTTCTTTAGTCGGCTATAAGAACTCCTATGGTATTTTGAAACGCGCAGCTCCTATCGCCAATTTTTATCAGGGTTGAGCCCCCCCCCCCCCCCCCCTGTTTATCTCTTAAGGGTGGCAAGGGAGTCCTCGGGATCACGAAATTCGGATTCCTTCGATTCCCTCCTGGTCCCTATGACTTCGTACCACCAAAAACAACCGAGAAAACAGCCTGGTACGGGTGGTCTGGTACACCCAGTCTTATCCTGTGCTCATTCGATCTGGCAACACTTCCTACAAAATACTACGCATAGTACTACGAGAAGGTCGATGACCCGAATTCTTGATCTCTCATTGGTCCGTTCCGTCTTGAATGGTTCATTCATGAATTCCATAGGGGCTCACAGCGCATGCGCAGCACGTGACGCAAGCACGCAGCACGAGTTGGTAAACAAAGTAAACGGTGATTAACGGTTTTTTTTAAAAAATAAAAAAATAATGTATCAAATCATGGGTAATGTATTCAGCAAAGGTGTGGAGATTGAATTATCTTCTTATAAATTTTAGCAAACATTTTAAGCATAGAATGTGTCGATATATTACTTAATGGTTACTTTTTCGAGTGATAGCATATTCACAGCGTATTTTAATGTCAACTAATAATGCCTTTATTGCGTCATTGCAACGTTTCAAAATATCCCATTACATATGTCTAATTTGTTTGAGGAAAACTGAGAATCTTGACCGAAAAACTTGAGAATTTCCTTGAAAAATTCATCAAAAATTTCGAAAATAAAATTCTTCGCAGTTTTCTTTAAAAAAACAACTGTAGGGATTTGCAACGATGCAAATTTTCTGCTTTCGGAACAAACGACGTATGAGCATTCGAATGTTCCCACGGTGCCTCCCAATAAATGATTAGTTTTTTTTAAAGGAAAACTGTGAATATTTTTCCTCGGATTTTCAGATCTTTTTGATTACATTGCGAAGAACACTATCGGAAAAATTGAAATAAAAATATTCATATAATTTCTAAAATTGTCTTATTCCGTCGAGGACAACTCGGCAACATCCGGAAGCTCATACGGCGTTCCTCTTCATCTTGAAATAGATGGGAGATTCGCATTTTTCGACTTTAGCCATCGATGTAAGAAAATGAAACATGCAGACTCGTAAATTTGAACTCGCACTCAGTGGTGATTCTTGTAAAGTGGGCAACACTGTTTTTTTCCATTTAAACGCATGTAAAACAATCGATTCCTGATGAATCAACTGCCATCGAGGTACGCGTTTTTGAACTTTCACCGGCGCTGAACGCGCATTATGAATGTGACGCTAGCGAGCGCTCAATCGATATCGGCAATTTCACGTCGCGAATCAATCAGCGAGCGCGAATTATTCGGAGTGGCGCCGAAAAGCCTCCGCGGTCATCGTGAGTGAAAGGAGCGAGTCGTTGACATGACTGAGCTTTTCAGCGCTGCCCCCACCACGAATCTCTTTCCACAGACCTTGAACTTGTCAAAGGAGTCCGAAGAACCCGGGGGGGGGGGGGGGGGGGGGGGCTCGGACCCGGCGCGCGGAGTCAGGAAGTGGGAGATACCAAGAGACCAGAAGACCCAGACCTTGGAAGGAGGATGATGACCTACTTCTCCACCGATTCGAGATCGTCATATGACTCGTAAGACACACATCTCCGTGGCGAGTCCTCGAATCTAGGCTATCAAATCACGGATTTCTTCGACGTGCCGGCCACTGAATTTCGATTTTGAGTGTGTGTGTGTGTCTGTGTTTTTTTTCAGTTTTTGAGTGTGTTTCGGGTGGTGTTAAAATTCGGTAATAATGACGGAGGTCAAAGTTACCCGCTACGGACGATGGCAGCTTTCACGACTTTCCTGAAATTCGTCCTGCTCAGCTTGATCTTCCTGTCGACCAGCTCGTTTTACTACATAGATCGAATCCAAAACCTCATCAGGTCCCGACAAGGTACATTTTCAAGATACAATACTATCTCGTCAAATGCGGGGGTGAGGGCTGGGTGGAGAGGGGTATAATTGCATTATGCAACGTTCCAAAGTTTCACTCGACGTGCACCCTTATTTTTTATTTAGTAACGGGTTTATGTTTAAAATTGGAAATTTCAAAGAATATTCGTCAAATCGCTGAGAAAATCGTCAAAAAACCAAGGGAAACTTTAAACTGCTTTTGAGGAGGTGAATAAATTATTTAATGCAATTTTATAACGTTACACAATCCAATTAAGCCGTTCGGACTATCGCCCCTTTGAATGCAACTTTCAGTTGACTTCTCGTTACTCGAAAAGTATCTGAAAATCCATGAACATAGGTGATAAATTGATAACGGTATAGTATAATGGAGTGCATTGAAACTGTGGGTATTGCGGGATGCTTATCATTTGATGCAACGGTACCTACTCCAAACCAGTTTACAAAACTCTCTTAGCTTTCCAACGACTGATTCCTTCCCAAAAAATGTACAATCGAGGGTATTTTGAATCTTAAAGTCAGACTCCTATAGAAACTATGATTTTTTTTTTGTTCTTTTTAAATTTCAGAAATGCTATACCTCTCGAGAGTTTTCTGCCGTTTACATATACCGGCCTTTGACGCGTGAATAGGTACCGTTAGCTCTCCTCTCTCATGGCATCTCTGAAGAATGTCACTATTCCCTAATTCAATGCTCAAAATTCCATTGCTACATCACACTCTTATTCTGTGTATTTTAGTTTGATGAAAATGAGCTACTTCCTGACCAATTGGATGCCATGCGATCGTAACCGGACACCAAATAAGCGACCTAAAAAAGTTAGTCCTCACTCCATAGAAGCGGTTCCTTCAGTTTTCTGCATCCAAGAAAATAATTTTTTTCTATGTGTATATGACCCTCCATGGCAGAAGGGACCTCAGCTCTCACAAACTCAAAATTGGATAAATTTATGCAAAACGGCCTATGTGCGAATTGATTAAATCTAATGATACTGTGAAGCGTGCGAACCCAATGAAGACGGTTTCCCTTGCTTGCGAATTCATTTTCACATATTTCCTATTAGAATTAATGTGTCCGATTGCTTTGGTATACCAGACAGGGCCGGATTAAGGGGGTGGCCACATGGGCCTTGGCCCATGGCGGGAAAATTAAGGGGCGGCAAATTTTGCAATTTTTTTAAATGCAGGTACAAAAAAATCGGATTCAGAAAAAAATTACAAACAAGAAAAGGTGACAAAATCTCTCATTTCCTGAGAGTACATTAATTTCTAATTTTGTTGTATTTATAAGCCCTCGTCGCGGCGGTCGGCATGTAACACATATTAGCGCCTACGAGACTGCATGAATACTTCACGCATTGCGCCAAACACAGTACGGTCAACAACGGTCGGCGGGGAACGCACAGCGCCTACAAGACTACATGAATACTTCACGCATTGCGCCAAACACAGTGTGGTCAGCGCGGCACGGCGGCGGAAGTTAAAATTATTAAACCACATTTATGTTTGTTCTTTCTTAATTTTTTAGTTCATTTCTTACAAATGAAAGGCCTTGTCCCCACAGAGATAGGTTTACGGAACTGAACTTCGCGCGAAGTTCCGTGAACTTTTGCCGGTAGTGTTAACAGGGCTTACGCAAAAAATGTGTCCAACACGAGTGAGCGCGTCTTATGCACCCTTCTCCCTCCGGCACGTTCACTTGATGGTTTTTATTGATGCTTCAAAATGAATTAGAGGAGGGCGGCAAAATACAGTCGGCCCATGGGCGGCAAGTAGGTAAATCCGGCCATGATACCAGAATTAGATTTCGGTCTAACTATCAAAATCCGATTTTCTACTTGACTCGGAAAAAAAAGCTGTTTGCTAAAAATTTCGTGTTCATGGACCAATAAGACCCCTTTTTCTGTGGCCGCACAGTGGATCGAGTCAATCAGAGAGGTCGGACATGAAATTTTTGACTAAAACTGCATATTTTGGTGTTCATGTAGTCACATTTTAAATTAAAAGGGGTGCTCCTAGAAGAAAATTTCACGAAGAAACCAATGGAAGCTCTTTTAGAACCTCAAAGTTATGTATAAACGGAGTTATAAGCGTTCTTTCCAAATTTTGTCCGACCTCTCCTATTGACTCGATCCACAGTTGGCCGATACCAAGCTGTTTTCTCCTACCTAAACGGTGAAATTCCTCTATTTTTCCATGTATAATTTACCGCACTTCAGCGCCACTAGCTATGTGACGACCAACTTTACGCCTTTATGTGGTTGACCTTTGTCGATGGTTCGTGTTTCAGGTGACCTGGAAGAGGAACCGCTCAACAGTTGGTTGCTCGCTCGATACGTCTACTTCGAGCGTCAAGAACACTTGAACAACATGTGCCGCCTTCACTCTAGTCATTACGCGCACACGAACATGCGGGAGGACACTCAGTTGCTCGAACACATTCTAGTCGACCGAAAACATAAACTACTCTACTGTTACGTTCCTAAGGTACCCAGATTTTTAAAGTTAAATTGCAATTTTTTACAATTTTTTGGCGATATAATCGCTAGGATCATAACATCTGAGCTTGTCGCAATTCAAATCATCGTTGAAACTTATCACGAACACTGCTACTTGCACTGCGTCAAGAAGAAAGGAACCAAGTCACATCAAATATTGCCAACTTTAATCGGGAAATTTAATTTTTTACATGAAAACGGATGAGCGGATTTTTGTGCAAATTTTAGGGAATTTTTTGCATGGTTCAAAGGAAATTCCTTAAAATTTTCAAAGGAATCCGCCTAAACGCTCTTTTGTAAAACATTAAATTATCCAGTTATATAAATGTGGCAATAGCTGCTGTGGCTTGGTTCCTGTCTGCTAAACGCGGTCCACTTGGGCACTTTAATTTCGCCTTCACATTCGCCACATAGGCAGAAAACATACCCTGGAGCGCGAATAGTTATCTGTTCGGGTGCCTTTATACTCCTTGTCCTTTCAAACTACTTGGCCACCACAATGACCGCTTCTTCGTATGTTTCCAGGTGGCATGCACAAATTGGAAGCGGGTGCTGATGGTTCTATCGGGTCTGTCGAATTCCTCGGACGCGTCGGCGATCCCGGCCGACGTGGCCCACAAACCCGGGACCATCACCCGGCTGAGCGACCTGGACCCGGAGGAGGCCCAACTCCTGCTCGACACCTACACCAAGTTCATCTTCGTCCGTCACCCGTTCGAGCGGCTCCTCTCGGCCTACCGCAACAAGCTCGAGCAGCACTGGCTCAGCTCCAAGTACTTCCAGTCCCGATTCGGACGGCACATCGTCAAGCACTACCGCCCCAACCCCACCAACCACTCCCTCCTCTGGGGGGATGACGTCACCTTCCAGGAATTCGTCACATTCCTCATCGCCAGGGAGAACATGACCGCCAACGAGCATTGGTAAGATTTCAGAATTTCATTTTTAGGACCATTAGAGAATTTGCGGGTGTCTGAAATTTGATGAATTTCGTGTTTTAGCGTTCACTTCCGAGGGAAGTGAACACGAGGATACCCTTGGTTCATGAGTTGAACAATTATTGGAGAGGATATGACAAAATGATCTAATCTGCTAAAATACGTGTGTTTAAATGGGAAATGCCGCCAGATGACGTCACTGGGCGGTGCATTTCCCCACTTTTCAATCTATTTTTATACTATTTCCCATATCAGAAAAAAAATTATAAAAAATACTGTGAAATCAGCTCTTTAAGCACTTTCAGATGAAGCAAAAGAAAAAAAAATTGCATGCAAATTCTCCATTGGACCGCGTCAAGCAGAAAGGAACCAAGCCACAGCTTGTGATACTTTGGCCGGAAGGCCAAAGTATCACAAGCGCCATGCGACGTCTCAAAATTTCCGCTGCAATTTTATTTTTTTACAGTGAAATTGAAATTAGAGTCGTCAGACATGAATTTTTTGACAAAAGCTGTAAATTTTGATGTTATTTTGTCACATTTTAAAGTTCCAAGGGTGCTACAAGAAAACAATTTTACGAGGAAACCAGTGGAACCACTTTTAGAACCTCAAAGTTTTGTTTAAACGGAGTTATGAGCGTTTAAAGTTTCCAAATTGTGTCCGACCTCTCCTACTGATTTGATCCACTGTGCGATCCACTGTGCCACTTGTGCTCGAGGCTGAACATTTCTGGAAAATTACATTGATTTAAATAGGGCGAAAATGGGCAGCTCCGCAAAGTACCTAATTCCTTTTTTGGCTATCAAATGCGCTCAAATAAAAATAACTTGACCTTTACTAACGAGAGGACCTAAACATCTATCGTGAGTGAGGAAATCACATTTCCGATCCATGGGGCGGGGGCTATTACGTGTTACTCTTATGATTTCATATAGATGGCCAAAGTGCGAGACCAAGTATCTCCATTGCGGTGTTTCAAAATTTCCGCTCCTATTCCAATTATTCGAAGAAAAATAAGTCACAATTCATAGCTTGAAATTTATGAAGAATATTTGGCTAACTGAGAAGAAAAATTAAGAAAGTTTTCTGAGAAAACAATGAAGTATGACAAGGAAGTCTGCAACGTCGCAAGCAGATATTCGTGGTTTCGTACTTTAGCCATCGACGATTATTGAATAGAGTAAGATGTGGGCAGCAGGGCGAAAGAACCCTTGATCTCCACCCCCTATCGTTCCAAAAAATTATAATTTTTCAATTAAATGAAAATTTCTCTTTAAATCTGAAATTTCGTCATTTTGAGAGGACCATCCACTTCTGGAAAAATTATCCCTTACGCCAATTACGTACGCCACGGCCCTGCAGAGTGTAGCAAGGAATAATCAGGAGAGTGATAATTTATTTTCTCTGTCATATCGGCTGCTTAAAATGAAAGGGTGCGGACATAGGAGGAGTATAGAGAAGGGGGGAGGGGAGGAGTTGATTGAGCGATCCGTTCTGGTGACACTCCAAAATCGCGAGTGGTGCAAATACTGTCGTGCTAAGTAAGAACGCCGTATCAGCCATCAGGCGTTGCCAAATTTCCTTCGACAAATCACGAATTTTCAGGTAAATTTTTGAATATTTCTCCACCGATTCTTCACAAGATTTTGTTCATAATTTGATCTAAAAAGTCTGAAAATTTCGAGGAGAAATATTCATAATTTTTTTCAAAAATAAATATTTTTAAAGAAGGAATTCGGCAACATTCGAATGCCGTACGACGTTCATACTTAGCACGGCAGAATAGTTCTGCGGTCGACCCAACGAGCCGTGCCACCCACTTGACACATTTTTTTTTTCGCGAGTGAAACGGGTGCATCGCACGGATACGCGAGCATTGCGATGTGCCAAAACTTGCCTAGAGAGAGGTAATTCCACACAGATGAGATGTACGTGCTCGTGTCGGTGTGAGCCCACTTTCACTTCGAATATTATGAGAGCGAGAGAGAGAGAAAGGGCGGACACGGGCATGCCCAACTTTTTCGGGCACACCTTACACCTAAAATCATTCACTCTGTGCGCTGAATTGAGAGACATCGAAGGCGTTAAACGATTGACACTTCGAAGAGATGGGAATGGGAGTGGGGGGGGGGGGGGGGCAAACATTTAAGGAGTCATATTTTAGTCTAATCGAAGAAGTCAACGAATGGTCCATAGCCAGAGAAATACGCGTTATGATTTACAACGCCAAAAAAAAAGGCATGAAGTTATGCTAGAAGTGCGAATGTGTATTCCGCCGTGCTAATAAGGAAGAACATCGTATGAACACTTGAAAGTTGCCAAATTTCCTTCGATAATTTTTTTTTTTTTTTTTTTTTTTTTTTTTTTTTTTTTTTAGGAAAGCTGTGAATATTTTTCCTTGAAATTTTAAGGAACTTTAAGTGAAATCAAAATTATCTGAAAAATTGGAAGAAAAATATTTTCAATTTTTCTCGAAAATTCGTGATTTACTAAAAGAAATTTGGCAACGCCATTGGTTTTTTTTCAATCAACCTGCTCTTCTTACTTAGTCTGAAAATAAAAAGCTCTTAAAGTTGATTTCACATGGCGGAATACCTCTATGCTCCATTATGAAGAGTCCACATTTGAAATACTTTACGCATTGCGTCAAACGCAGTGCGGTCAACAGCGGTCGACGTGAAACGCATAGCGCCTACAAGACTGCATGAATACTTCAGGCATTGCGTCAAACTTACAATTAGTGCAGTCAGCAGCGGTCGACGTGAAACGCATAGCGCCTGCAAGACTGTATGAATACTTCACGCATTGCGCCAAGCACAGTGCGGTCAGCGCGGCGCGGCGGCGGCGGAAGTTAAAATTAATAAAACACATTTATGTTTGTTCTTTCATAATTTTTTCGTTCATTTCCTATAAATGGAGGGCCTTGTCCACAAGGAGATAGGTTTACGAAACTTAACTTTCGCGCAAAGTTCCGTGAACTTTTGCTAGTAGTGTTGACAGGGCTTTCCCAAAAAATGTGTTCTACACCAGTAAACGCGTCTTATGCACCCCTCCCCCGCTGGCACGTTCATTTGATGGTTTTCATTGATGTTTCAAAACTAATGAGAAGGGGGCGGCAAAATACTAGCGGCCCATGGGCGGCAAGTAGGTAACCGGCCCTGATGACAAGTGCTTCAAAATGTTCACTCTTATTGGTTTTCCAAGGGAAAATGATTTACCTGATACCTAATTTTTTAAATCTAAAAATTGTCTTACAGTTCCTCTTGAAAAGGGGAGGGAAATTACCCCTTTCGGTAGGTAGCCGGCAAAGGCGGAATGCGGCTTCTTAAGAGCGTTACTCTGAAGAAGCCATTTGAATTTCGGCAACAACGCACTGAGCTATAAATTTTCTGGCTTATCCATAAAAGCACCTATCTTCATTGGAAAATCAATGGCACTCATCCTGTTTCTAAAGAGTCAAACAAGTTTGCTCCTCCTCGCGTAATGAATGCAGATCATTTGGATAGGGCGACAATGAAGAGAGAAAAGATGGGGGGGGGGGGGGTGGTCCCGGGTCCAGGGCTTCTCCCCAGGGAAATAATGCAACACTAGGTAATAATGTTTTTAGCAGCATGATTTCGGAAGTTCCTTTCACCAAGCTTATGATCCAATCCATCCGAAAATATCGTCCACGAGTAAAATTATAGTCATTCATTTAAAAAATTCGTTGGTTCCCAGCGATCCAAAGTCGTACAAAAAAAGATGAAGAATAAGAAGGGGGGGGGGGGGTTTGCTAGAATATACGAGATGGGAAGCACTTTAGTTAATTCACGGGTGTATCACTAAACAATTGTTTTGGTTGCGTAAGAAAATGATTTAGAACTGACTGAGGAAACTTCTGTGGAATTTTGAATGACAATTGAGAATTGACCTAAATTTTTCAACAATGAAGAAGCACTATCTCTGTTCCGTTCAAGAAACAACATACGTCCTCTTTATTACATATTTTTCCTATTCCAATAAAAGCTTTGAGGAATTATCCAGAAATAGTGATTCCTTAATACAAAACATGGTCGAATTTACCTCGCATCTCTGACAACTCTCACACGATTCGGCTATAAAAATTTCCTTCAATTGGGAGAATATGCAATATCACTTGCAGGTGGGGCGAAAAAGTTAATCCAATCCGATCACATAAAACCCATAATCGACCACTCATAATGAGGATGTAAGTGTCGAAAGCAGCTTTCGTCATATCGGTGGCTAAAGTCGGAGAACACGTACTGTCTCCAATTGCGATGTTGCAAATTTTATCTCCACTCATGTTTCACACTCTTTTAGTTTTTTAAAAGAAAAAATTAAATTAAAAAAAAAAAAAAAAAAAAAAAATATGGAAAAATTCCGTGAATTTTCTTAGCTGACAAAGAACTTTAAGGAGATACTTGCGTGGTTTCCTCTTAAAAGTAAACAATCAGAGAATTGTAGACATCAATGAGAATTCTCATTTTTCAACCTTGATAAGCCTCTTAGCTCTCTTCCGTTCAGATGTTTTATGTGGCAGAGATCAAAATAATTTTTTGCAAATTATAAAGACAAGATAAAATTTTAAAATTGGGTACTCTTTTCCATGATTATCATTATTGCTCTCATTCATTCATTTCTATTGGGGGGGGGGGGGGGTGGTTGGTGTTGAGAATATATATAAAGTCAGCATTACTACCTGGTGGTTCAAGTTGGGGAAAAGTTATTATCTTTTTTTTTTTTGGTTCTAGGTTGCCAATTGAAGATCTTTGCAGACCTTGCTACATTAACTACGACTTCATTGGAAAGTACGAAACGCTGTATGAGGATGCCGAGTATTTACTGAAACACATCGGAGAGCCTCTCCTGAAGTTTCCACGAGGTCCGGGCTCCAATACCTCCTCCCAACTCAATAAATACTACACAACACTGACATCGGATATGATTAAGCAGCTTTACGACATTTTCCAGATGGATTTCAAAATGTTTGCATATAATTTGCAGGACTTCCTTGGTTATGAGGTTGGCTAGGAATAATCATCAAAAAAATCTGATGCTACCAAGTACCAACCCTGATCAGAAATATATTTTTGAAAATGTTACGTGTAGGATAGATATTGAAGAGCTAAAAATCATTGATTTATTTAAGTTGGTATGAGGTTCTTCGGTTGCAAGTTACATGTTTCTTTACAATGCTTCATCAGTTTCTAGGAGGAAGCCAAAAACTTATCCTGAGGGTAGAAATAAAATTTCACTTACCTGATTGTGATCACTGAGCCATGCTTGATGTAGGTAGTTCATTAATTCATAGATTAACCACACTTAATTTTAAGTTTGAGGAGGGATTCGATAACTGAGGATGCATCAAAGATGCAAGAGAGTAAGATCATTTTTTCCTCAGTGGCGAACCTATCAGACTCTAAAGTAATTCAAATTGAATTTTTGAGAAATGTTAGAAAATCAGTCGTAACTTCCTGAAGGCTAGTTTGAACTGTCACTTTACTTACGTACAACATGTGTCGAGTTGTATGTAACTGATTCGACTTTTTGCCATTGAAAGTACTCTTTAGGAAGATCCTTGACAAAATCAGCATTTAAATTACAATGCATTTAAGACTTTTTTTTTTTAGTTTGTTCACGGAAATGCGAAAATGGCAAGAACTTCTTTTTAAGAACTTGCATGGGTATCGTTTCAGTATACTGATATACTATCGTATAAATATATTAAAAAAAACTGATTCATGGAATTCTTCTATGCAATAAGGAATTGGATCTCATACTAAATTGGCATTTTATAGATGGTCTGTCAATGAGCATTTGTCGTTAAAAACTGCGCTAAGTGACTATTTCAAACAAAAAACAATTGCACAAATTGTGCAAGTTGGAAGTTAGGGCTGATATAATTTTAGATACCATTTATGTTCAATAAAGGTGTAATCTGATAAAAAATAGAACTATGTACATAGGTATCTTCCATAGAGTTAGTTACTCATGTAATTTCTTTTTCCCTCGTAGTTTCCTCGTTTAGAATTAGAAATAGGAAGATGACTGATAACACAAGACTGCTTAATTTAAGGTTTACTCATAGATGGCAAATTGTAAATACTTATTTATAAAATGTTTTAAAACTCATTCGAGTGTTGGTATGTTATTTCTGAGCTAAGCTTAAAGCATGACCTTTTCTTAAAATATTTTTCAATAATTAATTGCCATTTGATTGACCAACAAAAGAGCTAACACCTCTTGAGACTATAGGTTTGCAGCTACCTGTATGAATGTGATAGCTTTTGTGTACTATTTTGTTGGAAACGTTCAGTTATTTATCAACGAAAATGATGGCTCAGTTCTGAAAGCACGCAACTCAGTACCTATGTCAGTCTTCAAACCGCAGCAAAATTGAATAATGAGGGTTGTTTTTTTATTTACAAACCAAAGAATATGATGAGCACCATGGTTTACGCCTGAATGCAAAATATACTCAGCCTCTTTAATCTCCTTGAAGTAAACATTTTTATGACAGGTGCTTTCAGATTTCAGCCATAGAAAAGGAAGAGAAGAGTGTTACGTGATAGATTTGGTAAGAGTTCAGCCTGAACTGGAGTTTGAGATAAGAAAAAAAGGTGTGTGATTTCAAGATTCTCTGGATTCAAGTGTTGGGTTTTTTTCAGAAACTGAATTCATGCTGCCTAAGAGTCCCGACTGCTAACCTACTTTGTTGACTAGTTAACCACAACTTTTAATTGGCGAAAGTCGAGTCAAGCTAGCTACTGGCCATGCCTGGAGTATTTCTATATTTTTTAGCTTTAACTATCTTCGGTATTCTATACGCTTGAGTAGTTGAGTTCAGCAACACAACTTTCTTAACTAGAGCTGATAGGACAAACGAAATCAGTACTCTTAGAAAAAGCGGAACACAAATTTTTCATACTCGTTTTATTCTGCATTTTTGACGCTCCCTCTACGTGACATTCGCGTTCCTGTCTGTCTGTCACTTGTGTTCCAAGAAGCAGACTACCGCTGCTTTCTCACGTAATGTGGTAAAAACAATCATTGAATTCACAAATGTAAAAGAGAACGATTTTGAAAAATTAACTTCCGCACTTTTCAAACGTAAGTACTAATTCATGAGAAGGCAAACGTACTTCAATTCAATGATGCACTCTGAAGGATCACACAGCTACGAATCAGTTGTGTGTGGTTTAGAATCAGATTTCAAAGGTTGTATCTTACTGATGAGGTAATAAAAATATGATCCATTGAAAAGCATCTACTGAACCTGATAACAATATATTTTAAAATACCCCATGCATGATGTCAAACTCTGTGTAGAAGCACACCATGAACTCATCATTGATCCACAAAATAAAGCCGGTGCTGATATCACTAATCACTGATAGATAAGATCAAGATGGGAGGGACGGACCATGCTACACAGTAACTTGATGGATGGTATTATCTCTTATGAGCCTTCACGTTCCTCATGAGAAACAAGTACAGGATTTGAGCAGATTTTGTAATTTGTTACATATTTATATGATTTGACTCTTTGTACTTGATTTCGAGACGCAAGCAACTGACCCACAGTGATAGGAGTTATTTTAATTCCACCTGCAAAAACAGTGGAGCTGAATTAATCAGCTAATAGGCTGTTAAAACTGACTTAGTAAGATTACTCAGACTTTGATGCAGAAGTCGGGCTGATAGTAACAGAGAGAGGTGCAAAAATACCATCTAGGAATGATCATTGAATTGTTGGTGCGCAATACCTGTCTCATGAAAGCTAGCTATTTTATATCCTTAAAAGAACAAAATACTTTAAAAGATGAAAGATAAAAAGTAGAAAAAGGAACAGAAAGAGAAGAGAGGGTAAAAGAGAGAAGAAAAATAGAGATACTGTCAAGAAAATTTTCTACCGTCCAATAATAACATCAAGAAGACTTGGAGACAATGAGAAGCGAGAGAACAAATAATAAAAGCGATAAAATATGATAAAGTGGCATGTATAATCCGAAAAATAAAATGATAGATGCACATTCATAAAAGTTGTCGGAGAAAGAGTTTACAAAGAAATTGAGTAAATAATTAAAAAAATATATAAAATAAGACCTTAACATCTAAGGAAAAATGAAAACATTGCTCGAAAATGAAAAGTTCACAATTAAAAAGGAGAATTAAAATCAAAGAAAAATGAAGGCTTTTGCAAATCATAAGAGACTAAAAATTCTAGTAGAACTCAATGGGTTAAGCTATATGTATACAAATGCGTTTCGCATTGAATGAACTTAATAACTAGAAAGATACAAACACAGAAGAAAAATATGTCATTACACAATGAATAAAAGTTTCGAAGGGCTTTTGTTCAAGAAGATCAAACCGCAAAAAGAACAGTTGAATGCGGAAATCTCAACTTCAAAAATGGGAAACGAACATAAAATTTTTATGAGGTTAAACCCAGTTAACAATGAAGTGAATTTCCAACTTTTCAGAAGACAAGATTTTGGAAGTTTTTACCAAAGGGGCCGGGCCGTTCATAAAATACGTAACACAAATGGCCGGTTCAAGCACGTATTACTAGTGCATTGAACGGAAAAGGGGGGCGGCATTATGTACTGCTAGAATGGGAGCGAGGCGCCGATTATTAAAAAAAAAACTAAAGTGAAAAATCAACTTGAAGTGGTAATTTTTCATCCATAATTCATCACAAAACGCTAATTTGAGTGAGAGTCAAACAGAGCGTTACATAATTTTTATGGGTGTCGCAAACCCATGTTACGGGCTGCAATTATGATGAGGAGGGGGAAAAGTCCTAATTTCAGCGTTACGTATTTGATGCACGGCTCCAAAGCGGTCGACAAAAAACACTACTGAATAAGTCAACATTAACTGTTGCCTGGTTTTAGTCACAAGAAAGTAGAAGAAATTTCTCAAAATCAAATAGTTCTTCGCAGAAAAAAGTGTCTCATCAAATAATCGAGTTAATGAATTTGCCGTAATAAAGAGTGTTCACAATAAAAAAATAAAATAAAAAAAATAGAAACTGTTCAAACGGACAGAATCTCTTGCATCATCGTATTGTGATGAAATAAAATGAAGTACTTGCATAAGATTGTGCTTGAATTAGACGATTTCTTTGTATTTTAGAAACTTAGAGCAGATCTACCTCATTGATAAAAATTGTTCTTGTGACCAGAGGAGAAAAAATATTAAGGAAAACGGACTAGAGAAATTATGATGGCGCATTCATTTTAAAAACATGAGACACACTGGAGAAGATAAAATAAAAAGAAGTATGAATTGATTCATAGCTGAAGAGCATTAAGTTGAAGTTTTTAACCCAAAAAGAGACATCTTAAACATATAAAAGGTGAGTATTGAAAAGTGATCAGAGAATGTTGGAGAGACTTGTAAGGAAATCTACTAAGTTTGATCTTAGTAAACAAAAAAGCCTCAGTCTTCAGAACATAAAACAGATACAGAAATGAAATACTTAAAATTAAATTACTGAAAAGAGAAAAGAAATTGTATGATAATATTTAAGGAAAAATCAAAGTTGAGAGAAGAGGAAAGGGAAAGCCTCCGGCATTACGATTTGAAGCTAACTGTTCCAAGGGCTCAATTCACTCTGATCGACAAAATTAAATTATATTAGCAAACAGAGGAAGAATCCTTCAGAGACATAACTTAGAAAAGATAAAAAGAGAGAAAAAGAAAGACTTGAATCGTTAACAATTGATGTAAAAAGCTCGGAGAACATACTTTTTTTTTTTTTACGAAAACACAATAAAATAAAATTTATTAATAACTCTACAACAAGTTATGAAAAATAAGGCAATTTGAACAAATAAGTCAACAAATTACATTAAAACTTAGCACTTTGATCAGACAAAGGAGAAGCAGGAAATTCCATAGTGTCTTTACAATCAATGACATTTTCTTGAGATCTTTTAAGATTTAATTGAAAAATTTTCATTGAGAGAGGTAAAGATTTTTCAGAGTCTAAGTTCAAATACAAAAACGATAAAATACGAAAAACGATGTAACAGAATTATAATCTGATGATTTTCCTTGCGGAGCTTCCTTGTTTTACAATGCAGCAATTTAGTCTATCATACTAATACATTCATAATGGGAAGTACACTTAATGTGAATTTTTCTACTATTAACTATTTTTAAAAACAAGTTTACTTGTAAGCCAACAGGAAACTTGAACATTTGACAAGTTGAGAGGTCAGACCGAAGGATCTCTTAAGTATGTATGACCTAAGTATCTCTGACCCTCGAAAATTTGCTGACCACTGGTAGTGAGAAAAACATGACTTGATATATTGTGATTTAGTTTGAAAGAGAAAAGATTTTGATACTTCTTTGAGGAGCCACTAATTCACTCTTAAATTACAGGTGTTAAATGGTCATGACCTCAATTTTTCAAGGTTGCTTGCAAGTCACTTTAAGTTCTCATAAATCAACAAAGCAAAGAATACATGAGGCTAACAACAATTTTTTGGTAATTTAAGTAAAGCTTAAGTCTAATACCAGCTTATTTTAGAAAGAAAATCGAATTTTTCAACAATGGGAATCTCTAATATTAAATTTAATTTTAAAAAAATACATAAAGTTGGTCAGGGCTAACAAAAATCAAAATTTAAAATGTTGGTGGCATTGTCTCTGGTTACTTTTTTATATAGGTACCAATAATGTTGCAAGATCATTTTCAAAATTTGGGGAAAAATTTAATGAGAATAAAAAAAAGGTTTCACTTGCAAGATGCTTGCAAATGGTATGGACTTGATCTTTCCTCGTCAATCATCATAACTGTTACTGAGCATTTGAGGACAAAAGGAATGGGCCCTCTTCATAGTTAAAAAATTGAGTCACTTAAGAGATGCAAGCAAAAAGGAGATGTGTTAATACGCAAGACCAAATAATTAAAAATTTCACAGGTCTAATACAGTAAGCACCGAAATAAAGTTTACATTTAAAGAAAAAAAAAAGAGAAAGTAACTGCCCTCTACACTGTATAAATCTACTGGCAGCTTTCATATAAACCATGGTTGTCATTAATGAGAAAAGTTTAGCGGTATTATTTTCAATAAAAGTTTAATTTTAATAAAGTAGGGTTGAGCTCTTTCACAAGTGAACTTTGGATTTGCTATGTGATGATCAAATTGAATACTATTGCAAGCTCTTCAGAGTGAAACAAGGGGTTTCTTAAAGCTTGTTACTTTTTATGGTAACTATTTGGAGATAGAGTATTATGGAAATTCATTGAGCAAATAGTTCTGCTTCCGCTGTAAAAGCGAGTCGGACAGGATTTAGTTTTTTAACTTTGACTGAAAGAGCTGTGACAATACGTAACTGCAAAACACATCTTTCAACATACATGAATAAGAATTCAGCGGAAATGAATAAAAATCATAACAGCAGTTAAGGGTCACATTTATAAACACATCGACAGCAAGTTTCATTATCAACAAGTAAAAAATTAGACAGCACTTTGCAAAAAGGAACCAGAGCTCATTGGGACTTTACTACATACCATTGATTATTTGTTTCATAGGACTGTGCAAAGCTGATTTTAAAAATAAGCTCTTTATTCAAATTGAGTTCCAAAACTTTGTACAATCTACGTTGTGCAAAATGAAGATCTCGAAAAAGTCAAACAATGATGAGAGAGATACACCAAAATAGAGCAAATTAAAATAAAAAAATTTCGTTTCCGGTATTAAGGCAGCGAAAATGCTGCTGCTCCGCTAAAAAGGTGAGATGAAGAGCTTGATTAAACGGAATCAACGCACTAGAAATAAATTAAATAAAATAAGGGTTCCTACTGAAATAACATATCGATTAATAGACACTGAGATTCTGAGGCTTTACGATTATATTCAGTCCATAAAATATTTCACCTAGATATTTCCTACTACAATGGAGATAAAATAGGGAAAATGACTATTAAGTACCCATTAAATGTTGTCTGTAATAAATAAGGCAGGTGGGAAATTAATGCAATGCTGAAAGCTGGCTTTCTGATTAGTTGAGCTTGATTTAAGGGTAGGAAAAAGTACCCTGGTTCTTCAACACAGTAAGTTAGCATATTTTTATTTAACATAACGCAAAATGCCCGAGCAAAAAAATCTCAAAAATATCCGGGAGGTTGTTCATTCAAGTTTCGTTACTAAATGAAATGGTATTTTACAGTAGTTACATTTAAAGCAAGGACATAGAGAGTTTAAGTATTTTGAACTCTAATTTACAAAGCGTGATGATAAATGTCTGGTCAAAATGAAATATAATATTCTTTTTTTAATGTGAGATTTAAGAGGTTACATTGAACCGAAAGGAAACTTGTACTGGGGATAACTTTTACAGTATGTCTGTATGATCAACAAAATCCTTAGTAAAGGAGCTACTGTACACGAAAAAAAAATGAATAAATAAAAATAAAGCGAGAAAATTTTTGAGTATTACCGAGGATATTTCTTTAACAAATCTAAAGTAACAAAAAATAGCTAACAAGTCTAAGGATTTTCAGAACAAAATTGATATTTCTTCACATCAAAAAGAAAAAAAAATGATAATAAAAAAATAGTGCCTACAATAAATTGTGATACAGGCATTCATAAAGATAATAAAAAAAGGGACGATACCCACTTGTAAAACCAAGTGTTTGGTAAGAGGCCATTGATTTTTTTTTTTAAAAAAAAGAAAAAATTAAAAATATAAGACAGAAATATTAAGAGAGAAAATTAAAAAGGACAGCGTTGAAAAGAAACAATAATCTAACAGACTTGTAAGTCTTTCGTGAAAGGACAAAATAAATTTACAGCTAAAATAGAATTCCTAAAAACAAAAAGGAACTATGTTCAATTCATTCGTCAACTGAAAATGAAAAACTTAAATTTATGAGTCAATTGAAGAACTAACGTTGAGGAGCAGAGCTACAGTATCACAATTAAACTCAGTCAGTGAGCCACAAAGTAAGGGCAGCGTTGATTCAAATGATATTTTACAAAAGATTTTAGGAAAACTACATTGATAAAGATCTTTACACATTGGGTTACTGAAGAACAGTAGAGCAAATCAATGAGTTGAAATGAGACATTGTAAAATACCACTCATTCCTCTTTCATTCGTTCTTGAACATACAAAAAACGTTCTGCATACGTACTGAGTTCAATTAACGATTGCAAAATTCAGGATGAGAAGACATTGTTCACAATTACTGCAAATGATTTAGTCATTGCAGCAATGCTCAAGAACATAGAGATAAATGGCCTGCTTTTTTCGACCACTCTCTACAAGATGAAATTATAAAAAATGTAAATTTGTGATGAGTTACATTAGATTTTCTAGGAAATTGCGACTTTAAAAATGTATGCCTCAGTTATTTGAGAATTTACAAAGTCAGAAGAAAACGCTTATAACAATTTTTACGCTGATTTTGTACTAAGAAAAGGCTACATGGATATCTGAAGACACAAATGAGTGAGGAAGAGTTTCCAGCAAGCGACTTTCGCTGAAATACTTTGGTGTACATTTTTATAAACGCTCGATTCATACTCAAGATAACAATGAAGAGAAATCTGGTTTGTGTTTGATTCCAGAATTGTACCACATTATTGATCAAAATGTGAATTTTTGGCAAAAGGCGCTCTTTTGCACATAGTTTATACAATATTTAGTACCGGGTGATTAAGACTACTGTACAGCACTGATCTTCATTCTGATGACAGATCGAAATGTTTTTCCGCAGGAAAAATAAGTTAGGAGATCACTATGCACAAATCACAATGAGGTAAAAAGTAAGTAGCTTCCGCCTCAGTTCTTCTTCTTCCTCTTAAAGTAAGAGTCAGCGTAGTGTCCACCAATGCCCTGTGAATGCTGACCAATGTAGTTACCTTCTGGACTTGGTTCAGGCGATGGTAGAAAACGCCTCTTCTGACCGATAGGCGTGGACAGCTGAGGTGGTGGGGGTGATGCAAGGACGGTCGCTGGCTGAGACCAGATTAAACCGGGGGCTCCAAAGGGGGAGAATAAAGATTGAGGGCTTGGTGAGGATAAGAAGGTAGGGGAGGCTCCCCATGAGGGAAAGAGGCTTTGACTGTGAGCCACAGGGACAGAAATAGAAGTGGGTAGAAGAGTTTGGGGTTGTAGAGTTTGAGGAGCTGACCACGTCGTATCCGACGAGGAGAATTGGAAAGGAACTGCAGGTGGGGGAGGTGTCCCGGGATAGCTCTGACCCATACTTCGTAGAGATGTCAGAAGCTGGTTCAGGGACTGGGGGTTGGTTATCACATTCATGAGGTTCTGTTGAACCTCTAGGGGCAAATTAGCGGCAAGATCTGGTACGAAACTTGATTGCGGAGGAGCCATTGGATACGCTGCTCTTGGTGCATCTTGCACCAAAGGTGGCGGAGGGAAACTCGCTGTGTGGGGTGGCATCTGACGCAATAAGCCATTCCAAAGATTAACCTGACTCTCGGCATCAGTTGTCGTTGTAACAGATAATGTATGAGGAGCAATTTCACCGACTGGCGGACTTACGCTCACAACACTGCTGGGGCCATTCGGTGGTGTTGGATTAGATGCTAATCCAATCTGAAAACAGAGGTAGAAAAACAAAGATTAAAAAGAGGTTCACTTATTTTTTGACCTTCGTAGAGTCCATTTTGTTAAGTCAAACTAGCCGCGTACCAAGATTAATTTTGACCTGAACGGATTTTTTTCTCCGTGGCTTCGCCTCTTATCACGAAATAAATGCAAAATTTTTCGGTCAGGCAGCGACATATCTGCAGGCAATCATCAAAGATTTCAATGATTTTTTCCAAATTGAATGTTTTTACTTTCCAATTCTCCCCAATTTTTCAGTACTATTTTTAGTCTTAGATCTTAATGATGTTACTGAATGAAATAGCTCAACCTTGCGAAATTTTCAAAAGCAGCAGATATTCCTAACAATAGCACAATGTTAAACCAGAATTTAGTCTCCTTGAGGAGTTGACGTGAGTCACAGTACAAGTCTCAGGAGTTTTAAAGTTTCTACTAAATAAAAAAGAAGAGAAATTTTTGTGATTTTGAAAACATTAAAGGAACCAGCAACTTTAACTCAATTTCTGAACGTTTCTTCATAGTTCCTGAAAATGCACCTGGTTTTCCAAACATCTTGCAAAAAATAATGCGGTAAATGTAATGCTGCATTTGACGAAACATTTGAATCAGAATAGAAATAACATTCTGATTTTATGATCTAATGTTACTCTGTGTATTCAATGAAATTAATTTAGTTCATTTAAATCATGTGGATAAATACAAGAAATATTCTTGCAGTAGTTACGTTTTACTTAAATATAATTTCTTCCAAAAAGATTAAAAAAAATTCTTATGATATGACACAATAAATTATAAATAGCTTCAGGAGTTTGTGAGTGTACTTACTTTCTGATTAGGTTTCAGATAGGAAATATTCTGCGGAAGAGTGGAGCCGTTTTTCCGAGGAACTGAGGGTAATGATGGTGTAGGCGTCTTATTTGAGTCAACACCATTAGTCGGAGTGAACCTATTAGGATTAGTTGAATTGGTTCCATTACGCTGAGGACCACCTGAAAGAAAAGGAGCTGTTTTTAGTCATAGGAAACTTTTCAAAAAGTTGCCTGAAAATGAAGGTTGGAGCTTTCTTTTCTTGGCATAATCCGCTGTTAAGAGCTATAGGTGCAATATTCATTTACAGTTGAGGGATGTTATCATTCCATTTTTTAGTGAAAGGAAAAGTAAGAGCAGCACCGTGTTTCATTTTACGAGAAGTATTTTTTTATTTCATTACTTAGAAATTGATGGGTGAAAATGCTGCCTTCCTGTCAAAATTATTTCTGTTGCTGTGAATCAAAGGTTACGATTAATTTATCTGGCAGTGTAGAATTATTTGATCTCCACGTTTTCTTCACAGGCGAGAAGTAATGTAAAAATTTATATGTTTTGGAAAATGTCGTACCTTTGGCTGGATTAACGGTTCCATTAGTTCCTGCAGTGGGCACTGTCGGTTTCTTGACAGTTTCAGTTTCTGACCCTCCATTCTGGGTCGCTTGGATTTGAGATAGAATAATACTTTGGAGGTTTTGAGCGACTGTAAAGAGAGAAGGAACTATTAGAAATTGGGATCATTTCAGATGGTGAAAATGTTGTGTATATAATAGCTCATGGCTGTTGCTTCATTTGAATAGACACTTCTTGTGGATACCTAAAACTAACCTCATCGGAGCTCCTGATCATGAATGCATCTTGCTGTTCACGAGAACTTAGTCAAAATTTTAGTGGAATATTTTACATCGGTACTGAATAGTTCTTTGCTCTTCTAATGAGGTATCATAATTTTGTTCTTGGCACAGTTTTGTTATGAATGAAATTGCAACAATTAAAGATTCTTTTAAGGGAAAAATACAGTGAAAGCTCGCCAAGTCGAATTGTGTAGGGACCGAAAAAAAATTCGACTGAGGCAGCATTTTGTCTTAACCGTAGTTCAACTCAGCAAGCTTTTACTATAATTTCATTGATTCTAAACCAGCAAGACAAAATACTGCTTTGGGGTAATATTTATCAGCTCAATGCATAAGCTGAAGAACATAATTATTACAGATAAAACATAATGAGACATGTTTAGGGGGCAAACTGAATCTAGGGCTGACAAGACGTGGTTTCAGAATTTCAAAGGGGGATGGAAATAAAGCTGACGAGTACTTACAGATTGGATTTTGTTTTGAAATATTTTGCAGAGACTGGACAATCGTCTGACAAGATGGCTCTGGTAACAGTCCAGCACCTTTGCCTTTTGATGACTGTAAAAATAAAAATGTGATAAAGAAAAGATATTAGACACAGAATTTAACATAAGAAAAAGAATAAAGTAGGTGAGTTAAATAATTTTGTGTACGACTGAAGGCTAAAGAACATTGGAGATGACTGATTGCATGGAGAAGGAGTATTATGTAGGTACGGGTACTAGTTAAGTGCCAATTCTCTGATTCTACATACCTCATCTTTTTACAATTTACTGTTTCTAGAAATAAATTATTTTCAAGAGATCTACAGCTTTTGGTCTGGGTTGGAAGACAAATCAATGTTAACATACTGATGTACATGTCAGTGCAAGGCATTTTGTATGTTTTCTCTGTCACATTTTTCAACCCTTAAAGAATGGTCCAATACCTGTTAAAGCTTCAGAATTTAAGTAAATAGAAAAAATAAAACTTGACATAAGAAACTGTTGGAAAGTAACTTACCGTATCATTGAGAAGCTTTAAGTACAAATTAATCGCATGTACTCCTGGTATGTAGTAACTAATCCTAATTGCCTGGCCTCTTAAAACGTATCCATTCAAAGAGACTTGAGCTACTTCGGCCTCTTCAGCATTACTGTACTCAACAAGACCCCAATCTTGAGGATAACCATTTTTTAAGGCGATCTGCAAAAAAAGAATGCGGGGAGAGAATATTAGTAATCAGAAATCGAATCATTCTTTTACTGAACTGGGATTACCCTCCAAAAAATCAGAGGATTCACTTACACAAGAGTACGGAGGCTCACAATGATGGTAGTTGTAATGCCCCCCTATTTTTTTTTTATTAACACGGAAGAAAACTCATTGAACTTAGATCTAAACTGAAGTTTTAAAATGCAATTTTTATATAGGTTCTGTCTTATAGGTTCTGTACATTGTCATTCTTTATCGCAATTAGCAATTGAAAAATATGAGTTTAAAAAACTGTGAAATAAGTGTCGAAAGGATATTGATGACAGAGTTGAAGACGGCGTACCTCCATTACAACGTATCAAAATCTCCGATGACGTTATTTTTCCAAAAATATTAACCAAACAGCTCATTTCTCAAAATTTTCTGCGAATATTTTTTCGTTAAGGAAGAGAAGTCACAGAGGATTTCACAAAAAAAAATTAGCGCAAACAAAGTTTGGTAAAAATCTCATCTAATTAAGCGAGGTGGTTCATTCGATTTTTTAAATGGCTGAAGCAGTTACAATATGAAGAGGCAGTCAAATAAAAATTGATACCTAGTTATATGAAATCAACGTATGAATTCAACTACTCAAGGATTGAAATGTTTCATTGTTGAGATATTTAATTGGTAACAAAGCAAAACTAACCTGACAATACGGAGGATTGACAACTGAGGAAAATACTTTTCGAAATTCACTCATATCCCTGAAGTCTTTGGGTAGTTTATCAACATACAAGCATTTTGAATGAAGAGATTCAAAGGTTAATAAGCGGCTATCCAGCCAGTCACAGACTAAACTCCAGCCTTCTAAGTATTTTCCGTCTAGACAACTCTTCGCTTGAAGAGCTGAGTCTTTTGAAGTGTATTCAACAAAGCCATATCCTTTGCTTTCACCTGAAAACATAGAAAATCATCGGTCAAATGAAGTATAGAAATACACGAGAGTATGTTTACTTTTATATAAATCCACACTGAAACCAGAAAAACATCGAGATCCAGCTTGCAGAATTTTAAGTCTCTGTTCCACAATCTAGACATTTGGTCTCTACGTAATCACGGTTTCGACTGCAAAAGACGAGGAAAGGGGGAAAAACTGGCTTTAAAATGCCTCTTGTGCTGCAAAATTTTGAGAAGGGTTTAGGTGCAAAATAGTTGTAAGGCGAGTTTTGCCCCATCCAACTTTTCTACTCTTCGTTAAAGTCTCTGAATCAGCCGAAAAGACTTCACATTCTCTTTCATCTTGTGGACATCCATCTTTCAGCTGATTCTTAGACGCACATTCAAATTTTTAATTTCAAAAGCGTTCCTGATGTTTATCTTATCTAGTTTGTAAAAGCTCCTCTATTATCAAGATGATTTGCAGATTTGGAAATGTCGTTCAATAACGTGTGGTCAATAACGGCGACTCAGTTGCAATAGTATAAACCTTTTTCCGCAAAATTTGGAGAAGAAACAGTCTCTCAGGTAAAAGAAGAGGTTCCTGGAACAAAGTCCTTAAATGTTTTATTTCCTGACGAATCCCGGCAGGGTTGCCACACAATTTAGAAAATGAAATTCCCTGACACATTTTGGCTAACATTTGCCCTGACAATTGAGGATACGCTAGATGGTTAAAAAGACTAAATTAGAAATAAGTTTCCAGGCAAAATTTGTTGTTCGAAACGTCAAACCCATATTAAAAAGCAAACATAGGTGACTTGATGATGTTTCGCGACATTTTCGTCATTTTTCCTGATATTTCCCAAACTTTTTCTTGACGTTTCCCAGTATTCCCGACTGTGGCAACCGCGTAGTCATTCAGAACGTCAAACCCATACTAAAAAGCAAATATAGGCGACTTGATAATTTTTCCCTGACTGTGTCACCGCTTCTGCCATGGTAAGGAAGAACGCCGTATGAACATTCGAGAGTTGCCAAAATTACTTTTATAGAATGTTTATTTTTGAGGATAGTTATGAATAATTTTCCATTACATTTTCAGAATCTTCAGGTGAAATTGCGAACAAAATTATCAGAAAATAGGGAAGAAAATATTCATAAGTTTACCAGAAAACTAGCGTTTTATGCATGGTGTCTAGTTTTCTTGGCAAAGCTCATTCCCTGATTTTTCCCTAATTTTCCTTGATTTTCAGGAGCTCATTCCCGGATGAGAAACCGAAGTTTTCTCCCACTTTCTGGGGATTTTCTTGGAAAAAAGGACATAATTTTCCAGAGTTTTAGATATGCATATCGATTTTAATTCATCTTACAGCCATTTTTTTGGCGCACGTCAGATTAGACCGCCAAATTTGAAAACGAAATGATCCCTGGGTGGTTCGAGAACAGATTCCCGGTTTCTGGAACAGATTCCCGGTTTCTGGAACAGATTCCCTGGTTTTCCCGGTAAATTTTCATTCCCTGATGGATCCCGGGTTTTCCCGGTTTTTAAAAAACTAGACACCATGGTTTTATGGAAGGGACTTTGGCAGTGGCGTGGCATGAATAATCGATCTTCGATATCTCGTCATTTGAAGCTATGGTAAAGAATCGATTACTATGGTGTTCGCTGCGAACACCCTGATAATCGATCTTTTTTCATAGGTTTAAATGGCATAATAATTGATAGATCGCAATTCACGCCACTTCACTGGACTTTGGCAACGCCTGAAGGTTGTTACGGCGTTTTTCCTTGGCACGGTGTAGAAACCATGAGTTGGACTCACCAGTCTTTTCGCTGATCATGAGGAAATGTCTCCTGATCTCGCCGAAGGGGCGGACGAGGTCCGTGAACTGGGACTCGGTCATGGTGAGGGGGAGTCGGGCGACGCAGAGCATGCCGTCGGTGGGGCCCGGGCTCACGGGGATCTTCTGGCCCCGCAGGAAGAAGTTCTTGTTCGGGTCCCACTCCTCCAGCATCTCCGGGTCTTCCAGGATCACTTTGGCTGCCTTCGAGCCGGTCCCGCCGTTTTGGATGTGCACGCACTGCACCGGGAAGTCGCACAGCATGTCGCGGATTTCCTGCAACAAAAAAGGGAACGACCACTGATTAGTTCGGAGCGTTAGAAAGCATGATAAGACGCAGTTTCCCGCAGGAAGGAACGTAACTTCATTCCAAGGTTGCAAAATTGACTCAAACAATGAAATTTTGTACGAGATTTTTTTGTACCCCAGCAATTTATGTCGAAAACTTGTCTGATTTGTGCATAAGATCATGAGAAAAATTGGTGAAATTTTCAGTTAAAAACATCTAAGTTTCTCCGGGTAAAAATGCAATTTGCAAGGAAAAAGGCAACATTGATTAAATTCGAGAGAAGCTTACTTTCGATTGCAAATTTCGTTTCAGATTTTTGGAAGAGCACGAACGAGCAATTTTTCGTGAAATTTCCTTCACCCCTCACAAGATTCATAAACAAGTCGAAGAATATATTTCGGTTAGTTTTCCTCTGGAGAACAAAACACGATCGGAGATTTTTAAACATTGCGACGAGGCTACACATATTTCAACTTAAACCATCTACACGCAGATCCTAGAGCCAAGAGAGAGTTTTCCAACTTTTCCATAATCGCAGCCAAAATGAGCCAGCTTCAGAAGTTTTTGAAGCGCGAGGAGGGGGCAAGATCGGGAAATCGTTTCTTGGTCGATCGTCCTCGGAATTGAAGTTGGTTGACGACGACAACGGTTCAACAAACGCAAAATATGCAAACCGGTTACGGTCAGCTGCCGAACTGCGCGCGCGGTGCGTTGCCGCAGCCTCCGAAAAATGAATCACTCGACGTAATAACCGAAAGAGTCCTCTCCCTTTATGAGCCGTGAACTCCATAAGAATTCATCTATTCCAGGGATCACCAGATGAAGCTTCCGCTCGTTTCCCGCATTCTCGCGATATGAAATAATTCGAGTTTTGATGCTCGATTTAAAAACTGAGACCTGAGGTGGAGAAAGGAAAGGAAAGGAAAAGAAGGGAAAAAGAGAAAGACAAAAAGTCGAAGTGTCTAAGTGTCGGAGTATGTTCGCAGGATGTTTATAGCATTAAGGAAAAAACAGTTCCTGTCTTTTTCGGTCAACGGCCGACTGGCGATCATTAAAAAAATTCGATTTTGACTGTTAGTTTTAAATTAGAGTTTAAAATCTTTAGCTTCCTTCTCCAAATTTCGAGCTCAAGGGCTAATTCCATTTTTCTAAAACTTCTTTTGACCAGGGCCGGATTTTCTTACTTGCCGCCCATGGGCCGCCTGTTTTTTGCCGCCCCCTTCTCATTCGTTTTGAAACATCAATAAAAACCATCAAGTGAACGTGCCGGAGGGGAAGAGGCGTATAAGACGCGTTTACTCGTGTTGGTCATATTTTTTGCGAAAGCCCCGTCAACACTACTAGAAAAAGTTCACGGAACTTGGCGCGAAAGTTAAGTTCCGTAAACCTATCTCTGTTTGGACAAGGCCCTCCATTTATAAGAAATGAACCAAAAAATTATGAAAGAACAAACATAAATGTGATTTAATAATTTTAACTTCCGCTGCCGCGCCGCGCTGACCGCTGCTGCACGCACTGTTTGACGCAATGCTTGCAGTATTCATGCAGTCTTGTAGGCGCTATAAGTTTCACGCTGCCGGCTGCTGACCACAGCGACCGCACTGTCTTTGGCGCAATGCGTGAAGTATTCACGCAGTCTTGTAGGCGCTAATATGTGTTACATGCCGATCGCCGCGCCGAGGGCTTCTCTTTTTCATCTCACGTTCTCGTCATCATTGCTCTCTGCACCGCGCCGCCGTTCCAGGCCGAATTCCACGTGAGATTTCTCTCTTAGTCTTAACTCGACTAATGAAAGGTGCTGTCTATTGTATCACAGAAAGACTACAAAATTAGAGATATACTCTCGGGAAATGAGAGACTTTGTCACCTTTTCTCGTTCGTATATTTTTTCTCTGAATCCGATTTTTCTTTATAGCTTAATTTAAAAAAATTGCAAAATTTGCCGCCATGGGCCCATGTGGCCACCCCCTTAATCCGTCCCTGCTTTTGACCGAGTTTTGTCCCGATTTTCGAGTATCATCTGGTATACAAAAAATACTTAAACTTCTTGACTGAAGGCGAGAATTCAAAGGTTCTGAAGCAAAATTCCCTGACCTCTTGCGAGCTTTTCACCCTTGATGGATAATGCTGTTGACCGAAGCAGGAGCGGAACTCCAGCAGTTTCGCCAAAATTTTACCGTGTGCCTTACGTTATTTCGTCTGTAAATCAACGATACGGCGTTTTACATCTCGCTGACCGCTAATTCGACTGCCAATCTCCCCATTTCGAATGTTTCGATCAACCGCGGCGTACCGAACCGATGTACTGTCGTTCTGAGGAAAAACGCAGTATGAACCCTCTGCCGTTGCCAAATTTCTTTTGACAAATCACTAATTTTCAGGAAAATTCGTCAACATTCTCCATTAAATTTTTCAGAGCATTATGTCCGTAATTTGATCTACATGGTCTGAAAAGTTCAACGCAAAATAAGCATAACTCTCTTCAAAAATAAACATTTTCAGAGTGGAAATTTGGCAACCTTCGACTGCTCATACGGCGTTTATCCTTAGCACGGGAGTGTGGCTCTGTAACGAGAGAGCTGCGGTTAATCCCTGTTGCGGAGGGATACCGCGGGGATAAGTCGCACAGTGGATCGAGTCAGTCAGAGAGGTCGGACAGGAAATTTTGAACTAAAACTGCAAATTTTCATGCTTATTTCGGCACATTTTAAATTTTAAGGGGTGCTACAGAAAGAAAATTTCACGAGGAAACCAATGAAACCACTTTCAGAACCTCAAAATTGTGTATGAACGGAGTTATAAGCGTTTGAAGTTTCCAAATTTTGTCCGACCTCCCGCATTGACTCGATCCACCGTGCGGCAGGGCCGAGCATCGGTATAACCTCTCATTAAGTCTCGCTCCGCGTCCATTAGCGTAATTGTTCCGGCCTTTGATTTCGGATCGGGCAGGTGATTCGGTCAACGTCGGACACATAAGCCTGTCTTTTGTCGCGCCGATTCCCGATTCCAATCTGCCGACCGATGTTCTAGCGGTGACTCGCCGCGGAGTGTCCCCCCGGAATAAAATTACAACTTCGGTCGGGGGTGAACGTTAACCACGAGCGCAAAATATTGGTGCGAAAATAATGCGCGATACAGTGAAGCGATTCGATCAGGGATACAGAAGACGCCCGATCGATCGGTGAGGACATTTTTGTCCAAAACGACACCGAAGAAAAAACTTTCGGAGACAATTCCGACGATTTGTCGAGCTTTTCGACTTTTCGAGAGACGTTTCGACGCGTGTTTACATGCAAGATCTTAATTTTGAAATCTTTTGAAAAAAAAGAGAAAAAAAATACAAATCCAATTTTGAAGTATCTTATAGAATTCTCGTATATTTGTTGCGGGCTACACGCGCAGCCCTTGTAAAAATCATCAAACTGTTACTTTGAATCTCTGCTCTTGCGAAGGGGCTGTTGAATGGTGGGCAGTACTAAGACCCGATCAACCGTTGACCAATCACAACAAAAATATCTGACCAGGTTATTTAACGCAAGACGCAGGGCGTTCAAACAAATTTTACTATTCAAGAATTGTTGGAATGAAGTCATCTTAACACGATCCTGCGACTAGCGCTACTAACCCATACAATTCACTTCTAATGCGAGTCAGCTTAGGAGTGAAGCAAGGGAGCTCTGAACAGTGTTCACTATCACTATCAACAAGTGATTGCATTCGTGGGCTGCGGCTGGTTTGCCTCAGATTTTTAAGGCGGGCCATAAAGCTAAACAGTTGGAAAATGCATTGCACAGGACGTGCTTTGTTCAAGATTTCAACTTCAAGACGCTCCCGCTCTATTAGGGGAGAGTGATGTTCACAACGTTGCCAAACATTTTTTTTTTTTAAAGTAAATGGGAGCGAGCTATTAATGACACTAAACAAAAAGATTTTAGAATATCTTGCGATTTTCTTGAGTCTTTGAGAATCAATAGACCGCGTGTAAACCTATTGACAGACATCGTCAACTTAAGGTCCGCCTTCAATTCCGCAACGTAGGCAACCAATCACTGCTAATCGAATAAAGCGAGAGCACTCCTATTTTTTCCTTTAAATTTTCAGTTGATTTTATTTCCGCAGTAAACCAAGGGACGAAGGGAAAGAACTGGATGTCCTTGAAATAAGTCCTGGAAGATTCTCAAAAGTTTCAAATTTTCCGTGGGTCCTTCCCTGCGTCCTTCTCTGACTTTAAGGTGTCCCTTGAGTCTTCCTCTGGAGCGCTTAATTCACTCTCACAGGTTAAAAAATCATTCAAAGCCCATAAATATCAAACTCGGACACCCTTCTTTTCTCTTTCTTCTCCAAAGAGAGTCATGAAAAAAGAGAATTTAAAAGCCCTCTTTCTGTTGTGCCTTCCTACGAAATTCAGTTCAAAATAGCAAACTGGTACACTGGAAAAAAAAAACACATTGGATCTAGAGTCCAGACTCTTTAAAAACATCGACAAGAAAAAATACTCTTGATTCAATGAGATTTAAGCTTAAATCAAGAACCAAGCCTCTTAATTTAAGCGGATTTCGTTATGATTCAAGCAAAAATCCGATTGAATCAAGAGCATTATTTCTTGTCAATGTTTTCAAGAGTCTGGACTCTAGATCCAATGTGGTTTTTTTCCAGTGATTGACTGAGGACAGTGGATTTTGGTGAGCGTATTTTTTACTCGTAAAGAACCCCGAGATCGAAACAAGTACATTTGGCAAGGGAGGGCAGCCAAGGGGTAAACAAGCGAGACCAAGGAGGTTTAATAGACGCCGCTTTAAGAAATTACCAGCGCCGGGGAAGTCAAGTGCAACCCCTGTTCCCTGTTCCTTATTAAAGCGTGAAGCTCGAAATAGAACCGGAGGAGTCCAGGACCAGCTCCTCGCCGTCGGGGGCTGCGGGGCTGGGGTCCGGGGGGGGGGAGGAGGGCGGGAGCTGAGTCATTTCGAGGCCTTCTTCGTCTGGTTCTTTGTCTCCGAATGTTTTCTCTCCCCGCGCTCTGAATCATCGTCGCGTATCTGTATCGCGACGGGAATATGAACCGCTGGGTTCTAGTCTGGCTACGCGATAGTGGGGGGTGTCCAGCTGCGGTCATTTGCGCCGGAAGTGGACATCGGGATATCGGAGGGGGCCACGGCCCCCTCTGTTCACGAGGGAGGAAAGAAGTAGTGAAATACATTTTATTTTCGAGCGGTGCATAATAGAAGGAGCTAATAAGAGGGGCCAGACATGAAACTTTTGGCTAAAATTTCAAATTCTGATGTTAATTTCGTCACAAATTCAATTTCAAGAGGTGTTCCTGACAGGCAATTTTACGAAAAAACCAATGAAACTACAATTGAACCCTTTGATTTCGTATTTCTAAAAATATGAGCTTTTAAAGTTTCCAGGTTTTGTCCAGCTTCTCCTAGTGACTCAGTCACTGTGCGGTGCTCTGGCGACTTTGGCTATAAACACCTCGAAAAGATATACAGAAAATAAAAAGGGGAGGGGGTGAAGAGGGGGATGGGGTGAAGAGGGGAGGACGAGGCGAAGGGGGAAACTTGGAAAAGGACAGTTTTAGTGTCAAAAAGAGAAATTGCCTCCACCGTAAGATGGAGGGAACCGAGGCTTGCATTAATGCGATGGATTCCAATGAGCTTTTTGAGGAGTGGAAACGCGCCTTGAAAGTCCGAACGGAAATAGGGGGGAAGAATCTTACGAGCCTACGTTTCTCTTGACTAAAATGACAAAAATTTTCCGAACTGTTTGACCAGTGATCTATCTTTGTGAATAAGAGTAAAAAAATAGTAAAATTACTATTTCATCAAATTCTGAGGGGGTCACTTTTTCAAAGTTGCACCAGTTGGCATGGAATGACCCAATTTGCATCACACATTTTGATTTAACTTTAAAAAAAGCTTGGAAATTTTAATCGAAGTTATGAGTCTCTTAATTCTTTGTCCCGGCACTCGTAAAAAACCCGAACGAAAGAGGAACAACAGAGCAAAAGGAAGAGATTTTAGTCTTCTATTGAGATCACCATTCTTCGTTCATTATTTCATCGTTTTCCGCACGAGTTAAAACATTTTTCCATTAAATTTCTCCAACTTATTAACCAACATGGAGACACCTTGTCGACAATGTACATTCAAAAAGCTCTCATTATGTTTGGTAATCTGAGAGATTAGTCTATTAAAATGCAGTTCCGAGGCTATCCGATCGGACTGAAAGTATCAGCTTGAATGTTTTCTTTCTGACGTCTGATAAGTCCCTGAGAAAAAGGGGTGATGATACAGCCGGTATGGAATGAATCTCTCTCATGACAGACCCCATGTGCGCGTGATCGCAGCAGACATCGGAGTTGACGAATCTCATGTTCAAGGATTTCTTTATCCCTGACACCATGTGGCGTGTGAGTGAATGTGAGAATTCCTTTGCAATCTAACTCCCATAGGGAGCTGAGTCAGTGTACGCAGTTGAGACTGTAGGCGGTTTCCTTGCAAAGTAAACACAGATATCACTGGCGAGACCAGAAAAACTTGTGCTAAAATAAAAGAATCTGCAAAATAAAGCGCACAAGTTGATCAATTCCAAACAGCGGAATACCTCTTTTGGAAACTTTGGGGCATTATTCCAGCAACGATAGAAGGTCGAAAAAAAATTTCCGATGTAGCTTAAGCTCTTTGTTTCAGGGTACAATAGCCACAAAGGCACGAATTAAGACTTAGATAATTATTTTTTTATAGGGATTGCCGGCAAGATATCCGGATTTTGTCAGAGATTTTCCTGCGCCGAAAAAGCCCCGATTTTTATTTTGGATAATTAATAGAATTAAACTTAAAAATCATTTTTACAACGAGTATATAACTTTCAAAGCATATAATGGCAGCGTGGTCAAAATGAGAATCTGAATCATAATTTGGCATTCATCATCGTTCAACCTTGGAGCGCTTCATTGCAAAGCCGAAACGGAGGCGATCATACTTATTTCTTGCAGTCATTTTTCAATCAGCAAAACATTCTTTGTTGAGGCAATCCGCAGGGGACATACTTCGGTCATAAAACACGGCTTGAAGTTTCGATTTTTATTTAAACTACCTCTTCGAGAATCAAACTGCCCAGCACAAGGATTGTGTGACTTACTTCGGTTGAATACGCTGAAAATTATAACCAACGTCAGGTGATCTGTCCACGTTCTCACTTATGTTTCTATCATGCAATTTCCATGGAAATGATAAATGATATCTGTAAAGTTGGTCAATGTATTTCGTCAGTCTTCTGTGGCACGAATCTGTGGGATATTTTTATGAAAAAGATCAATGATATGCCTTGTTTTTCATCCACGGTGCGTAAAACAGAAACAGAGAGGAGGCAAAGGTCAATATTTTCTTTCTCTCCTATAAATACGAAATTCATTTTGATAATGAAAATCAAAGTGAAAAGTCGTCGATCGTTTCATGACAGATTGCAGGAGTTTTGGCGGGAAAAGATCTAAAGCCTCTTTTTACGTAACTGGCCATCATTGGTCGACAAATTCTGAATCCAATTAGAATAAAAGAGCAGAGAAAAAAGGCAGTCCATTGAGGGTCACGGTCAACAGCGCCGAAAATAGCATGATACCTACATCATGCGAAATTGAAATTCTATGCAACTCATTACCACGATGCTGCAAACAATGTGGAAAAAATTATAAAATTGTGAGAATTGCTTTGCGAGCGAAATCAGCCTTCGTCACTAGATCGCCAGGGAAGGCGGAAGAGAGTATCAGAGTAAGGGTTCAAATTATATATAGAATTTGTCTATGGTCCGCGGGGCCCTTGAAATTTTCGCGTATCATCACGCCTTCTTCTAAGTTTAATTGTTTACATTTTTCTCCGGGTGTTCAAAGCCAAAGCCTCGCGTATAGAGATCTTCTTGGCGCCGAATCAATACGTCTTTCGATGTCAATGTCGATCCGTCTTTGTTTGATTACTTTCAGTTTAATTTAGTGAATCCGTCCAATTTGCGTAGTGTAGTGGTCTAGTTACACTCGAAGAGGTAACGAAATTGTGATGGTGTAATTATAAGCTTGCCGAATGGAAAAAAACCTTGCGCACTGTGTGAAAGAAAAAACTCGATGAAAACAACGTTTTTCCCCCTAAGATTCTTGCAGCAAAAAATGTTATGTTTCTCTATTATTTATACAGTATCAAAAATATAGCACGTGTATAGACATCATAAAGGCGTCCATCTGCGAGGAGAGATTGTATCAGTGGCAGCGGTTATGTCGTTTCTGAAAATGGTCAACTTTTTCGACTCCAGTCCAAGAATTTTTCAGACGGAGTAAAAAGTTCAGTTAGGTCAGCTGCTCAGCAGTCTCCGAAGAGATTGTTTTGATTCAGAACAATTTCCTTCTTAGAACACCTCAAACTCGCTCCATCGCATCATTTTTTTTTTTTTGCCTCCTCGTTTGCTGTGTCAAGTTACGTTTCAGTGGTGCAAGTATATATCTTGATACACTTGTTGAGCGGCTTATATTTACCCAACTAATTGCTCAATGGGGCCTCATAGGGACTCTTTTTATCACAGAATAAGTGCTTCAACTTCAAAATGATAAGACCTTCTCCTGAATGAGTGTCTGAATTGTAATAACAGCCAAAAAGTATTCATACCGAAATCGAAAAACGCCCGATGTTATTTAATTGAGTCTTTCCTTCTCTACAAAATTTCAAATTAAACTGCATTTTGCAATTAGGAGCCATAGTTTCTGGCTCAATTAAGAAACAACGTATGTACTATTAGTCTCCCTGTGCACATTAGTGATTTTGCGAATGAGCGAGGAATCGTAGTTCCTGATTGCAAATTTAGTCCAACGGTTTCAACAAAGAAGTGAACCTTTGACTGTTTCAAAACGTCAATCCATAGTCAACAAGTTTTTCGCAGATTCCATGACGCACAGTGGATCAAGTCAATCAGAGAGGTCGGACATGAAATTTTGAACTAAAACTGCAAATTTTATTCGTTTTGTTTGTTCATTTCGCCACATTTTAAATTTCGAGGGGTGCTTCCGGAAGAAAATTGTCCGGAAGAATCCAATGAAACCACTTAGAACCTCAAATTTTTGTATAAACGGAGTTATAAGCGTTTAACGTTCACTGGAAAAAAAACACATTGGATCTAGAGTCTTGAAAACATTGACAAGAAAAAATACTCTTGACTCAATCGGATTTTTGCTTGAATCAACAAGAAAATCCGCTTAAATTAAGAGGCTTGGTTCTTCATTTAGGCTAGATTCTGATTGAATCAAGAGTACTTTTTCTTGTCGATGTTTTTAAGAGTTTGGACCCTAGATCCAATGTGGTTTTTTTCCCCCAGTGTTTCCAAATTATGTCCGACCTCCCCCATTGACTCGATCCACCGGATGACGTTTCTTCAGGGTTTTTCTCATGCCAAAAAGTTCCCTCATAATAATTCGCGGTATTCCAGATTGCAAGACACCCTAGTATTTGACGACCATCCGAAGAACAAGCCAGACATTGACCTCTCCCTTCTCTTCTTACTCCATGCAGATTCCCATTTCCCAGCGTCCCAAACAGCCACAGAGCTCGAAAACCAGCTAATCGCCTCCATCTCTCATTTGGGTCGGAAGAGACGATGAATCATGACCTGGGGACCGGAGGGGGGCGATATTTCCCATGCGTGTTCGCCTCGCGCCCTGCGGAAGTGCCGATCCGCGACTCGAACGCCGACCGCCACCTCGACTTCGCTTCGGTTAATGGTCCGATCCGTTGTCGGGTTGGTCAACGCGCGGTGCTCAACGGTCAACAATCCACCGAAACGAAGCGGGCGCGAGCTCCGAGGCGAGACGCCGCGCCGCGTGCAAATGATGCGTCTCCTCGACTCGCTAAAAATCGGCGAGAGCGGTTAATTTTGCACCGACTTTACGACTTAACGCCGTGATGCCAGATAGGACCATAGAGATAAAAAGGAGGTGTTTGCATCTTGAGGTTTGTTTACCCTGTGACGTAGGTCGGCAGGTACAACCTGGCCAGCGAAATCCGGAATTCGAAATATGAAAAACGGACCATAATGTCCGATTTTTTCACTTAAATCAACTCATTATATAATTTCAAGCACTTTTTATAGAATGACTTTTTTCCTTAAATTACACCATTTCCAAGAAAATCGACAGGATAAACGTCGCTGTACCGACCTACGTCATCAAATCATCAAAAAAATTCCAAGATGCCCGAAATGCAAACGCAAACACCTCTTTTTTTTTCTCTATGAGATAGGTTGGGTGGCTCTCAGATGAGGGGTCGTTCATAAAATACGTGACGCCATATGAAGGAAGGGAGGGTTGAAGGATAGGGATGGACGTCATAGCAGCGTTACGCGGGGTGGGGGGGGGGGGGGGGTGGGTGGTTGTCCCGAAAATGGGGGTGGCGATGGACACTTCCGATGTAGGACACAGTTTCAACTGAATCTAGGGAAAGCACGGATTGAGAACACTGTTTGAAAGTTCAAAACTCCCCTACCTCATTTCCTCCGCCTAGAGTTCCATTATACAGTGCGATAAGACTGGTGGAGTCCACTTCTGTCTGAATGGCTCCCGTATTTTGAGCTCTCGCAGGACCAAAAAAGTCACAGGAGATTACATTTGCAAAGAGGAGGAACGGAGGAGAGAATTATGAGTGCGACAAGGAAGAGATGGAATAGAGGGAAGGGAAACGGGACTGAACTGATCAGATATTGCCGAAAACCGTAAAAACTGGGTTATCTTTTGAAAAGAGTTGTGGCTCTATAACCCGAGTTGTCGTGACTCTCCCTGAATAGAGATTCTACCCCGCGATTTTTCCACAAAAAGCCTACTCCTGCTAAAATTCCGTAACAAAACATCTCTCAGCACTAGTGCACTACAACAAAACCTGATTTCAACGGCTCTTCCGGTCTTTATCAAGTTGAGGCAAGCAGGACAGGGCCAAACCCCCTGCATTAAAAAAGGACTTAAACTCAGGTCAATTTCGGTGAATTTTGATGAATTTCAGGAAATTTCAAGAGGTTGTGTGAAGTTTTGTTGCCCCCGCCCCCTTTAGACAAAATTCGGCCTCCCACGAGCAACTTTTGCCCTCTGAATTTGACTTTGACTGAACTTGACTCCGACCACTGCAACTCGGGCGGGAAACCTTCAACTGGACCGAGTTCATCGAAAAGGAACCAACCCACATTCAGTTGAAACTGAGAAAAAGAGGATTGAAGTTTTAATCGTGCATAAGGCTCAATGTGGAAAATAAACTTTACCCCTCTTTTCACACACTAATTTCTTTTTTTCGACTTCCAGATTTTGGCAGGAGAAAATAAACGACTGGTGGAACTTAAAAACATCCATGACTGAATTTTTTCGAAAATGTGAAATGGTTCCTTTCTGATGAACTCGGTCCAACTTTTCCGGGCTCAAGCGACAACCCCGACGACTCCGAGCGCCTGGCTCGAGAACAAAAAAACCCAATCCGGACGAGATGACTCTCATTAAAACTGAAAAAAAATCCGCGGAGCCTGAAGATCACAGCGGATAAGAGGACGGCACCCCCCCCCTTCCCCCCCCCCCGGGGGGGGGTTTAAAGGTAGACATATTGTTTTTCGGGTCGCGCCGTAGCCGTCCCTTCCCATCCCGCTCGACTTGAGTTTTGATGAAGAGCTGCACGCGAGTTGGACGGCGACCAAATAAAATTAATTTTGACACAATTGTAGCATTAATCTCTCGGGGGGCGGGAGGGGGCGAGGGGCACGATCCGGGCGGGGACGGGAGCGCTGTCTATTGTTGTTTACAATCCGTCTGGGATGTTGCTGACTCGTCGCAGACGACAGGACCGTCTGTGTCTCCTGCCTGGCGACATATCTCCAGAAAGAGAGCTTAAGTGGATTTCCATATGAGCCACGGTTAGCGCATGCTCTTATTTGTTCCGAGGCTCATCTCAAAATTCACTTACTGTTAACACGGCGGATCTAGTAGGTGGTCGCGGTGCAGTGGCAGCGGTTGGAGCGCGTTCCCGGAGACAAAATATCTCAGGTCTCGCGGCTTAGCGTTCCACGCGATGAGGGAACGTCTGAATAGCGCAGTATGACGAGCAGTCAGGGGCTTATGGGCGGAACTAGTGGGGAGCTGGGGGATAGGCCTGCATGTGCCTGCCTCTCCCTGCCAGTGTGTACTGAGCCCCTACGGACAAAGCTACGGATTTTGCGAGGTAACTACGTAACATTTCCGCCATCTTTGCTATCGTAAAACGAACGATTTTTCGGTAGGGAAAGCTTAAAATCGCTTAGGGGACTATAAAGTATCAGAATTTTCCCGAGAGTGTCTTTCTGGACTCCTCTCGCGGCTGGGAGAATGCCCTGGGCTGACTTTCCATGTCCCCCACAAAAGGAAAAAGAATAATCCCTGGGTCAGCCCACGTTTATTGAAGGGGCTCAGACCCTCCCCCCCTGGAACGATGCCTTCCTGTGCCCCCCAGGCCCTCGCCATTAGGATCCTCTTTGAATAAACCCCTGATAATGGATAAAAACTGCTTCCTGGTTCCGCCGATGTATGTAAGAGGGGCGGATAGAGAGTGGGTGAATGATAGTGTTTTAAAATTTTCTGACTTCGTTAAGACGTATCATGTTTTTAGAGATCAGGTAAAACTTTTCCTTCACTGGAAAAGAACACATTGGATCTAGAGTCGAGACTCTTAAAAACATCGACAAGAAAAAGAACTCTTGATTCAATCAGAATC
Organism: Bemisia tabaci; assembly: GCF_918797505.1. Classification (NCBI taxonomy): domain Eukaryota; kingdom Metazoa; phylum Arthropoda; class Insecta; order Hemiptera; family Aleyrodidae; genus Bemisia; species Bemisia tabaci. The sequence continues at coordinate 31,773,071 of NC_092800.1, forward strand.
TAGCTTAAATCAAGAACCAAGCCTCTTGATTTAAGCGGATTTCGTTTTGATTCAAGCAAAAATCCGATTGAATCAAAAGTATTTTCTCTTGTCAATGTTTTCAAGAGTCTGGACTCTAGATCCAATGTGCTTTCTTTCCAGTGTTTTATAAACAGTCTTGGGCTTGAACACCTCGTTTGCTTACAAGTTTAATCTGCAGATAGAGGGTATAAGTGTATTTAAAGATAGTTATTGTAAGAAATACGACCAATCTGTGAAAAATCCGAGAATTTCTTCTCCAGGATCCCGACCGACAATAAACTCAAACGAAAATAAATCCTCGGTGCTCCCGCTTTTAAATCTCTCCATACGCTACGGAAGCCAGCACCATATTCATATTTGAACCGGGTTCAAAACTACAATCGGAGGCCGGCTCCAGATTTCCCGGAATGGGAGAAATCCAGCAAAGTTGGCAGCGGGCCTGGTATGCCCTGCGCGGGTGGGGGCCTCCATAAACATATAAATAATAAGAAAAGGCAATAAATAAAATTTGCGAGCCTCTATTCGGAGCAATATCCTTATCTTCAGTGGCGTGGCGAGCTTTGCGATACATCGATTGATCTGCCATTAGAACCTATTAAATAGGATCGATAAACGGGGAAGTTCGCAACGGAAACCTTAATAATCGATTCTTCACCACAACAGGGTGTCTACGGATTTAAGGATTTAAGAAAACCAATTTCAGGACTTTTTCAGGACCTTTTTAGAACTTTTTTTGGATTTTCGGAGTATTTTTGCTAAGTCAGGGTCTACACTTACAGCTAATTTTAATGGAAATCGAGTTCATCTTTCTACACTTTGACTGACGAAAACCGTGAATTTTTCAATTTTTCGGGACCTCGAGTTAAATTTCCGGACTTATTCGCGACTTCGGGACCGGTCATGCAAATTCCGGACTTTTTCAGAAATTTCGGGACTTTCGGGAACTGTACTGCCGTGCTAAGGGAGAACGCCGTATGAGCCTTCGAGCGTTGCCAAGTTTCTTCCGATAAAAGTCGAATTAACTGAGAAAATTGTGAATATTATTTTCGGCAATTTTCAGACAATTTTGTATGCAATTTCGTCCAAAATACCTAAAAATTTCGAGGAAAAATATGCATGAATGTTGTCAAAAATACATGTTTTATCAAGGAAAATTTGGCAACTCTCGAACGTTCATACGGCGTTCTTCCTTAGCACGGTAGGGTAGACACCCTGTGCTTCAAGTGGGGCAATATCGATACTCGATTATTCACGCCTCGCCCCTTCTCTTCGCCCTCCCCCGACCCATCTTCTTCTGGCACTAGTTTGATTTCCATCAAAATTCCGACAAAGAAAAAAAACCCTGGATAGAAATCTGCGCCCACGAGTCCCGTCTTCAATTGAAATAAGTGAGAATAGCTCGGATTCTGGGTCAGAGTCCCCAGGGATGGATGGGGATATTCGTTTCGATCGGACGATAATAACGCGCGACGGGCGATAGACGCCGGAGGCTGTCCGTGTCCGTGATAAACCATCAATCAAAACAACAGACTAGACGCTGGTCGCTGAATTGCCGGTTGGTTTGGACCCCCGGTAGCAGAGATTCCGAAAATCGTTCCGTGGGTGGGAATAGATAGCGTAAAGGTTGAAAAATTACGGATATCGGGCAGTTAAGGGAAAAAATAGGGGGCTGTCCATAAATGACGGGAGGATTCTTTCTCCTTCGTCAAATGTTGCGTAAATTTCGGGCAGTTTAAACCCCTGAAGAAATTTCTTATCATTCATAACTTTATTCAACTCAGTCGAATTTGTGAAATGGTGGAGGGGAGAGGGGAAGAGCACAAAAAATAACTAAAAATCCGTCTGAATATTTTCGCAGACTGCATTTATTTAGTCATTTGGACCTGCAAATTCTGGCTCATCTGAAAAAACATTTATGTGCATAGGGAAGCTAATGGCACATACGTTGTTTTTAAACCGGGCTAGAATTTGTAGTTCCAAATTGCAAAATCCAGTCCAATTATCTTTTCAGTTCTTCAGCAGAGGCAAATTCAGTAAATTAAATGATTCAACACAGTCCCAGAAAAAGTAGGAAGTGACTTTTGAAAAACAAAATTTTTACAAATATTTATAGGACGTTTGGCACGATAAACCGAACGAATCAACTGAGAGAGTTATAAGGTTACAACGTGGCAACTCCGATCGAATCAAAAAAATGTCACGTTAATATTTTATAGAAGGGGGCGGAGTTAATTTTCCTCGGTTTCCACACTCTTCGCAGCGTATTAGCGTTGTGATAAATCGGCTATCGGGTTGCGTTCGGGATTTGAATCGCGTAGCTGAGGAACGGCGCAGATCCGTAAATTAGAAACGATCGCACTTGAGAGATCTCAAAACAAAAAGGGGAACCTCCCACGTTGTCGCTTGGTGAAAAAGTCAGCTGTGCACAGCCTCGTAAGGATTAAAAAAAGGAGAAATTAATTATTGATGAAACTCTTGTTTTATCGATCCTGATCCTAATATTCTAAATTCTATTGGTAGAAATTAAAAGACAAGGAAAAACATTTGTCATAATAAAAATTTCCGACAAATCTAGCTTGAAAGACAGCATGGAGATACGCGAATGACAGATCCCACGTGGAGATTGTTCATTTTCATTTAAATACATCCAACTGCATGTAATCGCGAAAGACTGAAAAAACGACGACTGCTGAATCTCCGGGTCTAAAATTACAACTCCTCGAACTGCGCGACATTAAAGTCTCTGTTGTTATTATACTTGTGAGCGGGGCCGTTGCTTTAATGGGCTCTACGGAAGCTACTGGGACGCAAAAGTGACCCGGCCGAGGCAGACATTAGCTACTTTCAAAGAGCCCCCCTGCCTCCCCACCCCCATACCTTAGGTGACCCGGGGGGTAGAACTTTTTCGAACCCCATTGTCGAAAGTTGTACACGCTTACTCCGGAATAATATCTCGGTCGTTCGTCGTTTTTTACGACTTTCTGTTTTTGGGTCTTGGCTCCGAGGGTTTGATTACCGACTGGACAGGAGCTCAAGAGCTGGCTAACATCCAGCGAGACCCAAATTTTAGGTTCCAAGCGGTTTTCTGCGTGAGATTTTCTTGACAGCCCTGACCAACACGACAGAAATTCACCCATGATGAAGCTTAATAAGCCTCGATTTGTATTATTCTGTTTGGAGATGCGGGTTCAGACGATTGACCAATGGTTTTCAAAAAAGTCGCTCGACAAAGCAGATCGAACTCACTGTTAGTCGAAACTACTTTCAACAGCCCGGTTCAACAAATCGCGACCAGATTTTAGATTGCCTGGACAAGGTGCAATTTAAAAATAAAAAACGGAGGAAAAAATCAAAACCTCCAGCAAAATCCTCCGAAATTTTCAAGACTTTTCGGGGTTTTTTTAAACGTACTTTTCTCGGTTTTCTCGGACCATCACTACTCTGGGTACACACTAGCTTGGCGAGTGGAGTCCTACGTCGCGTTGCGTCATTCGAGGGTCAATTTCGCTGTTAACATTAAACCAAGAAAGATTGCGCTTGGAAGTATATCCGGTTATTATTTCGTCGCCTTCCGGCCAAAATATCACAAGCAGCCTGCGTCGTTTCAAAATTTCCGCCGCCATTTTATTCTTTTACAGAGAATGGTTTGTTGGTTGAATCTGTTTGAAAATTTCACTGAATTTTATCGACAGCACAGAGAAAATTCAGTGTAATTTTCGGACAACTTCATTAAGAACAATTTCTCTGTAAAAAACTAAAACGGCGACGGATATTTTTAAACGTAGCATGGCGCTTGTAATACTTTGGCCGAAAGGTGACGATTTGCTTATCCAAAATGTTTTCAACAATCAAAACACGATTCTATGACATGGGTTGAATCGACCCGACGAAGGAAATTTTAAAGGTGCAGAAGTCCCCCCATCTAAATAGAGACAACTCGAGGGACTCGCTGGAACAGACTTCAAAGGAACTTAGGCTAAATTAGAGCGGATCGAAGACATAAACAATGGGAGCCGGCGTGGCGTAACACCAGATTACTCCGGGCTTGATGCGACTTCGACACGAATAAACACGGCCCTCCGACATTAATGTTTACACACGGGAAATTTGAAATATTTCAGACTTGATGCACCGCGAACGGGGGAGGATTATAATAACTTAGAAACAACACGGCCGCGCCATGTTCGCGGCGCGGTTCCGCGCTGCGTTCGACATTTATCAATGGGATAGCATTAAGTAAATCAGTCGTATCCACGTTGAGAGTTAAGGAAAAAAGACTTACGAGCAATACTCTGCCGTGCTAAGGAAGAACGCCGTATGAACATTCGAGAGTTGCCAAATTTACTTCGATAAAATGTTCATTTTTGAAGAAAGTTATGAATATTTTTCCTTGAAATTTTCAGAATCTTCAGGTGAAATTGTGAACAAAATGATCTGAAAAATTGGGAGGAAAATATTCACAAGTTTACCAGAAAATTCGCGTTCTATGAAAGGAAATTTGGCAACGCCTGAAGGTTCATACGACTGCCGTGCTTGGGAAAAACGCCGTATCAACCTTCTTCAGTTCTTTAATTTGGCACGAATTTTTAGGAAAACTTGTCAATATTATCAGATCAATGGTTCAGAGATTTTGTTCATAATTATACCTAAATTATATTGTAATTTTAAGAGAAACTATAACTCTCCTCAAAAATGAAGATTTTAGTTGAGGAACTTTGGCGACCTTTGAATGTTCATACGGCGTTTTTCCTTGGCGCGGCAGGGTTGCTTAAGGTTCCTCATTCCTTCCTTTCCTCAAGATGGTAATAATAACTTGAAAAAAGGTGAGGGAGGAAGAAGAGGACTAAATGTTAAAGCCCAGGAGAAAAATAAAGATGGGAAAGAAATGAGAGATGAGGAAGGAGAAGAAAATGGTGATAAGAAGGATTTGGAGAAAAATTAAGGCTGAATGAGAGGAAAAAGAAGAGAGGGGGAAGAAGTAAACGAAAAGAGAGTTATATTCCTTATTTTCTTCATCTTTACATTTAGATCCTTTCTTCTTCGTCATAATATTACTTCATTCGTCGCCAAATTCTTGTTACCCTCCTCTTCCTTTCTCTTCTTTCTCTCTACCTCTGCGCCTCCCTTCCTTTCTTCGTCGTCTTCTTCTTCGTTTCTTTTTTCGTCTCCTCCCAATTTCGCATAATTCCTATTGAACATGTTAGAAGTCTTCAGCAATTGCACACGTCTAATTTCAAAATTATCAATAGAAAAATATATGAATATTAATATTAATATATATAATTATCGAATAAATATGACTGGTTTGCTCAGTTCTACCCAATTAACAAGGGGTCGCTTCTTCATATCACAATTTTTTCGCTCCCATTAATTAATAGCGTGGCCAACATGTGGGGAGAAGAAAGGAGAGACGGAAATAACACAAAGCGGTAATTGCGGCTAGATAAATAAACGCAGAATATGACGCCCGCAAAAATATTCCTTGCATGTTGCATGAGCATTAATTGCAGACAAAAAATAGCAAAAATAGAAAAACGGAAAAAAGAAAACTCGTATATTTTCGGTACCGCACGGCTGCTTTGTCTGGTTCCTTTCTTCGAGTCTTTGCAGCTGGAATTAGACCGGCTGTCTCAAGTTCAGATCTACGATACGGTTTATAACGAATGGTGTTCCGAGAAAGAAACTTAGAAGATGGAATTCTTCACAAATCAAAGTGCGGAGTCAGCGTTGTAAAATTGCTACGATCGGGAACGAACACGTCCCGCCTGCTTGGGACCTGACGTTCCCCGTGAAAAAACCTGGAAAAATGGCTTTTCTCTGCTCACATTTCGATGCACGGATAGAATACGGATTTTTGGAAAAAACATGAAAAGGTTCCTCTACGAGTCAGTTTTCCAGAGAGTTTTGACGCAACTTTATCTAATGCACGTGGAAAGTTTCAAGCAAAGAGAAGACTCATAACCATCATCAGACAGGGTAAAAAGTTCCCCTGCATTTCAAGATTTCCTGACTTTTCCATGTACAGTGTTTCTCTAGGGCAATAATTCTCATGAAAGTTCTTTATACAAAAAATTATTTCAGCGCTTCACTTAACGCCAAAGACCATTGAAACAAAAAAAACACGTAAAATTCAGGAACTTAAAAACGGTTTTAAGGTTCTGCAGCAAACTTCTCTGAAGTTTTGGGAAATTGCCACCTTTCAGAGGTTAATAATTCATCGGTGGGAATTTGGTAACTTCTGAAAGCTCACAGGGCGGGTTTTCCTCAGCGCGGCATCATCGCAATGCTCCTGCGTCGTTTTTACAAAAGAACAGCTCAATCGGTCCGGTCTGAGTAATGAATTGGATGCTCCCTTCGCGGGGTCCTGATTTGTAGGCGGCAGGCAGTTCGGACCGCGGAGCGAGTTGCCAAAGAATAGCCCGCTCATGAAGATAAATGAAAACGCGAAGAATTAGTAATTGCGGAATGCCTGGAAATTATACGGAAATAATACGGCCGACATTAGCGGCGATCTCGACAAGACATCTCAAAGCGGTCGGACAAAATGAGCGGCTTTAATACCTTGTTAACCCCCTTTGGACCCCCCCCCCTCCCCCCACCCGACAGCGCCTCGAAACTAAGATTTTATGAGGTGAAGTCTGGCTCAATGACATGTTTATCAAAGGTGAACTGCGTTGCCGATGAGACGAATTTAAAGTGTGCTTCCAACAGAAGCTCCGGAAAAGATTCGCGTGTACGACCGTGTTACGGATAAATGTCGTGGAAAAATTCGAATGGTGCCGTGATTTCGCGCCCCCCCCCCCCCCCCCCCCAAGGAAAAAAATAAAGCTCATAGCTAGTCACGAATATTTTTCTTTACTATGTTCGAACAAACAGGATGAAATTGTTCATAGATGTCCTATGCGGTATGCGATTGGCGTACAGTAGACTCTGGATTATCCGGATTAATTGGTGCCGGGCCCGATCCGGATAAAGAAAAAAAATCCGGATAATAATAGTAAACACGAACACCACCAACCAACACTACAGTATTCTTATTATATATATATATCGTGTACATACCAACACAAATTTAAAAGGTTAACGCCAAATTGAACGACTCAATGGTGATTGTGAATGGTAGCCGACAACGATAAATTCCAATACAACGATTTTCGCGCGCAATGCGTGAAGTATTCATACGGTCTTGTAGCCGCTAATGGGCGTTTTAGGCTAACTAACCGACTGCACTTCGTTTGGCGTAATGCGAGAAGTATTCATGCAATCTATTAGGCGCTGATGCGTTCCACGCCGACCTCACTGATTGGCGCAATGCGTGAAGTATTCCTTCAGCCTTGCAGGCGCCAATATGCCTTGCGACCGCTTCTCCGCGGATCCGCTCACTTATCGGAATGCGCACGTAGTTACATGGTTGCAAAATCGATCCGGATAATCCAGAGTATACTGTGTCTAGAAAAGCGAATCTAGAAAATGAAATTCCCTGACATTTCCCCGTTTTCCCTAACAAATTTTGGTGAAATTCCCTGACAGTTAAAAATATGCCAGGTGGCTTAAGAGACATAATTAGAAATAATTTTTAGGCAAAAGTTGTTGTTAGAAACGTCAAACCCACTCTAGAAAACAAATAAAGGCAACTAAAAAAATTTCCCTTGACATTTTCACCTTTTTCCTTGACGTTTCCAGGTTTTCCTGATATTTCCCGGTTTATCCTGCCTGTGGCAATCACCATAGGCGGTTCTAGACATTCATGCTTGGGGGTGCCCAGAGGTGGAAAATGTCGGAGACCGGCCCCGAAGGGGACGGTCGCTCAGGGGAGGCCTAAGTTTCGGCCCTCAAGTTTTACCCCTTTCCTACCCTCCTTTCGTTTTCTCTCTCCTTCCTTTCTACTTAAATATCTATACATTTAATGTAGAACATTTTTAGCAAAACTTTCCATCAAAACTACAGTCTTACCATAAAAAAACAGTAGATTCTTTGTAAAACACGGCTATCAACATTAATTCTGTTTAAAACATTTTTAATTAATTGCTGGGATTTTTTCTCAGTGTGCGCGAATACAGAATCTTTAAACCCTGGTAAAAATTGGCGATAGGAGCTGCGTTTCAAAATACCATAGGGGTTCTTATAGACGGCTAAAGAGGGCTATTGAAAATCATATAGCTGGCTGTAGAAAGCTGAGCAACTCATATAGCCGGGCTACACGAAGCTATAACAAAGTATACAGTCGGGCTATAGTTCCTATCGCCGGGCTAAACACATTCTCGCCATTGGCTATAAAAGACTATAAGAAATTGTGTAGAAATTCGTGTGCTTTGGAAATCATTAAGATTGATACGGAACTACCTACCTTAATATTTACAAAACACACTATTTATATTTTCCTATAAAACATATTTTTTTTCATCAATTAAAATGAGATGGTCCATACAGAGTGTGCAAACATTTCAAAATCATGAGCTGAAAAACGCCGACTCCGCGAGATTAAATATTAGAGCCTAACACAAAGCGGAGCGGCGACGCATTGGTGCCTACAAACCTAACAGGGATACTTCACGCATTGCGCGGCGACGCACTGGCGCCTACAAACCTAACAGGGATACTTCACGCATCGCGCGGCGACGCACTGGCGCCTAACAACCTAACAGGGATACTTCACGCATTGCGCAATGCGTGAAGTATCCCTGTTAGGTTTGTAGGCGCCAATGCGCGTTTCGCGCTCTCTGCCCGCCCGCCGCGCCGCAGCGTGCCGAGGCGTCTGAAGCAACTATTTCACACCAGAGGTATTGCACAGTATCATACGAAACTGAAGGCGCTCTAATATATTAGGAATGGCAGGCATCCATCAAAAGTACGGAGCACAGTGCAGTGTCCTTATGGCGCGTAGGGACAAAAATCATAGCTCGCAGACAAAAGCACATAGAGAGGTGAAATTTGGTATGAAAGGTCTTGAACATATAGACTATCGTTAGATGAGGTCAAATTTTGTTAATGACACTTTGGGGCGGGAGGAGGGGGGCGGGAGTACTGATACTTGAAGGCGAGTGTTTGGGCGGTAGAGACCGAACTCATAGCTCAAAGACAGAAAGACATAGAAAAGTGAAATTTGATATGAGACCTCCTATACATATGTGCTATTGTCGGATGGGGTCAAAATTTCATAATGACACTTGTGGCGGGGTGAGGGGGGCGGAAGCAGTGATACTTGAAGACGTGCGTTTGGGCGGTAGGGACAAACATTTTAGTCCGAAGTTGGTAGCACATACAGAAGTGAAATTTGGGTGCGACCTCTTCTACCGATAGGCCATCGTTAGATGAGGTCAAATTTTTTAAATGACACTTCCGGCGGGGAGGGGTGGAGCGGTCGCAAAGTTACTAAATAGTGAGCGTTCGGGCGGTAGGAACCGAACTCGTAGCTCAAAGACGGATGGACAGAGAGATGGAAAATTTGACATGAGACCTCCTATTCATACAGTCTATCGTTAGATGGGATTAAGTTCTTAAAGCAGCACCTGGAGGGGGGAGGGCTGTAACAATTATAGTGAGATCGATTCTGGTCGGAAAAAGACGGTCACGGCACATTCCCCATGATTTGATCTGAAATTACTGGTTAACAACAGGCCCTGTTACCTTTACCCAGATTAAACCTTTTTAACACGTATTATAATTTTTTTTTAAATTTTTGTGTGAGAAAAAAGTCGCAAGAACAAAAAATGCTCAAGCACTGTGATTATCCGAGGGAAAATCGGCTATTCCGAAAAATTGGAGGACGACGCGGAAAGACGGATAGAATTTTCGGGGGGGGGGGGGGCATGTATTAGAGTATTGTATAGAATGAACATCATGTCTAATAACCACATGTGTATGTAACTTTTTTTTTCTTTGTCGGAAAGGAATCATGAAGTTCGCCTTAAACAGAGACCGTATCATGCAGTTCAACGAGTATACCCGATTCCCGACTTGAGGTCACAAAACCGACGATTTCGTCGGTGTGTGACAATTGGAATGTGTTCTGAATCTGGAAGGTATTTTGAACAACATATCAAAAAATTACGTTGATATATTTTGATATATTATTTTAATCTATGTTTAAAGACATGATCATAAGCCAATATGCCGCTCAGTGCGCGCCTGAGCCCTGACTTGAGGTCACAAAAATGACGATTCCGTCGATTTGTGGCAGTATGTGGCTTAAAACTTAACATATTCTGAATCTGGAGGGTGTTTTGAACAACATATCAAAAGATTGCGTTGATATATTTTGATATATTTTTTTAATCTATGTTTAAAGACACGGTAATTAGCCAATATGCCGCTCACTGCGCGCCTGAGCCCTGACTTGAGGTCACAAAAATGACGATTCCGTCGATTTGTGGCAGTTTGTGGCTTAAAACTAAACATATTCTGAATCTGGAAGGTATTCTGAACAACATATCAAAAAATTGCGTTGATATATTTTGATATATTTTTTTAATCTCTGTTTAAAGATATCATCACATCTCATTTATCGATCACGTGGCTGATTTCTGACATGAAAGGGCGGACGCCATATTTGTCGTTAAATTTGAGGTCCAATTGAGTAGAAATCAAATAGATTATGGATTTGAAACATCATTTTAACAACTTATCAAAAAACACGGCTGAACTCATGCATGCACACTGGCTCTCTTTGGTTTCACGTATGGCTGTTATAAAAACAAGCCAATATGCCGCTCAGTGCGCGCCTAAGCCCTGACTTGAGGTCACAAAAATGACGATTCCGTCGATTTGTGGCAGTTTGTGGCTAAAAACTAAACATATTCTGAATCTGGAAGGTATTCTGAACAACATATCAAAAAATTGCGTTGATATATTTTGATATATTTTTTTAATCTACATTTGAAGATGCGTATATGGAATAAATCGAATTTTTGGCATCATCAACGGAAGACCGGACTGAGAGGCCCTTAATTTAAGAATTTAAAATAATCAACATAGTTTTTGTATAGACAAACATACCTTGTACCTAAACATTCTACCTTGTTCCGTTCTGATTAGGATAATATCAGTTATCACCCGTCATAACACATGATGCCCGCTGCTGGATCTCTGCTAATTGTGCATCCGCGCAGGTTCCGTGATTTCCCCTCCCCCTCCCTCCCTTTTAATAACATTTTCATGTCAAGAAACTTCGAATTTTTTCTTCCCATCCATCTATTTCTTCAATCCAACGGTCATTTTTATTATTCGACAAAGTCGAATTTTCGATTTTTGTCCATGGGACACTGCACTGTGGGAGCTTTCCTCGCAAAATAAATTAAGATACTACGGCGATAAAAGAGAGCGGTAGTTTAAAAACTAACTAAGTCTTAGTATCCGTATTTAGTAACGTTTAGCATAAACTTTATCGTCCGGCTGTTACTTAATCGCCATCGGCTATAAAAGGCTATAAGAAATTGTACAGCCGGCTACAGAAGCTATTGGAAATTTTACAGCCGGCCTTAGGTCAATGGTATTTTGGAACACAGATTTTACTGCCAATTTTTACCAGGGAAAGCAGTAATTTCACGGTTCCGATAACCGTACTTAATTTTTGCTTGGGGGTGCCCGGCACCCACTGGCACCCCCGTATGGCAATCACTGGAAAAAGAAAACACATTGGATCTAGAGTCCAGACTCTTGAAAACATTGACAAGAAAAAGGACTCTTGATTAGATCAGATTTAAGCTGAAATCTAAAGGAAATCCGCTCAAATTAAGAGGCTGCGTTCTTGATTTAGGCTTAAATCTGATTTAATCAAGAGTATTTTTTCTTGCCGATGTTTTTAAGAGTCTGGACTCTAGATCCATCAAAATGTTTTTTTCCAGTGCTGACATTTTTGCCTTTTTCCTTGACGTGTCCAGGTTTTCCTGACATTTCCCGGTTTATCCTGCCTGTGGCAATCCTGGATCTGCCAGTCCACACCTGTGCGAAAAGTTCCGAAAAAAACGGAGAGTATTGCTAAGCTTCCTTTGCGGTTTGCCCTCATGTTTGATGTTATTCATCAGTCAACAATTTTCGAATAAATTCGTTTTTGAAAGCGACAACAAAGCCGGCGGCCGGATCTTCGAGAACATATTCCAGCTCACGAGCGGCGGGGGACGCGGAGTGCATCTCGAGGAACTGCAGCTAATATTGGCAAAGGCATGGAAAACAATAAATTAGATTTATAATTGCGTCAAAAATAAACCGCGGAGGGGCTGTCCGACTCGCGTATCGCGTTTCCCGATGAACCCATCATTTTCGGGCGCCATGAAAACGTCACCGCGACTCGACTGCGGTGATCGATTATCGATATTTCCCCATTTGAAGCTATGGTAAAGAATCGATTATTAAACGAACACCCTACCTATCGATCCTTTTGCATATGTTTAAATGGTAGACCAATCGATATATCGTAAAGCACGCCGCGCTGTCCGTCCTCTCGCTCGCCGAGCGGATGTCAAAAGCTCGACGATGCACCGAAAACCCCGCTCCAAGCTCGGGAAATAATCACGTTTAGTCGGGATTGATAACTGTGGATTTATCAAATTATCGCTCTGACGGAAGATTTGATTTGCCCTATTCTTCCGAATCAAACTGGCGTCGAAAGGGAGTTATTTAGGCCACCCGCGCTGAGGGTCAGTGGCGCTAATACTAGAATTGGGTTTTCACTTTTGTCTGACAGACTTAGATTTTACGTTTGTGGAATTCCGAGCATTCTACAGACGAGGGCACTTTAAAAATCGGAAAAAGGGGAGGAAAAAGAAAAAGAATACGAGAAAAATGGAGAAACGTAGGGGTAGGAGGAAGTAGAAAGAGAAGAAAAAGAAAGAGAAAACCAAGATGACGAGGAATTGGGAGGAAACAGGAGAAAAAAGAGACGAATGTCTTTTCATGGCTTCATCTTCCTTTTCTTGATCATTTCAGTATTCTTCTTCTCCTTCATTGCCTTTTCCACTTACATTAGGGTTCTTTCTCCACTACCCCTAATTCCTGGTTCTTCATTAATTTTACGACCCTATAAAATTTAGTTTTCGACGTTTATCCTGGTCGCTGAGACCTCTGCTCTCGTATTACCGTGTTTTAGTGTATTCTCCGAAGGCAACGCACTTTTTGTTCTATTGGATTAGGTACCTAGATACAAAGATTTCTTAGTCATTTCATTACCTAATTCCCGGACTTTTCCTGGCTCCAAAATTTCCGGAAGATTTTTCCTGACCTTCGGAAAAACTTCTACTTCTACGCTGACTTTCGTTCAACGCTGCTCGCTAAAGTCAAGATGGATTTTTTCGCTGGTTCGCTCGTACATGTATGATTATTAGACAGTCCCGGAAAATTTTGATAACTTCTATTGGCCTCACAATTACGCACGGACTTCACCCGGTGGCCGTAAATTCCCTGACTTTCCAAATTTTCCGAAAACCCTGAGGATGGCCACCAGAGCATCACCGTGATTCTCCCATCTCTCACGTCAAAAGAAGTAAAGTATGAGACCGTCTTGTACTATTATCCGCGCGCAATTCATCTTGGTACCTCGGCTCAACTAGAGTACCTATATAGCGAGAGTACAGACAAATGTGAAACTCCGAAAATCCGTCAGGCCTTCACCGATGCCTCCGCAAATAAAGTTAGGGCCCAGAAAAGCAGCCAACCTATGAATTTCAATCATCCAGAGCGATTTATTAGAAAAATTGTTACGAACCATCGTTTATAAAGCACGTATTTGACTTAGTTTTTGCATAAATTCACTCATTTATGTGGGACAACGCTCATTTAGGTACTTTCTTAGCCATCTTCGTTAGAACTGGAATCTACAGACTGGCAGTGAAATTTTGTGCGTGAAGAGTTGGTTAGAAGGGTGGCTGCACTTTGGGCCCTAGGCCTTCCATGAAGTGATCTGTCCATACTCTCGCTATACAGGTGCTCAAGGCTCAACCACGGTCGCTCACCGCCGAAAAAGACGGCGTCCAGCAGCGCAGCCGGCGACAGGTTCCATTTGCCGCGAGAAAAAAATAGGACCGCCGAATCGAATCGAAATCGAGTGGGGAATCCACGACGACCACGAGGCGAGGATTAATAAATTCGGCCACGGTGGAGGAGCCGGCGCGAGGATCGAGATGCGCGAATAGTAATTGAGCCGGGGGGTCCGGGGACGGGGGGCGGGGGGCTCGGGGAGACGACCTTGAGGGGGGCACTGCCTCGGCGCGCCGGCTACGAACGCGCCACGGCCGCCCCGACACTCGCCAGCGACCCTGATCGTGATCCTGATCTTCGCAGGCCGTGGATGCGACTGCCGCGGGTTCGTCGGGGGATCAGCGGGTCACTGCGGTCAGGGTTCGTCTTCGCGCAAAAGCACAAAACTGGGATACAGTGAGTCAATAGGGTGTCTAGTATTTCTTAATTTTAAAGAATCCTGATTTTTCCTGATATTTCATAAAAAAATTCCTGATTTTTTCATTTTGAAAATTCCCGATATTTTCCTGATTTTTCGACGACTCCTGGCACGGTAGGCAAAATGCAGTAATACTTCTCCGCTGAGGAAATTCGCGTTAGAAAAATTCCTGATAAAACGTCAGATTTTTCCGATTTTCCTGATATTTTCCTGATCGGCCAAGATTCCTGATATTTTCCGGTTTTACCTGATGCTAGACACCCTGGTCAATATGTCTTTTACAAGAACATAAAGTAATTGGGATATTTTAAAAAAACCGCGGAGGGTTCAATTGTGTTCGTGTCGCAGGCAGGTAGTTGTCGCCGACAAATTGCTATCTATTTGTGTTGAATTAAAAAAATGTGAAAATTAGGAAGTAAAAAAACATGATAGGAAGTACTGGTGATAATGCTTTCCTTCTTGAAAGCACGGTACCAGCTGGCACACTCGCGAATGAGTCGGCCGGCAAATTGCATTCTGTGCATTGTGCTAAATAAAGAAATGTAAAAATTCAGAAGTAAAAAAAGAAAGATGTAAAGTACTAAAGACAATGACCGAATGAATTTTAGCAGACTTTTTTATTCAGACTTCATTTTATAGCACCGGTTGGTTACCAACTCTTGCGTGTATTGAAATCAGTGGCTTAAGTTGGGTTTGGTTGGGTCACGCAACTAAACGAACTTCCCGGCAAAGCGGAGAGTATCGTCCGGACTTGAAGGCGTTCTAATCCGAGGTCTCATTCTCAAGGGTTCTCCGCCATTCATATAGTTACTAATCGACGTAATTTATCGCACTTTGACGGGTTAACACGCATAACGCTTACAAATTGCCGGTGACACACGCATGGACTAACTACCAAGTAATTGGTTTCATCAATCAGTGGACCCGATCAGTTTTTATTTTTTTTTTTTTTTAAAAAAAACCCCGGTCTCTCTTTGCGAACAAAATGCTTTGAAGTTTCTTCAGAGGACGTCATTTGGTACGAGAAAACCCAACCCGCGAAAAAAGTTTTGAGCAAACTTTGGAAATCTACTCCCAAAATTTCTTGAGCGCTGGCACGACATTCAGACAGGTTTTTGGAGGAAAATGGCACGTCAAGGCGCAGTCAATGAGAGCGCTATTTTTCTCTCCATGCCGGATTCCTTTCCTTCTAATATTCGGCGCAGAGATTCCCGCCAAAAGAACAACGCCAGCCCAACTCCCACGCAAGACAGGTTCATCGCTGGCGTTGAATGATTTCTATACTGCAGCACAGCGGGGGAATGCTATCCAAGCACAGCACATTCCTGCGCGAACTCCGATAATGCCTCTCTTTCATACGATTGGGGTCCCACGTCAAGATTCGGCTGGTTAGCGCCGTCCGTTAAACTTGACCCTCAATGTTCTGGATGCGTCCTTGGAGCATTGAAGGTTTGACCCATACAAAGGCGAATCATCACTCAGGTAGCTAATAAAATACTTTGCTCCACGATCAGCGAGAAAGACAAATTGCTTTATGGTTAGAGTGACGTCACTTTTTCGTTTTAAAATCGTGCGTATTTCGACGCAATTCGGCAGTAAAAAATAACGTGTAAAGACGGGTAGGATTCCGAGAATATTTCTACCTCCGGACTGTGGAGACGGATACGAATGCACTTAACTTACACATAGTTAGAATACTGGAAGAAGGACGAGCTGTCGAAAATTTCCAAATAAAACCACAGTGAACTCACCTGAAACAGAAAAGAAAAGGGTAAAAATTAGTTGGGCTCATTGAAAACATCTTGCAGACAAGCAGTTTTTATGATAAATTAAATACTTTGACTTATCATGGTTAGTTCAATTTATTACTTTCCAAAAATCATACGACAAGGTCATAATGGGTCAGTTGCGCTGGTCGAAGAATTGTATTTTAATGCTTGATTCTTGTGGATTAGCTAAAAATAATAAGAGCTGTCCACACAGCAACTCCGTACGTTCGATATTAACCGAGATATCGCCCTTTGAAAAATCACGTTTTTGAAGTCATCTGCTGCGGTATTGACATCCTTGGTTTCTTCCACCTTGCTTTCATCCGAGTTTCACGTGGTGCAAATGTGCGTCACACTGACTGATGAATGCTGAGTGGAATAAACCAAGGGTGTCACTACCGCGGTGGATGACGTCAAAACCCCGACTTTTCAAAGGGCGATATATCGGTTAATATTGAACGTAGAAAGTTTCTGTTTCGACTGATCTGGTAATTTTTAGCTAATCTACAAGAATCAAGCATCAAAACACGATTCTGTGACCAGCGACACTGACACATTCAGTGCATTTTTTATTGTGATTTTTCAGCAGAGGAGTCAGTCCATACATCCCGGATCCCTACACGAACTCGACGCATGCGCCGAATGGTAATATGCACTCTGCACTTGCGGGTGTACGGTGCATAGTGCACTCCAACCACCGTGTAACTTCCTGAGCGTGCAGAACTGCAGGAGGGAGAAGTCCCGGTCGGCAAGTGCGCGAACTTGAACGTTGGAATCGGCCAAAGCATCTTGAAATACTGTTTCCCACGATTGCCAAGTCGGAACTCGCAAAAAAACCCTGCGAAGAAATCAATGTGGCGGAAAGGCTCTTTGAGATGCGGTTCCCACCCTTATCGTTGAATCAAAAGCTGAGAACAAGGCTGACAGCGAAAACGGTGCAAAGATTCCCTGGTGTCCAGGATGTTTTATGAGATCGTTCTCCAACGTTCTCCAGACAGGGAGTAAGGGTTTTCGCGTTACTTGACGACTGCATTACTCGTTTCTCTTAGAGAATCTAATTGTAACATCCCTAATAGCTAGCAAACGCTGGTAGCCGCCGCGGACGCTTTTAATTGTGACGCGCTAGAAAACTGTTCGTTCCATAAATCGAGCGACATGAGCCCAAAATTCTTCGACAGTAGTGCAGTATTCGGAAAAATTTCTTGGGTTTTCCTGGACGTTAAAAAAAAAAAAAAAAAAAAAAAAAAAAAAAAAAAAAAAAAAAAATCGCGGACTTCGAAAATTTAGATTTTTGACGATCTCTGCTGTGCTATTAAGAACGGCGTATGAACCTACAGATGTTGCCATTTTTCCTTCAGTAAAAAACGAATTATCTAAAAAAATTGTGAATACTCTTCAGAATTTTTCAGGCATTTATGTTCCCAATTGTACCTAAATATCTGAAAATGTCGAGGAAAAAGTTACTTAACTTTCCTTAGAAATAGGTACATGTTTTACAGAGGGAAATCAGGCAACTTTTTAAGGTTCATGCGGCGTTCTTCCTTTGCACGGCACACCTGACTTCAGGGTGTCCACTAAAACAGGCTGGCTCAAAATCAGTACTTTTTCGATACATTCCCAAAAAATTCAGTACTTTTTCAGCACCTCCATTTGACGAAATTCGAAAAATTTCAAAAATTACAATTTCTTGCTCAAATTGAAACAAAAATGACCAAAAAATGAAGAAAATTCCGGACTTTTTGCGGAATTTTCGCACCTTTTCAGTACTTCCAGACCCTCCTTTGAAATTCAGTTTTATTTCCGGACTTATAGACACTCTGACAATCTCGATTACCTCGATATTGCTAGTTGCCCTGGGACTCCGGAAAAACTCCAAGGTGCCCTGTCCGCGCGAATCGTGAGCTGACAACGCGGGCCGCGCTAACGGGATTCGACCGTGGTCCGTGCTATGGCCGCGCTCAGCGCCGCGATGATGCTTGGGAATCAGCGCCAGTTGAACGCTCCGGCAGTCCCACAACAAAACCATCGTCTCGCGGAAAAACGCCTTATCAACTTCCGAACGTTGCCAAATCGTCTCCAATCCAATATTCATTTCAACGAAAAGTCGTGATGATAAATCCTCGAAATTTTCAGAAACGATACATCAAAGTGCAACTGAATTTCTCTGAAAAATTCTTGAAAGAAAAGTTAGGAGGTATCCATGGTATTTTGATTAATAGAAGAGGCGATTCCGCAACTTCCGAGTATTCTTACGGCGTTTTTCCGTAGCGCGGCAGAACAGGAGCGTCTTCGCCATTTACCACTCGATTACGGCATAGAGCAACAGTGTTGCCATATCGTATTGTAAAAAATCACGATTTCGGAGAGGAGGTACTTTTAGGGAGAGTATGGACACTGATCCTATCTACCCCTACCATAAAAAAAAAAGAAAAAAGGTTTTTTGGCCAACCTGTGACGATTGAATCTCGAAATGGGCAAGCGATCAAAAATTTAAACCAAGTTCCAACTCCGGCCTTTGATATGCTATTCCCTGGTCATTGGTCATTCATTGGTCATTTTTCCTCCTTAAGGTGACCATCCCCCCCCCCCCCATTTTCTTCAGCCCCACAATAATTACTCTCTAAGGCTAAGACGGTTTGCATAGATTTAGAGAAATTACAGCACGGTATGGAAACCTTGCTGAGTACCGTCGATGCTTTTAAAGCGATTAAAAAAATTCCGTCAAAACACGGTGTAGGCAACTCAATCGCCGATTTGCTAAAAACGCGCGCGTCGCATTTTAAATTTTCACTTCAAAACTTGACTGTCTCGTGAAAAATCCAACCGCAGATTCGCTAGAGATTGATCAAACGAAAAAATGAGATCTCTCAACTCTGTGTGTGTGGGGGGGGGGGGGGGGGGACCACTTTGAGGCTATGCAAAAACAAATGCAAGTGTTAAGATAGGACTCGATCGAACAAATTTAAAAAGCGTGCCTTGCGATCAGCGTTGGAAGATGGGAGATGGGTGAATAACCCGGGGCACTGATTCGTATTTAGGTGGTCGAATATCACGATTAGTCAGCATAAAACTATACACTTAATTGGACCACATTTTGCAATTAGCGAGAACAAATTTCGGTCGCATTTTAAAAACAACAAATGTGCCATTGAATCTGATGCGCAAAAATTTTAAAATCGTACTTTATGATTCGACAACACGGTCACACGGGAGATACGTCCCCGGGGAGAATATTGTTTGGGCGGAAGTAATCGTAGGTGTAAAAGTTGCCGGCTACTTTGATGTGTGTTGCCTCCTGCGGCTGTGGGACAGGCTCGAAGACCCGCGTCGCTAATTTGTCGATTATCGCCTCACTCCCCGGTCCCCCGCCAAAATTCACCCTCGTTGCCAGCTCAAACGTAGATTGGACTGTTCTGCCGTGCTAAGGAAAAACGCCGTATGAGCCATCAGGCGTTGCTAAATTTCTCCTGGCAAATCACTAATTCTCAGGAAAATTTTTGAATGTATGTCTACAAATTCTCAGATAATTTTGGTTGTAATTTGATCTAAGTAAAATGTCTGAAAATACCAAGGAAAAATGTTCATAGTATTCCTGAAAAATAAACATTTTATCGACGGAAATTTCGCAACTCTCGAATGTTCATACGGCGTTCTTCCTTAGCACGGCAGTGTTTGCAATTGGACACTAGAATTTTGGGTTCAGTTTTTAAACAACTTACGGACCATTAGTTTCCCTACGAATTTAGGTGTTTTAAAGGATTAGCAAGAAATTGTAGTTCCTGATAACAAAATATAGTCTAATTTGAAGGAATTTGAAGTGTGCCCAGATATGCGGAGAGTTCCAAACTTCAATCCGTTGTTCACCATACTTCATGATCAGTTCGCCCTAGAGACTAAAAAAGACACTAGGGAAAAAATCAGTTTACCTGTACCCACCAAAATTAAGCCTTCCCCCGATTACACGCCCTACAACCAGAGGTTTAAGGTGGGAAAGGCACTAAAAAGTAAAAATAAAATAAAACTGTAGGTACAAGTCGAAAACGACCCATCTCCTTTTTTGTAGAAAACTCATGCATACTGATTTTGCTGAAAATTTAGTGCTTTTGGTTTATAGAATCTCTTTTAATAACGTACTCAGAATAATGTTTATATGTTATATTGAATCATTTCCCCTTGCTTTTTGATACACTCTTTCCCTGATTTTGTTCACCTTAATTCAGCGCCCATCCTTAAAATTCCCTTAAAATCCCTTCTATCGGCGATTTAAAGTGTACAATCATTTCTCCTTGCACTGGAAAAAAAAAACACATTGGATCTAGAGTCCAGACTCTTACAAACATCGACAAGAAAAAGCACTCTTGATTCAATCAGAATCTAGCTTAAATCAAGAACCAAGCCTCTTAATTTGAGCGGATTTCCTTTGGATTTAAGCAAAAATCTGATTGAATCAAGAGTATTTTTTCTTGTCAATGTTTTCAAGAGTCTGGACTCTAGATCCAATGTGTTTTTTTTTTTTCCAGTGTGGTTTTTCATACACACTTTCCTCAGTTTCATTCCACTTTCCCTGACTTTATTCACCTTAACACAGCGCACAACCTTAGAATTCCTTTACCTTGATCCCTTCAATCAGCGATAAAGGTCGTACGAGGCCACTCTTCCAACAGCCTCTTCATCAAAATTTAATTTTAAATTTAAATTCGTAGTAGTTGACCGCGGCAGCGGCAAAGTCAACGTATGCAAAGCGATGTCCTGCGGTGGGTTTAAGGCTCCGGCTCAGGGAAGCCGCGGAAATGACCTTAATTTTTCGCGCCGGCCACCGGCGAGGCGCGGCGACTCTAATCCCTGGAGAAGTGTCTAACTTTATGAATACCGTCGAAGAATTCAAGCGGGAGGCGGTGCCAAGGCAGGCGGACAGGAGCGATCCGAGAGCTGAAATTATTCGGATTCGTCAGGCGATTGGCGTGCGGCCGTACTGCGGGCGCCAAGAAAAAAATCTTTAGTTCTGAATACTAATCCTACCCGGGGAACACGCGACAAAAGCGACATGCTTGTCCCGTAAACACCACCGCGCAGGCTTCAATTAACACAGGAATGTGTGCGACGACCGCGGGTTTTGTTCCGAACTGGGGACCGTGGTTAAGTGGGTCACAAGGGATCGGGTGTGAAAATCACCTATAATTAAGACTGTTCGCGGAGGCAGGGATCGGAGCGTGGGGCCGAAAAACTCGGAATTGAGTCGGTGATAAGATTGCATTGTTGGTCGCATTCAGGGTGTCCACTGGTACACTATCATTAAACTTCCTTCAGGGTGTTTACTTAAACAGGCTGGCCAAAAATTAGTACTTTTTCGGTACATTCCAAAGAATTTCAGTACCTCCTTAACAGAAAAATTCAGTACTTTTTCAGTGCCTCCATTTAACAAAATTCCGAAAATTAAAAACATTTGAATTTCTTGCTCAAATTGCGACAAAAAATGACAAGAAAATGAAAAAATTCCAGACCTTTTTGTGGGATTTCCGTACTTTTTCAGTACTTCCGGTACATTCCAAAGAATTTCAGTACCTCCTCAGCAGAAAAATTCAGTACTTTTACAGTACCTCCAGTTGACGAAATTCAGAAGATTTAAAAAAATTGAATTTCTTATTCAAATTGCGACAAAAAATGACAAAAAGATGAAAAAATTCCGAACCTTTTTGTGGAATTTCCGTACTTATTCAGTACTTCCGGGCTACCCTTAAAAAATCAGTAATATTTCCGGAAATTACGAAATTGTAGACACCCTGCCCTTGCTTTCCAGTGCTTCTTCCTTGCTCCTTCTTTAATTTTCCCTAACTTTCCCGAAAACCGAATTTCCGGGGTTTATTTTCCCCAAAGTTCGCGTGTAGATAGGCTTGTTTCGCGTGATGCTACTCCAAGAGGGTATACTACATTACGCGAAAGGAGTCGCATATTATGGGTTTGAAACGAAAACTAAACCGAAGTTCGAGGAACTTATTAGAATTAGTTTGCTTACTTCTCACTAATTCGGAAAACAAACAATGCATGAAAGGGGGCCAAACCTCGCAGCGAATGTCAACGCGAGAAAGTTCGTCACGAGGTGACTGGTCTCTGCACGATGTTTGAACGAAGAACGACTGATCTCCAAGTTTTCTGAAGAAATACGAATTTAACAATGAGAAAATCAATCCGCAAATCTGATGAATTCTTTTGGTTCCAATGATTCTCACATGGACGGATCACAGCACTTCGAAATCCTCAACCAACATCTGAAGTGTGGGAACTGCAAAACACCTTAAGTCTAGTTAAGACGGAGCGACAGTTGCTCCCATTTTACAGACATATACGCCTTAGAACAGCGATTTTTGACGTACATAGATATCAAATTTTTGAGAAAAAATCTACGAAATCTACATACAGGCAAAGGTCGGTTCTTTAACGGTCCACATCACCATGCACAATGTAAACAATGCCTGATGGCACTTTGAATGTTTGGACATTCCATTCTTTAAGCGATCTATACAACCCTTCCACCACCAAAGCTTCGCAGAAACCCTTACGGGAACGACATTGTTTTAACCGCCGACAGTCCAGCATCCAACAGAATTGGATTCCAATGAACGCCACAGCCGAAAATCAGGTACGGGCCAGCATTCGTGGAGAAGCATATCAATAAGGAAAACCGTCACATGAACATTCAGGGGTTGCCAAACTTCCCTAGGTATAACGCGAATTTCCCGGGAGTAATTGCGAATATTTTTCTAGGAATTTTTAAAATAATTTTAGCTACAATTAATACAGTGTGTTTGAAAATTTCGGGGAAAATCATTGCTAACATAATCTGTTACTGAATATTTTGTAGGGGGTGATTTGGCAGCGTTGGGATGTCCATACGGCGTTTTTCCTCGTGGACCGGGACGGGGAAGAAGGTGCGAGTCGAGCGAGCGCAACAAAGAGCGCAGCTGGAGGAGCGAAAAAACGTGAGGAAGAAGAAGGAAAATTAGCGACGGACAATAGCACGGTCGGCCGAGTGCCATTCGGTCGCGGCCGGCGGCTGCGCGGTCCGCGGTTCGATGTCCGCTGCACGCCGCGTCGCGACGCGCCACGCGCCGCACGGTGGCCCGCCACTGTCGGCAGGTGGATCCGAAGACAAAAACAATAGTGTATTTTCTTCGGAAAATACACTAAAATAGACCGTCCAATAAGCATTCAACTTCGTGGATTCCTCGTTCCATGGTGTCGAGAATTCTTGACCATGCTCATACCCTGATTTCTCCTTGATTTTCCCCTGGGTTTCAGCTTATTCCTTGGTGACGAATGGGAATCGAACACCGTGAAAAAAATGTTCGTGCTATATAGAAATACCGCCCGTTCCGGGATCAGACACCGAAAGTTCTAGGTGCTGAAGCCGTACCTCTGACTGCTTTGGGCACCCGGAACTATCGGCCTCTGAGCCAGGGACGTGGACGGTATGTCTGTATAGCCCGTAAGTCCGTAAGTACAGTTTCCACGGCCGGAGTTTTTTTTTCAGTGAAGTTTTCGCTCACTTTGCCGAGATCTTCCTGGGGGAAAACGATAGAATTCACCGGAGTGCCAGATAAGAATATCGTTTAGGCCGATTCTTTGGCGCACATATTAAGTTTTAATTCCAAAGGCGTTCTCGTTCCTGATGTTTATACTGTATCAGAGTGCACACTCATACGTGAGTGAGTGTAGTGAAATCGGCGGCCTTAGTACTGTTGGTTTCGGATAGGCGACTAAACTAACTGCCTGGCAAAGCGGGGAGTATAGCCCGGATTTGAAGGCGCTTCTAGCAGAATTCAAGCTTTCTAAGTTTTCTCATTGACGAAACTTCTACTTTGTCGATGCAACTTATTGCAGTTTGACGAGTTAACCGTCATCCGCTTGCAAATTTTCGGGGATCCCACATGAATCTAAATTTTACAAAACGCAACGGAAAATTTTGAAGAAAAACGGATGCCACTGAGCGGCCGAACGAGGACGATTTTGCTCCTCGGCGGGCGCAGCGCAGTTCGCAGCGTGGTGCTGGAGCCAGAGCCAAGAGCACCAGCCACTCCGCACTCCAGCCAGGGCACCGGCCGTCCAGCCGACTGAAAAACCAGCTCGAGAACGCCTGTTCGCTGTTCCTATTGGCCCTTTTACCTTGATGGTAGATTGACCCCGCAGCCATCAGTTCAGTGGACCCCGCGAGCTGCGACCGAGTCGGCAATCTTCGCTATTACGCACGACTCCCCCCGCCCCCCACCACCACCATCACCCATCTCGACACACTCCTTTTACACTTCGTTCATGAATACTTGCTCGCATCCATGCGCAATTCTCTTTTCACGGGCACTGCTAGCAAGCTTTTCCATCGACCAGTTTTGGGGAAAATAGTTCGAATATCTTTCAAGAGAGTACATTTGGATTACATTTTGCAATAAGGACCCACTATTTCTGCTCATTTAGTAACGACATATATGCCATTAGTTTCCCTATGCAGATATGTGCTTTGATGGGAGAGCCAGAGATGGTGGTTCCTTATTGCAAAATGTAATCCATTTGTAGCGTATAAATGTACTCTCTTCATAAAAATTATAGAAGAAGAATGCTCACTGGGAAATTTGCTTCTGATCAACTCCTTCATTTTCGGATTTGAGGAGATATTAAACAATTGTTAAAAAATAGGGGGAGACACTGCATACAGATGATTCAAAATGACAAATTGAGGTTTAATTTCCTTACATCATCGATCATCGTAAAATCTTTGAGGCAGGGGGCTTAAGTTATTTAAAGGAGGGTATATTTCCCCGAGGGCGGAAAACTTGTCCAAAACGGGCCTATAATGATAAAATTGACCAACATTTCCCCAGATTTCGGGGATGGGAGGGCGGGGGATTGCCCTTTCTGCCCTTCCGAAATGTCGCAACGAAGACCACCAGATTTTTTTCGTCCATCGCCTCCTCCTACTCTTTCTCACTGTCTTTAACACACACCGTTTGACATTAGTGGGAAAATTGATACGGCAAACGAAAGTTTAAATGAAAATAAGACGCCGAAATGTTTCGGTGTCCCGAAAAAGGAACAAGGACCTTTATCGATTCGCGAAGAATAAATATCGGTTCTGTGGGATTCACGTGGGACGCGCGCAGCGGGGGAACACGGGTCCCGGGTCACCGGGCTGACAAAAAAAGGAACGCCTTTTGCGCGGGGCACTTTCAATTAGGATCCAGATTTGACAGGCGAGCTTCGGGGAGAGCTTCGACCCGCGAGGGTCGCTAGGACCTCGGGTCGGGTCGGGCTACGACTGGAGGTGACGTCAAAGGGACGCGGCCGATATTCGACGTTGTCGGTGTCCACGCTAAAGTGACGTAATTCGGGTACAAAAGCTCCAAGACGGAGACAATACGTCGTTCCCCGCACGAAGGAACGTAACTCCATTCCAAGGTTGCAAAATTGACTGAAACAATTCAATTTTTTACGGGAGTAAACTTGCATAATTATCTTTAAAAATTTGTCTGATTTTCGCTAAAAATCAGAAGAAAAAATTGTGAAATTTTCAGTTCGGGATTCCTAAAATTATCCTGGTAAAAGTTCACTTTGCGCGGGAAAATTGGGCAACATGGAAATGCAGTTACGTTCTTTCGTGAAAAAAAAACGTCGAATATACAGGATATCCCAAATGTCTAGCGCAGATATTTTCGGAGTCGATTTTGGGAATCAAAATAGGACTTTATATTAATATTCGATACCGTATGCTCAAAAATCCTCCCTTCAGAGATACAGCCCCACATAAATTGATCCGAGCCCCGTTTCTTCTTTATTGTTACGATAGATGTGTTATGAATAAAAATTGGCACTTCTGTGTTCTTCAACACGCTGTGTATTTTCTGGCCTGAAAAAAAACCGACATTAGAATCGAGGGGGATTTTGGGGGAGAGGCTGTAACTCTGAATGGGGACATTTTCTCGAAAAAGTCTTACTTTGATCCCACGCATCGATTCTGTAAATATTCACTTCTAACTTAGAGAAAGCCTATATTTTGGAGTCTCTGATCGCTATCTTATCAACAGTGAAAAGTTACTTCTGAAAGTCAACGCTTAGATTCCCCTGATGATGGCTGGCGACCAAAGAATTGATGAGTAGCTCGTTTCGCATTTCCGACCTGACGTAAAAAAACTCGCATAGAAAGGCGCTCATCCCGATATTCATCAGTCATCATTGGAAGAATTTCATTTGATTTCTCCTCAACAAGTTGCTTATCAACCATCCTCAGGTAAACAATAGAATTGACCTCCGAATATAACTTTAACCACATGCCGAATATAACTTTAACCTCATGCCGAATTACATGGCTTGGATTGTTAGTGCGGGATATCTAAAGTTCATTGACTGAAGATAAAATGGTACCCTCGCCCTCCTACAGAACTATTTAAAGTCATCTCTTCAAAAAATCCCAAAAGCTTACGTTCATCTGCGTTCTCTGCCCTTTCTCAAAGAGCTGGCATTTTTCCGGAGGAAATATTTTCCAATTTTACAGGCAATTCGGCAACGGTTTACTAATATTACCCGTACTCGTCTTGGTGGTGCCATCGAACAACAAAAATGTCTGCAGGAAATTGGGAACGCTCCTCCCCTCGCCCTCCCGGCGTGGCTCCGCAAAGGCTCATCTCATTCAGTGGATCATGTTTAATTTGAAATCGACGGGATAGACTGCCAAGCTGAAAATTATTGGACTTCCAAACGGTCGGAGCTGAGAAAATGCTCTGCGCAGAGCCGGAGTTTTCTTCTTTTTCTTTTCAATCATTGGCATTTTAAGGTTTCTTCGGTCTTGTAGCGCTCTCCCTTTCAAATTAAAATAAAACAAGAGATGCAAGAGATAGCGCGGATTTTCAGGAACGCTTTGAGCTTTCGGCGAGAGACTTACGAACAAAAAATAATTTTCAATACAATTTTCCTTATTTTACTTGTTACGATATAAGTTTCCTACCGTCCATTTACAAAAATTACTGAGACATTTTAACACATGTTTAAAAACATTTTAGAGCATTTGCTAAAAGTAAAATGCTATGGTGTGAGCAGAAACATTCACCGTGTCTCTGAATTCGTAAAAAATTATGAAAAGCGTCGAAATAGTTGTCGTAAAAAGTCTTGAGGAAAGATCCCCGTATCCTACCGCGAAAGCCGTGGGCAGATCTCAGATTTCGCCTGCAAAATCGAACGTATGCAACCCGGCTCACCGCGGAGTTAAAATAGTTGCATGTTGGGTTCGAACCCAACTTAGAATATTCTTCCATTTGTTCACGCTCACAGCAGATGAACTGTCTGAGTGCAAGTCTGCACGTGACCCTACGAAACTCGGCTTGGCTAGTTTGACACTTAAGAATATTCGGGGACCTCTCGCTCGATTAGAGACATTAAGCCGTCGCGACAATGTTTCATCACAAACCTCGCGCCGTTTGTCACGCGTGAATGAGCGAAAAAAGGAACGGCTACGACCTCTCTTGCCGAAAGTGTCGTCCCTACCGACGCTGCCAACAAGTGTAAAAATTAATTGTCATTTAGCTGATGAGATCAGTTTTTGATGAGCTTGTCCACGAACTCGAGAGGGAAGGATTTCCTGACTTTTTCAGGGTTTTCTTGACCAATATAATTCTCTGACGCCGGCAATTTGCACGCGTCGAACTGAAAAAAAAAAAAAAAAATGCCTGGCATCAATTCCACTCCAAAGGACAGAGCTTGGAATATTTTTTTTCGATATCAAGAAAAGTTGCAACTCTGTATTGACACTAATTCCTCTGTTCACTAATCAGATTACTCTCGGTCTGATTTGGCAAACAGCGCTGGTTTTTCAAGATTTGGAGATTTTTCTAATATCCAGCCTACAGTGTAAAATTCTCGAGCTTCTTCCTGACCTATGAAATTGCCGAATGATTCCCAGTTTTCCAGAACTGTAGGGCTCTGTATCAAGTCATTTTTGAGGAAATGCGTTTATACTTAAGCTCTAGAATTAACAGAATTCGTAGATCAATATATTCTTCCTCCTTGAATTCAACAATC
Organism: Bemisia tabaci; assembly: GCF_918797505.1. Classification (NCBI taxonomy): domain Eukaryota; kingdom Metazoa; phylum Arthropoda; class Insecta; order Hemiptera; family Aleyrodidae; genus Bemisia; species Bemisia tabaci. Next base: position 31,801,307 of record NC_092800.1, read on the forward strand.
GCGTATTATTTCGGACCGCTTATTTTTATTCGGTTTTCATTTTCTCATCTTTTTTTGCCTTCGTTCAGTTTTTCCACATAATATTACGATAGAAAGGGGAAACCTGAAGCGTATCAGCGATTTTTCTGCATCAAGGGTCCGGAAGAGTAGAGCGTTCCATTACGAATTTTCTACGAGTGTGCAGACCTGCATAATAAGGGGGAGATGGTATGGTAACCGAATCGATTCTTAGCATCAACTATTTTTGAGCAACCTTTAAAAAGCACTCTGAGTAATTTCATCATCAATCAAAGATACCTAACCATTCCGTCTGACACGACACAGAGTACATGCTTCTCCTTCGTTGCGAATCTTGCAATTTGGCAATACGGGTCACATGTCTCGTCATCTCCGACAGAGGGGAGACATCCCCCTCCCCCCTCTCACCCCCCTTTCGTCATACTCAGTTCTCCCGGTCGTACGACACGTTATTACACTCGCAAAATAAGAAATTGGTACGTCTCGTAATTTTTAATGGTGGCCTACCGACACCCCCTCTCCTCCCTCCACTCCACGATCTTAAAGAAACAAAAACAAAAAAAACGTCTCAGTCTAAAAGCAGATGTTAGGCGTCCTGACACAGCTAGGGATCGCTTATTTCCTCGACGCGGCATGTCATACGTCGGGTTAGGAAGGGGGAGGGGGCAAAAAAATTGGAGGGAGACTGTGCGAAAATATAAAAAAAAGAACTGCGCACCGTAAAGACAGGCGACGGTGTGTGTTAAAGTTATTTCTGCCCCTTTGGCAGATGGTTCAGACCCGACGTGCTCTGATATTTTTATGGTTTTTACTTCCACTCTTCGATAGGTAAAACTGTATCCGATACGTTAAAGGCGCAGCTGGGACCATTAAAACTGGTTTCGCACTGAACTTCGGAACAAGCGGTGTAAAGGAAGTGTTCCGAGGCAAATGTTATTTTTTTTCTCTAAAGTAGGAATTCTCGCCGATTTCATCGAGGATTGCACTGACATTTTGTGCGATACATCCGAATCGTCCATTACAGTGTCATGCACAGATATAGACAGAATTTCTTAAATGTATTTAAAATCCTTGAGTTATTATAGAAACCTCTCTCTTCAAAAGAGGATAAAGAAAGGATGATGGATTCATGAAGGATTCAAGAAGGATTCATGAAGAAGGAAAACAGGACGTTGAACCTACATGAAAATAGCGCTTTTTTGCAACATATACAAAACGTTTTGTGCCAACAAATTTAAAAGGGTGGCTACAGCTGTTAGAATCGGATCCACCGACCCACTATACGTTTTGAGTGCCCTCATAAAATACTCATTTTCTGAAAATCGATGATGAGTGCTCGGAAAAGACAAATTTTACCTTAAAACTATCTGAGCCATCATTTCACATTACAAAATAAATTCGATTTTTCAGAACTCCCTACCAGGTGCCTCGTCGAAAAATAATATACTTACTTTGAATGCACTAATTCCTCAGGAATTACAAAATGGACAGCTGAAGATTCTTAAAAACCTTGACGATAGACATTATCGGAGGTAACATCACCATAGGGATCCTCCATTGTATCGAATATGCTCCTAACAATAACAATGAAGTGATCTCTTTCAATCCTACCAATGAGAACATATGAATTTATACATAGCTTTTCAGTGACGTAACACTAAGAGCGCCTATCACGAGAATATAACTTTAATCGCCCGATGAAAAACAGATAATCCGCAACATCCATCGACATCGAACTCATGAAAAGGAAAACCGCATAACGCAAGTGTTGAACAGAAACCAGCATAAATCATTAGCGGAGTTATTAAACAGTGAAAACTCTAGGACGAATGCATTATTAATCCACTCTCGGAGCGTCTCGAGCGAGGCGCAATCACTCATACCAAAAACCGAAAACGAGCGGCAGCAGTTTACTGCCATGCTAAGGAAAAACGCCGTATGGGCCTTCAGGCGTTGCCAAATTTTCTTTGAAAAAACACGAATTTCCTTGTGAACTTATGAATATTTTTCTTCCGATTTTTTCGGGAAATTTTGTTCGCAATGTTTCCTAATGTTCCTAAAAATATCGAGGAAAAATATTCTATTTTTCCCTGTAAATACACGGAGAAAGAAATCTCGTGCGTGGGACCCGAAGTTTAGGTCATATGGATCTCTGAAGTTTTCAGATTGAGCATCTGAACACTTTTGGTCTAGCTGTCGAGGTTCGGATCACACATCTGAAACTTCAGTTCTTAAATCGGAAGTACTTCAGATGTGAGAACCGAAGTTTTTCGGTTGTGAGAACCGAAGTTTTTCGGATGTGAAAACCGAAGTACTTCAGATGTAAGAACTGAAGTTTCAGATGTATGATCCGAACCTCGACAACCAGACCTAAAGTGTTCAAATGCTCAATCTGAAAACTTCAGATATCCATATGACCTAAACTTCGGGTCCCACGCACGAGGTTTTTTTCTCCGTGTAAATATTTTATGGGAGGAAATGTGGCAACTCTCGAATGCTCATACGGCGTTTTTCCTCAGCACGGCAGTTTAGGCGGAAGAACAAGTGTAAAGATCGAGGGGCCAACCGGAACGCATCATCTCCGGAATATTTTCGACATTCCGCCTATTAAAACGAGAGCCCTGTGTTTTAAACGGCCCATATATCAAATTAATTATATCTTCATATCTTCAGTCATCTGAAGCTTTAAGCTCTGGCTGGCTCCCAAAATGCATCCCCCACCCTCTCCCCCGGACACAAGAGGAACAAGGCCTTGCCGCGGAACTGAGGTGTGCCGCATCCTGTTGCGCCAGCCTTCCCTTTTCTTCCCGGAGATGAGAGATTAGGATCGCGAAAATCCGGAGGAACTGCCGGCCGTAGTGAGGGAAAGCGCGGTAAGAAAATTCGGACGTGGCCAAATTTCCTTCAGGAAAAAATTAATTTTTTTTCATATGGTAAGCATTCATTTATGAGAATTATTCTGCCGTGCTAAGGAAAGCCGTATGAATCTTAAGGCGTTGCCAAATTTCCTCTGGCAAATCACCAATTTTCAGGAAAATTTTTGAATAATTTTCTGTCAATTTCTAATATCAATTTTGCTTGTGAATTGATCTAAATAGTCTGAAAATTTCAAGGAAAAATATTCACAATTTTCCTAAAAAATAAAAATTTTATCGTAGGAAATTTGGCTACTCTCGAATGTTCATACGGCGTTCTTCATTAGCACGGCAGTATAATGAGTTATCTCCCCTAAGAGTTTTGAGATCAGAGTTACCATGGGAATTATAGAATGAAATTCCCTGAAATTTCTCCGATTTTCCTGACACATTGTGGTGAAATTCCTTGAAAGAAGATAGCTTCCCTGACTGAAGATATGCCGGGTGGTTTAAAAGACATGATTAGAAATAAGTTTTGGGCAGAATTTGTTGTTCGAAACGTCAAATTGATTATAGAAAACAAATAATATACCTTACCCTGCCAGATACTTCAGATTAAAATGCGCATACAATGCTCAGTAAAAGATGGGACGAAAATACTCACTCGCTTCCCTGAAATTTCCTGTTTCATTAAATAGAATTTGGCAACATCGAAGAGCTTATACTGCGCTCTTCCTTAGCACGGCGGAGTAGGTCGGCCGGCGGAAACTCAGAGATGCAGCTCGAGGGGGTGAAGACAGGAGAGGGGTGACAAAAACACGGAAAACAACCCTTGGGTGATTTTCAGGGCGGAGTAAATTGATTCCGAGGATGGAGAATTGCCGTAGATAGCCCTCGGGGTCCGTAGGAGGGGAGGGGGGACGTGTTCAGCATCAAGATGCACTCACGCCCCCCCCCACCCCCCTCCAACCCCTTTAAGGCGAATATTTTCGAGAAGTATTTGGCGCTGCCCCGAGATGAGCGCTGGAAACGCGTCGATGCATAAAACCCTCCAGGACCCGTCTTTGCATTTCTATTCCTCCGCCTGCCAACTTGAAGCTCTGGAAAGGTGGGAAATTAAGTACTTCATACTTGCGGAGCATCTTGCATTGAACGAGTGTTCGCATCTTGAAGAGCTACGAATCAAAACGAGAGAAACTACTGCGAATAAATCGTGACGCAAGGTCATTCAGTACGCTAAAATACCACTAGTTCCACACTTAGGTAAAACGTCGTATGCAGTGGCGTGGCGTGAATTGCGATACATCGATTGTTATGCCATTTAAACCTATGGAAAAGGATCGATAAACAAGGTGTTCGCACTGAACACCTTAATAATAAATTCTCTATCATAGGTTTAAATAGCATAACAATCGATATATCGCAATTCACGCCACGCCACTGGTCGTACGAGATTAGCGAAATTCCTCGGACACATCACAAATCTTCGGGAAAATTCGTAAATATTTATCTTCATTTGTCAGATAATTATGTTCGTACTTTGATCTAAATGTTCTGAAAATTTCAAGGAAAAAAATTCACAACTTTCTTTAAAAAACAAGAAAAAAAATCATAACTTTCTCCCAAAATAAATATTTTCTACGAGGAAATTTGGCAACATTCGAATGCTCATATGGCGTTTTCCCACACTCAGCCTACTAACAAGCGCGATAAATAAATAGTTCCTGATATTATAGAATCGTCTAATTTCCTACGATATACCTAATTTTTAGAGACCAATCCTCGACGAAAACTCGAGTGTCTTCTCACTTGATTCTCAGATTAAGAGTCATTATTCATCTTGTTTGGAGACTCCGTTTTTCCAAGAAATGCCATTTCCACTGATCTACCGAAGTAAGTCGACGAGAAACGGTGGGAGACCGGGATCAATGGGCAAAAAGGGAGCAGGAAATGTGAATGGCGTTACGACATTACGATACTTAAACACGATGCATTTCTCGAAATGAATCATTCATGGATTCTGTAGAAGAGACTGGCACGAGGTGATTATGCGTTTGGTCGTAGTGGTGGGCGATCAATTCATCGGCACTCAACCGAGATGCATGGAAAAAGAAACCACTTCACCGATAGTTTTTCGTACAACTCTTGCAGACTGGAGGAAACTAGGGGGTACGTCCCCTGGCTGCCAGGCGACCAAACCCCCAAGGGGTGTATTATGCTCTCTGTGTTTAACTTTGCAGGTCCCTGAGGGTAAAATTTCGAAACCTAAATAAAGCAGGCTTATCTAGGGACCGTCAACTATCAATAGCTGCAAAAGTCATGGGAATCGGCCCGATGGCACGCTAGAACGAACTGCGGCAAAAAATAAAAATTAAGGGGTTCAGAGCGCTAATGGTAATCAGGGTGTTTACGACAACAGGCTAGCCAAAAATCTGTACTTTTAATGTACTTTTTCAGTATATGCCCCTCGCTCAGATTGGGACAAATATGACGAAAAAATGTCGGACCTTCTTGCGGAATTTCTGCACTTTTTCAGTACTTACGGACCGCCCTTAAAAAATCAGAACTTCTTCCGGAAATTCCGGACTTGTAGACACCCTTGTGATGACGATGATAGTAACAAACTCAGGGAATAGTTCGGCGAGATTCCAACAGTTTCATACGAAAATCAAATATACGAGTTAAAATTTAGCAACGTTGAAATTTAGATACGTCTTTTCGCTTCTTCTCGGGAACGACGCCTTGGAAAAAAACATCACTGCCCCAGACATCTCGGTCGTCCAAGGAGGGGGAATTTCAGCGCCCATGGTTCAAGGGCATACGAAGACGAGACAGGTGTCTAACACATTGCCGGGAACCGCGGCGAAGGGAGGGGGGGGGGGGGGGCTAAGTTTCGAACCATGAGGGCGCTGAAAGATAACACCAGGAATCGAGTCTCCCCCGGAAGGCTCCGGCCGGAGTGGGGTCAGAAATCAACATCCCGCGCGGGGCCGAGAAAAAACAGAACACCGGATGAGATCGCGCTTCCCTGACCCCCCCCCCCCCCCCTTCGCAGGAGCGCGCCTCCAAGAATCGAAATTTCGGCCGGATCCGATGACAGATTCCGAAGTTTGAGCGAGAGGGCGAGGAATCAGAGCGTCGGGACTTTGATTCCGGAGGCGTGAGAAATCGGAGACAAATTATTTTAGGGAGACCCCCGAACTGATGGCATCCTATACGGTAAACGTCCGTTTCCGCGGTTAACATAAATATACGTGAAACTCGTTTTTCGGAGTGGCGTGGCGTGCTTTGCGATGTATCGATTGATCGGCCATTTAAACCTATGGAAAAGGATCGATAAACAGGGTGTTCGCAGCGAACACCTTAATAATCGATTCTTCACCACTGCTTCAAATGGGGATATATCGATAGATAGCAAGGCACGCCACGCCACTGATTTTCAGCTGAAAGAACGTAACTCCTTCCAAGATGGTAAAATTGATACACCATGAGGTGCGTGTGATGGATCGAGGAATCGCGGATTCGCGATAATTCCGCAGAAAACGGAGCCGCAGCGGCTGCAAAATTTTAAGAAAATTTTGCAGCTGCGAGATCTTTTCGCAAAATTGAAGCGCTTTGTGCAGAAAGGGCCTTCTTTTGTTGCGGTGTCTTAGAATCTCCGCTAACAATACATACATTGGACTACATTTTGCAATTTGGACCTATAGATTCTAGCCCGGTTCAAAAACAACGTATGTGCCATTAGTTTTTCTATGCACATAAGTGTTTTTACAGAAGAGCCGACATTTATAGTTCCAAATTGCAAAATGCAGTCCCATTATGATTAAAGCAAATGAATGGAATTCCTCACCACTTTCAATGTATTTTCCTCGTGATTTTACGATGCTGAAAACGAAAAGCGTCAGAAAAATCACGGAATATTTTTCTCTTTAAATTAGTACCTAGTGAAGATTTCGAGACACCGCAACTAAGAAATGCCCTTTTAGCACCCAACGCCTCAGTTACGCAGCTATTTTCCTCATTTTTCCGTGCTAAGGAAAAACGCAGTATAAACCTACGGACTTAACCGAACACGTGTTCAGCCTGAATCAGTCTGACTCGGAGGAGTTTATGAAACATAAACAGACGTCGACTCACTTTCCACTGGGCTACGGTTGGATAAAATACAAATCAGTTTAACTTGGGAATATTTTCCCCCTAATATTTCAGAGAAATTTATACAAAATTTGATCCAAATAGTGTGAACATTTCACGGTGAAATATTAATAATTTCTCTAAAAAAATAATGGTTAATTATGGGCAATTTTGCGACATCCGAAGGTTTATGTAGCGTTTATCTTAGTACAGCAGTGTAGCCTTTCCTAACAATCTCAAATTTTCTGCACGAGTAGAATTTCCACCTATCGTAAAAAAAACTGCCGTTAAGAATGTTCTTATATTCCCCATTTTTTTCGTTTTTACGAAGAAAAGAACTTTATCCTCAATTTACGTGCCCGGAAATCCACTTGCATGATGTAGATGCGAAAATTAAACAGAAGATTAATCTTCCCTATAATGACTCCGGTTCTGGACCCGCTAGGCCGTTGGCAGGAGGAACCTCCTCTTTCTTTGGCGGTAGTTAACCAGAAGTCGCAGCGCCGGCCCCCTTCGCGGATGGAACAAAGAGCACGCAACAATTCGCAGGGCGTTGATCTTGGCGATTTGAGCTCTCTATGGCCTCCGCTGCTTTTATGACCACCGTCTCAATTTTGATGTATCATCTAGTCTTGAGATCTACATCATTGCACGCAGCCTTAAAATCACATTATACAACTGTGCGACCGCGGTTAGATGGGAACTTACTTTAAACTATGTGCTCATGCGAGAAATTTTTGAATGGTGGAATTTTCCTAAAATTCACCGCTTATACTTGGAGACCTAAGAGGATCTGGTTCATCGATCCGGCTAAAATGGGGGGGGGGAGGGGGAGGATTTGCTATGACGATTGGCAGAACACCCCTAAAGCGCGTGAAGACGATGTATTTTAGCAAATTAGGTTATTTTGTCATATCTTCTCCAATAATGGGCCTGTTGCATGCAAGAGATACAGCCATGCGAATAGACATTTTAGAGGTTAAATGACACGAAAATTACGATGGTCACATTAAAAAAGTCTGAAATACACTCCTTACTGCGCAATTTGCGTTGTTAGAAACGCGCTTTTTCGAATTTCCCGCGTCTGGGGGCAGTTTTCTAACGGAAACAATTAACGGCAACTCGCGGCTATTTCCGGTCAACTAAAACTGACAACAACCTAAAAATCGGAGCTCGTGATATCGTGAAATGAAATGTAGAAGGATTGCATTGGATATTTAAAAGTTGATCGATTTGGTTACCGCATAAAGCGTATATGGACCACTATAAGAGATCACGTTGGGTTTGTAAACAAACTGAAGGAAAAAATAACAACAACAACAACGATTCGGCATCTTCCGGAAATCACCTAGCCCGCCGTTTGCTCGTTTCCGGTGATTAGAAAACTGCCTCCAGACGCGGGAAAATTGAAAAAGCGCGTTCCTAACAACGCAAATTGCGCAGTAAGGAGTGTATTTCAGACTTTTTTAATGTGACCATCGTAATTTTCGTGTCATTTAACCTCTGATAAGTCTATTCGCGCGGCTGTATCTCTTGCATGCAACAGGCCCATTGTCCAATTTAGAAAGAAAGGATATCCTCGTACTCGGTTTTCCGAGCAGCATCACTTTAGAGACGAAATTCACAAAATTTAAGACACCTGCAAATTCTCTATTGCAAAGATTATAATCAATGGACCTAGGAACTACGGGTTTGGCAAGGAACAAACGGGATGAGAAAGAGGACGGAGAAAAGAATTTGAGAATGAGCCGATCAAAGATTACGAAAACTATCAATTTGAGTAATCTTCAATCCCGTTTATGACTCCATGAGGAGAGGTTGTCTTAACTCTCAATTTACACGGTGTCTAGTTTTCATGGCAAAGCTCATTCCCTGATTTTTCCCTGATTTTCAGGAGCTCATTCCTGGATGAGAAACCAAAGTTTTCTCGGGGAAAGGAAAATAATTTTCCTGAGTTTCAAATATGAATATGGATTTTAATTAATCTTACAACCATTACTTTAACGCACATTCAAAATTTTAATTCAAAAAAATGTTCCTGATGTTGATATTATCTGGTCAATGAAAGCTTCTACATTATTCCCGGTTTCTGGAACAAATTCCCAGATTTTCCCGATTTCTGGAACAAATTCCTTGATTTTCCCCTGATTTTCCCGGTAAATTTTCGTTCCCTGATGAATCCCGGCTTTGTCCAGTTTTTAAAGAACTAGACACCATGGCTTTAAAGGAACTCTACCGCTTCCTAGAGTCCCTTTATACTGAGAGTCAAGACAACACCCCCTCATGGAGTCACAAACGGGAATAAAGATTACAGAAATTGAACGTTTTTCGTAATCTTTGATCGGCCCATTCTCAAATTCCTTTCTCCGTTCCTTCTCTCATTCCGTTTGTTCCTTGCCGAACCCGTAATTCCTCGGTCCATCCCAGATTATAATCTTCGCAATTGGGGAAAAATGTAATCTTTATTCCCGTTTGTGACACTGCGAAGGCCTAAAGTACGGGAACCAATCAGAAATGGATTCACATTGTCTTGACTCTCAGTATAAAGGGACTCTACCGCTTCCTATTTCTCAGCGTGGCGGCAAGCAACGAGCAACGAGTAACGAGCGGGAGTTGTGGACGGCCTGGCGGCTGGCCGGGGCGGACGGTGGGTCTGGGTCTGGGTCGCGGCCGGTCGGGTACGGTGGGGCAGAAGAGGCAGATCCGCGGAAATCCTCCGGGGTCGTCGATCGCACTCGCACTCGCTCGAGTCTCGCCGCTCAGCGGTACCGGCCAAGGCCCGCGCTCGCCTCGCAGTTCGCCATCGCGAGCATCGCCCGCTCCACCGGCCGCCACGTAATAGCGAGCGTGAAAAAAAGGCGAAAAAAAACCGGCTCCGGGAGAGTAATAAAAACCGGCCAGGGCCCAGGACGGGGAATCGCGCCGGAAGTTTTCTACATGAGCGCGTCGCGGAAATTTTGCGCAAAAGCGAATCCGGCCGAAGATGAAGCGATAGACATGCACGCTTTAAGGGTGTCTAGAACTTTTCGAGAGCAGACTGGGAAATAAAATTCTCATTCTACGAAACAAAATTCTACGATAAAAGTAACGCATGACGCCGGCGACAGAGAAGCGAAAAGTTAAAAGGAAGGGGGGGGGGTAGTCAGGGGGTGTCGCCCCTGATCCCTGGTGATTTTGTGATTTTCATTGATAATCGGCTGTTTCTTGCAAGAGATGCGTTTTTCTTCAGACAATTATAAATTTTCCTTATTAAATGGGAGGCTTACGCAAAGCTGGACTTATGTTAGAGCGGCCTCCACTCCTCTTTAGACCCAATTAGGCCATCAACTACCCCCTCCGCCAGTGCCTTTCGTGAACAGCCACGGTGTGCGTACAGAACCAGATGCTATTTCTACACACAAAAAAAGAAGACTTTTACCGGACTATTTTCTACAACTTACTACTTCTTTCTTTTATGTCAGCTGAAATGTTGTAAATCGGTGCCTCTCTAGCGAATTGAACTATTTTCTGTATTTATTATGGGAGGGGCAAGGGGGAGGGAGGAGCGAGTAAAGGGGCTATGGACCCGCGTCTCCTAGTTACGACGCCAAAGTGTCGTCGTTGAGGCAATATCCATTTTTATGCTGCGTTCTATGATTTTTTTCTTCTCTTTCCCTAGGACGACAATTTATTTGCGCTGCTGTTTTACTGCTTGAATTAGCATTCATTTTCTTCGTCTTCCTTCGCGCCTGTCCCAGTCATGCTCTTTCCTCCTCCGAGGAGGCCGCTCTCTTCTCTTGAGTTGTTGAGCACTCTTGTTTCTTTATTTCTTCTCCCGCAGCAATCCGTGCCTTCCGAGATGCTCTATTCGCATTCTAAGTATTGCGCAATTGTTTTGCTTAGCGCGGATATTAAGATTAAGAATTTCATTCTGGTGTAATTTTGCTGGATAAACAGCTTGCTTAAGCCCGTCATTGTGAAGCTAACCCACATTACTTATTTCATTATTTTTTTTTCTTTTTATTTAAAGAAAGGAGTCGAACTATCTCATCAAATGAACCTAAATGAAATATAGCCCTCCTTCTCTGAGATAGTTATATATTCTAGCTGGTCGAAGAGGAGGTGAGAGCAGGGTGTCTTATACAATTTCATCACGATTCTCCTGATTTTTTTTCTCGTATTTTGAACAAATTGTTTCGTTTTACACGTATAAATTGACACTAAACGTATTTAATGAATTAAATCTCACTTTTACTTTTGCATGTGCTAACCGCATACAGTTCATACTTTGAATTTCCTGATCCATTATCGACTTTCCTGATACCATAAAATTTCCTGATGATTTCCGAGATTCACTGACGATAGACACCCTGGCCAGAGGTTGTCTTACGGGTGGCTTACAAAGGAAAAAGGAGGGGGTCAAAAAGTCGGTTGAAATGCTTTACGTAATACTTAAACAACCCCTTATCATTTGAAAACTGGGGCAGGAAGAGACTCCCGTGCTATGGAAAAACGCTGTAAGAACATTCTACGTCTTCTAATTTTCTCCGAGAAAATATTTTTCTTGAAGAAAGTCATGAGTATTTTTTCTTGAAACTTTCGTTAATGATAGATTATATAGTAATATAAATGTATCTGAAAACATCAAACGACAGAATTCAACAAATTTCGAGAAAATTCGTATTTTCTTTGAAGAAATTTGGCAACGCCCGAAAGTTCATACGGCGCTTTCCTTTGGCACTCCGGAGAAGGGGCGGACGTTTCCGTGAGGAAAACGGCGGAAGATCACGTACATGCACTCGTTAAATTTTTGAGATATGGTAAGAGTCTCATTTTATGCGGAGTGATGAAAGAAACTAGGGATACAAAGCTGCTGTGTGCTTTCTAAGCAGTATCACAGATCTAACGGGAGGATCGTCAAGTATTGGAAACAAACGCACAGAGACGTCGAGAACCTCTCCACCGGTGCTTTTTGAACATAGGTACTGATATCGGATATGTGCATCTGAGAATAGATTTTCCTACGTAAGGCCTTGTCCACACGAGCGCGGTTCGCGGAACTTATTCCGAGGAACTTGTTCCCGAACAAGTTCTAGCTCAGTTAAAACTTATTCCTCCAAAACCGAACTTCCCCGTACTCCGAGCTTCTTATATTTTTTCTTATGCGAATTGTTTGTTTGGTTTTTTAACGTCCTTTACATGTCTTGACATTATTTTTGTTACTTTGGCGGCCGTAATAATCTATTATTTTGCGATAATTGTATAGTTTTATGAAGTTCCGGTTCCAGTTCGGCGAACTCGTGTGACGCATCCTCGTTTCAAGGATAAGTTCCGGAATGAGCAGTTCGTCGAATAAGTTTCTCGAACCGCGCTCGTGTGGACAGGCCTAAGGTACACGTAGAAACGACGGAATAGACTACATTTTGAAATTGGGAACTAATTTCTGGCTCATCCAAAAGCCACCTAAGCGCATAGAGAAACTAATGTTACATACGTTGTTTCTGGACTGAGCCAGAAATTGTGGTTCTTAATTGCAAAATATAATTCAAGTGGTATGCCACCTGCCACCCACGCGCACTTTTCAATAAATTTCCTCATGATTTCTTTGCCCTCAGCCTCCCTCGAATCAGGGCTGCCACAGAATTTAGAAAATAAAATTCCCTGACACATATTGGTGAAATTCCCTGACGATTGAAGATATGCAAAATGGCTAGTAAGTAAGACATTATTACGAATAGTTTTGTTGGCAGACAAAATGTATTGTTCGAAACGTCAAATCCACCATTCCAGACAGCGAATAGAGGTGACCCAACAATTATCCCTGACATTTTCCTCATTTTCCCTGACAATTCCAGGTTTACACTGGATTTTTAAAATTCTCCGACATTTCCCGGTATCCCCTGCCTCCTGCCTGGCAACCCTGTCAAATGAAAAATTGATATCTTCAGATTGAGGGGTCCACACTGCCGTGCTAAGGAATAACGCCGTATGAACATTCGAGAGTTGCCAAATTTCCTTCGATAAAATGTTCAGTTTTGAGGAAAGTTATGCACATTTTTCCTCGAAATTTTCAGATATTTTAGAGTACATTGCGTACAAAATTGTCCGAAAATGTTGGGAAAAAATATTCAAAATTTTCCCAGTAAATTCGGTTTTTATTGAATGAAACTTGGCAACGCCTGAAGGCTCATACGGCGTTTATTCTTAGCACGGAAGCATAGAGCGGTTGCAAAACACGAGTCGACGAGACGATACGGTCAATCCTCGGGAGCTTTCTGGACGATTTCAAAACAAGGGGGACTCTCTGCTGGCTGTAGGGCCTGCGAAACTCGATGCGGTGTCACCCCGATAACGGTTTTGTTATCTGCTCCGATGTCGACAACGCTAATGCGCCGCAGTGTGCTGGCACTGGCTCCCGGGAGCCCGGCCCCCCTTCCCCTGGGGGGATCGCGAGTCCCTGGGCCATGTGCGCGAGGGAACTGCGAACAGGAGACTTCGCTGCGACGGACGGAGCGACGACGCCAGGCGCGGAAGAACTTCGCTGATTGAAATATCCGCGGAATGCAGAGCTATTACACAAAACTGCTCGTAAGACATAGTTGCCGGTGCTGGAGGCAGATTATTCCAGAGCCACGAGTTGGAGCTTGCCGTACGGTGGAAAATAGCACTGGAAAAAAAACACATTCGATCTAGAGTTCAGACTATTGAAAACATTGACAAGAAAAAGGCTCTTGATTCAATCAGATTTAAGCTTAAATCAAAAGGAAATCCGCTCAAATTAAGAGGCTTGGTTCTTGATTTAAGCTTAAATCTGATTGAATCAAGAGTATTTTTTCTTGTCGATGTTTTTAAGAGTCTGGACTCTAGATCCATTTTTTTTTTTTTTTTCCAGTGAGACCTTCGGGAATAGACTTTTATCCTCACCGGATGACGACCATCGGTGACGTGTTGAGTAGTCTACTCGACGGATCAAAACCAGTTTGAAAATTCCTGGGGTAAAATGTCCGATTAGAAAGCAAACACCTTCCAAAACGAACTCTTCCAAAATTAACCCGTATCCGTTACTGCTTTCAAAAATAAAAGCGGACTCCATCTAATTTTTTTTCTTTTTCGATTTTGAAATTTTTGTGGTACTGTATGTACCAGTGAATGTATTCAGTAAAATGCATACGCAAAAGAAGCGCGATACAGGTAAAACACAAACTACCCTAGCGAAACGGAACCGTAAAAATGCGTTGCGTGAAAGAATCTGAGCGCTGGAGGATATTTCTGAATAATTTTTTTATATTCATTTGTTTTTTTTTGCAAAATTTGGGAAAAACCAAACCAACTTTGCGGAGCCAGGAAAATGAGGAAATAAAGAGGAAGTGTCGAAGTTGAAATTGCGATTTACTTTCGCTGCGAGGAACAGATGACGCAGGCATTGAAGGGAATCTAGGGTTGTCCAACAAACGCCTCTAAGAAGAGAGGGAAATGGGTTGAGGACCTGATACTCGGAGAAAAAAACCTCGTGCGTGGGACCCGAAGTTTAGGTCATATGTTTCTCTGAAGTTGTAGGATTGAGCATCTGAACACTTAAGGTCTAGCTTCCGAGGTTCGGATCACCCATCTGAAACTTCAGTTCTTACATCTGAAGTACTTCAGATGTGAGAACCGAAGTTTTTCGGATGTGAGAACCAAAGTTTTTCGGATGTGAAAACCAAAGTACTTCAGATGTAAGAACTTGGTTCGGATGTGTGATCCAAACCTCAGCAGCTGGACCTAAAGTGTTCAGATGCTAAATCCGAAAGCTTCAGAGATCCATATGACCTAAACTTCGGGTCCCACGCACAAAGTTTTTTTCTCCGTGTACGGAAAAGAGGAGATGCGAAAAGACATCCTCTATAATGCGGGAAAACAGAAAGACCCACGTTTTTAAACCCATAAACGTTGTCCCAGCAGCGTCTAGCGATCCAGCTTCACGTTGAATGACAGGAGCATCGTGGAACTGCGAGCGGTGATTGACAGCGGGTTCTACGGATCGCGGTTTTAGCGGGTGGGGGGGGGGGGGGGGGGCTTCTGGAGGGCGCGCGAACGAGGGAAGTCGCGGAAGGCGAAACAAAAAGCTCAACTGTTGAATGGGAGCGGCGCAATTGAAGGGAGGGGGAGCTAGGGTGATCGGAAGAGAGGGGACGGGGGAGTTGAACAACTTGTTGCGTCTCGGATTGTTGCGGGTGTACTGGTACTGCACTGCACACTGTGCTACACTCCACTGCACCACTGCGGCCATTATGTAGACTTCCGCCGCACAATAGGGTTTTGAGCCTTTTCCACTGAGCTGAAAAGTTTTCTCAGCTTTGACAAGCTTACATTGTACTGTGAGAGCTGGTAGAGATCGGATAATGCGTGAAGCGCGAGGGGTTGAGGACAGGGAGGCGACACGGTGCATTATGAGGGGTGAAGAACCCTGCAGTTTGAATTGAGGATACAACATGACCGAGTATCTACATTTCTACATGGAGAATTTAACTGAGAATGAGGATAAACTCCTTAAGTGAGGCACCACACCAATATTGTAGTCTGAACTTACAATTAGAGAGATTCTTTAGAGCTTTTTAAGGTCGTTTGAGACAAAACTAACTCAAGTATCTTTCTCTGGGTTCTTTAGAAAGTAATTTTGGCAAACATTTTTTTTCTACATAAAAAAAAGGAAAATCTTTCAGCTACTTTTGGAAAGTTGAACCTCGCGTCTTCTCATCAAATGAAAAAGAAAAATCCTGGGTTTTTCCTGAGTTTCCGGGTTATTTAAAAAAAATTTCTGGCTTAGTTTTTTGCTGCCTATCGCTATCATAAAATGGTACATTAGCAGACTCTCCTTTAACCAAGACCTACACCTACAGCATCACTGCAATCTGAACTTGGAGAGCTTTTTCAAGGTGCCCATTATTTTTTAACTTTGAAAGATCCTGAAATTTTCCCGATTTTTTCAGATATTTCAAAAAAAATTCCTGATTTTTTTCGTTTTGAAAATCCCTGATATTTTCCTGATTTTTCTCGACTCCTGGCACGGTAGGCAAAAAGTAGTAAGACTTTCTCCGCTGAGGAGATTCGCGTACCAAAAACTCTTGATAAAACGTCCGACTTTTCCGATTTTCCTGACTTTTTTCTGATCGGCCAAAATTCCTGATATTTTCCGGTTTTTCCTGATGCTAGACACCCTGTTGATACAAACTGAGGAAATGAAACTGGTGGTAGAATCGGGCTCATATTGTCCATTTTTTTCATACACTCTCGGCCATCTTTATTTCGCCGAGGAGTGACCCATCGAGCGACGGAACGTAATCGCCCGATATGCTTCTAGTTCATTGAATGCCCCCCGCAAACCCCGCCGTCCCCCCGAGACAGAGACTATCATCCTCCGAGACGGCCGGCGTCACTGCACTACTTAATTCAAACGATACGTGTCACGCAACTTTAACAATTTAGAGGAAACACAAGTGCGGAGAGTCGTAGTTTGAGACTTAATCAGGAGGGAGGGATACGCCTTCATCAAGACGGCAGGAGCTTTTCAGTCCTCGCTGAAGTATTTTCATGTCGGATTGTCGCTGATCATCTTGAAATATTCTTACACGGAAAAAAATAGTGTGCTGATTTAAATATTGCTAAAAAAAAGTGAACTGCAATAGTTGAAAAGTGAAGTTGACTGCAATATTTCAACGTAGATTTCACAAAAAAATTGCTACTTTTACCACTAATTTAAGCTGCTTTAACCATGGGGGTGGTTAAAGTATCACTATTTTCTTGTAAAATCTACATTGAAACGTTACGTCACTTTTTTTTAGCAATTGAATTGTTAAATCAGCAATTTAATTTTTTCCGTGAAAGCATATTCGAAGTCGCATCAAGTTAAGTAAGAGTTGGTTTAAAACTTCGTGTAAATTTAGCATTGGCGGATCCAGCGAATTGGAAACATCGTTCTACTCCATTTAAATCTGCGGAAATGTATCGATTCTTGGAGAGGCCAGGTTCGCCACCAAGAATCGATTATTTAACATAGGTTTAAAGGGGAGAATCAGGTGTTGCCAAATTGCTGGATCCGCCTCTGAATTTAGGCACGAATAGTTACAGGTGTGAGGAAATCTGTTACAGAGATCAATCATCTGAAGACTTTAAATCTAAAAATATTACAAGCAAACTTACAAAATGCTGCCGTGAGCATTGATATTTTCAAAATGTCAAGACCATGAAATTGAACTCACCTGCAACAAAAAGAAAACAAAAATCATGTTAAAATTGGCATTAATTATGGTTTAACATGGAATGAAAATTTTAGCTGAACAATAAGTCAAAACAGTCGTTTCTAACTATCTTTAAAAAAGGATAAGATCCATCGCCCCTCCCATACGCGATTATAAATAACGGCATTTTTTAAAAAATATTGAAATATTTATGTGCACATAAATATTTACCGAATGCTTGTAAATCTTATCCCAATGGTGGCATTGGTTAAAATTTTCCTACTGGGGTGAAACGGACTTGAAGTGCACATTATTAATCGGAAAATGGACAAGCGAGATTATTTTGGACTTCCGTCGAATATTTTTGTCATTGACACCTGTCCGGATGAGTAAAAACTTACTTTCTACCCTGATCGTTACTTGTCGGTTAAATAGCCTCAAATATTTGCAATTTCCCAGATTAAAGATAGAAATTGTGGACGTAGCGTTTACAGGAGCATGAAACTTTATTGACCGAAGAAGATGAATTACGGTCAATCTACCGTGAAGACTGAAGACGCTCCATTTCATGATGAAAAATCTTCGACGCCCGATGAAAAACGGGGAATTCTTGAAACATTTGAGTTGTAACCTCCTGACCAAGTTATATTTTCTTCGACAGGCATAAACAGTATGAGCACCTCTTTTTACTAAAATTCAATCTGGAGAATTGTGCCGATGCCATCACTGCTAACGTGTTCATTTCAATAACCCGTAATCTTCAGCACATAGAGATCCGACCCAAACACTGAAAACAATGTATTTCAAGCGGGGAAAAAACACTTAAAGAAAAAGAAGTTCGATCGAACGAGAAGAACGTCCGATATCCCGTACTGATCGAACTTCCCGGTTTGTCAAAGCAAAATGCCGGTCCGTAGGATCAAACTTTCATCAGTTCGAATTTGATCAAGGTGATTGATCTTGAGTGCCGAACTTTCGGTTCGTCAAATTGTAAATTTGGTTGGACAAATCGAAAGTTCGGTTCCACAAACCGGTCCGACAAGTGTACGATTTCGCTTGCATATATGGTCAACGAGTATTATAGGTCCTATATTTCGGATTTTAGTTCTAGAAATCAAAAGTTCGGTTTAACAAACCGAAAATTTGGTAAACGGAGAGTTCTTCTGACTAACTGAATAGTTGGATCATTACGAAAAACGGAAAGTTCTGCTCATACAATCGGCCTTTTTTTTCCAGCACCGTCTTCAAAGATAAATATCAAATCCAGAAACATGAAAAAAGAGCGAATCACTATGTAAGGTGACGAGAATAATAGTGTTGAGTCCACATTATTTCGCGAGGAGAGCAAAGCCAAAAATTTCAAATATATTCAACTTGAGTAAAACATGTTTTAGCTCTAACAAAACTATCTAAGTACGTCCAATTGTCTAGGGGCGTACTTGGCACAGCGACCACAGCGAGAGCGTGCCGGCCGTCGCATCGCGGTAGAACCGCCTCCGAAACTCCGTTCGGGTGACAGTGATCCACACCCAACAATTTAACTCAGTAAGCTGTCATGTACCACACTCGGCGTCGTCAAGCCCGCGGTCCGGGACACGGCGTGATAATAGCATTGCCGTGGTTCGGCGTCAATCAGGAGCCATGGTCAGGGCGCTCGCGGGTGCGGGAAGATGATGGATGACGACGAGGGGGGTTGAAATTAAGGGAGGGGGCGGGGGAGCAGAGCCTCTCCAGACGAAGGTGTGGAGTCGAGGGGCCTCCGACGGCCGGTCAACAGAGGCAGCCCCCAGAGCTGCCGATTTTAGGGCATGGGAACAGGTTGCTCGTTCGAAACGAAAAAGCAGCTAAATTTCATTTTCACTCGTAGGACGCAGGTTACGCTGGGTGTCTCGCTTTTAGGGTGGAAACTTAATATTGACCGCCCCTCGCTATTCCAGGTTTGATAATAGAAGTCTCTTCCGCCCTCCACTGAAATGATGAAGAATTCTCCAATATAAGCATATGACAGCGGAGCAGAGAGTGTCATTCAGCCGAAATTTTGAAAATTTCCTCAAGTTTCACTCCGGAAAGTAGAAAAGGACAATAAACTAAAAATTTTTTGAGACGATTTTTCTTCAATGTAATATTGCTGTCATTTTTGAAATGAAATTGTAAATTCATCAATTATGAGTAGGAGCAACTAAAAATTTGACAAATTTATGTTGAAAGGAACTATGTTTCATGCAAAACCTATGCACATGGTTCCTCTTAGCATAAATACACGCCCACTGTTCCCGAGACATCACAATTTTAAAAAATTTCCCGCAGAGGCTCCCCAACCCCCCGTCACAAAGGCAGCACCCCTACAAAAATTTCCCAAATCTGCCCATAACGTGGTCCTTGACTTCGCTAACAGCGTAAGATAATAAACGATGATTTCAACATTTTCCGATCCGGCTAGGACACAAACTACAGCTTCACGACGCGACAATGCTAATTCGCTAAAATGCGTCAACGCAATTTTTTCTTGACCCTAGGGGTATTCTTTCCTGGCTTACCCTCCTTTTCTCGGACTAGTCGAGAGGTAAGGAAAGATGACCCTGTAAGACTACCTTTCTACCCTCTCTCAAAATCGACCACAAGCTACTTGCTGCGTAGCTAACAGTAGAAACCAGCCACCGTCTACTTCCTTTCCCCGACGCTGGAATCGAAGAGGCAACGCGGTAGTACCGGCGGCCGCTGCTCCTCAACTCGGCACTGCCACGGTCGGATGAACCCTCCCCTGCCCCCCATCCCCCCCGGTCCCCCCGTCTATTACGTGGCCTTCGAGTTCACGGAATCCACTCCGCGCCGCTCCGGCCGGCCGAGTGTTACGTTGAGACTCTTGGTTGCATCCCGGCGGCGGCGACGCGACGGTCGGGGACCTGTGCCCCTGCCCCGTCGCGGCGCGGCCGGTGCGGTCGGTTGCGCAACCGAAATGGGTAATTCACGGTTGCACCGCGCGCGGCACGCTTGCTCCGCGACTCCGCGCTGACCCCGGACCGGCATCGTCGACCCAGACCCAGAACGTGTCCCCCTGCCTTTTTACGGCGCGGCTCGTCATACCGTTCGGTTCGATGACGTGACCCAGGTCCGAGGCGTGTGACGTCACGGCGAGGATACCGTAAAGAGGATTCGCACGGTTTTTGACCGGTCGGTCGGACGTTGGAACCGTTTGGGATCTTGATGATGGGTACGTAATGACGCAAGATCGTCCGTTGAGTCGGACCATGAGCGAAATGGTTTCAGACTTGCTGAAGGCTGAGCATCATTGAAAAGGAGGAAATAAAGGAGGTGAATAAATCAAGAGGACTAGCAGGAGAGTTTCATAAAATGCTAAAAGAGGCGCGGCAAAATTTATCAAAGCGGTCGAAATTTTCGCCGGTAGTGCTTGGGGCCTTGCGAGCAGTTCCATCTGGAATGGGGAGAGGGGGGGGGGGGTATGGGCCCTGCCCTCGTCCGCCTCTAGTCCCCAGACTAAAAATTGCCCCATCACGAACATCGCGTATCGCTATGAGCTCGCGGCGACCAGCTGCGGAAGACACTGAGAAATTTAAAAAAAAATTGGGATTATAACTTCTAAAGATTGAAGGATAGCCTAGAGAAAACACGGACTGTTTTAAAGGCAAAACCAGTACTTGTGAATGGACATTGAATGGACTCGGTACTTAAAAGTTGCCGGAAAACAAAATGGAAAAAAAAATTTAAATAAATAAATGCATTGCTAGCATATTCCTTCGGTGTCAGGCAGGGCATCTGCAATCTAAGGTATTTGTGATGCCAAATTCTCAGACTTTTAAGGCTGCTTATGCGACCCTTCGAGTGAAAAATGATGGGATATTGCTACCTAGGTGCAAAGAATTTCGACTGTAGGGTCGGTACCTAGAGTAGAAAAGCAGGGTTGACTTGTGCTAAGGACGGAATGAGATTAACCCCCGTGGGCTTTTTTAGGTTTAAAAAGAGAAAAAAGAACGAGTGAGAGTATCTGTTTGGATGGCGCCACAGAAATATATAGTTTCCCCTAATTTATTCATCTAACTGTGCGTGGAAAGCCGAGAAGAAACTAGTGGTGCAACTGCAACGGTAAATCTTATCCAGGTTGCCGCGTTGGGGACGGAAAATGAAAATGCATCCAGAGCATTACACTCCAGTTAAAGGTGAGCCCAACACCTTTAATTTCGGGTTAGCAATGATGAAAAAGGGATGCAATGATGCATTTGCACTGTTGCCGGTCTGAGTCGATGCTTACATTTTTCCGACGAACGCAGTCGCGAACGCGAGGTCGGGATGCTTCCGCAACCCTCCGATACCACCCGCAATACGCGTGATGCGGATGGTATCACAAGCGCCGTGCGATGGTACTGCGTATTGCCTAATTTGCGCCTTGACCGATAGCGCTTACGATCGTCCGAATTTGAAGAACGATTTGAACCGCAAATCCTCTCGACTTGGCGGCCGCGCGAGAAATCGAGCAAAGATAATGGAAAATTGGTCTAGAACTTCTCATTTCCGCAAGGATTTCGCCGCGGACTGTGTGGATTATTCAATGAGAAATTAGTTTGACTACCGCGTTACGATTCAGAATCGCGGGTGAGCATACTAAAACACGCAAGTGCTTCCTTATGTAGCACCCCGTTTACAGCCCATAGTAAATATGTACATATGTTAGAAATAAAATAAATAAATTAGAAAGCACAAGAAATGAAATTCGTGAGGAAGTTGTAGAGGGTTCTTGAAATTTTTGCAACATCAAGAAAATAAGACAGGTGAGATATAATTTCTGAGTTAAGACAAGTTCAGCAACCAGTGTAAAACAATGTCTTTTAGTTTGTTATCAATTGTTCACTGGAAAAAAACACAATGGATCCGGAGTCCAGACTCTTAAAAACATCGACAAGAAAAAGTACTCTTGATTCAATCAGAATCTAGCTTAAATCAAGAACCAAGCCTCTTAATTTAAGCGGATTTCGTTTTGATTCATGCAAAAATCCGATTGAATCAAGAGTATTTTTTCTTGCCAACGTTTTCAAGAGTCAGGACTCCAGATCCAATGTGTTTTTTTTTCCAGTGTTACCACTGAAATCTGTAACCTTGTTTGAAATTAAATTATGGCTTTTGTGATATCTACTTTGTGACCCTGACGATGAAGCGTTTGCTTCGAAAAGCTTCGGTCAAAGTTTGTTAATAAAATGTAAGTTTTTTTAAAGAAAAATTTTACTTTATTTCTAGCACTCGGCTACACTCCTATAATACCATAATACCATGAAGTTAAGAACAGAATGGACAAATTACAAAGCTGTATGCAATAGCTGGAAAAATGTTCCTAATAAAATTCCACCATAGGTCTAGTCGATGTATTTACCCTCGCATCATACATACGAACAAAATCGCAATAAGCCTTTCATTCTATCCCACGTCGAACATGCGGGCCGAGAAAACCGGAGCCTCGCGAAACACGACGAAGCCGAATGGAGGTTAGAGGACCCATAAACCTAGATTAAAATACGAGCAGGTCAAAATAACCTCCATGAATCATTCGCAGCAGTCATTTTCGTATGGATATTGAGTCGTTTCAGGAGGAGGGGGAAATTTCGTCCGCGATAAGAAGAAAGCTTAAAAGCTCTTTTGCGTGGCCTTTCATCCGAGCGGAGGGGAGAGCGGGCACTGTCATAGCAGGGCTTCACCAAAGCGATTCCTGTTCTCAATGGGAAACGCAAAGGCGCCCGGACCGTGAATTTATCGTCTTGTTTCGTGTTAAAATTGTCGGGACATTTAGCGGGGAGCGGAATTTATAATAAATGTAACGGAAGTCGCCCAGCGCCGACCGGAAAGTCGCGTGGACATGGCGATTGGCATCGTATCGCATGCTGGGGAAACCGAGGGTGCCACGACCGTCCTCTACGGAAAAACGCCGTATTAACATTCCAGCGTTGCCAAATTGCCCCCAATAAAATAACTCATTTCGCGGAAAATTACGGTCATTTTTCCTTGAAAGCACTAGTCGTCAGAGTAACAATTGCGAATCAAATTCCCTGAAAATTTCGAAGAAAAACATTCGCAAGTCTGTGAAAAAATTCATGTTTCATGGGAAACAATGCGGCAACATCCAAAAGCTCATGCGGCTTTTTACTCTAGCACGGCAATACACTCATGATATGTTGAGTAGAGGGGGATTTCCTACTACGAAACTAGAGCATTATTGCTTCACAAAATAAGGGGGAAACACGAGAGCTGACTTTTCCCAAATACTTCCGGCATCCAGAACTGCCCGGGACAACAAACTGAAAGGACGGATTGAACTACATTTTGCGATGAGGAACTACATTTTCCACCTCATTCATAAAAGTCCCAATCTGCATTAGGAAACTATTAACTAATGGCACATATCGACGGTGAAACTACCAAACCACGTATCTCGGTTTGCGACGTCGCAAACTTCCTGTCATACTTTATTTTTTAAATGAAAAACTACTTAACGTCCAGTCTTGAAAATTTTTGTGATTTTTCCTCTTCGTGCGGAGAAAATTCTGTGAAAAGTTCAAGGAATGATATTGATTTGGTTTACTTCAAAAAAATAAAATGTGAGCGTAGATTTTTAAACACCGCAAACGAGATACGTGGTTTGGTAGTTTCACCGTCGATATGCTGTTTCTACAATGAGCCAGAGGTTGTAGTTCCTAATTGTTGCAGAAGGTAGCTGAATGTCAAACTGCGCAATAAACTTCGCTAACAGTAATTTCTCGTGTATTAATTGCTTTCAATACTTTATCTGCACCCCTGAGCCCTGAAAGCTAAAACGGACGCTAAATAAAATCATAAAATTCCAAATTGACATGCAACGCCTCAACTTCGGTTATAATATTAGGGATTTCCTGCGACTTTTCCAATTTTTGTTTCCTAAAATCTTGACAAGTCATTGATACCAATAAATCACATTGACGCAACTTTCTTTTTTCGGCACTTCTGCTTGAAAATCAGATTAAATACTTAGAAAACATATTAAAGCTTCTTGATGAGTTAAATTTTCCTTTTAGAATAACCCATACAGATCTTAATTTAAACGCAAATAATCGAAATGACGGAGACAAGCAGGACCCCTAACCCACCGGGTCGATTCATCGATGGTTATCGATTAACCTCGATCGATAAATCCCTATCTCATTGTTAGCCATGCTCTTTATCGATAAAATCACTTAAGAACCATACAAAAATCTAGGCGCAGATTCACCATAATAATCCGCGACCCAATACACGATCTTGGGAAACGCGCGACAGACAAATTGTGTAGTCGCAACCGAGATACGCCAAAAGCACTACACAGCGGTCCAACATCCCGGGGTCGAATCGGCAAACGCAAGACACCAGGGTAGCGCGGGTGGCCGACTGGCGCCTCGCTCGGGGGCGCGCGGGGCTCTCAAGACTCGGGCGTCGCGACGCGGTGCGCCCCGGGAGGCACCGCGACGCTTTTTCAGCCCCCTCCGACGCGACCCGACGGCCGTGTCCACGAGCGCGCCTTGATAGATTGTTAAGTTTTATTGATAGCCGCCCGTCGCCGCCAGATCGCTGCGGACCCGCTGCGGTACAGCTTCGGTTATCTCTCCCTGCGACAACCCCGTAAGCCAATCGGCTGCAGGTCTCCGTTTCACCCCCTCATCCCCCGTCTCCCTCCCTTGTCTAATCCGGGCTGATTAAATTCTGAAATCTGCTACCCGTGTCTCGTGCTCGGCCCGATCTTGTTATGTACCCATTGACCGGCCGTAATTTATGGCCGAGGAACTTGCGGGGCAGAATCGAGGCGTGAACGATCGATTATCGATACATCCCCATTTGAAGCTGTGGTAAAGAATCGATTATTAAGGGGTCCGTTGCGAACACCCCGCTTATCGACCCTTTTTCCATAGGTTTAAATGGGGATCAATCTTATATATCGCAGAACAAGGCACGGCTCCGATCTGGAGCCTCGCGGTTCGTTAAGATAGTCTGCGACAGGGATGACTAATGGAGATTTCGCAGGATCTCCATGGATTGCGGTTTGACTAACGTAACTAGTGTAGCTTCTCAGCACTTCGACTGAGAGGGAAAATGAAATTCTCTCAGTAAGATTTCATCTTACGAAGAAAGGTGCGATTCAATGAGATAACATTTACAACTGCGGAGACCAGACTGCATAATCGTCGAGAAGAAGGCGCCTTGTCTAACAGCCTCCACATTTTAAGAACTCTTTTTTTCATCCAAAATTTTTAGCTTTTTGCTGTTTTCGGGGGAAAATCAATCTGTCTCAGAAAATAATTTGAATTAAAAATTAAATTATTCTGGCATCTTCTTTCTCCAAAGAGAACTCGGCGATTTTCTGCAACGCGTAGAATGTTCACACACACACAAAAAAAAAACCAACACAATTTAAACACGATCAGTTTCCTCAAGAAGTCCAACACAATGCGCTGATTTATGCAGTTTTTATCTTTTGAACACACAAAAATTCCACAGGTAATGAGGTAAAATTGGTATCAACTCCCAAAATGGCAGTTTAAGGGGGAAAGTTAGCCTAAGTTGTAACGGCTGCAAAAACTATCATCCCGTAAGTTCAACATGTTCACACGTTCGCCAGATTTTCCATATTATTCACCTAGACTTTCTTTAAAATTTTCCACCAATTTCAAAAGTGATGACATTTCTCATGCGCCCACTCAGACGTGTGATCGGGCATCATCTCTGCCGTGCTGAGGAAGAAAGCCGTATGAACATTCGAGAGTTTCCAAATTTTCTTTGATAAAACATGTAATTTTGACGACATTCATGCATATTTTTCCTTGAAATTTTCAGATATTTCAGATTAAATTCAGTGCAAAATTGTCTGAAAATTTTAGAATAAAACATCTACAATTTTCCTAATGAATTCGATTTTCATCGGAGGAAACTTGGCGACGTCTGAAGGTTCATACGGCGTTCTTCCTTAGCACGGCAGATCTGCACCCCAGTAGAATCCAACAGGGCGCAATAAGTCTCTCCACTGGGGGGTCGTCCATAAATGACAACAGGCTTTTCCCGATTGTTTGGCCCCTCCCTCCCACCTACAAGTCATTTATGAACGACCCTTGACAGGACGAGCATTTTCCTCATCATGACGAGAAACTATCAAGGAAACGACTCTTTTTCCGGTAATGAATCCAATTTTTCTTTTCCCCGTCTATGGGTCGGTTTCCTAGCAAATCGCGAGCGATTCCCCTCGTCGGCACGGGAGCGTTCCACCGTTCCTCCATCGGCGGAATAAATGGGACGGAACGGAGGAGGCTGGCGCGGAAAACGGGATTAAAGGAATGGCATTTGGCGGAATATTAAAATCTCCATCTCTCGCGAGCTTCGGCGGTTGGCGCGCATTCCACGCCGGCGACGCGACGCAGCTTTGAGGCCGCGGCGCCCCGTGCTAAGGAAAAACGCAGTATAAACACTCAAATGTTGCCAAATTTATCTCTATACAATACGAATTTATCCGCGAAACTTGCGGGTTATTTCCTTTGAAACTTTCCAGAGAATTTTAATTGCGACTGGGTCTAACAAACCTGAAAATATCAGGGGAAAATACATAGAACTCTCTTCGAGAATAATTGATTTGCCGGGGGTGATTTGGCAACATTGGAGTGTTCAAATGACGTTTTTCCGAAATAACACGGTATAATATCCCAGTCCGGGGCCCAGAATGCTGGTGACTCGAGGCGTGGAATGCAAGGGACGGGGATTCAATCAGCAATGCCCTTCTCGGCGTTGAACCCTCGCAGCGTTCGCACCATGAAAACCGCCCGCATGTACGACCAGCTTAACAATTGAGCCATTGTGAGGACCAAGAATAAATTGAGCCACCTTTGGAACAAACAACGTATGATCTTTGCAACGGTGCTCGGATTGTATAGATTCTTTTTAAATTTGCAACTTGAGGATAAAGTGAGTTCGGTTCGAATTAGGGCCCGAAAATGTCCGATACTTAAACTCCTTTTTCTATGAAAATTATCAGTACATAAGAGCATCTGGTTTGCCGCACTTGCATATGAAGTTGCACAATCTGAGCAACGCTGCAGATCGTATACGTCGTTTCTTCAAATGGTGGCTCCGTCACACCCTAGCTGATACTATCCCTGCGACGTGGTAAGGGTAGTTGAACTGTTGTAAACTTTGCCTATTACTGAGATGAGTTTTCTGCGGCTTCAGATTACTAGAGTTTTCTTAACATTCTCGGGGTTTCCTCACATGGTTTCTCCTAAGTTTTCCCACACCTCTACGGTACGAAAAGCTAACTCGAGACACCAAAGTTGTAAAATGCTAAATTCGAGAATCTTGAATCAAATGACAGGAACCGCCGTAATTTAGATGCCTATCCGTAATCAAACTACGATTTTAAAACTGCAAACATTTATAGTTCCTCTTGGGTTCGACATTCAATGGCGTATTTCTTTCCAAAAACACCCCTTGGATTGTGGTATCAATGACCCAACTTAAGTATTTCGTTTACCAAGGTCCTCTATCCTATGGACGGGCACATTTAGATCGCATTTAGCAAAATGGAACCAGCTCGATTACAGTGTTGTAAAATTGTTGCGTCTTCATAATTATCTAAAAAAGTTCCTAGAACAGCAAGCTTTGGCATCCCACCAAAACAGTGTTAATTATATAGGAAAATAATTAAGTTAACTTTAACACTGTGCAAATATTTTGTATTTTTAAAAGAAAAGGAGTTTCACGACTTTGAAAACACCGTCATACGGCGCTGGTTCCTTTTGGCTAAATGCGATCCGTTGATCCTCAATCTTTAAACAGAGTCGCATGATACAGTCAGAAAATGCTACAAAATATGCTTCACTGGAAAAAATCACATTGGATCTAGAGTACAGACGCTTTAAAACATTGACAAGAAAAAGTACTCTTGATTCTATCAGATTTAAGCTTAAATCAAAAGGAAATCCGCTCAAATTGAGGCTTGGTTCAAGCAATTTTGATTTAGGCAAAAATCCGATTGAATAAAGAGTATTTTTTCTTTACGACGTTTTTAAGAGTCTGGACTGTGGATCCAATGGTTTTTTTTCCAATGTTCCAATCGCTGACTCCTTGATGATCCTCTTCACAGCTTCCCACAGACTCCCTGAGCGCTAACTCTGAGAGGGCGAGGCGGTGGGCTGGAAGGCTCTCCCCGCAAAAAAGATGCGCTGCGGGGGTTGCTAGACTCCGGGGGACGGGGGATGAAAAGCGAAGAAGAAGGATGATGCAGACAGGAGGAGAGGCACCTGTTGTTGCACGTCAAACGGCCCGAGGAGCGAGGGCGAAGGGTGGGAGCGCGGGGGAGGCGTTAGTCATGGTGGAAGACCAACAGGTTCCCCCGGTTCCCCGAGGGGAAACGGGAATGGCCTCGCATGCAACACTGTCACATCGAGCGTGAATACCTGGACGTCCCGCCATCCCGCCAAACCACCCTCCTATCTAGATCGACTGCCAATATAGGGCAGATTCAGATTATAAATGAAGAAGGGTCGCTCCCCACGACCCTTTTCTTCTTCAGTCTCCTGCGTGCCGATTATTGAAATTGATAGACAAAGCTATAGACAAAGATCACAAAAGCGATATGGAGGGAACCTATTGGTGGAAGCTGGTGGTTACAATGGACAAAGGCAGTAGGAATAGACTAACTAACGGCAACCCACGAGAAACCCGACAGTTAGTCTATCATTTTCTCCCTTAGTCTATAAGAACCACACATTTCAACCGATAGGATCGCTCCATACCCCCCATGTCTTCTTTGTCTATAGCTTTGTCTATCAATTTCAATAATCGGTCCGCAGCGGGCCACCGCTTCCACCGATAGGATCCCTACGCATCCCTTTTGTCCTCATTGTCTATAGCGTTGTCTATCAATTTCAATAATTGGCCCGCTGAGGTATGCGGGTACTGTGATTTTTTATTAAGAGGGTAACTCAGAACAGGGAAGCGCTTCTGCATGTCATTGAACGCAGGAGAAACGGCTGAATTTAATTTTCGTGCAACGGTTCAAATTTTTGCAATGACCCAAAAACATGAATGGAAAACTGTATGGTACGTCAGCGTGAAAAGCGGTTAAGTTCTGCTCTCTACAAACTGTCAGCGGTGCCTTAGTGCTTGCTGTTGTATGAGATTACAAAAAGTTCGGTGTTAAATAGATTTTTCAGAGACATCCTGGTTACGAGGGATGTTGCGACTTTCCTTTGAAGAGAAAACTTTCTTATGTGATTTTGGTTTAGCAACTTGATGGTGTGAATTTTACATCAGCATGACAAACTCATTTGGCAGACAGTACAAAAATAAATCCAAAGGAAGTTACACGAGCCACTACTTCGCTTAAGCGATTCTATCGAGTGCAAAGAAACTGATTCTAGGTATAGAAACATCTTAGTTAAGTTTTGGGCGCATTGAAAAATCCATCCAGAATAAACCCTCACTGGAAAAAAAAAACACATTGGATCTAGAGTCCAGACTCCTTAAAAACATCGACAAGAAAAAATACACTTGATTCAATCAGATATAAGCTTAAATCAAGAACAAAACCTCTTAATTTGAACGGATTTTCTTTTGATTAAAGCTTAAATCTGATTGAATCACGAGTCCTTTTACTGGTCAATGTTTTTAAGAGTCTGGACTCTAGATACAATGTTTTTTTTCCATTGCTCAGTACGAAAAAAGGGACCTCCAGAGGGAAAAATCAGGGGCACAGGTGCCTTTCTGAGTTCATTTGCAAAGCCTATGTTTATAACGGCTGATGGCGCTAAAGAATATACTTTTTAATTCTTATTTCAGTTGAAACATTAATTCATTCTTAACCTGGCAGAGTGCTGGATACCGTGATAATTAAATATGTACATAAAGTGGGCACGAATTCAGTACGATTTTACGGAAGAACTATGAGACAAACTTGTACTAAATCTACTTCATTGAAAATTTAGATAATAAAGTGGACAAAAAATAAATCAATGAGGTTGGTTACATTTTCTTTGCCGAGGAGAATTCGTTCAAGAGCGAAAAATTACCAAAACATGACTAAAATTCTTTCCCCGACCGACTGATAAAATTACATATTCAATTCCTCCAAGAGGTCTAGTGGCTGACCTTCCGACGATTTAAAATACATACTTTGAATCCCAATAACAAATCGTGAGATAGTTCCGACATCGCTCGTGAAAACCGCGGGTGAATTTTTGCCCGTGGCTATGTGGCAACAGTGCAAGGTATTCCGTGGAAAGAAAGAAAAGGAGTGCATGGAGAGGAATCTTTTCAAATAAAAAAAGAAGCTACTAGCCAATCCAAAAACATCACCTACGCTATTCCCGCAGCCGCCGAACAAAGAAGTGATCGCAAGTGATCGTTGCCGGGTTTCCGGTTGGAGGAAATTCCACGGCACCAAGCCCACAGCAGACACGAAATGCCAATGGTCGAAGACCTCTACAGCCAAAAAATATTTTTCAGACAATATTATTCAGACTAGGAGGGGGAGAGAAGGGAAAAATTAAATATTGATCCTGACTCTCGTTAAGATCAAACAAGACTCCCTCTTTGTTAGACCCAAATTTACAAACGGCTAAATGATCGAATTCTCGTGAGAATCAAATCGTCTCTTTCTTAAGAAAATCCCCCTCCCCCCCCCCCCGGACATCACCGAAAGATTGACAAAATGGCGAATTTACTATCATCATGATCCGAAGCTTAGCTGAACCTCGTTGCATTTATTGAAAACTGAGAATAAGTTGTCTTGCTCTTCAAAATTTTCTGAGATTTACCGGTTTAGAAGCAAAATACAATAAAATTTCACGAAAAATGGCAAGTTGAGGGAACCCACCTCCCGTGCAAACTTTCTGTTCGAAACTTTCTAAAAATTTAGTACAATCCTAAGATAACGGCCATGAAAATAAATATTCTACTTAATGAGAGACGAAGAGGAAACTCGACATTTGCCCGGTTCCTAAACCTAAGGCAATCCAACATCCTTAGACCCCCCATCCCCCACCAATTTCCGTCAAGACCGGCCACCCCACAATAAGTATGCCATCTTAAAAAATCAAACACCATTAATGACTGGGCGAATCAATGCCCGTGGAAACAGCTGAAAAGTACAAAACCGGCACCACGGTAAGCGAGGGAGGAAGCGTATAGGTGGTTGGTGGCCGTAACTTTACGCGGGTCCTTGGCCATTCCCAGCGTCCGGTGGCCCCTTCCCGTTGCGGCCGGCCCCTGCCGCATGGAATGACATTTCAAGCCGCCGATCGGCTAGCAGGGACTTTCCTGGAATGCCGCAAAAAATGCGCATCGGCTCAAAATGCATCTCGGCCATCGCTGCGCTTTAAAGGGAATTTTCCTTGAACGGCTTCTCGCCCGTGATAAAAACAAAGTCTACAAAAAGCTTGATTGAACTATTGAAGCCTCGATACTAGTATATGCGCTTATTTTCGAAAACTTTTCCGTGCCTCTAAGGAGGTTCTGTGGCTGAGGTCCATCTTATTTAGGGACCAGACTGCGGTTGAGGTATCACATCCCCTAAAGTCCTAGAAAAAAGCGAGACAAAATCAAATTCTTAGGATAACGTCCTGATCGTCCTGCCCTGCAAATTCACAACCGAAAGCCCCCCCCCCCCCCCCCTCGCCCCTTAAAAAACAAACCAAAATTTTTTTTCAAATCAAAAGAACCACATTCTGAAATTACGTAGGTGAAGCGGAGGAAGGAGGCATACTGCATCCTTTATGAAACGTCTGAACAAAGCCGCCGCCCCCCCCTTCCAGATGAAAAACATGGCCATAGCTCATTTGCTTGATACATACTTTTAAGGGATAGCGTCGGAGGGGGGGGGGGGGGGGTTTCCCTCGGAAAAATACCGAAGTAGAAATGAACCAAAATCCACACCCTCTACACGTGACGTCCCGATTTCGAAAGCTACGCGTTTCGAGTGAGATTGCGCAATCACAAAAAAAGATTTGCAAAATAATTGAATAATCCTGTTCTTATTATCTCATCACGTGACTGGTACGTGCAAACCCGCAGACTTTCCTCCTCGGAAATTTCCCGGTTCTCATTTTTCAAAAACAATCCCTTCAGACAATAGAAACGGGTCCATTGTCCCGAACTACACAAAAAGGGGTGAGCAGGTAAAGGGTCAAAGCCCATTCGGAAATTTTTCCCATTTTCAGTTGAAATCGAGCATGGGCCCCCTGCGGCTTGATATCAGTTTAACTTTAGAACAGTCTACGACTGCAAAACGCGAAAGTTCCCTGATTTACGCGACTGTAACAACGAAGATTAACATCTCTCAGACGCCCGTCTCTACCCTTACATTAAAATTTTCAAAAATTACCCAGACCGGGACTTTCGGAAGATTTCTCGAGGACGCGACAGTATGTGCGGTAAGTCTGCATTGATTTTCACCTTACTTTACAGTGAGATTATTGAAAGGACGCGAAATAGCTCGTAATACGTAAAGATCGTAAATCAAAGGTTCAAGAAACCCATTATTCACAAGCGCTAAATTCTCAATTCAACTCAGCTTATGAATACTCTCAGCTTGCTATTGAAATAATCTATTAGATACAGAAATTCAAGCCGTGGAAAAAATCGTAAAAATAGTGAGATAACCATAAAGTTCTGAGCAGTCCTGATTTTCCTGTTCTCGAATTTTTTTTTTTTTTTTGTAAATATTTCTGAATACATTTACTTACTTCTACCAACAATTTTTTTTTTTTTAAATTAACCCTAGATCAAAACCAAAGACAAGCACATAAGTTAACTTTTATTCTTAGGTGCTGGGTAAACCCCAGAAATCTTAGCAGAGTAATACGTAAGGATTCCCATGACAGACGGCGGCAATCCTACATACTTAACTTTAAAGTCTCTTGCATACACGAAAAAGCAAAACTAGACTTTCTTCAGACGGTATCAAACTAAAAATTTGTTCAAAAATAACGAATCTTTTTCGTTTTTGGCAGCAAGGGCAGTGCCCACGAACTTAAACTCATTTCCCATTTTGGACAACATTCAACCGATGAGCCCCTCGCACAAATCTAGCTCGAAGAAAATTCTGGTTTCATCTCCCAACCTGAAATCTAAACCTGGCCGTTTCGGCAGAAAATTGCCAACAATTAAGATTCGACCAAATAGACTAGTGTCAAATTCCTGCTCCTTTCTCGGTTAATTTTTAAATTGTTCATAGATTCTGATTCCAGCCTAGCACACCCAAGACAATAGAATCCCACCTCAGAAAACCTTTCGATGATGGCAGGCAAACTCCATAATTTCAAAGGACCAAGGATCAAAATTAACATAGAACCCAAAACAGGAGCTACATTTCAAGAAGTCAAGTTAGTTTTCTAACTGGCAACGGATCCTTGTGGCAAGAAATCCAACGCGGTCCTCTTCATCAGAAAGCACTCAAACTTTTTCAAAGAATAACAGAAAATCGAACGTGGTCGAATGTGGATGATTTTCAAAGTCTCGCACCTTTAGAGGCACGAATGAAAAGGGGCATAGAACAGTTTCAAATTGACGAACTAGTTGCAATATGCAATACAGGAAAAAAATCTTGACAACCATTTCATAATAATGAAAAGAGTAGTCGACTAAAAGTCAAAGGCAATTGCAAAAAGTTTAATAATAACGCGTTCCCGAGTTTAATGAATTTTTCAGCGCCAGCCACGAAATAATTTTCCGGTTTGATCGAAGCTACGAGAGTCTTGAATTGCATTCCCTAACCGTATGCGAATTAATTAGAGATTCCTGGGAAATACTATCCGGAAAAATGTGTTATGAGTTTCGAAAAAGGACTTCTAGAGCTCTGGCCAATCTATTTGATTTCAAAATCCCTTTGGTTTTTTGGATACTCAAGTCCTGTGGGTAGAAAACCCCGAGGATGAATTTAGAGACCATCCTTCTGGACCCCCATCTACTACTTCAGAAGATACTAAACGAAAAATTTTGAAAAAGCGAGACCACCCTAATGAAAACAGAACTTGCTGAAGATTCCTAAGCACGGCATTTGAAAGTTTCTCAGAGTTTTAAAATCTCTACCCTACGTATTCAAATGTTGTTAACTTTCAAAATGCATCCCTTCAGAGGAGAAAAAAGTATTCTGAAATAAAACGGTGAAACAGAGGCTCAATTAACTTTGATAACGCACACCAAATTAGATACAGCCCACTTCTTGATGAAAGCTTTAAAATAACAAAGTACATAAGACCTCAAGACAAGGGAAGGGTTGGAACGTCGAACACAAAGACATTACATCTACCTCGAGCTGACTCCCTTCAACTTGAAAGAAAAAACTCTGACCGTTGAACAAAGGCAAAGCCTCGGAACTACTAATACTCAATCAAAAACGTAATGAAAATACATTAAAAGCTTCAGGGTGATCCGAAAGATTCACCGAGGTGATGAAACGAAACATAAAACTCGCAAAATGTAAGAAAACGAGGAGGGACGAAAAACTCGCGCCCGAAGACTTCAAAAAAATTTTACAACAAAATGGGGATGAAATTTTCGAGATCGAGTCATAAATGAATGATTTGTTGATATGAAGGCGATCGAGCAAAGGAACTTGGAAGATTCGGTAAAGTAGGCGAGCAGAGCAGAGAAGCAACAGGCTTGAATGAAAAACCTGCCCCTTGCAAAGGCGGTCGGTTCGTAACGGAAAATTCAAATCTAAAAGTACGTTAATGTTGCGAAACTAGTAGTTCTGGAGGAAGGAAGAGTCAGTAACAGAATCGAAATAATATAGTAATGAAGGTAATGGTTGGGTGAAAATCTGTGAAATAAGATAAGAGATTCAAATTATATAATAATATGCAAAGGTGCAGTACCTCTTCTGTGACATCTCTGGGAAGATGCTTGATCAGCAGCTGTCTGTTGAGATGAAACTGATGCTTCGCTCGAAGAATTTCCTTCCGGATTTTCTCCTCTGGTTCATCATCATCCCAAAAGGCTTCCGTGCTAGCCGTGGCGAGGATTTGGGAATCATCCCAAAACTTGTGATCATCACTTTTCAACAGGTTACCACCAAAACACGCCAACGAAATGTTGTCTGGTTCTGCAGACATAATGAAAAACTGAATTAACTAAAGGCGTCGTCAGAACTGCACTAACGAACAAACACATAAACGCACTAATAAGCAGAAGAATCAACACACACGGGCATCACACAAGCAAACGCGAAACCGAATAACTGTTGAACGCCATGGTACTTATTTCAAAATCACAGCGAATCTCTTTGTTTGGGAGCGGGCGAACTACCGGCGCACGAGGGAGAATCAACACTGGCTCGGAGCGGAGCAAGAGGCAGGATTCAATCGCAGGAGCGGGTGACCGTTAGTTCAAGAGCCTCACTCATCACTCGGCCGATGGTGGCGCTCTCCCGCAGCCAACGCTCGAACTTCGCTTCATTCATCAATGAAAATAATACTACTATTTTACTACGACTCTTGTGTGTCAAAATGATAATTAATTAGTGCCTCTATTTTTTATGAAGTGTCACAGCGATAAGAGATTAGGAGCGTATATCAACGAAGAACTTGAGGCACTATTTTTTTTTTCAGTGCTTGATGTTCCAACTGCTTTCAAAGGCAGCCCTATATCCTTCCTTCAATTTTATGTATTTTTTTTTTAAATTTTGGTTTTGTGCTAAATTCGAAGATGAGAACGGACGAATCATCTGATAAATGAAACTTACTACTTTACGTAATCATATATTTTGTCAGGACTCTTCAAAAACTAAGTTGTACCTAAGTTTTTCATTGTCATCTAGATGAAGGAAATTGGAAAATTGTAAAGAATAATTGAGCCTTTCAGTGCGCTCTGGAATGATCCATTGATTTTTTTTTTTTGTTTCCTTAGAAGGTTGTATTTTGTATGTCCACCTTTGAAAATATGAAAATAAAGGTTTTTAAACAGATTTTCTTTTGGTTTTTGATTATTGCTTTCATTATACCCTGTCTCCGCCTCTCTAACTGTACCAGTTGCGTCATTGGGGAGGGGGACAAATGCTCCTCCCTCTTGCGTCTCAGAAAGCGCAGATAGAAAAAAGGAAAATGGATAAAAGTTACAAAAACTTGATTATTTTTAAACCTTTCCTGATAGGTTAGTAATCATAGCGCGAGAGAAGCTTTCGTTGTCATGCAAACGTGAAAGAAACAAGCTGAATTATTTTGACGACAAAAAAAGTCATTCCCCCCCCCCTCCTCCTCCTCCAGGTTTCGATGAAAGACGCCAGTGAACTGTTCCATAGGTTTTTCTCTACTACTATAGGTATATTCTATTGGGTACATACTTATGAAAGGTCCAACCGACTTTAAAATTGACAGGACTTTATGAACTCCTTGCCAGGAGTAGAGGTATTACGGACTAGTTTTTCCTTCATTTGGTTTTGATTTTACCGGATATAAAAGCTTTAGGACAGCTTCAAAATTTGTCAGTCTTGGTCAGTCCTTCGGTTGTGAAGGTTCTGTTTTTGCTTTCGTAGCCAAACCTCGGAAAGAAGGAGCTTTCAAGCTAAAGCGCGTGAAAGGGGAGAATGGGGTGCGCCCCCTGTGAAATCTGCAGTCCCACCCCATACGAATACGATACGAGGTATAGCTGAAGAGAGCTGCATGTGCTATGTCGTCTGCCCCCTGGCAACTTCGCAGCTCTATACATTGATATGCCTCACAATTATTTCATGTATTCTGGGGGATGTCGCCTGGCTGCTTTGCAGCCGTACCCACGGGATTTGAACTTGCTGCAATCTAAACATGAGCTAAATCCTCTGAAGGCTCAACAACTGCACCCCAAATCGCGTGTGTTGACCTCGTTGCGTCGATGTCACTACATAAGGGATTTTTAAAAACTAGGGGGTTACGGTACGTCCCCTGGCCGCATCGCGGTCCAACCCTCCGATGCGCTTCGCGCCTCAGGCTTATTGTTAGTGTATTCCTCGTTGCTTTTATGATTTGACACTACTGAGTAAAATATGGGGGACGTCCTTAGCAGCTTTGCAGTCCATGTCCGCAAGAAGTATGGGGTGTGCCCCCCCCCCCCCCGACCACTCGGGCCGCTTATA
The DNA here is from genome assembly GCF_918797505.1 of Bemisia tabaci. Classification (NCBI taxonomy): domain Eukaryota; kingdom Metazoa; phylum Arthropoda; class Insecta; order Hemiptera; family Aleyrodidae; genus Bemisia; species Bemisia tabaci. Next base: position 31,838,608 of record NC_092800.1, read on the forward strand.
TACATTTTGTTGATAACATGAGGCACTTTTCATGGACCATGAATTAACGCCCCATGGTAGGCTCACAGCCGTAACCCTCTAGACTAGACCTTCTTCAAGTGATGAGCATGGGGGTGCGCCCCCTGACACCCCCGAAATCCACCCAATAATTCGCTTGCTAATTTCGTTAATGTGATGGACCAAAAAACTAAACATGGGATTCGCCCCTTGGTAGCCAGCCTGCCTGCTACATCTCATAGGACTCGAGATTTCCTGGACGCTGAACATGGGGTACACCCCCTGACAGCTTCGCAGCCCCACCCCTTAGGACTCGAGCTTCCTTGAGTGCAAAGCGTGGGGTGCGCCCCCTGACACCTCCGGCACTGCACTTCTTAACCCGGTGTTAAAATGTAAAATCTTTGGACATGCGTTGCGCCCCCTAATAGCAGCAGGCGGTCTGGGGTGGGGCCATGGGGCAGCCCCATTCCAAAGCACCAGAGCTCCTAGGACTAGGAGTGCCCATACGATGTGCGGACTGTCCATTCTACAGTTTTTGAGAGACTAATTATGACTTTTAATACATACATATATAAGAGGCTTTTACAGTGCTCTTTGGCGCTCTGCGACTCCCAGCCGCCACAGCAGGCCCGCCACAAAGGGGGGGATACTGGGTCCCTGGTACCGGGGCCCGGGCCATGGAGGGGCCCGTGACGCAGGTGACAAACCACTACGAATTCATGTGTAACCCTTGTCTCGTAGGGAAAAGTGAAAAAATTGCCCTAAAAATTCCGCAAAAGGTGAATAAAGTTTCAAAAACACGCTAGGGCACTATAAAATTTTTCTTACTTTTTTAGAGATTTTCAAGATTTTGAGTATATGTAGAATGATATTTTTAGTAACTGTGTTTCATTTTCTTCCGTTGTCGGATGCTAAGAGGCTCCTTTCTGGGCATCCTCGACTTCAATGGCTTAACTCCCTTGCCATAGACGTACGAAAGGGGAGTCCAGGGGGGCCCGGCTCCCCATAGAATTGAAAATTATCATCTGCCCCCTCAAAAAAAAATTTATAGATGTTTTGAATGCAACAATTAGAAAGTTTTTGGTGCTGAAAGTAAACAAAAAGGCGTAATTATTCTGCAGAAATTGATGGAAAATCTCCATCATAAGAGCTTCATAATGCGTCCAAATAGATTTAAAATTTCAAAAATTTCCCGGGGGAGGCCCCCCGGACCCCCCCCCCCCTTGCTAGGGGCCCGGGCCAGAAAATTGGTACCAGGGCCCGAGATGGGATGTGGCGGGCCTGCGCCACATTCCCCTATCCTCCCAGAACCCTTCAGGGAGTTGGCACTCACGACTCACAACTTTTAATTCATGTAAAAAATTGAAAATTTACACAAATTGTAACTTTAAAAACTGTTTTTGAAAAAACGTTCATTTTTTTTAAAACAGTTTTATGTTTTTCGATGTCTTAGTATCTGTGATGTGTGAAAATTTTACGTGATAGAGCGCACCTCCTATTTACCTCATAAAATGACCCTAGGGACTTTTTCAAACTCTCTTACATGACCCAACTCCTCATGTGTGGATTACTTCTGATAATTCTCCACTATTTGTACATTTTTCCTCTTAATCCTTCCTTGTTTCCAATTCTTGCACATGGAACTCCGTTCAGGGTTAATAAAAATACACCATTGGTGGTTGCAAAATTAGAGGAGGTAACTTACTTACGATGGTTAAAGATTTTTAGGGGTATCGGAGGACAAGCCGAGTGAGAGCACAGACTTCAGTGGCGAGGCGCGATTGATCGATTATCGATATTTCCCCATGAAGCTATAGAATCGAAGTAAAGAATCGATTATTAAGGTGTTCGTTGCGAGCACCCTGTTTATCGATCCGTTTTCACAGGTTTAAATGGCAGATCAATCGATATATCGCAAAGCACGCTACGCCACGCCACTGACAGGCGTAGCCGAGGAAAGTAAGACCTAAAGGCGCTGCCCTCCTCTCCAGAGGATGTGGGCTCCTATCTACTATACTTTCGTCTTGAAGAGATCACCTGGTGAGATTTCCAGAGATGCTTTTACTTTTGATCTTTTCTCTTCCCGGAGCAAGATATTTTGGGCCTCAAGCCCCCTCTCTTAAAAAAAATCCCTGATTTCGGCATCGTTTGTAAAATGGTAGGAAAATTTATCCCGACAACCGTTTAGATTTCATTGAAAATGAGTTATTATTTTAATTTTACGGCTTCATACATCCAGCATAAAAAGCATGCCGCATAAAAACTGCTTAGCTTCATTCCCGATCGTAATAATGTTGTACATAAAGGCAAATTATTAAATAAATTAGGTAATAATAAAAACCCTGGCACGTGCAATCGTGCGTGGTGAATTTTTATTGACTATCCAACCCCTTGTTGCCCCCATCTTTTTCTCTCCTATCATTTAGGCGGCGATGGTGCCAATTCTATTTCTATCCCTCCAATCACTATTCGCACGCTGCTGTCTTTAACAAAAACACCGTATTAAGACCTATTTTAGTCAATTATCAAATGCTGCCAAATTTTCTCCAGTAAAATCTGAATATATTCAAGGAAACTTTCGAATTTTTCATTGAATTTTACTTGGAACATAATCTCGTGTATCTGAAAATTACAAAAAACTACATTACTCAGTACTCTCAGCTTAGAGCAGGAGGCTCGCAGGTACATGTTTTCCATATCGAGGTTTCACGCGAGAAAGCTAAGTAACGATTCTTTGAAGCATTGCTTCTTAAGTACTTCGTAATTTCTAAAATCTCCCATCTCCGGAATTACCACCGCCACTGACTCAGTTCACACTTGAATCAGTGAGAACGAAAACACACCAACTCGAAAACATGAATATAATCAAGATACTTACAAAACTGCACAGTAGGATAAGAAGTCCGTCGTAGAAAAATATTTTTGGTGCCTAAAGGCAAGTACGTAAGGACACTTTAATTGTCCAAGTTTGAATAGCTGCTGTAACTTCAATGACCTTTATGAAAATTGACCATTTATAATGAAAATTGAGCATTTTCGAGTTACCGAGTTGGTGTGTTTTCGTTCTCGCTGATTCACATATAGAGCCTCTCATAAAAGTCTTGCGAATATTATGAGTAACTCGATTTTTTCAAAAATGTTATTTACGACCTTTACGCCCTAAGTTTGTGATAGCTACTCTGCTCTACAGTGGAAAGGGGGAGGGTCGAGGAGGACGTTACGTTGTTTCGTTTCCAAGGGGGTCGAAAAATCAAAATTTAGCGGATGCAAAATTTAGCCCTTGTGACCCTTTTCAAAAGTAAATAGCCTTAGTGACTCTTCTCATAAGTAAATCTTTTAATTCAGGGAAATTTGGCAACATTTAAGAGAGTATACGATGTTTCTTCTTCAGCACAGTAGCAGCACATCTCCGTCGACTACAGACGGAAAGTCCTTGGGCACTTGTAAAGAGCTGTAAAGTGTTGCTTGTCGAGACGAGACGTAATCTATTTCGGAATTGGTACTTCATGTGGGAAAATGTGTAGAATAATGAACATAAAATGCCACGACGGAAATTCAGTTTATTGTGGTCATCGTTGTAAAACTTAAAATTAGCAGCAACGGCCCGAAAAGTGGGCCAGTCGACCGAGTGTTTGAAGTTTAGAGGCGAGATATCGACGATTTAGTGGCATAAATTTTGGCGTAAACCGAGCGTGCGAAAGGGTTCAGACGCTCGTCGTATGATCTTCGGAGGCACGCGAAAGATACTTTTAAAATTAAGCTCTTTCAAGCGGATCATAAGTGGCTTTTCCAACTAAATAATTAATCAAAAATATTTACAGTGCGCTCATTAATTTGAGGCGCGGTGCGGTATGCAGAATAATTCGCCTTCAATTTGGGATAATACCACATGCCTGAGCTTGAGTTGTAATGGGCCGCTAAACAGGGTAAAAATTATGATAAAGCTATTTCACGAGCAAGCAAACATCTATACATCAAATATACCCTCCTAAAATATCGGGTTCACTTAAAATTTATACCATTACTTATCTATATTTTTACTTTTACTCTGGGCCGAGAGATACGGTACATTTCAGCGGTTTTTTCCGCAAAAAATTTATTTCGTAAACCCTTAAACACATTTAATAGTATGCGAACGTAATATGTCGTGTTTGATTAGTCAAATTAAAATGGTTAATTTTTACTATCGGATTCGTATTATTTATATTATTTATACAATTCATATATTTTTTTATATTATGGGACTACTTTACTATTCGGTGTGTACTCGTACCATGTTCTACATAAAATTTCGATTAACTTGTACAGTGTTGCCGAAATTTTTACCCTGTCTAGTTGCACATTACATACAGGGTGAAAACATTCGTTCACTTATTCAAAATTTCGATAGAATCTTGAACTGATAAGATATTCTCTTTTCAACTCTACAACTTGGCGCCGCGCGTAAAAATTAGTGGAATTCGGTTCTTTCCCCAGTCATAAAACCTTCAGTTTGCACAAATCCACAGTCCAACACAAGCGCAAAAGTTAGTGCACCCCCTATTCACTCCTCATTTCACACAAGAACGTACGAATATCTTGTTCAAAGAAACTTGAGGTTACTTCCATGCGTCTCATAGTCATACGATTTGGCGCGGTGTGCGGAACGATTTGCCTTCAATTAGAGGTGATACCATACGCGCGGCGTTCGAGTTGAAACAGTTTTCCTACCAAAAAATCACCTGGAGCATGCAAGGATTACAAGGCTTTGGAGATTAGACCGTTTAATGGTAGTATTGTTGACCAAAACAAATCACTGATATTGTATTAGGAAAAATATACACATATCGAGAGCGAAGAGCATGGCCGGATTTACCTACTTGCCGCCCATGGGCCGTCTGTATTTTGCCGCCCTCTTCTCATTCATTTTGCAACATCAATAAAAACCATCAAGTGAAGGTGCCGGAGGAGGAGGGGTGCATAAACCTCGTTTACTCGTGTTGGACACATTTTTTGCGTAAGCCCTGTCAACAGTTTTAGCAAAAGTTCACGGAACTTCTCGCGAAAGTTCAGTTCCGTAAACCTATCTCTGTGGGGACAAGGCCTTTCATTTGTAAGAAATTAACTAAAAAATTAAGAGAGAACAAACATAAATGTGGTTTAATAATTTTAACTTCCGCCGCCGTGCCGCGCTGACCACACTGTGTTTGGCGCAATGCGTGAAGTATTCATGTAGTCTTGTAGGCACTGTGCGTTTCACGCCGCGCCGACCGCTGTTGACCGTACTCCGTTTGACGCAATGCGTGAAGTATTCATGCAGTCTCGTAGGCGCTAATATGTGCTACATGCCGACCGCCGCGCGCCGCGTCGAGGGCTTCTCCTTTTCATCTCGAGTCCTCGTCATCATTTCTCTTTGCGCCGCGCCGCTCCAGGCCAAATTACGTGTTTGGTTTCTCTCTTAACTCAACTAATTAAAGGTGCGCAGTCTTCTGTATCACAGAAATACGACAAGATTAGAGATTAATGAACTCTCAGGAAATGAGAGATTTTGTCACCTTTTCTTGTTTGTAATTTTTTTCTGAATCCGATTTTTTTGTACCTGCATTTAAAAAAATTGCAAAATTTCCCGCCTCCTGATTTTTCCGCCGTGGGCCGCGGCCCATGTGCCCACCCCCTTAATCCGGCCCTGGCGAAGAGAGCGAAAGAAAGGAAGAGGGCGATGAGAGAGCGAGAGAAAAAAGCTCGAAGTGAGTATTCTGTTTCATTTTCCAAAGCATTAGATTTCAAGCAAGGAAGAAATGGGGGGAGGGGGGGGGGGGGTTCCTTGCAAAGTTCCAGACTGTTAAAGATTAAATTGACAGTGTGGACCAATAAGCTGTTACTGCTCAGTATATGATCAAAACAGTTGATGTCTGAGAAACTAAAAATCAGATTCATGAAAATACATTAATACTTGAAGAATTAGTTAAAAAAATCAAAGAATTAAATACAAAGCATTCGCATACGAAAACTTTCTCAAGCAATCTTTTACGGACTTGGTTGATTCTCTGCCTAGATGTCCATTGAGGTGTACCTAATTCATAACTTTTTACGCAAGGCGTAAAGCTGTCAAGTTAGATGTTTGCGGAAGACTCTGATCATTTCTGATTTTTTACAGCCGTCTTTACTGATTATGAAAGCGAGGCGATATAGTGTGAGAGTCTAGTCTGTAAGAGCGCTTTTTCTTGGAACCGTTAAAACTTTCGATTTTTATTTCAGTTCCGTTTTTTAAGTTGTCCTTTGTTACTCATAGCAAATGCATCGTTTCGTCATTGTATTCGAGATAGTGGTGGTTTAGGACACGCTCGGTGTGCAGAGATCGACGCAAATCCTGAATAAAAAAAGTGGAAATGTGTCAAAGTGACGGGTAGTTAAAAGTAATACTCATGTTGGTATCTTCATTGCTTTCACAATCGGTTAGGACGGTGCGTTACGTAAACAGTATCTCTAAGGGATTCCCCTTTCTTTAATTACCACGTATTTTGGACCTCTTGACAAATCTCCCGAATTTATCAGATTGAAGTTCGATGATGAAATTAAAAAAATATATGCGTAAGTAAGTCCAACCACAGGTCTTCAAGACTTCTACTCACTTTTCGTAGTCGTGATCATGAGCAATGCAGATACTTTGACATGAGATTTTTTTTTATGGTACAGTGAAGTTTTGGGCAAAAGTTTCTCGAGCAATCAGTTACTCCCCCGGGTAAAGTTGAACTATGTGACGGCCATAGAGTAAGGGAATTAGGTCTATACACCAATAAAGATTTGTTCATTTGTCCTTTCTCCCTTTCTTTCTTTTTTTCTCTTTCTTTTCAATAAAACTCTTATAAGCAATGAGATTTTTCCGTGCAATTTTTGGCAGCAATTTTAAACAGGCGAGAGCGAATAATATCATTTAAAATTTCTCAAAATGATGTATTTAAAATTTCTCTATAGAAGGAGAGACTGACAAAAAAATATCCAAATTCCGATACCGATGGACGTGATCCCGACAAACCGTCAGCATTTGCATACTCTAATGTATCTAGCGCTCTGGCAATTTGCATTTCCGATAGGACGGAAAATTCCAGTAAAAGTATGTAGTTGAAAGTGGCTGAAATAATTTCTGTCGATCAGTTGAACCGGAGGCAAGGTGCGGCGACTACAGACCGTTAAGATATAGCGCTTAAGCTCTAATCCGTGGCTCAAACAATGCGTCACTCCTCCATGCATGTTATGGACCATTTCACTGGATTTCTTTCCCAGTGCGCGAAGTTTGTCATGCATTTGCTGGGCTCTTGACCCCGGCGTTGCCAAATTTTTCAGTGATCGAAAGTAGACCTACTTGAAGAAATGGATCATCGAACAAATCACACTGTCAAACTCTCAGAATGAAATCCTGAGTGTATTTGGACCGAGTTCATCAGAGAGGAACCAATCTACATTTTCTTAAAAAAAAAAATGAGTTACGAATGTTTTTAAGTTTTAGTATTTGTTTATTTTCTCCTGCCAAAATCTGAAAGTCGAAAAAAATAAATTATGTAGTTTATGAAAAGAGCGGTTAAAGTTCATTTTCCACATTGAGCTTTAAGCAGGAATAAAACTTCAAACCTCTTTTTTCCAGTTCGAACTTAATGTGGGTTGGTTCCTTTTTGATGAACTCGGTCTATTTCATTCCGGAGCCTATTTTACATCCTAAAAACCGGAGAGATATGGGTGCAGACTGCAGAGCTGCAGGCTGATTATTGACTTTGATAGACAAAGTGATAGATGAGGAAGACGAAGAGAAAATAAAGCGATCCTATTGGTGGAAGCGGAGGTTGCAATGGACAAAAGGAACCAAATAAGAGACTAGCCAATAAGGTCAATCCACGAGAGACCCTCCTAGAATATTAGTCAATCGTTTTCCCCCTTAGTCTATAACAACCACCCATTTCAACCAATGGGATTGCTCCATTTTCCGCTTTTCCGTCTCGCACCCGCTCCATGCTTTGACGGAATCGATATGAACTATACCTATGTGATGTTTGTACTAGATGCGATTTCGTCGTCTTGAATCCCGCCTTCAATTTCAGCGTATAAGCAACAAATCCACCAGTGAGTGTAAAACCTGTGTGTGTTAAAACCTTGCGGTTGAATCTCTCAGGAAAAACGCCGTATGAGCTTCCAAGCCCTGCCAAATTTCCTTTAGAAAATCACGAATTTTCGAGAAAATTTGTAAATATTTATCTTCCAGTTTTTCAGATAATCTTGTTCGCAATTTCACCTCAAGTTCCTGATAATTTCAAGGGAAAATAGCCATACTGCAGCTTTCCTGAAAAATAAACATTTTATCGAAGGAAATTTAGCAACTCTCGAATGTTCATACGGCGTTTTTCCAAAGCGCGGCAGTACAGTGTACTTTAGTTTTATTGATCCAAGTTGTAGAAATAGTGTGTGTGAATTCAAGATCGGGGCGCCTTCAATTCGCGTGATACTTACAGCTTTGCCGTTGAGTTAGTTTAGTTGCGTGACCTAACTTGACGGTCGCAATCCGTTTCCGAGCTTTGTAACCGATCAATAAACTCGAGGATATTCGATTATTGCAAGGACTTGGAATTTGTTCCAACGTCCCGAATTCACTTCTTATGTATTGATTTTTACAAGGAAAATCGTTAAATTATCTCTCTCGAGGTTCTTCCTTGAATTTTTGTCACATTGTAGGTTTGGTACATAAATGTTATCTCGGCTAATGTTCGATCGATTTTTGTGAAACTTGATAGAGTCACCTTCCGGCCAAAGTATCTCAAGCGCCATGCGACGTTTATAAATTTCCGCCGCCATTTTATTTTTTACAGAGTACTTGTTGGTTGAATCTGTTTGAAAATTCCATTGAATTTTATCGGCAGCTCAAAGAAAATCAGTAAAATTTTCGGACAGCTTCGTTGAAAAATTTCTCTGTAAGAAATAAAATGGCGGCGGAAATTTTTAAACGTCGCATGGCGCCTGTGATACTTTGACCGGACGGTGACGATATCAGTGCGTATTTTTTTACGGCAAATTTGAATTTGTAACCGAATTTTCAAAGTTCCAAAATCCAAGATGGTGGACGTGACCTAAAGCGCCGTTTTGGATTTTCTGAAGGTATCTCCCCTTTCAATCAAAATATGTATTTATCTCCTGTTCATTTTCAAAACGATTTACCCTCCGCTAATATAGACGTCAATATGGGCGCGCTCTTTAATACTGCACTGATGTGTTAAGACTGCCTGCCCATTTATTAACTTATTTTTAGGCGGGTTTTTAATTTTTCACTATGAGGTCGAAAGTCTTCATGCATCATTTTAAGCATTTTCTGTCAAATTTAGCACAGGGTACAAAATTTCGTGGATTCTCTGTTACCTATCGAAGGAGAAGGGTTTCCCACAGCTCACACATCGAGTCAATTAGAGAGGTGAGACATGAACATTACTAAAACTGCAAATTTTGATGTTTATTTCGTCACATTTTAAATTTAAAGGGGTACTCTTCCGAGAGAATTTCAAGAGGAAACCAATGAAACCACTTTTAGAACCTCAAAGTTTTGTATAAACGAAGTTAAAAGCGATTAAAGTTTCCAAATTTTGTTCGACCTCTCCGATTAACTGGTTAGGGATTGGCTCAAGCTGTTTACGAGCAGATGGGATTAGCCCTTGAGGGCTAGTTAAAAGAAAAAAAAGAAAAAAAACTCGATACACTGTGCGACTCTAAGAATTGGATTATAAGCTAGACGCGACTCCACTTTCAAAATAGATTTCAAGGAGCAGCAATGAGAGAGGCCTTTAATCTCCAGTATGATCCCGCATATTTGACGTCACAAACAGGATTTCGCTTAACTTTTACCAAAGTTTACCGAGTTACCGAATGAAAACCTCACCCCACGGGAGGCTCACAAAAGAGACCATTTGCGATGAGATGAAGTTTAACCTATCAGAGTGAGAGGAGGCTTTTTTAGGGAAACCGAGTCAGCGAAAGTCTCGCGTTTGTTTTTTCAACATCAACTGATTCAAGTGTTCGAAAGTTAGTTGAGAAGTTTATTCGTGGGCTCACGTCATAATTGCCACATAGTGCTGTAATTTCAGCACTTTCCCCCTTTTAAACGCACGTAAAATATCTCTATTTAATTGCACAATCTGGCAACTATGGCTCACGTCTTCCTGGAGTTTTTCTCCCTGAAATATCCTCCGTCTTCAAGATTCCTGGCGAGTTGTGAGGTTTATCGGATTCGTACCGACTCCACACCTCCATTCAGAACAGTCATTGGAAAAACTAGGTCAAATCTCTTGTATTTTTATGACCGAACAGATAGACAACACCACTATGTAAAAATATGATAGAAACTTTTCAATAGAATAACCGATTTATGTGTTTTTAAAGTTTTATCGGAGAATTCTGCAATTTGGATCTCAAAGTAGATTTTCCTTGCTACAATCTTCATGAATTGATTTTATTGACGGTGATACTGCAAAAACACGTATCTCTGTAGGCGACGTTGTAGACTTCCTGTCATAATTTTTGTTTGTTTTTAATGGGCAAATACTCGATATTATAGCTTTCCTAATTTATGGCCTTGCTCTGTGATGAATAATCCGTTGAAATACCCAACAATAGTATTGGTTCGCTCTCTTCTGATGAAATAAAAAGGGAGCGGAGATTTTGAAACACCACAAACAAGATACGTGGTTTTACAGTTTCACCGGCAACATAATGCAGTATATTTAACTGCATCCTCTCATTAGTGTAGTGTACAGTGCCATAAAGAGGGGATCCATCCTTATAAGCGCATCATAAATCTTGTATTAAAAAAATTTGAATTTTGTTTTCACTGGGAAAATTTTCCGAAGTTAACTCTGAAAAGCTCTTTAACTTGCTGTAATACATTTTCGTCAAATATTCTAAAAATAAACTCTAGATGCTGGGCAGAACACATCAATGCACAAGACAGATTTCAATATTAGCAGCAGAAGTGAGTGGAATTCAATCTGGTGAACGCCTTCAAAGCTTCCCATGCATTTGAGCGATAACTATTCGAACACTGATGTTGTTGTATTGCCTACTCACAGTTTTGAAGGCAACTTTAGCGCACGCGTTTAGAAACGAACCTTATTGTTACTACGGTTCATTCAATAGACTTTTTGGAGCTTTGCTGTTTTACACAATGAAAGCTCTTTTTCTCTCGTTTCCTCACTTCTTCCCCTCCCACCCTCTTCTTCTCTCACTGTCCACTTCCACCTTTCCTCCTCAATAATCTACGACTGTGACCTGTTCTGGAAGGCGGAAAGCTGTAACGTTGAGACAACTTATATAGTCTAAATAAAGACTGAACCAACGTAGGAGGTTGATGTTGAAACCTCTCATCTCTCATCTTAACCCTCATAAAATGTGGTCTATTTTCCACCTAGACGACAACTATGTTTAAAACAATCTCTAGAATGGAAATATGAAAAAGCCCGAGAGAGTGAACATTATCTATGTGTGCCAGCGAGAAAATGACCTAATCTTGCCGAATTTAAGTGAAATTCACGAGTATATTTCTTCATTTATCATACTATATTCAAGCGAATTTTAGCACAGTCTGACAAATTTATTAGGATTCCTAGACGACGCTTTCGGTCATGCATTTGCGCGTCATCTCGACTAATCGAGTTATGGTCCTTTATGCACGCGCGTTCTGTCGCGTGTCGCACAACTTTGCGGGTCAATTGGCTCCGACTTGAAACGCAATTTCGAACTAACTGACGTTCAAGTGCCTTACGAGGATGCCAGATTTTAGGAGCTTCTATAGAGCTTCATTAGGCTATTTCTATATCGTTCTTTTAGCCGACGTCTTTCTAAGTTCAATTTCGATGATTAAAGTCGAAAAAATGCATATTTCAGGTTGCGACGTTGATAGTCTCCGTTCATATTTTACTTTTCTGAAGGAAAAATTGATCAACAGTTTCACTTCTTCCGAGAAATTTCTGCGTTCATCATAATAAAAAAACACACACAATTTTAAGGAAAAAGTTTAAGTGAAAACTCAACAATGCGGTGTTCGTTTTCAAATTTTAGAACACTTTGAGTTTGAAGTTTCCCCATGCTCCGTGTTTTTTAAAGCTCAGACCACTACACCGATGGTTAGTTGCAGAAAATGCGTGCGGTTTTTTAAAAAAAAGGGATATTTCTAAATTTAATGAGTGAGGGGCTTGATAGCAAAGTTGAATAAGTAGATACAGTTTTTCTTATTTTCAGAAATACGTGTTTAAAGTTTCAAAATTACATGGAGCCTTATTACGGCGGAAAGAAGCTTCAAATTCACTTTTTCACGCTTAAAAATTGAATTTAGGTAGCGAATTTTTCTCAGAAAGTCTTTTCAGACTAGTTTCAGTTGAAATCATTAATACCTCGTACCATTCAAAAACTGCACTCATCCCACTTATCTCCCAAGTCCTTCAATTTTATTGAGAGGCTTGAAGGACAAGGCGCATAAGTGCTGTTTTTGATAGTTCGGGAAATACCTACTTGTTTGAAGTTTCGAAATTACACAGGTCGCTATGGCGAGAAGAGAGTTAAAACTGACTTTTTGATGCTTAAAAATTAAAATTTAAGAGCGATTTTTTACAGAATCAGCATTAGAACTATAGTTTTAGTTGAAATCATTAATATCTCGTCCCATTCAAAAACTGCATTTATCCCACTTGTCTCCCAAGTCCTTCAATTGAAGTATGCATTTTCCGCAGTTAGCCATCGATGTAAAGGTCTAAACTTTGAAAAGCACGTAGCAGGGGATACTTTAAAGTGTTCTAAACTTCTAATACAAGCACCTTGATATTGAATTATTAGGGGTCCGGAATTTGACGATTTTTGTTTCATTATTTTTTGTTTACTAAGTGAATCAAAGCACGTGGTCGTGAATATCCTCGGTTTTCGAATGAAAAAATATCGGAGGAGTTTTGTAAGTTTACTAATCTACCGTGCTAAGGAAAAACGCCGTAGGAACATTCGCGAGTTGCCAAATTTCCTCCGATAGAATGTGTATTTTTAAGGAGATTTGTGAGTATTTTTCCTTGAAATCCTCAGGAACTTTAGGTGAAATTGTGAGCAAAATAATCTGAAAAATGGGAAGAAAAATAATCATAAGTTTTCTCGAAAATTTGTGTTTAATCGAAGAGAATTTGGCAACGCCTGAAGGTTCATACGGCGCTTTTCCTTAGCTCTGCAGTAATAGACTCGCACATTTTACATGAAAAATGGGAAATTCTACATTCTATTCTGCTGAAACAACATTATCCTCCGACATGGGATTTCCCTATACGGCAAGACATACCCCTGGTTTTCATATGGATTGACTGCTGAATTAAAATACCTGGTTTTGAACACTTTTATTTCTCAACTAGGAGGCCCCCTGGCCCCTTGGTCGCTACGCGGCCCAATTCCCAAGAGCTGCTTCTTACTCTTCTTACTCTCCTTCCTCACCCCGTCCATCGGCTTTCTTTAAAATGACTCTATTAGAATTTTTCCACCTACGAACTTTGGACCCCAGCCCATCGACCGTCTTACTCCCCTTCCTCACCCCATCCACCGACTGTCTTCTTAGATTCTATTAGAAATGATTCTATTATAATTGTCCCACTTGCGGACTTTGGACCCCAGCCCATTGACCGTTTTACTCCCTTTCCACACCCCGTCCATCGAGCATCTTAAAAGTGATTTTATTAGAATAATGAGGATATCTTGTCCACTCTAATGATGAAGACAATTGCGTGTATGATTATGATAATAATATGAAAAAACAAGTGGTATTCCTCTCGTTTACCGAGGACAAAAGAGTTTCCAAGAACCTCCGGGATTCCAGAGATACAGGTAAAAAAAGGGTCTGGAAAGGGCTCATCGGAAGCAATCTCTCTACAGCCTCGGAGATCGGGATTTTTCGAGAGTGTGGTATAAAGAGGGAGACCGGGGGGGGGGGGGGGTGAAATTTTCCTATAAAAAGAACGAGATTTGACACTTAAAATCAGTTATCGCGTCGTCACCTTCGTTTCGGAATTCCTTCAAGTTATAATCAATTCCAGGGGCATAGCTTTAGGGTGCTTCGGGAAGATCCGTCCCTGCATCCCCCCCCCCCTCGGAAAAGTTGGAGCGGCTCAACACCATTGGACCCCTCCGTGAAAGGTAAGTAGACCCTTCCATTCGTTTGATTGATGTTTAACATTGGTCTTGGATATTGTGCCCATTTTAAATATTGTGAATGGTGTCTTAGTTAAGTCTGGTAACCCAAGTAGCATTTCTCAGCGGAAAAATCGCGAAAATTGCGATTTTATCGGCGATAAAATCGCCAGGATTATCAACATTTGAGCGATTATCCTCGATCTTATCGCGATGAAATCGCGCTTTTATCGCCCGACAATCGATCGCGATTAATGGCGATTTCATCTCGATTTCATCGACAAAAATTGATCAGGACTTTATCGAACCAAAATTGCGATGTGTAGGGATTTAATCGTCATGAATCGTAATTTTTAATGCGATAATATCTCGATATATTGCCACCGATATAATCGCGATATCCAATACCGATAAAATCGCTATTTATCCCGATCACTGCTACTTGGGAAGTGGTATTGTCATTCATTTACCTACTTACGCTCAGTCTGTTACCATGTACTTTTCTATGAGCTTCGTATATTATTTTTAGCTTTTTATTTTGAATTACTTTAACTTCTTTATTTTGTTTATACTGATCTGTTTTTATGATAATTTTTTGACATGCATTCCTCGGAAGCTTGTGCTTTCAAAGATGTGAACTTTTTGACCGCATTTTGCTTTACCGTAACAATTTATTGCCCTCTTTTCTAATTGAAAAGAAAATACCGAAAATAATATTTGAAGGACACGAAAGATGTTTTTTATCTATGTAAATCCGTGGATACTAATGCTTGTAGAGCCAAGAATATTGAAGCCTTTCTCAGTACCTATGCGTAGAAAACCTTTGTACTTTTCAGTCGCCCCCTACCTCCCGCACCTTAGGGAGCAGGGGGCAGATCAGACAATGCAGAGGGAACGATATTAAGACCAGGATGAAATACTTCAACTACTATATAAAAACTCGCATTACGTGAGTTGCAAGAGAAATTATTCCCAGCTCAAAATCCTGCATCTCTGTGAGTGCGGAGGATAGACATCATGAATGAACCTCTGGTTCTAGTGCTCCATAATTCACAAATGCAATCGTATATTTTACCAATAAATGGAGAAAAACAGAAGAAGGACGCTGTAAAGAACTGCCACATTCGATGGAGGGAAAAGTCCTAAAATCAAGGAGAAAAAACTGTCCTAAATTCAGCAAATACGCTTCGGCGTTGAACCGACATTTATAAACCTACTTGGAAAATTTAAGAGAACTCGAGGGAAAACCGCATTGACTTGGAGAAGCCTGAAAATGAAATCCTATGTAGTGATAGTGCCAGTGGTAAGAAGGATCAAAATAATCAATGATACCATTTCATTAGCCAAGAAAAAAAGAAAAAAAAAAAAAGAAAAGAAAAAAAAACCTATACCAAATATTAACTAAAGGAAAAACTCCATGACGAATTAAACGTGACTGTAGGTATTTTCAAGCACCTAGATGGACAAAAATGCAATGAATTGCGCTTACAGTGCACTCTCAGTGGAAAATAAAGCAAAAAGTAACTTCATTAATAGTCCTCGGACAGAGGTAGAAAATTCAAGAAAAAATCTTTTTAAAACGAGAAATATGGCTTTAGGAACCAGCCACATACTGATGCCAAAGGAACTGAATTTTTCTTCAAAAGAGTTTGAAGGCATCTCAATGGCGGTCCCATGCGTTAATCAATCTCTATGTCTAGATTTAAAAAAATGTTACGAGGAGTACACAACAAATCCGTCCGTCGACGAAGATTTTTAGGGCTTCAAATCGATCAAATTCTTGAAGCTCTACAAAAGCTAGTTTGGTTTCGACTCATAAGCCGCAGCAGAAATTTTAGAGAGGAAAGCACATTCCCAGGATAACTCGCTCCTCAGTGCGAACATTCTCCCCTTTAAAGAGAATGAAAAATTAATTTATTTATTAAAAATGGCATGCACGTTACAGAGTCGCGAGTTTGCCTTCACTTCCTGAGCATGAATATTCATCTGATTATACGGGCATATTTAAAACTATATGCAGAAGAGATTAAAAAGAAACAAAATGCACGATCTAAACTTTTCCTGAGGTCATGATAGCTGCAAGTTTAATCCAGAAAATAGGCTCAATTTTCAGAACGTCCGTCCCTTTCCGAGGAAGAAAATCCCCAGCCCGGAAATTCTAAGGACTCTCTTCAAGGATTCTCGCACTGATTCTGCGAAACGAGTGAATGCACGCACCCGGAACGGGTGGCGCCAAATCTGACCCCAAAGATGGGGAAGACCTGGAGGTTATAGGGTCCGTCGGCGTTAGCCCCCAGCGTAGAAATTCCAGACCAAGAAAGGCGACAGGCAAAGAATGCAACGTTTATGTAATTGATCTGATTCTGGTTCCAGAATTAAACTGCTCATTGAAGTTTGAATGAAACCAATAGCGAAGTCACTGGTCCTTAAAACTTTAAGAACGATCAATATTAACGATTATAATTTCAAAAAACGCGAGAAGAAAAATGCAATAGCGTAATTCCTTCGAGACATGCACCATAAAAATAGAAAAAAAATAAAACTAAATTCCTTGCGGTGAATAGATAATACAGAGAACTCAGAGAACCAACAAATATTATACTCGCCGAGACAAACGTCAAATCGTGCGTTTTGCACGATAGACCCATCAACTTGATCTCGTCGGATATAATTTGACAATCATAAGCAAAAAATTAAGAAATCGACAGAACAAATTCTGTGGAAACCAACTGAAAAAAGTGAAGGAGAAAGAGCACACTTCCAAATAAGAGATATTCAAAGTTAAAAGTTGAAAGTATCTTACTGTACCTAGTGCTTTATGATCGATTAGAATGAAAGAGACATGACTTTGAAGAAGCCTTTGCCTAATAGTTTGATAAGTCGTTGTAAGAGGAACCCTATGTAACGCTTCTCCCCCTCTCCTCCCACCGCAAATAAAAAGCCATCATAATAAAGTAGATCATGTAAGTAGGTATAGGTACACTTGAAGAACGTCGAACCAATAGGGCATACATTGATCACAAATAGTACGCATTGAAAGCTCATACCAAAACGGTTGTCGAAAAAATTGGAAAATGGAGAGACTTAAACGAAAGAAGAGGAAACTTAACGTAACTTAAACTTAAACTTAAGCTTTGGCTTAGTAAGAAGAATCCCTCCGAATAAAGACCGGGCACGCACAAATTATTCCGATAAGCACAACCTTACGTAAAGAGGGCTATTCCGGTACTGAAGATTAAAATGCTGAAAAAGGAGTAAATAAAATTTACCATGATGAGAAATAAAGGAGGTGAATGTATAAAAAGAAGGCCCGCAAAGAAAGAGAGAAAAATGTAAAGGCTGCGTATAATTTCGTCCTCTTTGGTCTTGATAATAATGAGGAAGATATTGATCGACCAATGACGATCTATTCGTTCCCGGAGAAAGAACATACATCTTACAGTTTCATCCACCATGGAAACGAAGAGGACAAATCGAGCCACGGAATCCGACTTTGAGCGAAAACAGTACACCTACTCGAAGGAGAAAAAATTGAACTTGCGCCGAATACGACGCATCAGCCCACTTGGTTAATCAACGCGACAACGCCTGAGGTGCACTGCCCGAGTCATATGATTTTAGCGGATGAATAAGTTGATGAATAAGACTGTACTACGAGAGAAAGCTGGGCGTAGTAAGGCCAAGGGCAGAGCGCGTAAAAAACTTTTCATGAATGAATCGGAAAAAGAGAGCGCGTGAGAAGGAGGAGCCACGCGAGGCTCGCACTATAAACGTAACCTTGGCGACGAAAACGTTTTATTGGTTCTTATCAATACTCGTAACTCATTGTCAGTCGCATATAAACGCGAACGACACCTACCGATTTAACCAGTGCTCATGGGTGGGTCCAAGGAGGGGGGCGTAGGGGGCTTATACGCCCTCCCCCCCCCCCCTGTCCGCCAGGAAAAAAGGAGGAAGAAAAGGAAAGAGAGATTTACGGAAGGAACGGAGGAAAGAAGAAGGAAGGACGCTTATATTTGGTTATTTTTCAATGACGAAAATGACTTAAACTAAGATGTGTTAAAATTTCAAAAATATTCTAGGGTGAGACCCCCTCCCCCCAGACCTCCTTTCCATCACCCCATTCAAAGTGTCTGGACCCGCCTATGTGATTGCATTGCTTCACCTTTAATTTGTTCCATTCTCGTGGGACTTGGGCATGCTACGAAACTGATACATTCTGAGCAACCATATGTGGTTTTGTGTCATCAAGAGCTTTTAGATTGTGGTCAATCAAGGTAATACCAACTTTTGCCGTACTGATCGAAACATCTCTAATAATAGAGAGCAAAACGGCGGCGAAATGATATGGTGACTGAATAGAGGGCTGTAGCCTGTTTTTGGAGAGCATCAACATAGGTGCACCTGGGTGCGGTACCTATATCTTTAATTTCCATTTTGTCTCGATGATTTCATTTTCTCCTTTTTTTCTTTTTGTTAAATAAAATACCTTCCCCTCTCCGAGAAAAGGGAGGCAGGGCCGGATTAAGGGGTTGGCCGCATGGCGGCTAATTTTGCAATTTTTTTAAATGTAGCTATAAAGAAAAATCGGATTCAGAAAAAAAAATTACAAACGAGAAAGGTGACAAAATCTCTCATTTCCTGAGAGTATATCTCTAATTTTGTCGTCCTTCTGTGATACAATAGACGGCACCTTTAATTAGTCGAGTTAAGACTAAGAGAGAAACCGAACACGGAATTTGGCCTGGAACGGCGCGGCGCAGAGAGCAATGATGACGAGAACGTGAGATGAAAAGGAGAAACCCTCGGCGCGGCGGTCGGCATGTAAACATATTAGCGCCTACAAGACTGCATGAATACTTCACGCATTGCGCCATAGACAGTGCGGTCGCTGCGGTCAGCAGCGGGCAGCGTGAAACGCATAGCGCCTACAAGACTGCATGAATACTTCTCGCATTGCGTCAAACACAGTGCGGTCAGCGCGGCGCGGCGGCGGAAGTTAAAATTATTAAACCACATTTATGTTTGTTCTTTCATAATTGTTTGGTTCATCTCTTATCAATGGAGGGCCTTGTCCATACAGAGATAGGTTTACGGAACTTAACTTTCGCGTCAAGTTCGGTGAACTTTTGCTAGTAGTGTTGACAGGGCTTTCGCAAAAAATGTGACCAACACGAGTAAACGCGTCTTATACGCCTCTTTCCCTCCGGCACGTTCACTTGATGGTTTTTATTGATGTTTCAAAACGAATGAGAAGGGGGCGGCAAAATACAGGCGGCCCATGGGCGGCACGTAAGTAAATCCGGCCCTGAAGGAAGGATCGAGAAAGTTGTGCGCTGGAGGTGTGAAGTTAAGTTAGGGCACTAACATATGCAGCTTGTATGAATATTTAGCAAGGAGAAGTTCATGTCATGTTTTTTATAGCATGCTAATTATTTCAGTCCGTCTCAGGTCATTAAAACTCATGGAATAAGTGCGGTTGAGGTTCAGCGTCTTAAGCACGATCTACCGAAGGCACAATTACCTACCTACTTTTCCGCGAAACGCATACTTATTTTCCTTCAACGATGATGAGAAGCTCCTCTCAGTTTCCTCTTTTCTCTACTTTCTCTGAAGCCTTCCAACGATGTTGTATCCTTTGTGCAAAGAGGTTCTAGGCTACTTCCGAAAGAGCTGTTACGAGAATATAAGGACTCGCTTTGACCTCAAGAAAAAAAAGACAATTTCTAAAGAGTGTCTGTGATAACATTTGGCTGCATTCCCGTTTCCGATCTTTTTTTTTTCTTTTTTTTTACTTCAAGTAGCCCAAAAGATCTAACTCTAACCCTAATCAGTCCTAAGAACACCGTCCCTACTTTCCTACTCTACATAAGTACCCTACACTCCAAATTCTTTCCATCTATAGCACCTGGACATCAATTCCCTATATATTTCCCCAATTTTTCTCCTGAAACCTAATCATTTCCCCGACTACCTACAATTTTCTTAGATCCATTGATACGTAGATGTTCCCACTTGTCACATCCAAACATCGAATAATCCCCCTCATTGAAGATCTAATGAAATTGATAAACTTGCATGATTTTGATCGGCCACAATTCATATTATTTCTCCCGTGGAACGGCAATGGTAAAATAATGCCAATGTGAAAAAACGCCCGAAAATACATCCATAAGTACCAATGCTACGACACGATGATAATTCACTCGCGTATGTGCTAACTTCGGCCCTCGTTAATCCGGACACAGCCGCGCCACACAGTGGATCAAGTCAATGAGAGAGGTCGGACAAAATTTGGAAACTTTAAAAGCTAATAACTCAGTTCATACAGAACTTTGAGGTTTTAAAAATGGTACCCTTGGTTTCCTCGTAAAATGTTCTCGCAAGATGCACCCCTTACTATTCAAAATTTAGCCAAATTAAACATCAAAATTTGCAGTTTTAGTTGAAAATTTCATGTCCGACCTCTCTGGTTTTCTCGATCCACTTTGAGCCACCGCGTTGAGGGTAATTTTCTTCACCTCGCTCATCGCTCGTTCCTTTGATCAAATTCCACTCTGGCGGTGCCCCTGGTTAATTAATTACGCCGCCATTGTCTCCAAAAATGTGCTCAGCCGAAGCCCATTCGCAGTCGAAAGAAAAACAAATTGCCTCCCGGATGGAGCTAATTATCGGAGGCCGGCTTTCCTCTAATTTTATCAAGTGCTTAATTATTCGCAAACCAACAAAGGCTCTCCCGACAGTATCCGACTGTTCAATTTTTTCCTACGTCATCTCACCCACCTCATCATATTTTTTTGTTGAATATTCCTACCTAAGATCTTGACGGAACGTTTCTACTTTACCGATTTTAGCCGTTTGCAGAAGATAGGGAAATCCCGGAAAATTGATTTTGGTGTCTTTCAAGAAATATCATGAGCTAGGCAGAGATATTAAGGATGCGAAACATTTTCCCCATTCAAGCCTTCATCACAGACAATGGACATTCCGCGGGAATTCCCTTCGGTATTTTTGACCAGTCGAACCCATAGTATACTTAGCATGCCAAGGACCAAAGGAAATTTATGCATGGCGCCCATGAGCCCATCTGTTACTTATACTAGGTGCCTAAGGGGTTCGGACACCCCCTCCCCCGAAAACGTTCTTATACAGAGGTCATTTTCCGCCATTTTTAGAAATACTTACCATAAATGGAGATGTTGCATGTGTAAGGAATTTGCGATTTGACTGTTGATTCTTCTGTGGGTAAAAGTTGGCGAGAAACACGATGATGCCACTGGTTTTCTCTAAATCAACTCCCAAGCTTAAAAAAGCTCTCAAGTTAAGGCCAAAATGGAGGGGATATCCCACACTATCCTGAGAGTCCACCTCTACATCAAGACAAACTCCACGCAAAGATCGGGAGCAAATACATTCGTGTTTTCAGTTTTGGAGTCCCTAAATTCGTCCATCTAAATTCGCAGAGAATGCAAACTTTCCGGGCTGTTTACTGGGAGTCGAAGGCAGGGAGAGAAAGATGATGTGCAGATTCTGAAGGAATGGTATAGTGGAGGCTTGGTTTCTGGAGTCTAGAGAGGCAGGAACACTTCCGGGCGATGTTTAACAGTGTCTAATAATGTGTGCGGCAGCATTAATAACATAGCTGGAAGATGTATAGTGCAAGTCTTGCCCTAGCGGGAGACGGATAAAAAGGCAACAACAAATAAAAAGAATAATCAGAATTACATGTAATTGAATTAAAATATCCGAATACTTTATGATATGCTTGAAAGCGACAATAGTAAACTCTTCTTCGTCGTGTCTAATCAATCCCACTTTCCGTCACCGGCAGATCAAAAAGCGTGATACAACTATTTCAACTCTTGCGTAGCCCAAATTGCATAGCTCCCGAATTGAAGGAAAACTGAGTTTATCGCTCATTTTAACTTCTTTCACTCGATTTGTCCGTTTGAATTGATAGCGATTTTTGATAGGAACATACGCCTCTCCGAAGATGAGAGCACGTATATTCTATCAGTTTTTTCAAATAAAAAATACCACGCGTATAGACTGGGGTTTATGCGAGAAGACAGACGCAACGCGCGCTTGTGACGTTTGCCGTTGGGGATGGAGAAATGAAACCAATGCTAGTGAATAGATAAGCTTGAACCTCATTTTGAGAAGAACTCCAGCTCAAAAAGAGATATAATATTACCTTTCATACGTACAAAAAAGTTCAATGAATTTTTTGCAGGAGTAATGAGAAGTTTCAAGTCTGCCGCAATGCGGTAACGTGATAACAGTTTCATACTTTATCTTTGGAGGGAGAGCTTTCCCGACGTACTCGTGCAATGCACAATGACTTTCGAGCTTTCAGACATAGTTGCATGCAAGGATTCGTTTTTTGGTAAAAACCGCAGATCGCGCGTTTGAGTGCACGCAGTAATCCCCAGTTATCACAGCCTGCATTCAATGCCATCAATGCCCTTGTCCGTAGTGTAGTAGCAAACAGATTTGAAGGCGCACCGTCACGAGACAGGACGGATTAATTTGGACATGCTCAGACGGACCATGCTAATGAAGAAATTTACCTAAGGCATCACATATCGATGGCCAAAGTGCAAAACCACGTATCTACGTTTGCAACGTCGCAGACTTCAAGATCTGTTTCATTTTTTCTTTGGAAAACTAGTCAGCGTAATTCCTTGAAAACTTCTTTGATTTTTCTTGTGTTGGCGGGATGCTCTGTATACATTTAAAGCTAAAAGGTCGACTTGTTCTTCTTCGAAAAAATAAAATTGTAGCGAAAATTTCAAAACAATGCGATGGAGATACGTGGTTTCATACTTCGGTCATCGATATAAACCGGATTTACCCACTTGCCGCCCATGGGCCGCCTGTATTTTGCCGCCCCCTCCTCATTCGTTCTGAAACCTTAATAAAAACTATCGTGTGAACGTGCCGGAGGGGGAGGGGTGCATAAGACACGTTTACTCGTGTTGGACACATTTTTTGCAAAAAAATGTGCAAAACATAAATGTGGTTTAATAATTTTATCTTCCGCTGCCGCGCCGCGCTGACCACACTGTATTTGGCGCAATGCGTGAAGTATTTATGCACTCTTGTAGGCGCCATGCGTTTCCCGCCGACCGCTGTTGACCGCACTGTGTTTGACGCAATGCGTGGAGTATTCATGCAGTCTTGTAGGCGCTAATAAGTGTAACGCGCCGACCGCCGCGCCGAGGGCTTTTCCTTTCAATCTCAAGTCCTCGTCATCATTTCACTCTGCGCCGCGCCGTTCCAGGCCAAATTGGGTGCTTGGTTTCTCTCTTAACTCGACTAACTAAAGGTGCTGCCTCTTGTATCGCCGAAAGACGACAAAATTAGAAATTACTATACTCTCAGGAAATGAGAGATTTTGTCGCCTTCTCTCGTTTGCAATTTTTTTCTGAATCCGATTTTTTACACCTGCGTTTAAAAAAAATTCAAAATTTGCCAGCCCCCCTAAATTTGCCGGCATGGGCCGCGGCCCTTGTGGCCACCCCCTAAATCCGGCCCTGCTGCGTCATTCGATATGTTCGATGGATCAATCCCAATCAAATGAACTGCTATGAATCGATCGATCGGTTTCCTGCGATTTTTAAGATCGGCACAATTCAACGGCGATATATCGAATGGTGTAGCCATTAAATCAGTCCATTGAGGCGCATCTAAGTTCACTTATTTTTTGTTTCATCCCTGACAGCTGGTTGTCTACGTCATCATAAAACCGCCTCGCATAAGGAAAAAATAACAAAAGAAAAAAACGATTGTGTACAGCCAGATTGAAGTAAAGCAATCTTAAAATTAGTCCTTCCAAATCGTGTTCCATCAGGTTAGGGCAATTTTTCTCTGAGGTCGGTAAAGTAAGTCGTGCATGCAATATCTAAAAATGAATAAATACTTGACAGGCACGGGTTAATTTTCGAATAGGTGTCTAATTTTGTACTCACGTTTCATGCCGAGTCCAAAAGCGACGTTCTGGATGTAAGCATGGTTGAAAACTGATTTCGGCAAGTAAAAATTCGGACCACTCCACAAATACTGCAAAGATCTTATGCCAGCGACGACTAATCTGTTAGAATACGAATTCATTTTTGTGTTGTTATTTTCTTTTGAAGAGGGGGGGGGGGGGGTTACGCCAGCTTTACCGACGGGAAAACAGAAGCGAGTTTTTTCTATCTCAACTTATCGAAGGTAGAAATGTAGAACTGAAACGACATGCACGCGTGCTGACTTCACTGTTTTGACTCGGACGAACGGAGGAAAACACGAACGATCAAGCTGGTCGCATAGAGAATAAAACTCGGACGTTCATTTTGAAAAATGTTTCTATCCGCTTGCCGATCAAAATTCGGAAAAAACATCGAACGGAACGAGAGACAGTGGGTGAAGTCGCGTGAATTTGGCGCGAAAGAGTGGATGCGAGTCGAGATGAGTTCCGAGTTCAAGAGCGGGCGGGGTGGATCGATAGGGGTAGGGGAGGCCTGTTCAAACCGACCAGAAGCGGTTATTTCCCGCGCGCGATTGAGCTGGTGCCAAGGGGTATAGGCAACCAGCGCGGCACGTGAGCCTTCATATTGCCCGCGTCCTGCGCCGCAGGCACCGTCCCATTCATGAACCGAATCGTTCGTGATCCAGTCGCTCACATGTTCCGGCCCGGGAGTAGGGCAGTGGTGCGTGTCACAGGGGTCGTCAAGTTCGTTCCCTCTCGACCCTTGACCTGTGTATTGTCGTGCTGGGTAAGAACGTCGCATAAAAATTCACTGGCTGCCATATTTCCAAATCGATGGTGTGAGTCGGCAAGCACATAACTCGGTCTGCAATTCTTCAAAACTGCCGTGATTTTTCTTCTCAGTGCGAAGAAAATTCTGCCAAAACGTTCAAGGAAGGATGCCAATTTGTTCTCCTTTAAAAAAAAATAACATAGAGGCGGAGATTTGCAGACACCGCAAACGAGACATGTGATTGCGGACTTACGCCGTCGAAATAGTCCAAGAGGAGTCGGACTAAAATGTGGAAACGTTAAAAGCTCATATCGATGGCGCAAGGCCGCAATCGCATATCTCGTTTGCGGTGTCTGAAATCTCCGCCTCTGTGTTATTTTTTGAAGGAGAACAAATTTGCATCATTCTTTGGAGTTTTTGCAGAATTTTCTTCGCACAGAGAAGAAAAATCACGGAAGTTTTAAAAAATTACCGCTTTGACCATTTCTGATTTCATCTGACGGATTTTTATTTTATTTCCAACCCAACTTGAGAGAGGAATTTTTCACGGAAGGAAATTTACTAGCATTAGCTTCTGCTTCTTATTTTCATTTAATTTTCGACGGACTCATTATTCGAATATTTTGGTCTGCACTCTGCATGAACTGTTCCGTCAATTTTACCTAGCCATTCTTCGAAATTAATATCTTCCCTCTGTTTCTACAGTTTCTTTCAAGTCCAAGCTATCTTCGTTTCTAATCTCTCCAAACACAGAGCGGCCGCTGCGCCGGTCAGCGGGAAACGCATATTAGTGCCTACAAGAGAGCAGGGATACTTCACGCAATGCGTCAAATGCAGCAAGGCCGCCGCCGCCGCGCCGCACAGTGGATCGAGTCAACGGGAGAGGTCGGACAAAATTTACAACTTTAAAAGCTTATAACTCCGTCCATACACAACTTTGAGGTCTTAAAAGGGGTTTCATTGATTTTCTCGTGAAATTTTCTTTCAGAAACACCCATCAAAATTTAAAATGTGACGAAATAAACATCAACATTTGCAGTTTCAGTCAAAAATCCCATGTCCGACCTCTCTTATTGACTCGACCCAATGTGCGCCGGTCGGCGCAAAAAGCATAGTATCGTCGGCGTAAGTCCGCGATCACATGTCTCGTTTGGCGGTGTCTGAAAATCTCCGCCTCTATGTTATTTTTATAAAGGAGGACAAATTGACACCATTCCTTGAAGTTCATGTAGAATTTTGGTCGCATAGAAAAGTAAAATCACGGCAGTTTTAAAGAATTTCCGTTAAAAAAATAAAGTATGACAGGAAGTCTGCGACGTCGCAGACCGAGTTATGTGATTGCCGACTTACACCGTCGATATGGATATTATTAGTACGGGACGCACAGGTTTTAGAAGTGGTTTTGTTGTTGATAATATCGTAAAATTTCCTTCAAGAAGCATCCCATGCAAGTCATGATGAGGAAAAATCAACATAGCAATTTGCAGTTTTACTCAAAAATTGATGTCCGTCTGCCTGCATTTCAGAAAGGCTTGTTTCATTGTGCGGCGGGCTTTGTACTGCGAGAGGCTATAAACGACAGAGTGCATTCAACTTTGCCTTTACACTTGGAATAGACTTCTCTTAGACATGAATACTTGCTCTACAAATCAGGCTCAGCACATCGCGATATCATAACTGCTGTGGCACCAAAGAGGTATACTTGAAACTTCACATCCTGCGCCTGCATGCAACAATTCCTGTGCAGGAGAAATCTTTGTAGTGTAAACGAAAAATTGAAGCGCTCTTCCTGGAGCGCTCATTATGGATCCTTGCAGCAGGCCGATTATTGAAATTGATAGACAAAACTTTAGACAAATAAGAAAAAAGGGATATGGAGGCAGGGCCGGATTTACTTACTTGCCGCCCATGGGCCGCCTGTATTTTGCCGCCCCCTTCTCATTCGTTTTGAAACACCAATAAAAACCATCAGGTGAACGTGCCGTAGGGGGAGGCGTGTATAAGACGCGTTTACTCGTGTTGGTCACATTTTTTGCGAAAGCCCTGTCAACACTACTAGCAAAAGTTCACGGAACTTGGCGCGAAAGTTAAGTTCCGTAAACCTATCTCTGTATGGACAAGGCCTTCCATTTATAAAAAATGAACCAAAAAATTATGAAAGAATAAACATAAATGTGGTTTAATAATTTTAACTTCCGCCGCCGCGCCGCGCTGATCGCACCGTGTTAGGCGCAATGCGTGAAGTATTCCTACAGTCTTACATGCGCTATGCGTTTCGGGACGACCGCTGTTGCACGCACTGTGTTTGACGCAATGCGTGAAGTATTCATGCAGTCTTGTAGGCGCTATGCGTTTCACGCTGCCCGCTCGCTGCTGACCGCAGTGTCTTTGGCGCAATGCGTGAAGTATTCATGCAGTCTTGTAGGCGCTAATATGTGTTACATGCCGACCGCCGCGCCGAGGGTTTCTCCTTTTCATCTCACGTTCTCGTCATCATTGCTCTCTGCGCCGCGCCGTTCCAGGCCAAATTCCGTGTTCGGTTTCTCTCTTAGTCTTAACTCGACTAATTAAAGGTGCTGTCTATTGTATCACAGAAGGACGACAAAATTAGAGATATGCTCTCAGGAAATGAGAGATTTTGTCACCTTTTCTCGTTCGTAATTTTTTTTTCTGAATCCGATTTTTCTTTATAGCTAGGTACATTTAAAAAAATTGCAAAATTTGCCGCCCCCTAAAGCCGCCATGGGCCGCGGCCCATGTGGCCACCCCCTTAATCCGGCCCTGATGGCGGAGGGGTCGTATTGGTGGAAGCGGGTGGTTGTAATGGACAAAAGCGGTAGGTAATAGACTAACTATAACGGCAGTTCACGAGAAATCCTACAATTAGTCCATCATTTTCTCCCTTAGTCTACAGGTACCGCCCAATTCATCCAATTTGATCGCTTCATAGTCCTTTTCGTCTATATCTTTGTCTATGAATTTCAACAATCACCCCGTAGTCGAGCCCGGCGGCATGTCGGCGAGGTTGAAGTGGTAAGTGCCTGCTGACAGTCAAAGCGCCTTCACACCCGTGCGTATGCAACATGGACATCCATGGAGCCCGAATAGTTGCATCCAGGAGTTAAAAAATGAGTGTCGCTTTCGACACCAATTGAGGGAGTTTCGCTCGTTTCTCTCGCAGCGTTGCCTAATGAGCCAATGAAATAAACTATCTTACTAATTTTTATCACGATATCGTTATTTTCGGAATAAGTGATGCTTTGATTGTTTAAATACATAACAACGTCGCCATCCTAAGATGTGGACTGCGGTCCATGCCTATTTCCGGTCGTATTTCCGATTTGAGAACGACGAATGAGGCAAAGTTGTTTCATGGTCATCTCGGGAAAAATTCGACATATTTGTATTTTTTTTTCGCTGAAGAGTTAGAAAAAAGTCTAATCAGAGATGTAAATCAATCTAGGGGTTAATTCAGAGCCCGGTGAGGCAGGACCTAAGCATTGCCGGATCCAGCAATTTGGCAACACCGTTTTTTCTCCAATTAAAACTACGTAAAGTTATCGATTCTTAGAGGGGCCTGGTGCTCCAACCACAATCGATTATTTAACATAGGTTTAAGTGGAGGAAATCCGGTGTTGCCAAATTGCTGAGTCCGCATCTGGACCTAAAGCTTGTAGAAAATGTGTCTTAAGTTAGGTATTGGTTCCTTCAGGATTAGAAAAGATCTAAGATAGATCTCCAGATCTCACAAGCACAATGAATTGCTTCTTCCATTGAATATAAAAATGGGAGATTTTCGTTAAAATTGAGATACTCATGCGTTTTCCGTATTTATGCCCACTGAAGTGTTGCTGTTGAGCAATTATGTCGATGATTTAGTATTTTTAAAAGATTATGACAAAATCTAAAATCCTAGCAGGATTAAAAGGAGTTTGAATGAGCTGCGGAGAGGAAACAAAAATTCTACGGAGACGGATTTCACTGAGGATCAGCCGGTTTTGGAGAAAAAATTCCGTGCAAGACTATTTCAACAAGATATAAATTATATATTTCCCCAAAATAAAAGTTACAGTACAGGTAAATTTTTGAAAAGGGAAAAACCATATTTTAAATAGCTCTTAGAATACATTTAAAAAGATTAAAATGATGCTTACAAAAAGGAAAGAAAAAGATCGTATTTGATTCTGGTTAAATTGAAAACAGAACAGATACTTTCACAGAGAGACTCATGATAGTGGGCCACTACTTAGACATTTTGTGTCAGACGTTACTTACAAGGGTACAAAAAATATTCTAATGAGAAAGAATATATGGATAAAAGAGAAAATTACAATTTAATTTTTTTTATAAAAGGAATGTAAAGAATCTAATAAAAAAACTTGATGCAGCAAGAACATTATCAGAGACAAACAGAAAAAAAATGAAGAAAAATCGAGCAAAGATTTGACTTTGAATTGCATCTTCTATTGTTCGTATTTTTGAAAGCGTTGACAATACAAAGAGGCAAAAGCGAACTTACAAAAGTCTTCAATTCTGCACACATACCTATTCAGAAAGTGTCATTATTTAGGGAAGCTTTGAAAGAGAGTATTTTAAGTTAAATCATTGATTTCACAGAATGAATTCAAAGAGTGAGATAGGTGATAACTTAAAGGTACGAAGAAAATAGAAGCAAAATATTAAAAGACTTCGCTAAAAAAAAACTTCACCAAAGGGCGTTCACGTCGACGATACTTATTCATTTCGTCTTGGCTTCCTTCCATGAATACAGATATAAGATTCTGAAGTAAAAAGCTAAGTACCAGCTCCATTTTGTGATTGGCATCTAGGATCATCAGAAGGTTATTAGTAAGGCCAGTCAGCCAGCTGCGACTGTGAATTGTGGCTTGTCTGTATTTATTGATTTGAGTAGAAGAAAAAATCAATGAGTTTATTAACGACATTAATGCCCTGAGAGAAAGAATTTTTTTTTTTATACTCTAAGAGGTTAAATTTCTGCTTCACTTCCGGCTAACTTTTATCGATGATTTATTGAGTATGATCCTTAACCGAGGATTTTTATTTAGAATAGCTAGATCATTTCAAAGTAACGTTGGCTGGAGAGCTGAGATTGAAAAATACAGAAATGAAAAGAAAGAAAGAAAAAAATGTAGAGAAAATTTATGTTAGGTGCAGAGCTGAGGTTTTCGAAATAAGAAAATAATGAGATGAATTGATGAAAGAAGGAAGACATTTCAAACATACAAGGAAATAATGGTGGAGCAGAAAAGCTACAAAAAAAAAAAAATTAAGTAAGTAGATTAAAAGAAAAAAGATGGAACACTTTACACTCAAATAGGTTCATTTACAGTATAAAAGATGGGATACTTAGACGTAGACAATAGGAATACACGGAATCTGGTGATTTGCTTAACTAGGTATTTATGTAATATTGCGAGTCGTGAAATAGTAACATCTACGTTTGAAGTAAAAAAATGCATGAATAAAAACATAAATATGAATACAGAAAAAACAATGCTAGTAGTCTTTTTCATGAGGTATCTAAAATGTGGTCCTTACACACGGTAGGTATTGATAGAATTCAAAGATAGGAATCATATGCATAAGAGTTGGACTTCATTTTGCAATAAGGAACTACAATTTCTGGCTCCTCTGTAAACACACTTCTGCGCATGGGGAAAGTTATGATACATACGTTGTTTGTAAACTAAGCCACATATTGTAGTTCTTAATTGCAAATGTAGTCCAGTTGAGGAGCGCTTGGTCACGGATTAGATGAAATCACTCGGAATCAGCATAACTTCGTTTCAGGTAGACTTATTTCCTCCTAAGTTTTATTTTTCTCGCAAGGAACCAAACGGCACATTACCTTGGCGCCATTTCTCCTGACTTAGGAAGAATCCATTCACAAAATTGCAAGTCAGAGCAATGATTGCTTTTAGGTTGAAAAAATAAAACATGAGAGGAAATTAGACAAAAGCTAATCAATGGCCAAATTGTGAAACCATATATATCTCCATTTGTGACATTGCAGGCTTTCTGTCATATTTAATTTTCTCTCTAGAGAATTAGTCAGCGTAATTTCTTGGAAGCTTTCCCAGATTTTTCGTCTCTCCAAGCAGAATATTTTGTATGGATTTCAAGCTGTAAAGTTGGCTTGTTTCTCTTAAAAAAAAAATAAATAAATAAATAAATAAATAAAACGGGAGTAGAAATATGGAGGATGTGGTTTCAGACTTCGGCCATCGTAATGTAGTTAGGTTGATTCTCAATAAATTTATCCAATTATTCACATGCCAGTCATCTAAAACCTTTTTCGAGTCCCTCTCAGCAGGGGAAAATGACAAACAGAAAGATTTTAAAGAAAATCGCCCGACAACAGGTGATGTTTTGCAACACTGGAATGTTATTAGTGAATATGTAGAGGGTTTTTGCTGCTGGTTATAAAGGAGAGTAATGGGGCCTTTGAAAGATCCTTGTGATACATTTTTTTCTCGCATAAAATGTAATTTAGTTGCTGCGTTGGCCGAGTAGAAAGAAATTCTGACTCCTTTCAAAGGTCGTAAAGTTAAAGAGACATCAAATTTGAGTGGTATGATTCGGCAGACTAAGTATACAAACTGAAATAAATCTAAAAATGACAATTCGAACTCTTACAATGGCCATACTTCCATTTTAGTTGACTGTGTGGAGAGGATCTTTGATGGCTATTATTAAAAACTCAACAAACAATCAATCATTATATCAACTGCAAAGGGCAAGCTAAAAAGTTCTCAATGACTGAAAAATAGTGTGAAAGAACAGAGGAATCTACTGATGCAGGATACAATAAAAAATACACTTTACTACTAAAAGCAGGCGGGATCTGTTGGAGAATTCAATCCTGAAGAGACAAGAAGAGGTGTAAGGAAAATTTTTGTAAAATCTTCCTCTTTATTTCCTGTACATATTCAGAAATGAAATGGTAAGAATTTCTTTTAAGGTGGGTTTCCGGTTTTTAAAAAAGGGATATTTCTCGTTTTCCATTTTGTATCATTTTTTGGTCCCATTAAAAAGTACAAGAAACATATTCTTTGCACACTGACACAAAGACACATGCATGGAATGCGGGGTTGGTGTTTCCTCTTTATCTCTTTCCTTAAATTCCTCAGCCTTTAATTAATGGATGTTTCCTGATATCCGGGGGAAGTAATGAACTACAAGACAGGGTATGAAATTGATACTCAATTCATCCAAATTTTACGTAAAGCACTATCGACACATAAAAAATGCCCAGATTCCACTCATAAATAAGACAAAAAAACATTTTTGTAAACATCAATTCAAACTTAACAAAAAAAACCAAAGTCTTCTGGCGTCACTCAAGCACTTGCAACCAACTAACTTCTGTGCTCTTTACGATGGAATAATTATTTCTGCTCACTGAATTCTTCTCAAAATGTTATAATGTTTTGCAAATTAAAGAGAGCAAAACAATTTTTTTTTTTTAAAATCAAACACTGATTATTTGCTCAATAGATATAAGATTGTATTCAATACCCAATTTGACCTGCATTGATTTTGGTTTTTTTCATGAGAGATAGGTTTGAATTCACTAATTCTAATATGGTTGAGAAACATTATCTTCTCATTAATGAATTCGTTTTAGAGGTTTTCAATTTGCTCGACTCGTTTCACAAGGAACCTTCATAATGGAATATTTCTTGAGGAAGTTTCATTCTCAAAATGTCTGATGGTCTGTTAGCCACCTGATGGCAAGTCTGGGGAATAGGGCAAGAATTTTAAATTGTGTTGGTAAGTTTCGGAAGACTTTCTAGGTCAGTTCAGGATTAAATTAACCAATAGTAACTATGATTCAAACAGGTTTCTAAACATACAAAATTTAGATGAAAATAAGGAAAAACATAGAATGACAATGATATTATTTACGCCATGAGAAAGAATAATTATGCTGGAACAAAAAAAAAATATCCATTTCACTTGTGATGCTGCAAATTTTCTATCACAATTTATATTCATGATGAAGCAGAACAGAATTTTAACTCCTCATAGCTTCAGTTAATTTTTACTCACTTTGCAAAAAGTATTCTTAAAAGTTTCTGGATGATATTGTTCAACTTTCTTTTAAAACATAAAATAACCATGAGAGTTATTTTGTAGCCCTACACATGTGATACTCTTTCTTTCAATTTCATAATTGATACTGTAAGTAACTTACTTAGAAAAAAGGAGAACTCCGATGGCTAGGTGCGAGATTATTTGACTCAGCTTCGCCTATATAAAGGAGGCTGTAGCTAGTCCATGTTTGTGTCAATAAAGGAGTGGATTTTTGCCATACACAAGATGATCCTTAAAAAAAGCTACCAAACAGAGACGAACACGCACTGTGCACTTAACTAAATGTTGAATGGTAGCCAAATTTCAATCGCTCATCACAAAAGACTGGCTACAGTTTCCCCTTTCCTGAAGTCACATTCCTGAAAACCCAGAATTTTAAGCTGGGAGCAAAAAGAATGATTTATGAGAAACTGAAGGAAAGAAACACATTTTGCTTAAAAGTATACCGAGGAGGATTTTAACAAAGACTCAACACAGCATGAATCTCTTTTGCCAATGAGAGAAAATTTTCTCTCTTAATAAATGACAGCAAATCCCAATAATTTGACTTTAAATTATTTGGACGAATCTAATTACAATAGAGAAAGATATAGGTAAATAATTCAATTCGTGAAGTAGTGCAGATTTTTCATTTGAAAACGTATTTTGTTTTTTAATTGGTGTTATAGTAGAGGCATGTGCAACGTACCCATATACTTAAACTAAATTAAAAAGAGGTGAAAAAGCGATTTGTTTCCTTTAGATTTTGGTAAAAAAAAAATGTATCAATTCGCATCTACAGAAATACTGAAAATTTTATTCAGTATTTTTGATAAAAAAATTGCACTACGTACAGCTCAAGCTGAGATTTTGTTTCGAGTTAGAATTAAGAGTCTCACACTCAGTAAATACATGAAAAATTGAAGTTTACAGATAGAAAAAGTGTAGAAAATTAATGAAAACAGGATAGAATTACTTAACAGTTCTAATGGTGATTATAAAATAAAGATTAAAAAAGAAGAGCATGAAAACTGTAATCGGTAATTATCACAGCTGATAAAAAGTTACATGAATTTCTTAAAAATGATTAATGACCGACAGTCGAAACAGATGTATAAAATACATTCTAAACGCTAAAACATTTAGGTAACATATGATATATAATATAAAAATAACAAAATATTCAGATCTAGAACACATAATTGGAACACAAAATAAAGCAACTTAGATTATGAAAAAGCTAGCATTACCAATACTTGCAATAGTTGAAAAAAGCATTAAGAAAGGCTGAATGTCATTAAATTTCTGGCTGGATTGCTGATCAATGCATCACTAGACAAGATATGAATTTTAGCATTTATATTTATGCAGCATTTTCAAAATTTCTGGTAGAGTACGATTTGCACATCGAAAATTACTGAAATAAACAAAAGCTTTTGCTTGGATTTTCTTTTTTCTTAAAAACAAAAACAAGAAAAAACATGAGTGACGGCTCACAATGTTGCAATCTGACATAAACATTTTTCGACTTTAGCCATCAATGTGCAAGTTCTATCAAAGTCGACTAAAAGAATATTTCCACAAGAGGTTTGTCATGTCCTTTCTTTCAAAATCAAATGCCTATTCGAAGTTTAACTCAGTGACAGAATTTCGAGAGAATTCAAACTGCCAGCAAATATTGGTCACACTAACAAGCCTTAGTAAGCAATGCTGAAAACAGGAAAATGACATAGACTCTGAATAAACCAAGTGATCTGAATACTGACACTTACAAGGAGACATTTATATCAATAGGTTCATCGGCTAAGACAACAGAACTGTACTTTACAGAACAACTACAATACCTAAGACTTTGTCAAGATACATTCTTAAAATTAGGTACACTGATTGGAAGAATTAATAATAAACATCAAAAAGAGGGAAAATGGGTTGTTCTTCTTAATAACTGACTATCAATTGGCTATTCATGAACAATATAAATCTATTCCATATTTAGACGTTGGGTCAAAACTGGTGGGTTTCACTTGGCTTAGCATTTCAAGATAGATGGTGCTAGGGTGAAGACAAGGTCATGGATGCTTCCATGAGAGAGTCTTGTGGCTACAAGTTATTAATGTCTAGAAAGACCTCTCTATTCTTAAATGAAAAGATGCAGATATTAGGTTGGTAACAGTGACACTGTGACAGGCTTCCATTCAAGTATCAGAAACAAAGAAAACTCTAATTTAGAAAAATGATTAAACTGGAGTTTTTGTACATAACTTTAAAACTTGAATGAACAGATTTTTTCCTAAAAGCATTATGAGATTTTCAACTTGTTTCGTTCGATTAGTATACAACCTGCACTTTAGAATAGCCAAGGTAGAGATAGTAACTGTGATGATTAATAAATAATAAATATGATAAATAATTGAAAATTATAATGATAGAAGTGATACGGTTATAAACAATGAAAAAGTTTAATGAACATCATGATCGACAGATGTAAAAGATCTGAAATTATTTGGTGATAAAATTCCTCCGAATAAAAAAATTATAAAAGGCAAAACCAAATCAAAATTTAAAAAAAGAGGAAATTACACAAGCCAAGTAATTTATAATTAGAGAATAAATAATATAGATATTTACAATGAAGTAGAAAAAAATTCTCTTTGAGAGAGATTCAATTGGCTAGATACTTTGAAATAGTTTAATTGACTTTGCTGTTTGCAATCATTTTGTCACGATTTATATAAAAACATTATCATGCAAAACTTATGCAATCAAAAATTACGATTGTTCATCATACACAAAAAACACCCTAAAATAATCCTTTTGGATGGGACTAGTATGAAATTAATTTTACTTTTGATAGTCTTTGTGCGCCAAGTTTGACATGACTCCGAGAAAATAAAAAATCTATCGAATTGGATACATAATGAGTCAA
Source organism: Bemisia tabaci (assembly GCF_918797505.1). NCBI lineage: Eukaryota > Metazoa > Arthropoda > Insecta > Hemiptera > Aleyrodidae > Bemisia > Bemisia tabaci. The sequence goes on from NC_092800.1 coordinate 31,874,533, forward strand.
GCTGCAAAGATCATCACGAATGGATCACAAGACAAGGTACAAATTTAAGCATTCTGATATATGTTTCGTCTCCAAAATTTCTTGTAGAACACAATTCGCATAACGAAAATTACTAACATGAACTCCTAACCAAGTTAGTACCGTTTTCATTCAACATTGGTTACGAAAAATTTAAATTTTCCATCCACAAGAAGAACCAAAGTCTACTTGAATCAAATCGCGTACTAAAATAGTTTTGGCAGGCTTCTCAATGAGCTGTGTTCCTTCACTGCCTTGTGTTGTCCAAAGTGTAAACAACATGCAATAACTGAGCCGAAGTGCTGAGATTGAGGTTGTCATATTTCCAGATTGCTAAGACTGTTGCAGTAACATTTATTAAAGTGTGATTTAACTTAAGTGAGTAATGGTTTATTTCATGAGCAGGAAGTTGGAATTCATGCTTCAAAAAACGGTAACATCTTGGTTAGGAGTTACTTTCAGTAATTTTCGGTAAAAATCGTGTTCCACAAGAAATTTTGATGAAAAAATGCTTGAGTTCTCATCTTGTCTGGTGGTCCATCATTGGTAAAAAGGCGAATGAGTAAAATAATTAAGAATTTCTTTTGGTGACAGGTACCGTAAGAGAGAGATTTGAGTCAATAGTTCTGGGGTTGAATTTACAATGGAGAGGGGGGGGGGGGATCACTTTCAGTAAAATAGAATTTCAAAATTACTAAATATAACAACTACATTCGTAAAATCATGTACATCATCTAGCTACTTCAAACAAGTCATTTTCTTGTTTTGTTTGTTATTAAATGCATAAGTGGAATGCATACTTATTTCAAAATTTTATCAGACTAAAAACATATTTCGGACACCTGAAAGAACCTACACATCATTAAGTTTCATCCAATTAAACATTATTGAACGTCCCTGCAAATCTGAGTTGTCAAATTCTAGATAAAAAGTTTAATGGGCCCCTCTATTTTCTCTTGAACTCCCAATATGTTGCATTGTAGATTCAGGTGCCACTGAATAATGAAAAAGAAGTTTCAGGCTAAAAAAGTTCAACGAATGGAAGAGAATGCAATTTTCTCTCATTACTGTTGAACTTTTAAAATGTGTGGTTAATGTGGCTGGATCAAAATTTTAAAAAAAAAATAAATGCAATAAGCCAGGTAAAATAATAATATTTTGAGAATGTGAGAGGAAGCACGAATAAAACCAGAATCCATGAAAGCAATAACTTGCAGAAAATTGAGTGTAAAAACTAAAAGGCCTATCGCTGTGGCACAGCAGAGAGCTGGATTCTACCATGGGGCATGACGAAATAGAACACAAAAAGAAGTACTGTGTAAGGCTTAAAATATTAATCCAGAGAAAAGAATAAAAAAATGATGCGCGTTTGAAAAAAAGTAAAGATAGTTGACGGATATAACGCTCCGTACCACTACTACAATGATCTTTGATTTTTCAACAGACGAGGACTTGAAAATTGACAAAGAAGACTTTAGAGGCATTTGAGCCATGAAAGAGATATTTTGGGTGCGAAGATAATTATTCTTTACTTTACTCACCCTACACCCCATTTTTCCATATAGAAAGGAATTTTAAAAAAACTAAATTTAGAGACCATTGATTAAAGAATGCTCCAGTTAGTCCAGCTTACTCAGAGAGCATTTATGTCAATTTTTTACATTCCCTCGGAAGTGTTTTCAAACAATGATTGTAACAATTCATTTCCATTCCTTTGATTGCTTTTCTAATAAAGAATTTAGTCGTCAACTTGAAATATTTTAATTTACGTCATAACTCCAACAATTATTCGGATTAAGATTACCTGAATAAGCTATAAACGATTGGATTCTACAAGAAAGAACTCAATTATAGAGCTAATTTTTGAAATACAAATTTTTACTGAGATGTGTTAAATGAAAGTTGGCCCTGCTTTTATTCTAGACGAGCTTTCTTCATTTTCTATGGAAATTAGATTATTTCTTTTCTGTAGAATTCCATTTAACAGATCAACAAAAGTACGGTAAAACATTTTTAGAACATTGGTTCTGATGTAGGATGAATACAGAAGCAAATAAAATACTAGAAGAGATGGGTTGGCGAAAAATAAGGTGAGTTGTGATTTTAAATTCGAGGTTTATAGGAAAGATTTACCAATAGTTTTTGGCCTGTTGAATCTAGAGACTCACTGGAGGTACAGTCTTGTGAATCAGCTGCATTAGATGGCTGTCTTGAAACGGCTTTTTTGGTGTCCGTACCATTCTCTTTGTCATATAAAGTTCCACGACTGTAATGTGTTCTACTTGAAGTTCTACGGATGCTGGGCCTTTTGCTCACAGATTCAGCGCTTGCACTTAGTCCTAGTAAAAAAAAAAGACGAGAAAAATAAAATGATTAAATTATTCTACAGACCACACTCTTACTCTTTACATTCAATAGAGTAATGATTTTAGAGTATGCTGCCGTGCTAAACAAGAACGCCTTGAATCCATCAAGATTTTCCCTCGTTTTTTGGAACTTAACACTTAATACGATAAAAACTGTTGCACCCATGTGCCTCAAATTTTCAAGTTAAGTTCTTGACAGTATTTGCAAAAGAATTCTGTAAAAACATTGTCCCAAGTTACACAAGTTTTTATTGTTTCCAAAAAATGTAAAATGGCGGTTACAGCGTTTTTGCGTTGCACGGCAGTATGATGTACTTTGGTTTTTCTTGCAAATTGTTAGTGCTGAAAGAAACCTTAGTATACTCTGATTGGTGCTGACTGCAACTTCTGCAACAGGAGAGCAGTTCTGTGAATGTGTTGATTGTCTTGTTGTCTAAAAATTGAATCCAATCAGTGTTTCATGTTTTACAAAAAGCAAATGCTACATTTCCTCAGGATAGTTTTTACAATTTCTATTGCACCTCTTGAGTTTTTCTTTGTGAAACCCTGGGCTACGGCTCCCCCCCCCCCCCCCCCACCCCGAGAATTATTGTGACTGAAATTGATGCTTACCAGCATTAGTCGCAGGGCAAACGTAGTTTGCTCCTTTGAGAATATTGAGGGATGCAGGATCACTGTCAACATCGAAGTGGAACATCTGCTCACAGGGATTAAGAAACCACTCGGAACGCGTTCTCATTCTGGCAGTCTGTCTTTCATGGACCTGGTAGCATGCATCAAAATAAGATTTTAGTCTCACATCGACTTAAAAAGGCAAGTAAATCTACGATTTCCACAGTGAGATAAAACACGATGAAATGGATTAGTAACTAGGCGCATGTCTTTATTAAGACGTTACAAAATTAAGTGTGTAAACCAAAATTCCAGTAAAAAAGATTGGAAATTGAATACAAAGCCAAAAATTAATTTCTGTGAAGCGATAGAAATTGAGCATTTTCATTGCGGAAATACAGACTGTTACTGTCCATTTTTTACCTCATGATTGATTATCAAGTGAATAGAATGCTGAAGGAATCATGACGGATCAGTTGCAATGTCTTAGGATTGTGTTTTGATGAGCAGATTATAAATGAGCAAAAAACATTAAAGCTCTATCTATACACAAAACTTTTCTTACCGATATTAACCAAGATACGGCTTTTTCGAAAGAACAGTGTACAACACTATCTATCACAGTGATAGCTACATACTATGAGCTTGCATTAATACATCTACCTTGAATTTGTCATGTGCTGATGCTTGAATGTACACACATTTTTTGCTCAAAGCACATCTTTTGGAAAAAGAAAGTGGAGGAAACCACTGCGTGCATAATTACGATGGATGACATCATAAACCATGTTTATAACGGAGCAGTGACTTTGTCAGTATCGAACATAAAGCAACATTTGAACCCATTTGGGGTTTTTTTTTGCTACTAAATATTTTGGGACCCTCTCAAAACAATTTTCTGACGAGCAAACTGATTATTTCTGTTTAAACTTTGTTGTTTTTTGGTACCATGTTCTGATTATGAGAAAAAAACCTTTGAAAAAATGAAATGAATCAAAGTAAGAAACCACCATTCAATGAGAGAGTACGGCTGAAGAAAACTGTCCACATGCATTTTTACACCTAAAAAATTATGTAGTTACATCGAGATGATCTCCTGAAAGTTAGATATCATGGAATAAAAGGATAGAATAAATGAAAAATTCTAGAGGCCATTCCATTACAAAAAAAAGGAGGACATTTCGGTTTTTTTAAACTGAAGAGCATTCAGGCGGGTTCAACTAGAATCAGTCTAACTACCTTAGACTTTGAATGATTCTTTCTGATGACTTATTTTTTGCAAGAAAACTAAGCAACACTATGACTAGAATTTGTGTGCATAGGTATTCTTTTTAATCAAGGAATATCAACAGAAATTTTCAAGGCATGAAGGTTTAACATATTGACAATGAAACTGCCAAAATGCGTATCACGGTTAGTGGAGTTGCAGACTTACTGCTATACTTAATTGTCCACATGGAAAACTACTAAACCTGATTTCTTAAAAACTTCTTTTCCCCATGAAAATTATAAGCCATGATGTTGATTTTTCAAATTGATTTTGTAAAGTGATCTTTGAAAAGTAAAAAAGTAACGGAGATCTCGAAACACCACAACAGATACGCATTTTTACAGTTCCACCGTCAATATTGAACTGTCAGAAAAAACTAGTTTCTGTTAAATTGGAGATGTCATAGTAGAGACTATTAACACAAACATTTGCAGCATAAAACAATTTCTACGCTGCTTTTTTTTTTGTTTTTTTTTGGGAGCTTACTTCATTCAATCAGTCTCATACAACATTACTTCTTTTAAACATGGACTTCAACCGGTTAAAATTGAAATAGTTGAGGAATTTCTATTTGAAGATAGAGTAAATGAATGCATGGAGGCAGAACAGTCTTTCACACTGAAACAACCATAGGGAGAAATCTAGGAACAAAGAGTACGCTCATGCAACACACAGATGAAATGAATGGAAAAGTGAAATTCGTGCATTGTAGTGTAGGAGACTGATATACACTTCCTTCATCTTCATGCAATAAAATGTACAGCTGGAGAACTAGTATATGAAACATTCAAGGAATGCTTGAAGTTTTCAGTAGTAATGCATTATATTATAAGCAAAAAGGAATATGAAGCATGAGAGATTCTTAAATTGGCCTAGAGCCCTCTCCTTTCTTCCGGAGTGCGATTCCTTATGAGCAACCCCCAGAAAAAAACAGAAAACTAAAAATTCCGAATGAAAGATTTAGAGCTGACGATAGCTTTATTGCATCATTAGCAAATTAAAATTCATAACTAGGATATTGCCAGTCAATGTGGATCCCTCTAGGTATATTCTTGGTTCTAGGTATATTCTAGGTATATTCTTAGGTTGATAGAAATTATTGCATGAAATATGGTATGTGAAAGCTTTCCTGAGCCCTGAAGAAAAAATGAGTGAGTTAGGGTGTTTGATGACTACATTGCTGGTGTTAGGTTAAATACTTTGGCCGGAGCTTGGATTTAAAGCGAACCCAGGTTGAAAAATACAAGGGCGTACAAAGAGTGAGAATTACCATTGGCAAATAGGAAAGGCTTTTTGTACTTTCAGCATAACGATTTACAGCTTTAAGCTCTTCCATTGTCATGTGATGGTTTGCAGCCGCTTTACTTGATGAGGAGCGACAGCACTGCTCCTGAGTGACAAAAACACCATTAGCACAACTCAAAGGAGTTAAAATGTTTCCATACGTCAATGAAAATAGCTTCAAATCAAAAATTACATTGCAAATAGGAGCTCTGTTGGTTTAAAATTAGTTCCATATTCTTAATAGCACAGTTCTGATACTGTGTGGATGATTATTTGCACCGACATTATAATAAATGTAGCTCAAGACTGAGTCTCACACCCCAAACATAGTTCAAAACAGTGGTTTTCGATACTTTTTCCTTTCTTTATCCACCACACACACATTCACCTAAAAAAAAACGCAATTGACCGGCTGGCTGACTCGGTTTCCATTTCACCCCTTGAAATGAGTTTTTCTTGATGTAGGGTTAATTTTTCCAAACTTTGTATTGCAATGACAAAAAACTTCATGATGCAAACATTTTTAAATGGTTTTTACTACGGAATTCTAGCAGGAACCTAAGAAGTTGAACACTGTACTTGGAAAAACGTTATGACAAGAATGACAGCACAGAAAAAATAGATTGCTAATTTATCCATTAAATTGTTAAAAATATGTAAAAATATGTAAACATGTTTCAAGTGTACATTTTACAATAGTAGAAAGCAAATTAAGTTAGCATTTTTTTATCGTAAAATCTACATTGAAACATGTTGGACACTTTTTTTAACTACAAAATTGTTAAATCAGAAATTCATTTTTTTCCGCGTGCGCTCTGTTCGGATTTCCATAATTTCATAATTTTCCAATTCCCTGATCTTCCCTGACTTTTTTTGCTTTCCACTGACTCTAAACATTTCTGAGCTTCCACTTAAATTTTTTCCTTCTGATAATGCTGGTTCTCGCTAAAAAAGTTAGACGAAATTTCCACAGATGAAAATTCAAATTAAGGAAAAAGGCAAGCAGATATTTTTTGTGCTCTTTCGAGTAGCACTCACTGAGGTTGCTGCATGCAACTTGTGAAATTCACTGACTTTTCTAGGTTGCATAAATTCCCTGACTTTTGAGGTTTTGCAGACCACCAGTAACCTTGTCTGCAACCTTAGTCAAGGATTTAGAAAAAAAATTTGATAGTCAAAAATGACACAAAAGGGGATGAGAAAGATCATTATTTTCATGGTGTAAATTGCTTTTAAAATGCTTCTAACTGAGGGAGTTTTCATTGGTTGAGTAGTGTCCAATGCAACCATTTATAGGTAAGTAAATAAAAGAAACAAAGTACAACTATGAGTACGACCACACTGTAGGCAAATTTACAATAAAAAGAGATTATGCAAACTTTACGTCCAGATTTTCTAAACCAACACTGAATAAACGATTTAAAATTCCAGAATTACATGGGATTTAATACATTCCCCAACTGATGAGAGCGTTGAAAAGAGACGTTAATTTTACCTTGAGAAGTCCGTTCTCTCCTAAGCTGAGTGACAATCTGGCGCAATTTTCAAGGAGGATATTTTCATGACCGCCTGGAGGGTTGCAATGGAGTGGGAAATTCAGTTGACATTCAGGAGATCCAATGAATGCTGGGGTTGAGTGACTTTCTTCTTGGTGGGCCATACCTATAAAATATAATGTTTGAATGAGATGGATTTTTGAACAGAGACAGTCAATTGTATCACTAGGAAAAAAAAGCCTCCCCCTCTCAAATGAATTTTTGGTTAACAGAGTGAAAAGGATTCTCAAAACATCGAGTACCACGATCTGCTATCATTTAAATTCTACTACGTTTTGAAATAATATTAGAAAACAACAAGTTCAGCGGCACAAAAATATATGAGTGAACATTTCTGTGGCTTATATTATGTACAGCATCACCATGACTTTTGATAGGCCTTAGAAAAAGTGTGCACTGAGGTGAAAAAACTATTTTCCAGGCAGCCAAAAAGTATGGCCAAAGCGTCAGCAGAACTAGCTTGTATCTTGATTTTATGTTTGACATGCAAAAGAAAGTGGACACTTCGCAGGTTTCTTGTATCTTAAAATTCTTGAACCAGATGAAGCTTAGGGGAAAAAAATGAAATCGAAAAAAAAACTAATTCTCACCTTCCGTGATTTTAACTATCCAATGATCAATAGAATTAGGACTGTTAAGAGTCTTGATGTTATTCAGATGATCTTTAAATGAAGAAAATAACATAGATTCTTACAAGAAAAATTTGTTTCTGACAAGCTCTACAAATCGGATCATTTGAAAAACGAGGTTATTTCATGAAATCAAACAAATAAATTGTAAGTAACTAAGCTTCACTGAAAAGACCAAAGTGGTCTAATTCCTCAAAATTGGTCTAAGACTGAAAAAATCTGGTAACTCATCTGTAAAAATAAAAGGGTTAAATACATTTCTTAGTTTACTCTTCCTCTTGGAGAGAAGTATCCTGCTGGCTGTAGCGATTCTACCATCACAAAGGGGCAGGAATAAGATGAGCCTATCAAAAAGGAAAGATGGAGAGACAACATTGGCATGGTTCAGCGACTATAATCTAGGCCCGCTTGGATCATGTTCGTAAACATTCACTCTGAATTTTGGGGAAGCTCTTGAAAATGATCCCATATGAAAAATTTTTGGCGTGACTTTAGATAGCATGGTTAGTGTAGTGACCACTTGCTTGGCTTCAAAAACCTTTGTAGAGCTTACAGGATTTTACACTTCATCCATGAGCCTGTTGTTATTTTAACTAGGTCTTACACAATTAATGAGTTCTTTTGTAAATCTTAGCTCCATGATAGCTTCAGGGAAAAGTATGTTTTTTTTTTTTGCTTTTCTTACAAAGAGTATCAATATGGTATCTTTGTGCACTTGACAATTACATATTATATGTCCAGAATGAAATTTTCTTCTTCTTACAAATTCATAAAGTACATTAATTAACCTTTAAAGGAGAAATTGTGGGATGGTTCAAATTTCATTTTTGTGCTGAATTGTAACTGGAAAGAAAAAAGTGAATATGATTCACTACTATGCATGACTACTCATACTCATATGTACAAAGTCAGCTGTCATAAAACAATCACACATACAGTGCACACTTGTGAATTAGAAGCTCTTTAATTTGAAAAACCCTTCTCTAAAAGAGAGATCTTCTCACTTTCCAAATAAAATATAAATGTCTCTCCTCGTTAATTGGCCATTTTTGGTCCCCAAACGGCGAGTAAATCAGTTTGAATAAATTTGAGACCGTATTCAGAAGCACTCTGTGATTCAAATTCAAGATTGAACGATCTGTATTTTGAAAGTGCAGAACCGTATGCTCTACGGTTTGAGAAGGTTTTAAAGGCTGTTCAAACTACTGAGCTTGGAATCTTTTGTTTCATTCACATCAGTCTGCATTAAAGATAAATTTTTGCATCTAACCACGACTAATAAATATCAGTCTCTAGACTGAGGTAATGCGGAATTTTGAAGTGTAATTTGCACTATAGTTGTTAGAGTGATACTTCAATGTATTAAAGAAAGAATGGCACATGTATAAAAACAGGCGAGTGATTTCAAGTTATAGAGCTTATTTGAAAAAAATCATCGGGGCCCTTCAGCTCCAAATTACAGAGTGTGCACCGTGTTCACTTGTGAATTATAATGTTATTATGATCATCTTATGAATTATGAAAAAGTTATCTGGCAAAAGATGAAAGTAAGATTATTGTAATAAAATCCTTTGCGCTTTAATCAGCGCGGAAGAACGAGAGAGGAGGAAACAAGACTACAGTTTGAATGTTCTGGTGAGTTACAGGATATAATTTTTTTAAATATCCGAAAAAAGTAGTTCATTTTTTGGGTATTGGTCAAGCCTCCAATTCTTCAATCTTCACCTTCTTTGTTAGTGCTTAAAAAGTACTTGCAGTCTTGTTCCACGTCTACAGATAAATTTCCTACTATGAAGCATCATCTAATCTCACATTTCCGATTTGAAATGAACGTCTACAGAAGCTTCCGTCGAATCTTATTTTCTCTAAATGCTTTTGGCAAACTTCCTTTTTGATCCTTTTTCCTTTCCTGAGTTGAGAATTACATTGTGCTCTTTTGATTGAGCTTCGATTTTTGAGACGTAACCCATAGAATCCACCCTTTTATCTATTTTGAAGCTTGAAAAAAAAGCAGAAAACAGTGACCCCACTTGAGCACTGCATTCCTTTCTAGAACTCTTATTTCGATCTTTCGACTTCTTACTTTCTATTTCTTTCCCGCTAGGTATCGCCGACAAGCTAAATTAACAATCTTTAAAGAGTTAGTGGTTGAAGTGCTCCTTCTGATTGGCGCAAACATTCTGAGGGGCCAATACTGGAAATTTATATTTTGGAATGAAACTTTGGGCAAAATAATCTAGGAACATGTAGATGTCAAGACAAAAAATATCAACATTGCTTTAAAAATCAATACATTCTTCTCCATCTTTTTGGGACAGAAGTTTACGTCAAAACTAAATTGCTCTCCTAAAAAAACAGTTACTTTGGATTTCTAGATGAAAAAAATTAAAACTTACTGAAATAAAAATAAAAAAATTTATTTATTGATGGTTTTGTTATTGAAGTGCAGGATAAATTAAGAGCCCTGAGTACAAGAATTTCAGGAAAGTTGTTTACGTAACAAGTTTTTCTTTTCTTCCTCCTTTTTTATAGGAGAAAGAACAACAATTCTAAAAAAACAATCCAACAAAAAAAAAAAAAAGAAAAAAAAGAAGGAAAATACTAAAGCACATTCAAGCAAAAAATCGTAAAAAAAAGTACAAAGTCACGCTTTAATAAACCAACCACTCTGGTGCATGTTCACAGTGAGAGTTGATAATTAGGTGAAAAATACTTCAGACACAAAATGATACTAAACTAAAAAAACTTTAAGGTAAGTATTTACATTCAATCAATGATTATAACTACATGGAATGGTTGATAGTTAAGAGACAACTTAAGGTAAACACACCCTGAGACTATTAATCCATTTAATTCATAATTACATTGCTAGGCACTGAAACAACTGTCCAGAAGACAGAGGTTCCTAACTTGAAGGTATTTAGTGTATGACCGAGACTTTCATCATCCGAGTTAGTTGGTCCAGAATTCAATGCTGAAATTACTTTCTAGTTTTATAAGTCAATGTAGCAACAGTTTAAGGGTGGATTTAACTTCGATAAAATGAAAAGGGTGAATCATAAAATGAAATAAAGTAAGGTAGGGAAAAATAAAAAATTACATGGGGAAAATAATTTAGAACAGTGCGAGTGTGCTGGCATTACGCGGTAAAATTTTGGAATATTTGTAGATAACATTGGCAGAATATTTTATACTATTTAGAGCAGAGAAAATTTGTAAAACCTACATGCAACAAAGCAAATTCAAAGAGTTAGAGAAAAAATATTTAAAAGTGGCGCGGAGAGAAGAATATTTACACAGGTTGAAGTTTTCCATTTACCTAGGTAATTTAGAAAAACTGCATGAGTATTCAATTTATAGTGGTAAAAAATGTGCGACTAACCCTCAATTAAAGTGAAAGAACTACTCAAAATAAAACCTTCGGCTCGCATTGCAGGAAATTGACAACAGGAGCAAATAGTGATAACACCCCTCTTGACTCATGTTTTGGTAAAAGTACTTTCAATGCTATCATAAGAAAATATAGAGCAGAATCTATTAGGATCAAAGCTTGAAAAGAATGTTTCTTTTGAACTTTTATGGACATCTAAAATTTTTGGAGAAAAATTGACAGAAAATCTACCTAATACAAGCAATAATTAATCGTCGCCTGACACTGCTTCTGAGAGCTTTACAACGAAACTTTTGGACATCTCTGTTGAAATTTTAAGACATTCTAGGCACTTAAAACGATTTATAATATTTTCGAAATGAACATTCCATGACATCTTAATGTCTGAAAAAATGCATTTGCTAGAGATACTGATAAGAAAATGATGGTATTAAAAAAACTCTCCAGATTTACTGAATTGCAATAAAAGCATGCAGGTGAAAAAATAAAACCCGAGAGGTGAAATCACATGCTGGTCAGTTCATTTTTCGATTTACAAGAAGAGTAACGTTGGCATCGAAGAAAAATTACTTGAGTCTCTCTTATAAATACTGATTTGATAGTCTAAAATCACAAAACCAAAAAAAAAAAAAAATTGAGTCAGTAACAATTCAAATGAAATTGAAAACGAAAAAAAAAAATAATACGCAAACAGCTTTTATTGAGGGGAACTCTGTCCATCCAATTCTCAGCGAATCATTGGTGTTCTGAAGAATATGCCAAACAAAGCAATGTTCTTATAGACAATATTTTAAGACACCATCATCTTGCGGACACCGAATTGCGTTCTGGGTCTTCAGCATTTGGGGATGATAGATCACACTCGATATTCGAGCTGGGTGTGTCCAAGTAAAAAATGAGACTCTTATAAGTAGCTGCGGTTTGTAATCTTAACATGGCATGAAGGTAAAATTATGTGGGAAACATGATTGATTAAACGTGTCAAGTCTATAATTGCCTTAAACGCAATCAAGAATTTTTTAAAATTCAACTAGTGTCTTCGCGCAAGACAATGGGTCGGTTATGTATGTCACAGAATCAGGTCTTGATGGTTGTAGCTCATGAATTGGCAAAAAATTGAGAGAAACTCCTCTACGCAAAAAGGTCCACTTCTTAAAAGTATTAACAGTACTGTTAAAATAAATTATTAAAGCTTTTATGGGCTTGAAAGTGAATTCTGGATGTCACTGATGAGACCACTAACTTTTTACAGCAAAATTGTAAAATTTCAGCCACACAAGAGCTACATTGCAATCGTTTAACAAGCGTGTAAAAAGGTTTCTCAAAACAATGCGTGCCATCATTAATGTTGCAAAAAGAGCGTCAGACCTGAACGATTAAGTAAATTTTTTGTGATGAAAGTTAAATGGCTGGAGAAAATTCCGATTGAAAAAAATGTAGAAGCGTCATAAAGACCATTTTCACTTAAAATAAATAAAAATAAAGAGAATTTGATGCCGAGTGTTGTTTCAAAACAGAGAGTTTAAAGCCACAGAAAATTTAAGCAATTCTTGCAGAGAAGTGAAGGAAAACAAAAAAAAACTAAATATTACAGGAATGAAGCATGATCACACATAAAAGAGAGCTCGCCAAAAATTAAGGAAATTTCACACGAACTTAGGAAAAAAAAAATTGTAAGGAGCTAAACATAAGAAAAATAATGGATGAAGTTCTAAACCAGTACATTTATGGTTTGTCATGAAATTAAGCCGACAATAATAATAATGTTCGTGATACAAGATGGAAAGTATTTAAATTCATTAGACCTCTTGACAAGCTATGAATTAAAGCACAACGGAGCATGTTATCTCTTCAAAATTTTACGAGGAAAATTAATCAAACAGCGGAAAGTCCAGAAATCAACTTCTAGACAAGATAGAAGTGTTAGCTGTAACAATGGTTGAGAAGCACAAATACAAAAGGCATCATTAGTATATCCTACCTTCTATTCGACTTGCAATAAAACAATTTATAATTTTCAGTCTAGAGGTTGATTTCCAAACTCACTGTTGTATAAGTCATTTTTCACGTACTATTTTGAAGAAAAAAAATATGACTTCTTTTATCTAGTTCCGACCTTATTTAGAGGCCAAGTTGTTGAGGTTTCTGATGTCCTTGCATGAGATCTCTGTTCTATCATCCCTCCTCCTTACTCTTAAACAAAATCTCTGCTTTTAGAAATGTAAACTGTTGCCAAAAATAAATTTTGGACACTTCACACTTGATACTGATTTTAATCAGAGTATTTGCAGCATAAGCTAGGTATTCATTGTGATCAATGACTGAAGAAAGTACGATGACATTCAAGGCAAATGAAGATGAGTAAAACAAAAGACTCTGATAAAAACTGGAAGCAGTATAGATCCAGGGAAAAGAAGTTTGCGAACATTACAAGGCACATAACCAATTCAACAGTAGGATTTGGATGGAAAGGAAGCGCAACTTCTCTATTTAACATTTTGGTCGGAGTGGCGTAAATTGCACATCTACCAGAGGTTACTTTAGATTGAACCTGTGTAGGGAAGTGGGAGGAAAAAAGAAGCAAGCCAAGACATGATTCGACTGAAGTCATGTAGCTAGGACTACTTTGGCAACCACATTCACTTTCGCAAACAAAGCAGCTTGAGCCATGATCAAGAGAGGTATTAATTACTTGTCATGTATTCTCTGATGTCTTGATGTCAAATAAAGTTTCTCATTGATTCAACAAGTGTTGCTTTTGAAGAAAAGATCTCTTAGAAGTATATACATGGCTCCTTGAATGCAGAAATTATGAAAAAATGACTTCCTATAAAATTAGCTGCAGTATAACATTGAAAATTATATACGCGAACAGTCACCTAAATGTTTAAAATTTTTCTAAGAAGGGCAGCATTTCGCTAAAGAACAAACCGAACAATGATTTTCCGTTCTCTTTGGAGGATTTTGTTCCTCTTAGGCATGAGTGTTGACATCGATGAAAATACTTTCACAACTAATTTTCTTTTACCTACTTAGTTATTTACAGTTAATTTCCCAGAATCAGTCAGAAAGTAAAATTGTTTTAATAATTATAAATCTAACTAAAAAATGAGTCTCCTGTGCTATCTGAATCCTCTAGGGAAGTTTCTACATTCACACTTTGAATAAATAAAAATAAATAAGGAAATAAATAACTCATCTATTGGTAGTACTATATTTTAAAATTTCTTTTGAACTCCTTTCGCATTTTCACAAACAAGCACATTCTAATGACTAGACCAGCGAAATGCTTAAAAGCAGAGGACTAAAACAACACAAAACTCAGTGCTTCTTAAAACGAGGATTGAAATTCGGTTGACAAGAGCATGCAGCAGCGAAAAAAGAGAGGATGAAATAAAAAAACAAAAGATCAAGCATCAAAAATTTGAAACGGCACTCACTTTCGAGGTTTCTGTAGTTTTCTAGCTGATACTGTAGCCATGTGTTGCTATCCGATTCTAGGGAAAGTTGTCCTAAAATAAAAATAAGATAGTTAGATTTGGAGAGATAACTAGAAAGAGTACAAGAGTAATGACCTCCCAAATTAAAAGGTCAGAGATTAAGATTAACGGCCGATCAAGTATTAGGTGAGGTACTGAGAGATGGGTACCAAAATGAGGGCAAGGAATTTTTGCACGGTTGCAATACGGTTTTTCCCACATAAAATTTCGTGAAAAACCAGAAATTTTGAGAAATTATTTCTGATGGGAGGAGTAGCTATTCAAAATCCGACGAATTGAAAGCTAACAGTAGAGTTGCCGTAGCAGGGCCATGCCTGTGAGTTCAGCCGATCAGCAGGCGCTATTTCTCTTGCCTGGATGTAATCAGAGCCCACCAAAAATATAGCTTTAAACAGGTGCTATTTTTGGCACTTTCAAACAGGGTATCTTTGTCATTAGGGTTGAATAAAATCTAAAAAATTCCTGGAGGTTTAGTTCACTTCATACTTTCAAACAAAATGGGTGCCACCGACCGATTCTTCCTAAGTCAGTAGGCGTAAGTGCCACTGAGTTGGTGCTCAAGCAGCAGCGTGTAGCACTTATAAGAATTTGTTTATTTTTCCACTCTAAGATTAAAAATTTCATGCAAAAACATTGGCAGAATCTACCAGTAGTGGGTGAAAGAAACCCACTCTACTTTCTTCCATTTGCAGCCACTTTGCGGTTTACTGATTGCGACATGAGGTTTGTAGGCTCAACTGGCAACTATCAAAACATCCAATTCTGCAGCAGATAGGTATCTCTAGCTCATGCATTTGGTGTAGAAAAGAGCTGAAACACTCTATGCCACGAAGTTACTTGTACTTCCTGAAGCATCTCCCATGTTATCCTCATGAACACATCCATTTATCCATGGTCAGCCTTCTGTGGTAAAGTGGTTGTACCGCTGGCTTTATAACCAGGAGGTACCAGGTTCGATTCTCGGCAAGGCAACCAAAGTTTGATGGGCTTCAACAACAGTTGCCTTGGGCCGGTTGTGCAGTGGGAACTGAGGAGGAATGGGACTTATACTGAAAGCGCAGGCGCGTACTTGAATCAGTAAAAAAAAAAAAATAATATCCTTGTTCACAGTTTTTCTAGCTCACATGATTTAGAAAATATGCTTCCAAACAGGTCACCAAGATTTACATAAAATCATCAATTAAAAAACTCTAAGGGTACAGTAAAAAGATCATGCATTCACGTTTACGTGATAGAAGCTATCGCATTCCATACTGCTGCAACATAAACCGTTGCACAGCCTGGTGAATTCAGTGTCCAAGCCAACAAAGAGGAAAGAAAATTAGTGATACTAGTTGATTTAAAGAATAGAATAGATAATTCATTCTGTCGGTATAGATTTTGTAGGACTGAGGTTAACAATCATGGTAACTTAGCAGGACTTCTGAGTCAGTAGATTCTCTACCAAATTCATGAACACCCCTTGTGTGGGCAAGGAGACAGGACCAGCAGCTTTCCTTCTTTCAGGGACGGTTTTATTATCTCTGGTTGGGTTCTCACTTGATAGGAATGGACTGCACAAAATTTTGAAGCTGGATATTTTCGGGAACTCAAGGGCCAGATAAAACTTGGTATTAATATTGAGAACAACGGAAACCACTGTTATCAGGGAATACTGCCAATTTGGATGGAATCTGATGCAAGCAGTTCTTACAGAAGTTTGGAAGGATAATATTAATAATAGAAAGAACTTACGAGGTAGAACACTAGATGGATACCAGCTGTAAATCCATTCATCTTCAACTTTCAAGATCCTGCCTGTTATTCTGGCATAAAACTCGTAATTTGCTCGTCCAAATAAATTACGGGCTCCAAAGTTGTCGATTAAAAATTTGGTGATCTGAGTAGCAGTCTAGTTTGGAGAGAAGAGAAATCAGTTGTATTAATATAAAGTGAGCACCTTGTAAATACAATTTATATCAGAAAAACTGACTTCCTCACCTGAATTTTCAAATCTAGATCCAAAATTTAGGATGCTTTGGGACTAATTTTGACCAAAAAAGATAAAATCTAAGTTTGACTTTAAGTATGATATCACAGTAGGACTAACGGTCCGACAATGGAACTGCAAAAATGCATATCTCTGTTGCGGTGATATAAAATCTCCGCTCTTATTTCAATTTTCAAAATGAGATCGAACCAACATCATGAGACTTGAAATTTTCACAGAATGCTCTTCTCCTGAAGAAAAAAAATCAACCAAGTAATTTTCCATGCAGAAAATAAGATAAAACCAGAAGTATGCAAAGCTGCAAACTGAGATACCCATTTCTGCAGCTTTACCATCATAATACTGTTCATGATGCCATTATGCAATCAATATTGGTAACCAAAAAGCAAAACCGTATACCTCAATTGCAGTATTTCAAAATTTCCACTTCCTTTTTCATTTTTTCTACAAGAATCAAGCCAAATTTACAGCTTAAAACTTACACAGAAAATTCTGTTAACAGAGAGGAAAAATTAAGGAAGTTTTTAAGACATTACACTGACTAGTTTTCCAAAAAAAAATAAAGTATAATAGGAGATCTGTTACGTCGAAAACGGAGATACCTGATTTCGCACTTTGACCATTGATATGTTATTATCTAATACCATTAATAAACACACTGTTAAAATGATGTGACATTCCAATGAGAGACCACAATTTTTTTAACATCTCTCATACACTGGTTACATCTTTATTAGACTTGAAAATTTGGAAGAGTACCTAATTGTGCCCTTCCAATGCAATTCATGGGTAAAAAGATGAGGATAACAGATGTGGAGCAATTTTTATGAGGAACTTGTAAGATTTAACTGAAAAGAACTTCTTTTGGTACTTTTTGCTAAAGAACAAAATAGTTTCAGTCGGACAACGTTAGTTTTTTGGCCGGTATTCCAGAGAATTCAGCTTTAATTTGAAATTCTCATTTGAGAGAGAAAAAACTCATGTAGGTAAAGTATCTCTTAGGAAGATGTGCTGTTTGGCACAACACTAGTTACAACCAATCAGGAAGGCAACTACAGACACGCTCCGGGTCTCAGTTGATTTTAAAATAGCTTCCTCTTGGTTCTGCCTGAGATGGAGAATTTATGGTTCCTAATAAAAATAAAAATAGAAAATCTGTTAATTGAGACTTACTTTGAACCGTAACACATCCTCCATCTTGGCAGTTTTTCCATCACTGACGCAGGTTTGGAAGAAACTAGGTGCGACTGACACCCCGAGAGCTTCTGAGGTCATACCGGTTTGAGCACGCTCAGAATTAATTGCGATCACACGGAATGTACCGAAGAGTAGAACTAAAAGTCTTTGAGTATACGGGGGCAGCGATGTAATTAATCTAAAAAATATAAAAACCCTCCAGTGAGATTATGATTTTGGACTTGCAGGTGGAGACTTAGAATTTTGTCACAACCTGGAAACTGTTTCCACTTCTACGATCAGAAATAGTGGCGACTACAGAGTGCGGTACATGAAGATTACTGAGCTGCAGATGTTTATAAAACTAAATAGAGACTTTCCTCTAGCTCCTTGGTGACAGGAGTAAATTTGTAATGGGTCAGAGATACCCATTTTTAAAATGTATTTTCTGACGGTAAGTATAAAAAGGAGTTTATGAAGCCTTCCGTAATTTTTCAGATTTGTTTAACCTTAAATGACAGAGAGAATTCGTTGAGAAAATGTCAAAAATGAGACCCGTTTGAAACAGTATTTTAGGCAGGCTCTGATGATGTAGCGAGGCATGAGAAACTGCATTAGGCGATTTGCTTAACTTAGCTTCAGGCATCACCTTGATGTGGCAACTCCGGTCTCTGCTACTGATTAGCTTTTTCTCCTCTTACGATGCTTTTGTTAAAATCATTAGGAGCAGTTCCGTTTTTTTACAAAATTTTGCATGAAAGAAACTGAATTCAAGCTTTGAAAAATTCTGAGCCACTGTCCCATTTAAACTTCACCACTCAACTCTTGGAATTATATTCTTGTTTTTTGTTGGTCAATATGTTGAGCAATTTGTTTTGCAAACATGCCAATGTTTAGTAAACTTATTGGGCACTTGATTATTACATTTCAACTGCATCAGTTCTTGGGACATTGTAGGTACAGAGAAATAAAGTACATTTTTTACGGTGTGTTATGAAGTAATAAGGAGATATTTTTTGAAGAAGGCTTAGTATAAATACTTAATACTCAAATACAATACTTACTTGTTAATAAGCTCATTTTGTTCTTGGGGGTCTGTGACTTCCGTCACAACTGAAAACAATTTTTGTTCACCTGCACGGCCGAAGATTCCATTGGGAAGTTTTCTTAGAAATTTTTTGAGTACTGACGCTATGGTATAGACGGAGTAGTTCTCCATGTTCATCAACCGACCAGTCTGGAGGAAATGTATCAGCTGTTTCATGCTCCCTTGATGACCGGGAGCTCTGAAAACATCTTTCTTTGCAGGTGCTTCTTTGTTCAATTTCAAAATTAAAACCTGGAAAAAAAAACAGAAACAAAATAAAATATACCTCTCATGAATTCTGCTTCACAGAATTGAGACGTGATGATCCACTGAAAAAGGGGCCTTAGTTAAAGATGCAAAAATTTTAGTGGAGCAGTTCTCATCGAGTTGGATTAAAAACTTGGATTTTGAGATTATGATGGAAACCATTCTCTGTGGAAATGACTTGTTTATTCTGCGGAACAGGGACAATAGGTATCGCCATCTCTAACAGGAGTGCAGAATGTGTTGAGGAGCACGAACAGTGGTAATCTCAGTCTTGAAATATCCCCATTCTGCAATCTACGTTAGAAGTGCACAATGAGCTAAGAAATTAAAAAAGTCTGAATGCTAATCCGTTTCCTCTCATTTTTGGCTGAGTAGAGGAGGGGGGGGGGGGTATAAGTTTTTAACCCAAATTTTCTAGTTTATTCTTCAATGTTGCCAAGCCTTGCGCTAATGGGGGCTGATGCACTCCAGTAGTATATTCAACAATCCTGGACTTAGGGCTAGGAAGTTTGTATTATTTTATTTTTCAGTGGGAATGCTGCCAGAAATTCATTCTTAAATACCAATCAAATGGATAGAAAGTTCACTTTTTAGCAACTATCTGATAGTGACACTTGGAGATGGCACGTTATTTGAAGAGTCTTCTTGCGTTCAGAAAATCTTAAAGAACTGGATCAAAAATTTTTAACAAAACATGAAGGTGGCAAAATTGCGAATTTTCCTGTACCTTCGATTTTTTGACATGGCATAATTCAATAAAACCAGGAAAATCATCATCACCTTTTAGGGAAAGGTTATAAAATTAACAGCATGGAAAATTCCTGGGTTCTACTAAATAATACTTACTAAAAGGGGGCCAGGAATGTCGTTCTTGCATACTTCGTCTAGGGATACACCAAATTTCACCCTGGAAATAAAACAAAACAACACATTAAAGCATGAAATTCAAAGACATAAAATACAATCTAGAATGCACAGACAGCTCTTTGGATGAGACAATAGGAAGTAAACCTGGATTGCATTTAGCACCAGAAAATTAGTCAAATCAGCTATGGCTATCTGGATGAAAGAATGGGAGTCATTCATATGAGCTAAGAATGGCACTTAGTGCTTTGTGAATATCAAGAATACACCAGTTGTACACTCAACATGGTGGCGTTTTTTTACTCCCCAAGCTGACTTTCTTACCCCTCCCGGAGTAAGCTAAGCCTTGTATGCATTCAATGAAAGTCATTGAAAGTTAATGATGAAACTTCTCACTACAGCATGAAATTGCAGATCAGGAGAGTTTTGAACTATCTAAAAATTATCCCACCAGAGGCAAGGAGATCCTTCCAGAACAGATCAAATTAGTACTGACAATTCTTTGGGTACGTATTTAGTAAAAAAAAATTCAATTCACAAATGTGAGAAAATTCGAATATTTTCATTTTGCAACAGAATATGGGTATTACCTAAAATGAAACTAGACAAAATATCGTAATTTTGAGGAATAACAAGATTGGAATTGATTGAATTGGCACATTTTTTTGAGTTTATGAACCAAAAATTTTGCAATTGAGTTACACCAAACTTTTTAATGAAATAATGTAAAAATTTTCACTTTTTTATGAGGTTTTTCAAGAAGAGTAGCAAATAAGAATTAAAAGTGAGAACATCTAGGATTTCATTGGTAAAAACAAATGTTGCAATTTGAACGTTGAGAACAAATGTTGAAATTCAAACCCTGAAACTCAACTTGCAGGAATTCGGCTTCAGTTATCGCTTTGCTACATCAACTCTAATGTCAGCTTCTGATTGGTCAGATTGTGATTAGGGTTTTCTCACCTCGGTGCTATTTTTTTAACTTTTTATTGAGGCTATTGGTTTTTCCGCAAAATTTTTTTAAGACTAACTACACAGAGACTGTACAAAAATTCCTTGTTACTGCTCTATTAAAAGTTTTTCTGAAGGTTTGATTCATTCAGTTTACCCAATAAAGAATAATAAGAGAAAAAAAGAACTTACTTTTCGAGTTGATACGGATATAAAACAGTTGATGGATGAGTGCATGCTGTGACAACATTACTGAGGGTTGCGGCTCTTCTTTGCATTCTTCCCTTCTATCTGGTCATCCTACGACCTCCTTCCAATAAATTAAACTATCACTTAACGTTCCTCATTCCCTGTTGGAGCAGAGACAGAAAATGTGAGGTGTTATCAATAAGGATAATAGGCACTGCATAGTATCCATCAAAGAACCTAAAAATTCAACATGGTAATGGTGAAAACTAGGAAAATTCCTGTTTGACACTATCTGATTGTGAGATCCTTGCTTGTTACCAAGTCAAAGTAGGTTTATTATAAAAAGTCACCCTCCCATCTTTATTGATTTGCTCATTTACGGCACTTGAGACGAGTTTACAGTAAAAATGTGAAAAAATCAAGAGGACAAGTTCAAATCAAATTTTCGCTTGCCTCCTGCGATTATTTACACACTCACACAAGCACAGAGCGCCAAGGCAGCTTCACTTCTCCCCTGTATTACTAGATACGAGTGCTCCGTCTTTTTGTCTTTGTTTTGAAAAGAGAGTTTAAAGACAAAGATTGGGTGGAAAGGATTAAAGTAGTTGAGCTTCCCTTTTGTAAAGAGCAAGATAATTCTTAAATGTGAAATGAACATCTTCGGATTCAGTTTGCAGAAGTACAGCTGTTCATAGGAACTTTGGTTTTTAATTTTGATAGGTTAGAATAAATAATGTTAAAGTATATTGATTGATTTGTGGCAAAGATTACAAAAGTCCGGGATTCCTTCTTCACCGCAGAGGCAATAATAGTTATTGATACTTTCCTACTGATGGCTTAAGAGGAAGTTGTACGTTAACATTTGATGCTGAATCAATGAGATATCAGATAGGGCTGATATTACAGAATCCATACTAAAGTACCAGTCTGAAAACTCTCTTTTCTTTTCCCTTAGAACCAGTTCAAACAAAGTAAAGGAGAAATTTTGTCGGCGAATCTAGGTAGGAACTGTGTTGGATCAGTTCACTATGTCCAAAGGTCAATGCTCTGATGCAGTAGTACTGCGTTCAATTGACTGTATAATTAAAAACATTCCACAAGTGCTTGATGATAAGCAGCATACGAATCAGTAAAAAATGTCTTGATGAACGCTCTAGTGGGTGCAGTGACAAAAGTAATGGAGATATTATGCATCCCTGACTGGATATCATAAGAAAGTGAGTTCCGTGATCGGATGTGAACGTTTCTTTTCAATCATCCGCAACATTTTTCTAGCTGCTCCACGGTCAATCATCAAATAGTGCATCATAATGAGACAGGACAAAAAATTTATCCTTCAAGCGTCCATAAATCCAAGTTGGACACATTATATTACAAGTTATCAAACCGTGACCTGATAATGGAAACCAAAATGCCTGTTCCTGGAAGAGAAGGGATGTTTGGGCTACGTAGGAGACCTAAGTATCAATGATCAGGACTTAAAGAATGACACAAAGTAGCTAAACCTCAGACAATTGTGGTTAAATCAACATGATTGACAGCTCGTGGAAGATATGGGTTGATGAATACTTGACACGGATACATACATTTAGGGCTTCCAGCAAAATAAAGGAGCAGGCTGTCACTCAAAGTTCGACATCCAAGAAAAAGGATGCCTTGCAAATAAGTTAGCACTGCTGAGAGCGGCCGAATATTAGTCAACGAGAAGGAGATAGAACATCATTCGTAAATCCTGAGTGTTTACAAAAATATGGGGTGAAGGCATAAACCACAGGCTTAACCTTACAAGGTGTCACTTACCATTTACTCCTGATGGCTCATTGAACACTGGTATAATATCACTGAACGAAGTAATGAGTATTGAAATAAAATTCTATCATTCTAAACACTTATCTGAGTTAATATTCATCACACATCAACGAAGCTTTGCCGAGTGCATTGAGTTTCTATGCCAGGCTTCCTATCTACAGAACAGAAGGATGTTTGGGAAATCGGGACAGGGAGGCACCCAAACCGTGAGGAACCCAACCGTAAATTCAGCATATAATGTGAGAAATTGGCAACAGCGCCCATAAGTGCACCCGCGCACTCCGCGCACCCAACGCAAGTCGCGTCAACTGCCGTGTACGTGCGAGGAATTTTTGATTATCTGATTCTCAAGTCCGGCGGTTCGTAAATTCCAATGAATGATTGTGCGTCCGAACTGGTCGCACTCGTAATGTACAGAAGCGACTTGAAATTCAAAGGGTGCCGATTACGGCTACCGGCCCGGAATCAGCACGGTATTTGACATTGCCGAACCTGCGCCTTCCGAATTTTTGTCCCGAGTATCGTTACTGCTGTAGAGAATTTTGCCTACCCGTAAACTGAAGGAACCTAGGTATATGATAGATACATTTTTACGAAGCAGCCCGAGACAATGCGACGATGTAAGTCGGCAATCACATAACTCGATTGCGGTGTCTGAAAATCTCCGCATCTATGTTATTTTTTAAAGGAGAACAAATTGACTTCATTCCTTGAAGTTTTTGCAGAATTTTCTTGGCACAGAGAAGAAAGATCACGGCAGTTTTCAGGGACAGATTGCCGCCCATGGGCCGCCTGTATTTTGCCGCCCCTTTCTTATTCGTTTTGAAACATTAATAAAACCATCAAAAGAACGTGTCCGAGGGGGAGAGTTGCATAAGACGCGTTCACTTGTGTTGGACACATTTTTTGCGAAAGCCCTGTCATCACTACAAGCAAAAGTTCACGGAACTTTGCGCGAAAGTTAAGTTCCGTAATCCTATTTCTGTGTGAACAAGGCCTTCCATACATTAAAAAATGAACGAAAAAATTATGGAAGAACAAACATAAATGAGGTATAATAATTTTAACTTTCCTGACTGCTCTGTGTTTGGCGCAATGCGTGAAGTATTCCTACAGTCTTTTAGGCGCTTTGCTCTTCACGCCGACCGCTGCTGAGCGCACTGTTTCTGACGCAATGCGTGAAGTATTCATGGAGTCTTGTAGGCGCTAATATGTGTTACATGCCAACCGCCGCACCAAGGGAAGGGAGAATCGGAGAACTACGGACGGTACGGAAACTAAATCCTTTAATTACGTGACGCTTTAGGGAGAAGGGGGGCGAGGAGAGCGTTACGCTAAGTGTTAAAGGATATGGGGCCTACGTCATAAAAACGTAATATAGGGGTGGGGGTGGGGGGAATAATGCTGAAAAAGTACGTTTCGTAATCTGGGGACAGCCCCCGAGTAGAAATTTCGATAAAATTTGAGTCACGTTAAAATATGCGTTTTTTGTTTTTTTTTTTTTTTTTAAATATTTTTTTATTATAACTTTTCCTTCAGTAACTGTATTTAAGCAAAGAAGGAAGACAGCCAATAAAAATACGAATAGAACGTGAATGTTTCTGAGGAGCCGTTCATCGATGACGTCACGTCAAAATTCGGAATTTTAACCCCATCCCCCACACACCCCCTCCTCACACACCCTAATTTGGAGGGGGTCAAAATTTTCTCATTAACATATTTCCCCTCCTTGAAGTTTGCCAGGTTTCTTCATAATTGTAATTTTATTTTACATGTCTCGGAAAGGAAGAGCATTTACATTGCTCGTCAATTTCAGGAGCGCATGTAATAATGTGAAATTTGGACGAACTTCATGGAACTGGAAAATTGATAATTTGCATCAATTTAATGGAAAAAGTGAGCGGAAAAGTGAGGAGTAGGCAAACTTGCGGACAGTTTTGGACGTGGCAAGTTCTGGTTGGCTAGCAACAAGTACGGTAATACGAACGCGTTTGGTTTCTTTCGTGTGGGCAACACTGTCTTCTATCAAGGTCACACTACATGCCGCTTCTCATGGCACGTTTACCGTTCGGAATGACTGACAATTTTTCTCCGTTGTCTACGATTTAAGCCTGAATGAAAACTTATGAAAAAGCCACATCAGCCGGACAAATTTCTGCTCATTGGCTTCGGAAAATCGCCCCACATGGGGTCCTAAAACTTTTTCGCGCCATCTATACGGTATTACCGTAATCGAGCACAACAAGTTGTACGGTCAGCATCACTGCTGTAGAACCTGTACGTTGTTGTCGTCTCTGTAAATTTAGAAGGATGGACTTTTATATTGTCTTATTTGGACAATTTTTTGTGTAAATTAATCAATCAATCGTTGTGAAAATTCAGCACTCGACATTAGAGTCAGCAATTTGTAGCTCCAAAACTGCCCTTGCTTCAGTATAAGAGTGAGCCTTCGCTGCTCAATATCTAGTGATTTATAATAAAAAAGTCGGACTTAGTTTTATAGGGGATTAATTTTGAAAATCCTCAATTAGGCATCAGTGCACTGTCCTTCTAGGAAGTTTCGTGAAGTTGGTAAAAGACTTTGTTGTTTAGTATTTTGTGCCTAATTTCGATTGTCGTTATTCCGTCTGATTTTGTTCAAGTCGGCGAACTTAACACGCTTTTCCTCTTGAAGTAAGTTGTCTACGATTTTAGTATCTCTCAACGTGATTTCAGACCGTTGTTTGTGATCTCATCTAGTTTTCCTGACCCTACTTAGTTACTTTCAGACTTGCTCGAGGCCGCCAACACGAAGGCCCGCCTTTCGAAATCGCGCAATTTTTCACCGCTACGAAGTTGTTCATTTTATCGAGTGATTCTGTTTGTGACCGAAGTTCACTGAGGAGTTACTTTCACCCGAAGCAACAAATTTCATTATCTAATTCTTCCATCAGTAGATGCAATTCCTCCTTGCATATCCAAGACTTGGTGTGTCCAATGCTTACCACCTAACCTTCACCCATGTCAACTGATTTCTCAGAGATCTTACTCTGAAGTAGCTCTGTACTGATTAGACTTTAGGTAATTCTTCGTGAAACTCTCATATGAGTACTGTCTCTGGTCCCGGAGAAGTGCTGTTGTCACTGATGGGATGTTAGGTCACTATTGTTGCTCATCAGCACTTTGATGGCAGCATTTTGCGTCTGGCGGTACGAAGGGTCAAAGTTGAAATTTGATGTCTTAGTCTGTTTTCTCCAACTTGATGGTGCACCCAAACAAATTCAAAATGATCAGGGGTGGAGATTTTGAGAGTTAGCAGTTCTGTTAATAGACGGCTATACTATCATACTTGTATTCAACTCCTATGTTTCAAAATTCCCCGCACGATTTGTACGTAGAAGCAAATCTAGGTAGAGGTGTCGTCAGCTAAGTTGACGGTTGTTTACTTTCAGTTTGCAGGCGTTTTCACGTCATTTCTATCCACATGAAACATAAGACTCTCTCAGAAGCAAGAACACAAGCTTAGATAAGTTTTTTGAAACTTTCAAACCCTGTAACACTTAAATTTTTAGCCACACAGTAATCACAATTACAAGAAAGTCGCAAATCATAACTGATAAGTAGTTTTTTTAAGATATGATCATGAGACTGATGTTGTCAATGTGGATAGTAGCGAACGCCACTTTGTTCAGAGGCCCAAATTCGTCGTGGGCGCTTGCAAACCGAAAGTAAGCAACCGTCAACTTAGCTGACGACACCTCTAATCATTTTAGCTTAGAATTTTTCTAATCCTTTTTTCATTAGTCATCGCCTTCTTTGTTTACAAAGTAATTGGCATTCCTTTATATCTTTGAGCTGCAAAATTGACCTGTTTTTCCTCTGAACAGTGTGGCTTGGACAGAAATTTTGAAACACTGCAAGCATCCAGTTAGAACCTGCGTCAAGTGAGTTGGCAGTCGCTTACCTTCTGTTTGCAAGTGACTGCACCACTGTTGTCTAGTAGTGATTGAGGATTGACCGCGGGCGATGCTGCCACTGTGGTTTAAGGTTTCTTTTTGTCTCTTTAATTGCGGAAAACTCCTTTCTGTAGCTATGCCACCTCTCACTGTTTAACTAGGTTTTGTTCTATTTTTCAGGTCTTAAATTTGAGGTAAGATGTCCGGAATCGCATCTGCTCGGTTAGCTGAAGAAAGGAAAGGCTGGCGGAAAGACCATCCTTTTGTAAGTTTGCCCTAGATTACAATTTTTTGCTACCATACTTAATTCCTAACAATTTACCATCAATTTGCTTCCTTCCCTCCAAAAGAGGATCTAGTCTTCATAGACGAATTGTCCCTTAGGACCCAAAAATTTGAATGGATGTGTGCCTCTCCATTATTTTAGATCCAGATAAAGACGAAAACAATTTCTTTTATTGTCATTTGTGAGAAATGACTATCATATGTTGCTTTCCTGTAATGTAGCCTTAATGGTGTTTCTATGCATTAGAGAGGGAGAACTTCACTGTTGCAGGGTGCCAAGCAAAGGATTTCAGGTGCGAAAAATAATTAATTCTGTTGAAGTATTTGTACTGATTCCAACTCCTTAAGTACATATTTATTACAATAATTTTGAGCATGCCTTTTGTGATGACTGATCTTGGTCTTAATAAATTTCACTTCAGAATAAAGTGTTTGAACAAGCAATTACCATCATGTCCTGTTGAGAAGATAAAAATGCAAATTTGAGTCAACAGTACCTAGCATTTTTCTCCGAAACCCTCTGATGATTATGTCAATCTCATCTGTAAATGTTTTGTCTTTTCAGGGATTCGTTGCAAGGCCCTCAAGAAACCCAGATGGCTCTCTTAACCTCATGAACTGGGAATGTGCTATCCCTGGAAAGAAAGGGGTAAGTTTGTTCCATGGTTTCTAACTCAACTTGAACAGAATGAGCATTTCTCATCAGAAAAGTTGTAGTATGCCATCAATTTTGTCCTCAGATGTGGAGGTTGTTCAACCAGCTGAGATGGAAACTTTCATGAAAAATTTTAACTTTCCTGTGAAATTTGAATGGTTTATAAAAAAATTGAAATTGAACGATATTTGTTTTGTAATATATGAAATCATTGAAATTTAATGTAAAATTTCAAGGTCATTCTCAGCCAACCAGGTTATCACCATTGGGTTAAAAGGTAAGCTTCTTTTGAAAATCTACCAATGATGGGTCATAATGATGCCAAGAATGCTGCATCTATTTTGCGTGCAACAGACTCATTGAGCGCAATGTTAATTTTTCATAAATTTTTTTGATCAGTGTAACTGAGAAAGAGAAGTATTTGAGCCCTCAAGTAATTAGGGTAAGTCAAGCAGCCAAGAAAACTTCTGACACATTCTCTCTCTCCAAAAACCAATTTTTTCAATCATTCTGATCTCTTTTATCAAGGTTCATAATTTCTCTTGTAATTACAGACCCCATGGGAAGGTGGCTCGTACAAAATCCGTATGATCTTCAAGGAAGATTACCCATCAACGCCTCCTAAGTGTAAATTTGAGCCTCCGCTCTTCCATCCTAATGTATACCCATCAGGTAAAATTTCACTTTTCTTTCTGGTTTAAATTTCTGTAAAGAAAAAATTCTTAAAGAATTGTTTATGTGTAATCTTTGTGCAAGTATTCAACGGCAACAGAACTCAAGTTTTCATCACATTTGTGTTATGACTACTAGAGGACTTGTTCCCTGCTTCTTATTATTTCAATCCAAAAGTTTCATTCACATTATTTTTGAGAAGGGCTGTAAATATCCTATGTATTAATATCTAATGGGCCTCCAGACAAAGTTGAAATTAGCGGACTGGCAGAATTATGGAAAGTGGAACAAAGTGTTTTGGGAAACAGAGGTCTTGGCGTACGATTACTTGATTGGCAAAATTCTCAGTTAATTGATAGGAATAATGTATATGAAAGGGAAGGAGTAAGAGGGGATGAATTGCTTTGCATCATTCCCAAGTTTCCTCCGACAATCTATTCTAGTACTCATGAACAGATGATCACTTTTTTTCATATTTGTCAAGAATTATCCTGTTGATTTTATGAAAATTCCTTAAAGTTTTCATTGTAGATCATGCTTTTGTAATCGAATATGGAAATAAGTTGCTAGTGGCAGGGGTGCAGAAACCTCCGAGGGTGTCCCTAAAGTAAATTTAGGCTCCCCTATTTTAAGTTTTCGCAGAATTTTGCCCGACACACGAAGTAACGCGGTCCACAATTGGGTTCCCTTAAAACAGCGCACTTGACAGTTAGATTCCCTCAAAGTAGCGCCCATAACAGTCAAGTTCCCCCAACCCCTTAAAAAAAAACACCTCCCAAGATTCCCCCAATTTTTTCGTCCTCAAATGGTTTCCCCCATTTCATGCCAACAGCCAGTCGCATGGTTGGGAAGTTTCTGCACCCCTGGCTACAGGAAACTTTGAAATATTTCTTTGCAACTGAGCCGCTCTAATGCTCACTTTCTCTACCAATCAGCACTTGGTTTTTCATTCATGAATGAAAATTGACTCTTAACTGTCATAAAAGATTGCCATGTATCATTACAGAGAGTGCACAACCATGCTAGACCAGTCGGATTTATGTACATCTGAAAGAACAGGAAAATTTGTTTCCCTTAGAAAGTTATTTCACCCTACTTTGAAAGTAATTTCTCATTTCTTTGCCTTTCAATTTCAGGCACTGTGTGCTTGTCCTTATTAGATGAAGAAAAAGATTGGAGACCGGCAATTACGATTAAGCAGATTTTACTTGGTATTCAAGATCTTCTGAATGAGCCAAACATCAAAGATCCTGCACAAGCTGAAGCATATACAATTTACTGGTAAGATTCTTTGCATTAAATTTTCAAAAAATTGTTTTACAGATCTTCGAGTTTGTGAGGAACATTAAGATCCAAATCCTACAAGTACAAATGATACTTCTCAGGGAGCAGGACTTGATAGGGTTTAAAGGTCAAATTACCTGGTGGCTCTCTGATGTAACAGTGAATATGTAGTCCACAAGTGCAAGTATCTTTTCATCATAATCTCCTGGGAAAGTAGCCCTCAGCCGGAACTTCGTAGAAAAGCAGGGATTGGGAGGCGAGTTTGTGGGCGAACTGGATGGTAAGAGCAATCTCATGTCGGAGAATCTGGGTGCGCACCTCCTAGTCGCAGTCTATCTTTCGCGTAAGCCCGTTATTAGTCTCTGACCAGCAAGTCTACTCTTCCAGTTAGTCCATTGGTAGACTCACAGTAGTTACAGACTTTTGGTGAGAGTCTGGGTCTGGTCTCAAAGACACCAGAGACTCACAATGGCAGGTCTGTTTGGCCGCCAAATTCGGCTGCTTTCCCATTGGAAAGGGGATGTTGCGGGGAAGGCAGAGGTTACGGGCAGGGCATGGGAACCGAGCAGGTTGTGAGATATACATACCTGTGGTTTACAGCGAGAACTGGAATTATTTTGTATAAGTTGAGGTAAAGTAAAATAATTATTAGACCTAAAAGCATAACACTCAATGTGTGCAAGTCCTCTGTAAAGCAGCCAAAGGCGGTAGAACAATCGGTCAAAGGAAATTCGATCCTGTTCCTGTTCGGATTGCCACACCACCTTCTGTCTTCAACTTTAGGATCCTTAAGTGCCAGGTCTTTAAATACACATCTTTTTAAAGTATTTTCTCTCTGTTTACCTCAATGTTATCTTGCCATGCTGTATTTTAGTATTGATCAGTCGGTTTGTTTGTTTGCAGTCAAAACAGATTAGAATACGAGAAACGAGTACGAGCCCAAGCAAGAGCGATGACTCCACAAGAGTAAATTTGCAACGCTGGTGCAACTGGGTGTCTCGTCCTTCATTTCAAAGAGTTATCACCTGGAAAGTGTTATCGTCTGATCTTCAGTTGAGAGGGAAGCTGTTAATTTTGTATAAACTTGTTTAGGTTAAAATATTATTAATTGTAATTAATCAGATTTATTTCCATAATGGTCGGCCCTGATTTTTTAAAAGATGTGATCTTCATTTCTATCTCATGTTTCTGTGATTTTTCTATAGTTCAGTGTATTCCTTCACATTTTCTGCTGACCGCCACTTTTAAGTCTCACAGAATGAGATTGATGATTCCCGAGATTCTCTTGGTCTTGTCAGGAAAGAGGTATGTGAGGCGCCTGGTATCATAACTTGCAATCTCCACCTCGGAGTCGAAAAATTTGGCAATCATTTTAATTTATTATAAAGAGAGCAGGTGAGTTTTTGTTTGCTCTCTTTTTCAAAAGTGTCTACATGTTAGCAAAAAAATTATAACAGTATTCAATGCAAGGAGACTTATTGATTGCTCCTTTAATAAAATTGAAACATCCATCAAATTTTAAGACTGAAAGGAGATTGCAGGTTTTGGTACTATGCGCGTCATATTTTACTCCCTTAAAACTATTTTTCGGGCTCATAAATCACCATGGAAGTGCGTGTTGTGAACATCCTTGGATATTTTTTGTGAATTTACATCAAACCAAATTTAATCTTTCTGCTTGTAAAGAAGCCTGTTCATGACTAATCATGGATATTTATCGACCAGCTAAAGTATGCTTTATATTCAATCAAGGACCAGCCTCAACTGATCTGTAAATCAATGTTGCTGGAGGCAATCTGGAAGCTTTAACACTGATCGCTTAAATACGAGCTTCGGCATAATCTATCTTTGACTGAGCTCTACAAACGCACGGTGATATCCTATCAAGTAAAGTTATTACAAATACCTATACAAGCAAGTAATTTTACTTTTTGTATGCGTTTGTTTATGTCAGTAACTCCATGAAAATCAAAACTGCTTCTTATTCGTACGTTTGAAAGATTAGATGTGAAGTAAACGCGGAAAATTCATCCATTGTCCTACTTTCAGCATCAGCACCTTGGGAGTTCATCAGGCTGATCCCCTTCAGCCCTTAATTAGGCCGTGCAGCATTTCTAAGAATAGGAACTGGCCCTCTCTTGATATATCCCGTGATTTGAGTTCAGCTGCCTGTTAATTGACCCAAGCTCTGATAAGCCCGTCTCCAGTAACCTGTTCGTCTAGTTAGATAGGGAAGCTACATACAGTAAAATCTTTTCAGGTTTACGCTTTGCACATGAAGTTGTTCAGAAAGAATGTGAAAGGTCTTGTCCACATGAGCGCAGTTTGGACGAATTAGTTCCGCAAACTAGGAGTTCCATGAAAAAGTTATAGGTGAATTGTAATAAGTTTGCCTGAAGTTCCGCGAACCGCGCTTGTGTGGACAAGGCCTCAGGTTTCGGAAAGGCTGCCTGGAATTAGCCGGAGTGAGCTTCTTCACTCCGCATCCAGAGGACATTTTAAGATCTGATGTCCAGAAATATGGTTTCAAACAGAGGGGAAGTTGAAATCCAGCAGCTCTTTTGTATAAATATTTTATTACTTCAGATCTAACTGTGTGCACTTGTTGCTGATTAACATCAAAATCAGCATTTTGTTAAATGTCTGCTTGAAATACGTTCTTTCCTCATAGGTTGCGTTTTTCTATAATTTTTTAAATGATAACTCAGCAGATTTCCATTTTACCCTATTTAATACATAATTTTCTATCTCTTTATCATTTTCTAAAGTGAAGAGTATTTATAACTTCACAAAATACTCCTTACCATCAAAATACATGTTTTTTCAAGAATAAATGAAAAGTAAAGTCAGTGTAGTTATACCATAATTTTAAAGCCTTTATTACCCTCATTACGAGAGCAAGGTCTACTCACAGAAGTGCGAAGACGTTCTGTCTCATACTTAAAGAGGAACTAATGACTACCTGCCTAAGCATTTTTTCTGCCTATTTGAATGCCTCTCAATTTTTGCCTGGGATGTATTGATTGAATCAACCCATTTTAATGATGACCGTCGACAAATTTTAATCTGTATAGGTGAAGAAAGATTAAAGAAACAAAAACTTCAGCTAATTTTTTTTTTTTTAAACTGTTTTGAATTGATATTGAAAAAAGTCAAGATGCCTAAGTCAGTGAAACTGCCAACAGAAGTTTTGTAAAAGTGCTTCTCCTGAAGACACGAAGTATTGCTTCTATGTATTTTCAATTAAAAAAGGGAATTCGACTCTTGTCTTTTTCATACAAAAAAAAAGTAAGGAATGAATATTGTAAGTCTTATAACATCAGGCTATAATTTGTCGTCTACTGCATGAAGCAGCATATCTCTTCTGCTCTGTCTCAGTATTTCTACAGACGTTTTATTTCTTTGTGAGAGAACTGTCACATTGATCTGTCAGAAAATTCAGTGTCTCTCTGAAGTGTATAAAAATCCCTGAAAATATCAGGTAAATTTATGCGTCAGTTCTCCAATATAAAAATATAATGTCAGTTAGTGAAACTGAAACAGCGCTAACAAGATACGTTTCCTCTAACTGAAGATGACGAATTTGCAGCTTTAACAAGGTTAAGATAGCAAGCAAATTCCCAAGTATTCTATCCTCTGAAACTAGTCTGTTCAGAAGTGTTTGCTAAGCCCTCAAGTGCAAGTTTTTAACAAATTCTGATATGACTTAACATATTCCTGTCCCTCAGTCTATAATTTTCTGTGTAAACTAAATTTAGCTGTAAATTTTTTTTAGGGAAGATAAGCATGGAAATGTTTTTGGTATCGTGAAGATATTTTTGTAAATAATAATGATTAACGAACTTTCATTGTTGATTTTATGAATTCAGTCACTTCAACCGTATTATTTTCATACCTAATGTCTCTCCACTCTCTTTTATACACTCGGTTAGTTCGTCTTGTCCATAATTCTTCCTCTTATTTTTTGACCCACAATTTTTTCCATCGGTTTTCACTTTGCATTTCCGCAAACACTTTAATACGTTTGCTTATTTTCTCTATTCCTTTCTTTTATTTTTAAACGGGAGAAAATCATTTTCCTCTTTCTCTAGGGCAACTTCTTTACAGTAAATGATACCGGATGTTACGTATACAAATATTTTCAGTCCAATTTATTAGACTTATCAAGAAATTTGTGTCAGCAAATCAATGTTCCTCTTGTCAAATTAAACGATTCAGTTTTCAAACAGTCAATTGGTTTTGTAGTTATTTATCTTTAACTGCACGAGACTTTTCTCTGTGACACCTTTAACTTAGCTAGGTTAAGCCCACTCTGCTGGGATTATGCCAGTTCTTCTGCTATTAAAAATTCTCAATTGTTACCATACTTAGACATTTTCCTGCATTGCATTAATTAAGTGGACTAACAAAAAAGACAGAAAGAAAAATTTTCAGTTCTGTAGCAAGTCAGCAAATTATTTTCAAATTTTTTTTTTCTACGGGAGAAAGTCAAATCAAATTTCCACTGAAAGAGCTCTTCTAAGCAAGCACTGATCGTATAAAACTGAAGATATCTCCAATGCTATAAACTTTATCACAGATCAACAGATGAATCTTGTATATTTTAATTTTGTAGGTGGATTTAACCACAAAATGACCTGTACAGTTATCGAAAATTGATGAGAATAATTGCGAAAATGTCTACAACG
The DNA here is from genome assembly GCF_918797505.1 of Bemisia tabaci. NCBI lineage: Eukaryota > Metazoa > Arthropoda > Insecta > Hemiptera > Aleyrodidae > Bemisia > Bemisia tabaci. The sequence goes on from NC_092800.1 coordinate 31,909,011, forward strand.
CTTTTATGACGTTAGAGTTGATTTTAGAATATTTTAACCGTTCAACGAGTTTAGCGTGGAACTTCGAGGAAATATATTTTATAGTGTTATTAATTCTTGCCCCATCTAATTACACAATAGATCTAATCTTTAGACATGATTATTGTGTCTAATGGTCCATTCTTTCGTGACTTCTTGTTGAGGTTACTTAAGGACTTTTCCCTGCTGCTTCCTTTTCTGAGCAGAAGTATGGTAGCTATGGTTACCAACTTGTGAGTATGGTTGAAGAAAGAGTAAAAGGACCAAACAACATTGAAGAGATGGAGACGAGAGTCATCAAATTCAATTACTTACTACTGACTCTGTGTTATGTAAGCATTTCCTCCAATTATCAATCTTTCATAAAGGCAATGATGTGACCTGAAAGGTTGGAAGTAATTTACAAGGAAGATCAAGTGCAAAATTTAGAAAACAAAAATGTAGGCATTAATTTGCAATGAAATGACCTAATATGAAAAGTTCAGGCTTGCTCCCCAATGCAGGAGGCTCAGTTTGACTGCGTTTAACAGAAAGGAACCAAGCCACATCAGCTATTGCCAAATTAAACTATGCCTTTTAATTTTTTACGAGAGAAAGTTTGTGTGGATTCCTTTGAATATTTTAGGAAATTTGCTTCGTAATATGGAGAAAATTCACCGAAATTGGCACGAAAATCCGCTCAACCGTTTTGATGGAAAAAATTAAATTGCTCCATTAAATTTGGCAATTGCTGATGGGGCTTGGATCCTTTCAGTTTAACGCGGTCCAGTTGTTCTTTTTTTTTTTTCATCTACGATTTGATCTTACCAACTAATCGATGGCTCACCTAAGAAAAAAGTGCCGGAATCTACAACTGAGATACATGGTTTCCCAAAAATTCTCTAAGAATAGTTATATCCACCTTTTTTTTTTTTTTTTTTTTTTTTTTTTTTTAAATATAAAAGCGGGAAAAAAATCCTGCATGAAAAACCAAAGGACTCGGCACCAAAAAGTTTTGTTACGATTTTTGAAACCTCCTGGACACGACAAGCTTTAAAAATCAAACTTTCTACAAGTCAGTTTTGAGAGAGGTGGAGCTGGAGATAGATTTTAGCATTTAGATATTCATTGTCTGGTAGAAATGTTCCAACTTTAGAATGGTGCCCGAGTAGACCTACTCTTTTTCCTCCGTCTGGAATGATGCAAATCTGGATCCTGGACAGACGAAAATAATCAAATTCCTTTGGATGATACTAGTGTGCAATGCAGCATTTGCACATGCACAGCTACTGGCTCAAATCTCTGTATGAAAATGTGTGTAAGCTGGTGCCGAATAATAATTCACTGTTAGGCCCTCATTTTCTTGATTTTGGTGAATACGAATTTCAGTTTTAAAAACTCATCGTTTTCAGGAAGTTGCAAAAGGAAATCATCACATTACGAAATTTAGCCCCCGCTAAATTATTTTGTTTTCCAAGTATGGACCTTGGTACTTGAATGGTACAAATCGAATTGCATATACTAGCAGTCAAGTCATTGTCATGTCCCTTATAAGACTGTGAAGGCATGATGACTTTCATTTACATACCTAAGAAAGATATATAACTAAGGTAGTCAAGTGTCAAATGGTCCTCAGAATTTTCTCCAGAAATTTAGTAAATAAAATTCTGAGAGACGATAAAGTGACAATATAGGAACAATCTTCTGTCTAAAAACACACCAGCTGCATCCTTTGTTGTTGCATTTCATCATTTGAGAGAGACAAGAATAAAACATATTTTATTAAGAAAATTTTTAATAAGAAATTTGGCGACGTGATGAGGAAAAATTACAACTTGAAAATGACTTGGTCTCTTTTTCAGATGTTTGGATTTTACTATATGATCCAAGGTCTTTTGTTCTATAGTGGAAAATTCACTTTGCTGAAAGTGCCGATTATCATTCAAGGTATCCTGGCCAAAGCGTTCATCATCATAGGCGGAAATTGTATTCTAATAATATCTGTTGGCTGCCATGCAATGCGAGGACATTTGTTATTCTTGGCTTTGGTAGGATTTAAAATTATTCTTAAAATGAGTATCTAATGCTTTTAAACAAAAAGGTTTAAAATCCATATCGGTTAACTAAATCATGGCAGAAAAAGTAATATAATATTTCTATATCAACTGGAGATTTCAGTTGAAATAACCTATAAAATGACAGAAAAAAGATAAGATTTATGCAAATAAGGAAAACAGAAATTGCTCCACTCATAAAAAATAATATCAAAATAAACGAACTATCCTTAAATTTTATGTTCACTGGAATCCCACCGATCGATTTATTTTTCCATGGACAGATTTTTGTTACACGTTTTTTTCCCATTTCATTGTACCTACAATGCTGAAATTTGATGCTGATTATACTGCAAACCACAGCTTGATTCTATTTCAATTTTTTGATTCCATGCAGCGGGTAACGCTCACTTTCTGCTCAGGCATGTAGGTTTGTGGTTTCGATCTTTCAGCCTGAGTTAGACATTTTTCGTTTAAAAGTAATTTTTCACAAAAAAGTATGAAAGGAATCTATTGTTTAATTGTACCACAGAAGCAAAACATTTTTTTATCACGGATATCTGAGAACAGAACCTGCCAAGTATTTTTATATTCCTCCTTTGTTTTGGAGTTAAATACTTGAACTGTAGAAATTCAGGGGCAAAATGCCTACTGGATCATTAGAATCTGCCAGAAAAATAACCAGGTATCCATTTTAAAGGATGTTGTCGCTCTATTTTCACAATGAATAATTTTAAAATTTCAGCATGCAATCAGTTCAGTCATCATACTGACAGGTCTAGTGGCAATCAGCGTTTACTTAATAACACAACTATTATCGCTGAGTGATATCATCTATACTGATATGAGATTGCTCATCAATTCCTACGAGATGGATCCAGTAAACAGACATTCCATGGATGTAATTCAAAAGGAGGTGATACTGTCTCGCATTTTTAGTACTTATGTTCAAATAAATTGAATTTCCCTGCAAACAATCGTTTTTAATATATTACACTATTGCAATACAGAATGTAATATGGTAATGTTTATAGAAATAGTGATGTAGATGAGAAGATCATCGATTCAGATATGAAAAGATGCATAGGTACTGTAAGGAGGGGGAAAGGTGGGAAAAGATTCAAATTAAAAATTGAGATGTTTCGAGATCCAAACTCTGATTTCCGATCAAAAAATTAAAAGGAAACTTGGAAAAAAGACCTGTTGTAGAGAGGCCTAGACCGAATTAACTCAACTTTGATACATAATTGCCTTCTCATTTATTCATTCCAAATTTTAAAGGTTTCAAAACTGCATAAAAAAGAATGGTAAAATACATTGACGAAACAGACGTTTATGCCGAGGATGGATTTAAAGTACCTTGTCCCAAAATTAAATTAGGAATGTAGAATGCTTCTTGTATTATTTAAAAGACTTAATGTAATGTTGAATTAAATTTTTAAAATAATATTTCAGGGTAGATGTTGCGGTTGTCGTTCAATTGATGACTGGCTGCCAAAAAATGAAGTACCCTCTGCATGTATTGATGCCACGTTTACAAAAAATATAAGTTTTTCTGCTGAAAAAAAGATAGTTTTTAGGGGAATTTCAAATGATACATTGACTGATCCTCCATTCATAATCCTTGGAACAATGCCAACAGGGTTTTGTCACAAAAATGGCTGTTATTCGTCATACAGGCAGTTGATTTCAAGGAATTTGAGTATTCTTCTTACAATTTTTATCCTAAATTCTGTGCTTTTGGTAAGTTAACATGAGATAAATTTTTTTTGAAAATTTAAAAAATTTCAACTTCTAGGAAGCTGAAAAATGTACTTGGTTTGAGTAAATTGTAATTCCTTATTTGATTCTGTGGTACGAAGATGAATACCATTGGTTTAGTTTTGAATATTGATGGGTACAGTCTAGAGATGCATACCTTTATGCCTGTATTTCAAAATATCCGATTATGATTAAGTTCTTAAAAGAAGACGACTTGATAATAATAACTCCTAAAAATTTTCAGTAAAAATTGTTAAATGGGTGTGGAAAATTTGGAGAGAAACAAATGATTGGTTTTCTCTAAAAATAAGCGAAAATTTGAAATATTGTGATTGAAGATGGACAGTTTTTTACTATAGCTGTCCATGTATGAATCTCAGGAAGTATACATTAAAATTTTCATTCATATATTTTCTTCTCGTCCATTTGGGTGGTAAATTGGTTGTGGCACTATCCATTTGTTGAAATATTTCTGAATTCAGATCTTTTGCATTACAGGGAATCAGCATTTATATTCAGAGTTACTTTTTTGTTGAAACTGCTCTCAAAGAGGAGGAACAATGCATTGCAGTGGCTGAGGCTTCCAGAGAGGAACAAAGGCAAATAGTACGACTGAGAAACCAGTCGTCAGGAAGACTTTTTTGTTCCACTCCAACTCAATATGATGAATCGTTTGAAATCGTCGAATTCACGGAATCGGAGGAAAATATAGTTTACCCAAAATCTAGATGGGAAAAATTTTGGCAGACTTTTATTGGTAGTGAAAGTCTATTCGCTTCGAGGTACATGCGTTCTCAAAGAAGACCACATAGGAGAGCCTTGGTAAGAATTCGTAATTTTCTTATGTCACTAACTCTTTTTTTTTTTTTTTTTTTTTTTTTTTTTTTTTTTTGCTGCCTCCGAAGGTGCTTAAGTGTTTGCTTCTGATCAATAATAGAAGTACTTGATAGTACACAGACATGGGATTATATTTTCACTTAATGTTGTTCTATTTTGTGGCTGGCCTGCTTGTGAGGATGTTTGATTTTTTTTGCAACTCTTGATATGATCAGGGTAATGGTCTGGCTCAGGTAATGGTTCTCGATCATTTCGAACATGGAGCATCTATCTTGCAGATTTGAGCAAATATTAAACATGCGAATATAATGGAGATAATGCACAAGCAAAGCATTCAAAATTTTCTGTTTTTGCAAGTTGAAACACCAAATTTCATTTTAAGTAGTTTGAGAGAAACTTTAAAATCCAGTAAAAAGTTTTCAGTCCCTTCACTTTATGTGAGTATTACTCTTCGATTTGAGAGCAAAATTACATAAGTCAGTTTAACACCCAGCTTTTTTTTGCTGGTCAGTTGAGCAACTGCAGCTTAAAAAATATTACTCCTAGTGTGTACAAGGTAGGTTCAATAAAAAAGTCTTTGGATTTTTCTTCCTTTGTTTCAGAATTCTGAGGAAAATGATGGAAACGACATGGTTCATTGGATGTACTACTTTTAGATGACCAAAAAGATTTAAACACAAAAAAAAACTTGTGAAATTGATTTATTCCAAAGGTTTTTCCCCCTCTTTAAAATGCATAGGAACAAGTTTTCAATTGTCTGAAAATGTAAGGTGAACTCAAGAAAAGGAACCAATCTGCGCTTAAAAATTAAAAGATTCATATAAAAAAGATCCTTTTGGTAAAATTGATGTACATGAATTACTATAGCTTTTAAAATGATGCAACATTTTTTGTTATTTATTTAAAATTGAGTAAATTACATTTGATCATTCCTGCAGAGAACATTTCTGTAAAGAAGAAAAAAATCTATACTAACCTTGAGACTAAAATAATTAATTATTCCACAATTAATGCGAGGCTAAAACAATCACAAAGACATTGGAAAAGTTTCGTGCAGAAATAGATTCTTCCTGAGGTTTCTCTAACATTTGAATTATAAATTTTTTAAAAAAATGGGTGTTGAGCAAGTTACATAGAGCACGGCTCTCTCACTAACGACCACAAATTCAGTCAATGATTCACATTGATATTTTATACCTGGGCCACTAGACAAGGTTTGAGTTTAGATCTTTTCCAGAAAAAGCGTCACATATTTTCCCTTCAGAATCTTAAGTAGAAAACAATTCACAAAACAAGGAGTTAAAAAATCAACCCCAGAACGAAATATTAGTATTTTAAACACTGAGTGAATTCCCCACAAGAAATGTTTAACCGACGATATACTGCAACATGCTTTAATTCATACCTTGTCTAGCGTCCCATTCAAAACAGCATTTACAAAATGAGTTGACATTCAGTCATGAGTATATAATTTTTTATTATTTCTAACTTCCCCTTCAATTATTTTCTTGCATGAAACTAATTATCAGTAAAAGGGCACCATGATTTCAAACTATACTTTCATAATTTTTCAGGACATTTATGATAGCTGAGTAAAAAACAGTTGTTAGTCTAACAGAAGTTTCATGAAAAGACATGGAAATGATGACAATGAAACAAAAAAGAAAAAAACGAGGTAACATATATCCTTAGATGCAATGAACAGGAGAGACAAGAAAATGATTATTTGGATTCTCGGGTATTCAATTTTTCAATTTTCTCTTCTGTTACTATCTTTGAAGAGGCTTATTTTTTAAAAAATAAATTACTCAATCCTACCTAAAATTATTTCTAAGAGGGTAAAATCTAAATTAGTTAAATTCATTTTAAGTCCTTCCGAAGTAGAGTCCACACCAAATAAGTTCACTCACCTTTAGAGCACAGGGGAATCATCAAAGAAGATATTTTATCTTGATTCTTCCATTTACTTTTGATGCTAAACTGAAGACAGCTAATTTTCTGTTGCGCACTAAAGGTGCACCAACTTATTTTGTAATAACTCTAAGAAGATTCACATGGCTGCTAAAAAAGCAGGCTCTTCAAGACAATGACCTACTGTTTGGCCCTGTGCCAAAGGGCATTGAAAGTAAAATTGATTACCTATTTTATAAAAAAAATTAGAATTAGTATCACTAATATTTTAGATGCAGGGCATCTGTTCTATACTTCAGTAGCTCCTCCGAGAAAGTAGATCTGGATGATTTAAAAAATTTTTTACAAATATTCTATCCAAAGTGTTTTATATACATGCATTTGATAAATGGCATTAAAAAAATTCAGGTACCTGGATCAATTGAAGTACTAATCAGAATAATAATAATACATACTGTTTTCTTACTAAATCCAAAAGGATTGGGGTAGTAAACCTTTCGGAGGGGGTATTTGTCCCTTTTTCAAGATCTGACTTAAGGCCTCTTTTAACCTGTTTAATGGAGCTCCGCCACCCTCAGGAGAAACCTGCAAACAATTGGTTAAAATTAAAAAAAAAAAAAATAACTGCACAAAGAGAAAAAAGTTACTTGTTCAACACGGAAAAAATTGGTGATTCAGCAATTCAATTGCTAAAAACAGTGAGTGCAATGTTTCAACGCAGATTTTACAACAAAAAAATGCTACTTTAACCACCCCCGTGGTTAAATTAGTTTACAATGTGGTTAAAGTAGCATTTTCTTGTTGTAAAATCTGCGTTGAAACATTGCACTCACTGTTTTTAGCAATTGAATTGCTGATACAGCAATTCTTTTTTTTTCCGTGAAGTTCAAATTAATGATAATGAAAAGATTAAAAGGAAATTTAGGTTTTGAGAGTAAAGAAAGTTGATGGAATACAATATAGACATATCTTCTGAACCTTCATGCAGAGCTTGCCACGTCCGCGTTCATCTGTTTTGAGCAAGATGAAAAAATACATCTGCAGTGTGGCTGCTTTTGCTGCAGTGCACGTATTTTATACCTTCACTAAGTGGGGATTTGATGAGTTTGCGAATCAACATGTTTCCAGATGCCCGAAACCATAGAGCATTTATTTCCAGCGCTATTTTATTTTTATGAAAAAAAAAAGGATAAGGCTGGTTTTGCAAATGTGCTCCTTATTGGTTGCATGTTCTTCCTCAATCCGATTTTTACGAGGAACTTTGTTGGGTCATTTATTTCATTTTGTGCATTTGTATAAAAAATAAACATTTTTATTATATAATAATTAGGCACTAAAGCCAAAGGACATCCAATTTAGTCTAGCAGCACACTCATTTTTTTTTTTTTTGCCGTAAATTTTAATTTAAAAAATTGACTTTTTTAAATAATTTGTAATCAGAGCAATCATTCACACCAGTCATCTTTGTAGAATTACAAATTTTGATAAATGACTCTAAAATCGACTGAGATGGAATGAAGAGGTTGTTTCTTTTGAAACCTGTAAAAGTAGTCGAAGTTACAGAGGAGGTTACATTTTTTTGAGTTATTGATGCGAAGAAGAGATGATAGACAAACTGCAACAAAGTTGTGGACAGAAACTTCACTTACCTTTTCAATTAAAGGAAAATATTCTTTACAGATAAAAGCTAATAGCTTTTGGAATTGTTTCTGGTAAAATTTAGCCATGTCAGGTCCTGCAACTTGTATAAAATCTAGGAGGAATGTTGCTGTGACATCAGGTACAGGCTCTGAAAAGAAAACAAATTATATTCAACTGCTATTTATAAATTGAGAAAGGCGATTTTTTTCTTAATTTGTATTGGATACGATATCATCATTTTTAATCAATACAGTAATATGTAAATAAAGAAAATTGGGAGCAGGCGACTGTCCACAGGAAAAAGGACTCGGATGTCCAAAAATTCCAAATTGAAATAATTGTGCTACAACTCACCGGAGTGCTTTACAACATTCCGGGGTAAAAAATACCGAAAAGTATCAGACCAGACCAGAATTGTGACAATCAAAAGGACTCAGCAGGGAAAATCAAAATGATGCGGAGCTGGCTACATTTGGTTCCTATTTGATATGATATTTTTTTACGACCTCCTGAGCATGATGAGCTTCGAAAATCATACTTTCTATACACCTATTTTAAGAGAGGCGATGCTAAGAAGTGAATTTTTCAGCATTTTACTGTGCATTTTCTTAGAGAGATGAGGCGCTGCTGCTGATCTCCATATGTAGGGCCTTGGTTCCGAACCAGTTTATGCGGCATCTATCTGTAACCTTCCCAGCCAGTTGGCAGCAAGGAAACAGGATCTCTCCACTTAATCACAAACATTTCTACTAGAAGATGCATGTAAAGTACAGAAAAATTCCCTTTTCTTAAAGAGGCACTTGGAAATTTCAATTTTTTTCATCAAGCTCAGAGAGTCATGAGGAACATCGAATTAAAGAATAACGAAATCTACATGACGTTGAACGTTGAATCCTTTGCTTTTTTATGCAGTCCTGAATTTTTTATTTTGAAGTTGTAAAATCAATAATTGGATTTATAATTTGACTATTGTGGCTAAGGGGCCATCCATATATTATCTAAGGTACTTTTTCCCATTTTTGGACCCCCCTCCCTCCCTCGTAAGGCACCGCATGGCATCCCTTACCTCCCCTCTAGAAATTACGTGATGCTCGACTGGCCTTTTCCCCCTATTATTTCAATTATCGAAAGTCAAAGCACTACGTTTTCTTTGAGAAAAACAATGTTTTCAGGCCAAAATTTTCATTGGTGAAACTAAATTTTTGAAGTAAATTCATAGGAAGTATTAATATAACAACTAGTTAATAAATAAACAAAAATACGTGGAGCACCAGTGGAGGTTTTTCTGTCTTTGGAATATTAAAAGTATAAAGTTGACATGAGGATGAAGTCATTACTCATCATCTTTTGGAGTGGAGAAGTGGGAATCAAGAGAAATGACAGGAGCATGGTCCGATCGGTCAGCGTGCTGATTTCCTCTATTTCATCTTGAATTTTATTATCAACTTGACGAAAAATGGATTTTCTGAATTTTCTTTAAATGTAGGCTGTTAGAGACCCCCCTACCCCTTGGAGGCTTACGTAATTTATGAACGGCCCCTAACTGCGACTGACAGTTCAAAATACGAAATGGGCATCAAAATTGAAGAAAAACAAAGCTTTAACGATTAAATTAGATCAATTCATGAAATACATCTTTCTTCACTTACCAAGATTGAGAATGGCTGCAAACCATCGCCAAGCATTAGATAAGCCGTGAGGATGATAGTCCACACCAGCCTTGGTTTTTGTTATAGTGATAGCAGCATACAGTCTGACAACACCAGATAGTCGTTTTAAGTATTTATCTTGTTTCTCTACCTCATCATCCTCCGAGTATTCGTAACCTAATAATCTGTGTAAAAACGACAAAGGTAGGTATTTAATTATTGAACATGAATGTCAGACGGTTAATATTTTCGATAGGAATGGAAAGTCAAGGCGAAATCATGAAATTATCCTGTGAACTTTCAGTGAAATATTAAAAAATTGAAATTGAGGGCCATTTTTCATGAAATAAATAAAACCTTGTAAGATTTCAAGAGCAATGGTGAGCATGATAATATGCAGCCTAGTTGTTTAAATTTTTAATTATTTCCCGCCTCCTGCCATCAGTGATGTCGGATGGAAAATTCAAAAAAATTCAGGTATGGCAACACTTCCACTTTTCCTCACAGATTAGTCCAGATCGCTAACGTCCAATCTAGCCAATGCTTAGAAAGCGTGAGTAATTTTGCTACAAGTTAGGCAACTTTAGAAAATTTATGGCACTACCAGTAGTGAAAGAACTTGACCGGATCGAGAGAAATTTCCTCTTGAATCTGATTATAAAGCTTTAATAAAGTATAAATAGTAATATGTAATAATGGTTTTTGATCAAATAAGATTTTATCAAGTACTGTTATGCTAAGTATTCTGTTTCAATATTCTTACAACAGTTGGTAGCAATTAACTGCTCTCATGGGGGGCCTGGCCGGAATTCAAAACTAGGAACCAAAAGTCTCATTTTGCTAGGATTTTGCTTTAATTTTCGGTTTCTAAGACTTTAAACTTCAAAAATATGATATATTATAATCTGGCGGTGAAGATCGATTCATCCAGAATAGATGAGAGATAGACATTCCAAATTAAGGGGGAAAGTGCTGGATCTTTTAATCTGGAAATATTGAACCACATGAATTCTACTGAGAAACTAATTCTTGAATTCCTCGGAACATTTCATCCCACAAGGTGATCTGGACTAATCTGTGGGATAAACAATAAAAGAATTATTTAACTTTCCCATAAAGTTTGCCCATGCTCATCATTGATGGGTAGAAAATAACAATGTGTGGCATACCAGTAACATGATCATTTCATACTCATTTTAATTTCTCGTTGTTTCCATACTCTGTTTCATAGCAGAGCACTTCACCAATAACTGTAGAATCAATCAGTACAATGCAGAAACTTCACTCTGAAAATAACCCCTCACTTATTCATTAAAAACTTTAATTATTAAACTTTTCCTATCATTAATGACCCTTTCCTACAATATCTCGTCAAAATTTCCGTTTCAACTTTATTTGTAAACACAGAGCGGAATGTAAACATTGTGTTTTCTGTTTTAGGTTAGGAAAAGCACAATTAGACCGATTCTGGTCCGGTTACGCTGGCTTTTTCCAATTATTCCTCTTTTCGAACAAAAGGAATTTTATTGGCAAATTCTGAACCAGGCGGTTTGATTGGTCCAGAGCGGTTCATTCCATTTATTCCAAGTTGAACCAAATTAAGCGGGAATTTCAAATAATTCCGGATATCCTGTTTTACATATCGTTTCCGTTTCCGGTAAAACAGAGTTGTCAGTTTTACTAAATAAACAAAACTGACAACTCTGTTTTACCGGAAACGGAAACGATATGTAAAACAGGATATCCGGAATTATTTGAAATTCCCGCTTAATTTGGTTCAACTTGGAATAAATGGAATGAACCGCTCTGGACCAATCAAACCGCCTGGTTCAGAATTTGCCAATAAAATTCCTTTTGTTCGAAAAGAGGAATAATTGGAAAAAGCCAGCGTAACCGGACCAGAATCGGTCTAATTGTGCTTTTCCTAACCTAAAACAGAAATCACAATGTTTACATTCCGCTCTGTGTTTACAAATAAAGTTGAAACGGAAATTTTGACGAGATATTGTAGGAAAGGGTCATTAATGATAGGAAAAGTTTAATAATTAAAGTTTTTAATGAATAAGTGAGGGGTTATTTTCAGAGTGAAGTTTCTGCATTGTACTGATTGATTCTACAGTTATTGGTGAAGTGCTCTGCTATGAAACAGAGTATGGAAACAACGAGAAATTAAAATGAGTATGAAATGATCATGTTACTGGTATGCCACACATTGTTATTTTCTACCCAACAATGATGAGCATGGGCAAACTTTTAGTCCTAGGTCCTGAATGATTTCGTCGCCATGGACAGTTAGATGAGCGGCCAATGGAGAAAGAAAGAAACCGTAAGCAAATAGCAGTAAAGGAAAAATTTGAGATACTAAAGTTCTTAGAAGAAAACAAAAGTATTTCTCACAAAGAAGTGGCGGCTAAGTATGGAATAGGGGTCTCAACAATAAGGCAATTGTTAAAAAGAAAAGACAGATTGATAAAACTTGCGAAGGAACATCATAACGCAGATGATAAAAAGAGGTTCAAAAAATCAAAATATGAGAGAATTGAAAAAGCACTTCTTAATTGGTTTGACCATGCTACCGCCAATGGAATTAAAGTTTACGAGTCGATGTTCAAGGAGAAAGCAACTGAAATAGCTCAACAACTGCAATTCAGTGACTTCAGATCTTCAAATGGTTGGTTTTACAGATTTAAGACCCGTTACAATATAACACCAAATTACACTCCAAATAAAAAATCTTTCAAGAGTGGAGATGGAAGTCAATGGAAAACAGATGTATCAGCAGAAATTTTGGCTGATTATAGACTTGCAGATATATATTGTGCAGATATTTTTGGATTATCTTCGGTAGCTGTAATGGGCAAACAATATGTGGAAAGAGATGGTGCTATCAACAGCAATGACCAATTTTCAATTTTACTTTGCTCAAGTATTGATGGATCACACAGAGACAAGCCTGTAGTGTTCGGGAAAAACGAACTCTTGAAGTAAGTTTTTGGAGTAACACTCAACATTTTAAATTGTTCAACACCTGGGACTGGGGCATCCCTTTTTTGAATTGAGTAACAAACTATTTCCATTACATTAAGTTGAAGGGTTTCATGACTTAATCAGGTTCAGGGATTTATCAAAAACTCTTACATTTTTTTGGTTGGTTTTGATTGTTTTCCATGGATTTTTTTTTTATGGTAGTGCACAAACGGTGCATGCCAGTTTGAGAGTCTACTTTTCCAGTCAATTGCAGTAATTTATAATTAAACTTGATTTTACTTTCTACTGAAACTGGCTGCACCACTCTGACTTATTAATTAATAGGTATTGCCCAAGAGATAAGAAGGTTAATTTTCGAAAGAAAAAGAATTCTTAATCCAATATAGCTGAGCGATCTCTTTGAAATATAGTAGTTGCGAAAGAATGATCGCAACAATTAAGTTTTTGGCCCTTATGACTTTTTTTTATTGTTAATAAATCTGTAAGTAAGAGCCAAAAAAACGTAACTTGCAATTTTGAAAAAATTGAGTTTCTTGCGTTCTCGACAAACTTCATAAGGGATCAATGCATGTAAAAAGTTTATAATGACATCTAGAGCCAGGCCCGAGATAAAGGGTTTTTAAATTGTGTAAAATATGCAGCAGGCAACTGAGCTATCTCATGGTTTTTCCCTAATTTCTCGAATTGGTGGAAATGTAGTTACAATTCTTTGGTTCTTAGCTACAGAGATAGTGGTTTATTATGATGAAAATATGGCTTTTTTATTCTAAATTACTCGATTAGAGACAAGATGTTTTCTATCCATTTTTTCTTTCTGTTCCCAGCAAAAATCAAACACTACCTTATGCGTATGTTCTCAACATAAGTTCATGGATGACGAAAGAAGAGTTTTATAAATGGATTATTGAGTTTGATACCAGAATATCAGCCGAAAGAAGAAAGGCTGCGCTGTTTTTAGGGAACTCCCTGGCACGTTTTGATTTTCCAAACGTTGATCATGTAAAAATATTTTTGGCCCCTTCATGTTCTACCTCATGTCTACTGCCCATTTACAATATAGTGCTAAAAGCCACCGAACAATCTTTCAAGGAAGCTACTGCTTATTGGTTAGAAAATTTGTGTCTCAGTAAAACAACTGTTACCAAAGCTCTTGTAAGGGAGCACTTTCGTCAAATGCTTTCATTATTTGCGGTAAGTTTAAGTTTGTTCTATTCTGATTATATTGAAGATAGTTACAGCTGATAAATAACGAAAGTTCAAGAGAACACATAAGTACAGAAAATATTTTTGCCCTCAGTTTGCATTGAATTTTGAAGAAATTTCAGGGAAAAAGACCCTTCCAACTTTCAAATTCTCCTCATCTCCTGCAATATGCCACAGAATTTAGAGAGTAAAATTTCCTGATTTCTCTGAAAAACTTTGGGGAAATTCCCTGATAATTGAGGATTTGCCAGATGGTTAAAGAATCATGAATTATAAAAGTTTTCATGCAAAATTTGTTGTCTTCAACGTCGAACCTGTTTTAGAAAGCAAATGAAGGTATTTTGAAGATTTTCCCCGACACTTTCATCATTTTCCCGAACGTTCTCAGGTTTTCCCTGACTTTAAAAAATTCCGACACTTTCCTGTTATTTAGATATCTCTGGTTGTATTGGCCCTGCAAGTAGCACATTGTAGTCAGTAGTAATTGATTGTCAGAATATGGTTAAATCAAATTTTTTTCTTTCCTTTCATCTCTGATGTAGACCGCGTTGAGCAGAAAGGAACCAAGCCACACCAGCCATTGCCAAATTCAATTGGGCAATTTAATTTTTTACATGAAAACGGTTGTGTGAATTTTTGTGCAAATTCCTGTTACTTCTTTGCAGTGTGCGAAGCAAATTCCTTGAAATTTTCGAAGGAATCTGCACAAACGTTCTCCTGCAAAATACAAAATTGCTCAGTTAAACTTGGCAATAGCTGATGTGGCTTGGTTCCTTTCTGCTAAACGCAGTCCATTTGCGAGTCCTCTTTGATGAACTTGATTTATGTCTTGTATTCATTATTTGCAGAATCACTGGGAGGAAGTAGAATCAGCTTCATTTCTGAGATCATTTCAAGAGTCTGGCTTTTGTCCAAACGCTACTTCCCACACTGCTCCCGATCTATCTACCGGAGAAATCGAACACAGATCATGCAGTCCAACTGCAAGCCCTATCGAAATCTCCGAAGAATCAGATAATTTGGATGACGAGGATGGAATCGACATACTTGAAAATATTTCTGATCAAGAGATTGATGATTTGATATTACTCATAGAGAATAAGACTGACAATCCTGTAAATAACTCAGAGGAAATGAGCGAGAGTACGATAGCTGCTGGTGAATTGATAGAGGAATTAGAGGAAGAGGTTCCTTGTGTGAGCACAGAGGAGGCTTTGGCATCTATAGCTACTTTGAAGAATTTTATGGCTCAGACTGGTAGTTTTAACGATAAACACTGGGATTACTTAGCGGAGCTTCAGAATATCATACTTGATGGACAAGAGCAAAGCTGATGCAAGATAGACTAGATGACTGTTTCAGAGAGGAAAAATTACCTCTTAGTTTTCTGTAAAAATTGAATATTTTGTACAGTAGGTGGAAGTGCCTTTCCTTTGGTTATTATTTGTTTTCTAGATCTTCATTTGAAAAAATACTTTGTTGATTTTCACCACGATTTCACTCTGATTAGTACTTCCAAATATTTTTTCTTTGAATATATGTATTTAATGAACAGCTCTTAGTCCTAAAACAATTTCCGACATTCTAAATTCAAATTTTTTCTTGATGTGTAGTATATCCACAGAGAGTTATGAGACCACTGGTAAATCAATCTGAAAACTTCCTCTGAAAATATCTATTACCCACTCTAAACGATAGCCAATGAGATATCAGAAAAATTAAACATACCTATAAGAATAAAATATGATAAGTTAGCATAATGATGCGGTCATTACAGATCACACAAATGAATTGAAAAATTAATAAGAATTGGGAGGTGCAGCATATGAACAAGTTCAGTGACGTTCTTAGTATAATTGGGATACGGATCCCGTTTCACAGAGCTAGTTTTGAAGTATGGCATGTTAAATTGAGGTGATAGAATATAATTTTGGAAGAATAAAAATCACATACTCCGCTTTGGTAGGGCAGAAGCACATAAAGGGGGAAAAACTATAGGTAAGGAACATATTTAAATGTTCATGCACTGCAGGCTAATTGTTGAAAACGATAGACAATAAGAGAAGGACAAAGAAGACAAAAGGGATGTGGAGGGATCCTACTGGTGGAAGCGGGTGGTTGTAATGGACAAAGGAGGTAAGTAATAGACTAACTAATGGTAACCGACTAGAAACCCTCCAGTTAGTCCATCATTTTCACCCTTGGTCTATAGAAACCACCCATTTCAACCAATAGGATAGCTCCATACTCCCTGTGTCTTCTTTGTCTATTGCTTTGTCTATTTAAATCAACAACTAGCCTGCCGGACCGCTTGTTAAAAAATAATTTGTACTTACTTATAATAATCTTTGTTGGATTGTCCTTCCACTTGTGGCCAGCAAGCAGGTATCAAGTAAGGGTTTACTCTGTGAAAGAATGCAAGCAAAAGCTGACCGAAATCTGGGTACAACTTCCATAAAGCTACAATGATGGTGGCGATAGCAAATGCCGCTTCTGGGTGACTAGAGACATTCTTCTCTCCTTGTTCCTGTAAACACCAAAAAAAGAGAAACAAAGAGTTAGCAAACTTACAATTAACTAAGAGAAGTGCTAAAAATTAATAAAAAAGAGGGAGCTGATACAAGTTTTTTTTTGAATACCTATTGTGCTAGAACGGAATGTACTGCAATGAACTACAGCCCTTTTTTATCACAGTTATCGGGCTTGATACTTCGCGCTATCAGGGACCCATTGAATTGCTCCAGCGCAATAGTTGTTGGCTATGATTACACATGTTCCTAACTTTAAATTACAAATACAAATGCTCCCTGTTAACCTCCAGATATAACACATGCAGTAAATAAAAACAAATGTATGTGGAACGTCGCATTTTTCCTCATTAAAGCAGAGCAGAACAACTGGGATCCCAAGTAACCCCTTCCTTCATATTCCAAACATGTTCACTATATACCATTTGACTATTAAAAAGAACACTTAAGCAATAAAATAAAAAAAATACCACATAAAAAGCGAAACCGAATAGAAAATATGAGAACTTACCACGAATTTTTTTGCTAATGTATATTTACAGAACTGAATTCCCAGGGGATGACTGGTCGCACTGAATGATTTATTATTGACAGTAACTGATCTGCCGGCTAGCAGATTCGACAGTTTATCATATTTATCTACAAGATGGGCTTTGCTTTCTGGAGAGATAGCATTGACAGGAGTAATGACCGCTTTCTGGAAATTTAATTAAATACATTGGGTAAAAAATCTGGAGGAAAAGAGACCAGCCAATTTTTTTTGCTTTTGCATCTTATCAAGGAATCCGTCCTTTGGACTCACATTTACTCACTCAGCAAGAGATTTTTCAGAAAACTATGAGATGTCAGTCGATAAAACAAGCACTTTAACCTTTAGTTCGAAAAAATGGGTAGAACCAGTTATGATTGGTTTCTACTTGAGCAAAATAGGCTGACCAATCTATAAAATGAGTATAACAAGCACTAAACACAATATCGACAGTGAAACTACCAGACCACGTATCTTGTTTGCGGTGTTTAATAATGTCCGCTTTCATTTAATTTTATTAAAGGAGAACAAATCCGTATCATTTCTTGAAATTCTTACAGAGTTTTCTTCGCTCAGAAAGGAAAAAACATGGAAGTTTTCAAGTATTGACGTAGAGTAGTTTTCTATTTAAAAAAGAAAGTACATATGACAGGAAGTCTTCGACGTTGCAAAACAAGGTACGTGGTCTGGTAGTTTCACCGTCAATAAGCTTCGTTACAAAGCCTCTGCTCTGCTTAACTATTATTTCTTATACCAGAATTTTTCTACAAAGAAAACAAAAAGATTAAGTTGATTTATTATGTTTTTTCATGTTTTTCAATCTCATACCTGGCACAAGAATCTGAATTGTTTGAGACTGGGATCAGCGCAGAAAGGCACAAAAGATTCTTCCACCGCTTTTAAGAATTTATTTAACTGGTTGTATGTTTTAAGGCACCTAGGATCTGCATACTCTCCAGTCCCTGAATTCAAAAGGGGGAAAAAGTGGTTAGATGAAACTTTTAAGACAAAAATATTCTTGGAGACAAAGCATATCACAGGAAAAACTAGTCGAAAATAAGGAATAATTACATTATTATTTTGTTAATATTAAACAATAGAGATTATATAAGACCTCTTTCAATTTTAAGACACCTTCATTCTTTGGATCTGTGAAAGGGAGATTGTCTTTCCCCGCAGAGGGGATTTTTTTTAACTTTCTTCAAGAGCTTCAACAACATTTTTCTGCAACCTGAGAAACTTCGTCTAGGAACTTCAGGACTCAAATCTCTGTCAATTTTAGAACTTTCAGGATCAAACTTGCACCAAAATTCCCTTATTCTTTCACCATGCATTTGCAAAAAGTTAAGGAAAATATTCTCTAAGAAGATGAAGGTCCATTTTCAATGATCTGGTCACATTTTAGTACTGTCTTGTGGGAAAAATAAGACCTGCAGACTGATTCCTGAGATTAAAAGTCAGCAGAACAAGCCATAGCAATGCGATGGGCTGAATGGTTAAGATACAGGTTTATCTTGTCTATTCGATATAATTTAAATAATCAACCTTCGGCGTTCGCTCCTTTTTGGTCAGGTTTACAGTCACCGCAAAGATTTTGACTATATTATTAGTCACTTATTCAGTAGTGAGATGATGTAGTTGCCAATTATAGATAAAAAGTTCTATGTATGTACTAGGGAGAGTGTTCAAAAATCATTTGCTTACCAAGATTGCTAGAAAATTCTTGAGAATCTTCACTCTTCGTCTCTCCGGCAGGATGAAAAGTATTTCCTTCATTTCCGGGTGGTACAGGAGCGCTCTCACGAACAGCTTTTTCTGATTTGAATTTATCTGAAATATGCAATAAAAGGCAAAGGTGAATGAGTCTGATTGGTAACAAAAGGGATCATCACAAGGGAGGATGTAAATCTGAAAGAGAGAATAGGTGTAAAATAATGTTCAATGCGAAGGCGAAATTCAAATCCACTTTTTTAAGGTTGATGCAATGAGATATAGACTTTAATGATAGCTGACAAAAACAGCAACTGCACTTGACCTTTTTGTTTCCAGGTTAGATTCTGCATGAGCACACATCACAACAGAAATTGGTTTCAAAGTAACAAGGTAACACACAGGTGAGTGAAACATAGGTATGCTCTTTTCAACCCTTTCTGCCAGAACTTGGCTTTCGGCTCTTACCACAAGAGTTGTGGTGCAAAATTTGAATTTCAACAACTTTACAGTCTTGACCGAAAACAAATATGACCATCTGCTGTTGATAAAAGTGAAGAAGCGGCTGCATCACTAAAAGCAAATGAGTTTTAAAATTTGAGTTGAATTTTTAAAGAATTCGCTCGCACTAAATTTGTTTGTTTTTATCGATAGCTGACAGTCATATTTTTTTTCTTTCAAGACTGCAAAGTTGTTGAAATTCAAATTTTGCACCACAGCTCTAGCGGCAGCAGCCAAAAGCCGAGTTCTGGCGCAAAGGGTCGGGAAGAGTATACCTACGTTTCACTTTTCTTGGGTTTATCATATTAACAAATTAAAGCGCACTCTGTCGAGAAAATTCCGAAGTTGTGGTTCATATCTTCTCAAATGAATAGAGCTACAAATATAAATACTTCTGACAACGAGTGAGGGTGGCAATGCTGTGGGAAGGATACAATTTTTCTTAACGTAGATGCTACTGTCATGGTAATGAAAGGGTGAAATATCATTTCCAGACTTCTTCCCAATTTATGTAAAGAGAAATCCATTAAGCAGTGCAACCGCTCACTGCTGTCTTTTCCACTGATATAAAAACTCACATATTTTGCAGGTTTCTAGACTTTACCAGGTTTTCTTAGGCATATTATCATTATTTTCAGACGTGATAGCTTCCTGACTATTGGGAAGATAAAGAAAAGCTCTCATCTTGATTTTTGTGTCTAAGTTCAATACAACTGCAAAGACAGAGGAGCTTTTTTTCAACAAAAAGCAGTAAGTGCATAACGGTGGACTTCCAGGCAGGGTTGAAAATTATGTACCACAATACATATTTTTTGGTGAAAATTTCCTCTTACAAAATATCATTCAATTCATTCATTTGAAAAAAAAAAGAGCGCTTCAATTACGGCTCTTTAAGAACCTGCTGATTGTCATTTATAAATTAAGCCTTTTTCTATCCTATCACTCTTTTTTGCAATCCTAACAATTTTATGGCTTGAAATCCTATATAGATTTAAGACCAGCTTACCAGCTTGAGCTTTCATGTGATTATAAATTTCATTGATTTGTGCTACAAAGCTTGCGGCGTTTTCTACGTCAGCTGCCTCTACCATACCATCCTGAAAAATTAAAGCAGCAAAAATGTTACTAACGACCTCAAGAGTGCATTGAATAATGTTGAGAATAAAACCAGGGTATCATCATCAAATAAAAGTTCTGAATAGCACAGCCTGTTTCAGTGATGGTATTGATTAAACTTGAAACAGAGTTACATTTTTATTTCCTAATATTATTTCTCAAATTATTTAAGTTACCTATTGTCGTAGAAGTATTCGTTTCCGAATATCCGCCATGAAATCTTTCGATTTTAGAAGGCTATTCGACAACGCTACTCTCCGTCTTTTTTCGTTGATACACACCACAAACAGCCCATGCCCGCACTAGTGAGGATTCGCTAGTGAGAGCGAGGTCGAGAGAGTTCGGAAAGAGCGTATGGGAATTCGTGGCCGAAGGGAGCTGTGGCTTCGCCTGCGTCTTCATCCCGATTTTACCACCTCTCAAGGGTGATCTGTCCATTTCATCAAGGGGAAAATCTATGTTTTCCCTTTTGATCACTTCTCGCTGCCACCACCTCTTCCCGAAAAGTCCTTTTCCTCTGTCCCTACCAGAAATACCTCAGTCTACACTACGCATTGCGGTATCGTGACAAGACTGAGTGCATTTCTAATACATAGGGACCATAAAGGCGGGATTTGCTCCCCACACTATTTCTAAAGCCGAATCATCTATTTTTCGAAGAGTTCCGTTTCTTTAAAAGAGTCCATGATAAATTCAAAATTTTGACATATATTGATAAAATAAATGAATCCATCTTGAAGGATAACCAATTTGGGAGTATTTAGAGTATATAAGGGAGTATATAAGAGGCTAGGTACATGTTTTGATCTAAATGAAGGAAAAAAATGTTGAGGTAAAAATGCATGACTACAATGGAATAAAATATTATTCCGATTCATATATACAGCTTTTAGGGGCACAAATGATAGCTCTGCAGGGTCAGATGCATCACCCCTGACTCTTCATAAAGATGATATAAATGCTACATGGTTAGAAAATGAATGACGGTGATGTTTCATAATTCCATTGACAGTTTGTACATACCCTGCATTTCTCGACAAAATCATCCATGGAGTCTGTTACAAATCGAGCCTTGTCGATATCAGACGAAATCACAGCCATAAGTTCCTTGGAGGTATCACAATTGCTGTAAGAAAAAATTAAATGAAAAATTACTAATACAATAATGACCTATGCATTTACAATATCCTGCTTAGTTCTGTTGTTGGTTAGTTCATACAAGAGAGCATACTGCTCAGTTAAAATGTGAGCAAATGCAAAACTAAATCAGAGAATGTTAAGGAAATAAATCATGCCTGAAAGAGAATGCAAGGTGACTTTTCTTCCTTTTTTTGAATTTTGAACCTTTAAATTCTTTTACTGTTTAAACTGTGACCAGAACCATAGAAAGTATATGAAAGGAAGTTGCGTTGATCGAGGTCTCAAGTCTTTAAGATGAGCTTGAGATTTTAAGCGTTTTTATTTGGAAATTATGAGCTTATGATTGATTTGAGTATAAGCAGAAACACTGCAGAAATTTGTTTTTAGGACTAAAATAATAAAATAATTGATGAAATTCAGTAATTACTTGGTCTTGATTCAATAGTCATCATCAATGATTTTAGCTGCCATAACATTTACGAAGGAGAATTGAATCACTTTGTTGCTGCTCAAATTGTCAGTTAATTAGTTTTTGTTTTTTTTTTTTTTTTTTTGCATTGATTAAAGAAAAACCTGTATCAGCTCTTTTTTTTAGCATTTCTCATAGCTAAATGTCTAAAATTATCTGGTAGCAAGATGCAGACTAAAATTAAGATGTGTGGAGAATGCATTGTTATTGACAAGTAAGCTGATTTATATAAAAATCGTCCAACTTGGTTACGACAAATGGATTCATAAGAGCTTGTCAAAAGGCTAATATTTTTACTTTACACTAGAGTAATGGTAGTTATGCATACTCAGAACATGCAACTTACAAAATTCAACAATTAATTGACTAGCAGACCAGAGAAAAAAAGATGACAAAATAATTAATGTCATAAAAAATTTACCGAATGAATTCACAGAACTCTTGATATTTCTGTCTAAACTGCAGCTGATTTGCAAAAATTTTGTCCAGATTGCTCTTCCTTTCTTTCCATTTTGCTCTTTTGATTTCCTGTTCTTCTAGTTCTTTCTTTTCTAATTCTCTAACTTTAGCAGTAACTTCATTTAATCTCTAGAATAGAAAAAACAGAGTCATAAAGTATTTAGAGGAAAAAAATATTAAAAAATTGAAGATAAGAATTCACCGTCGTTATTGTAAATGCCAGAAAACAGGATTTGGTTTTGAAAATTAGGTATATTCATCTTGAAGCTTTTGCCAAAAACTCCATTCACTTATTTTTTGAAGTTTTAATAAATACGTTACCTTGAAGGTGAAAAGAAAGCATTGAAATAGACCTATAGCTCGAGAAAAAACTGGAATAATGATCTGCAGTGAGTTATTATCAGCATGAAGTATTAAAATCTTGTGCTGACCACTTCAGAAAAATCCTGAATTGCAAATTTTCAGAGACCATAAAAATACTTGTGCAAATGACAAAAGAATCATTATTATTGTAGCTGTCATCTTGGTTGCGTTTTAAAAAACTGATAAATGGAGAAAAAACGAAAAAATTATTTGACGAAAATATTTTCTAGGCACATAAGAGGGTCATTCCAAAAGTAAGTTCCACGGTCTGATATTTTTGATACTAGCAACAATAAATGAATATGGTATAGAGATGTGTCTGCCAGACTCTCAGCTTATCCAGAGATCTTAAGAAGTTGAAAATTAGCCTCCTAGTTTGCTTGAAAAGTCAGTTATACTAGACTGCCCTCTTCTCCAACCAGGTCTAAAAATAATGATTTCTTTGATTGGCAGCAACCGTTCAGAATTTAATGCCAAAGTTAATAAGAGACTTTTTTCCCATCCTCTTTAGTGGCCAAATTTAGCCCCCAGTGATTTTTATCTTTTCCCAGAATTGAAATAAGAAATTGGGGGTGGTAAATTCGCCACTGATGATGTCACAAAAGGAGTCTTTACTTGGCTTCAAAATCTAGATGAGGACTTCTTTTCAGCTGGTATCAGAGAACCAAAGACATTGAATAGAGTAGACCGTGCGCTGTGAAATGGAGCGGTGGCCACTTCTCTTTTATTCGCATGCCGCACCGACCGATGAGTGCGGGACACCAAAGCGGCACCGGTGAGGTGAGTGAGCCCCAGCCATCCCCAGCTCGCGGTAAACGAACAGTGCGCTTATACGAGGCTGGTACGGTTCGGCTCCGAAATCTTTAATTATTAATTGATTATTGCGAATATTTTCGGCTGATCTGTTCTTTAATTATAATCAAATGTTTCTGTGTGAAGATGTGTTTTAGTTTTCATGATTAAACACCACACAACTTTCAATTTATGGTATGCTTACATGAGCAAATTCTTGATGAACCGGGTAAGAGACAAGAATGATTATGTTCCGATGATAATTTTTAAACTTTGACTACATTTAGCCTTAAGGAACTACTATTTTGGGTTCATTTGTTTTATTACCTATCTACACAGGAAACTAATACACGACATAACAACGGATCATGAACTAATGGCACATTTTGTTCCTCCTAAAATGAGCCAGAAATAGCAGTTCTTCATTGAAAATTGTAGTCAACTTAGTGTCTTCAATTTCAAAATAGTGTTGTTTCAGTTTGTGATATTTATTTGTGATAAATGTAATATTAAGTAAATGCCCTTAGCATTTTGCTGAAAACATAGCATAAGTGCTGTGTTTTTTTAATTTTATAGAGGAAAGTAAGGACATGATAAAAACTCATTTCATAGAATCCACTGCACTGCAATGTGCAGAAAAATTGAGGCACTGGGTGCAAGAATGGCACTTCTAGGTTGCGGTGGTTCAAAATCTCTACTAATATTTCATCAGTGAAGGAAATTCATGCATTTCGTTGAAATTTCTACTGAGTTATTTTTCATGATTCTGCAATTTTCTGTGAAAAAATCCTTGAAATTTACCATTAGAAACTACTCTACTAAACAAATGTGAGCGACATAGATTCTGGATCATCGTTTAAAAGAAGTGCGTGCCCTTCTCGAGCGCAGCGACTTAATCACAGAGCCGCCTAAAAATGCAAAGGAACTAAGATCAATTACTTACCCACACTTTTTGAAAATAAACAGTATCCACGATCGCCAGTCATAAACAAGTGACTGAAGTATTGATTTTGAAATTTTTGAGTAGATTAAATAACATTAAGTTGCGACTCGCAAATTAGTTTGATAATAATGCTTGAACATTATCCTTTTCAGTTGGAATAATCTTAAATCTCGGTATTTTGAAACTGCCGAAATCGTTGCCCCTCTTTTTCAGCTTTTCATCAAATCTTTCTCTTAGATCAAGATGGACAATAGCTTTAAGTAACTCTCTCGTAACTTTTATATGCCTTTTTATGTACAATACATAACGCTATTCCTCGTGTTTACCCTTGATTTATATGATTGACCTCATTTTAAATCATTTTTGTACCTTTTACAAAATTACTTCTTATCCTCGCCGTCATCTTTACGCAAGCTGCACGCATTATAAGAACATCCGTCTGATACGCAGGTCACTTTCCTCATATTTTCAATTATGAAGCGTTTTTTCCAGTCAGTAATGACTGTAGAGAGACGAAAATTGTTCATAATAATAGTAAATTTCATGCTTTTAACATGTGGTCCTTATAAATTTTGCCGAAAAATGAAGTGGAAACGAGTAATTCGCGAAAATCCGAGCGCGCAACTAATTTTTCCAAGTACGCGCAACGCCGGCTCATGCTGCGTGGGGCTCAGTGGGGCTCAGTCGCGAGCTCCCACCCCGCCCGCCCATTACGGAGTCCCGCCGAAGTTGTCTCGCTCAGCTGACACGGCGGAGATAGGGAGTGCACGGTCTACTCTATTCAATGTCTTTGCAGAGAACGTAGGCACTGATATCAGAAGTGTTTGGAGAAAGAAAAAGACTATTTTGAAAAGTAAGGGGGGCTCTTCTTTCATAAGACTGCTGATTTATTTTTGTTGTTTCCATATTCCGCGCACAGTTCGAAGTTACATTTTTGGACCAGTACAAAAAGAGGGTCAGTCCAGTGAAACGGAATTTTACCATTACCTATTAAGCTGATTATTAACTTCTTTAGCTCCTTAAAAAGATGAGTGTGGTGGGCAAACCTCTTTTTGCCGCATTCATTTATCGATAACAGTTTTGGACAAACAAGACTGAAGAACTTACTTTGGAACGGTCTTTATATTGATTCAGTACACACATCCTAGAGCCATTTTTTAAAATCATAGTAATGGATTACTATGGTAGCATATCCTTGTGTTGTAATTATTACCTTAGCATGATTTTCATTTCTAATCATCAGTTGTTCCATACGAATGGCTGCATTTTTCTCTTCCTCTTCTAGTTCTTTCTGTAATCTTTCATGCTCGATAGCCGCTTTCGATAAAGCCTCCATTTTCATTGCATTCTTTAAGGATTCCAGCTCTTCTTTGGACTTCCGATCCATTTCTCTGAACTTTTCTAGCCGGCGTTGCATTGCTTCCTATGTAATATAACGAAATAACATTGAGGAAATTGTAGCAGAACGAAACAAAAAACTTTAGTAGCTTCATCAAAAATAATTGTGGTAGAACTAACAAGCTCCAGCAAAATATTAAGTAATGATGCGTCATCAAACAAATGTATTTAGGAATCTTAATGTGGCGGTACTAATGTTGAGGCAACCTTGGCACAAAAGCAATGAAAAAAGATCTTGGTGCTTTCGGATGTAAGTTGAACAATTAAAAATAATCTGTTTGTCTGCAAGATATAGTCTACTCACGACTTGACAAAAATTGTCAGAAATGCGGTTCCTAGCTTCAGTTCGAACAAACAGGATCATGATACAAGGGGACATTAGATAGCAGCACCTGATAAAATTAAGGTCATTTTGGTTGTTTAAGCCAGAGGATGCAACCACTGTTGACATAATAAAAGCCTGACAGGTCAACTTAAGTTCAAAATATCTTTTAAGTTTCGGTACACACTTGATTAGGAAAATCTTCTTGACAAGCAGGTTCTTTTCCTTGGGCCAATGGACCCCTAGACAGGGTATGAAATTTAGCATTCTGATACATGTTTCTCAGCCAAAATTTTACGTAGAGCAGTTAGAGCACGATGCGCACAATAAAAATTACCGAAATTGACTCCTTACGAAGATATTTAATGATTCTTGATGCGTGAATTCAAACCACCCGCTCATGAAAACTCAATACTCTACGTGATTCACATCGCGCGCTAAACGTTATCATGACAGTCTCTGCGATGTAAAAATCTGGCAACCTCAATCTTGACGCTTTGGCCCAGCTATAGCAAATTACTTATAGTTTGAACAACACACGGTGGGAAATGAACATTGCTCGTTTGAGAAGCTTGCTGAAACCGTTGTTGTGCTCGATTTGACTCACGTAGAGCTTTGAGTTCCTTGTCAGCGGGCAGTTCAAATTCCTCTTAACCAATGTGAAATAAAAACGTTAATATCTTCGTTAGGAGTTGGTTTCAGTGATTATCGTTTTGTGAATCGTGTTCTACGTGAAATTCTGGTTAAGAAACTAGTATTGGATTACTTAAATTCGTACGTTGTCTAGTGGTCCATTATTATAAGCCTATGATATAACAGAGAAAACAATTTTTGAATAAAAAAGGTTACCTTCACATTTTCTCTGAGTTTTTGCTCGTACACATTCAGGAGTAGCGTATGAGGTACGGCCTCAGCTTTTTCTTGAGTGGAGTGGTTATAAATGGATGATTTGTCCGAAGTAACATCAAAGGTAAGCCTCCTCGGAGAAAAACTATTTTCGCCTCCTGGCGAATGTTTCTCTTTGATGGGTGTAGAGGTAGCAAATTCTCCATTGGCGCTCCCATTTTTTACCGCACTCCCGTTATGTTTTGATGATGGGCCAATAGTTACTCCTCCACAGCTATTCTTAAGAGCG
This sequence comes from Bemisia tabaci, assembly GCF_918797505.1. Classification (NCBI taxonomy): domain Eukaryota; kingdom Metazoa; phylum Arthropoda; class Insecta; order Hemiptera; family Aleyrodidae; genus Bemisia; species Bemisia tabaci. Next base: position 31,936,457 of record NC_092800.1, read on the forward strand.
ATAGCTTTCTTCAGAGTTGAGATTTTTAACCTCTCAAGGTTGGAGACTGGATCAAACTCATCCATTGCCTGAAAAAATTAGCGATCAATGAAAAATAAGGTGAAGGTGGGGTTTGAAACGAATATCAATGTCGATCGAGTTAACCTTCCGGTTATTTTTCATCTGTGGAACGCATGGAACGTGATGGGTCCAGATCTTTGCGGTTTGGGCTAGTTTAACCGGTCTAACCGCAGCCTCAACCCACCTCAGAAGAGCGTTCCACTGGAACGCACTGGAATGCAATAAAAAAGTGATGCATTCCGCAGCGATCCTCTGTGGCTCGGATAAAAAAAAAGCCCTCTTCCTGTGGGACCTCGGTTGACAACACAGACATGTGGAAAAACTCTGTTATTTGGCCTCTTAGCGACAACTAGATACTTCAACTTTCAGGATTCTAACACTAATATCTAGAAACTAATTATTATATTTGTTCTTCCAGCAAGTAAAACAAGCGTACACCAGGGTAATACTTCCCGTGGTAGTATTGGTTGGAGGCTCTTTTTAATCAGGGTGGAGAGACAGTTTTCTTCAATGAGAATTAAATAGGCGCAACTATCTAAAATGTTTGAGTTGAAACTGGACCAGAAAACTTTTTACTGTACATTCTTCTTATTATTAGCAAGTATATCGAGAATAAAAAAGAGAAACAAACTGTGACAATATTTTCTTTTAACGGCGCTCCTAACGTCCTTGCTGATAAGGAGTGAAAAGGTATACTTCTGGTGAGAGCAAGAGCATTCATTTAGATCAATACCTTGTAAAACAGGACAACAGGACTAAGACCGATTAACATAAAAAATCATTGTTAAACGAACAAATTTGGTGATAAAACTGCGAATTTGTAATTGCTACTTACTGACTGTTTGGGTGAACTGTTTTGAAGGTTGTGAGATACCATCAGTTCAGTTTAACTACCCTACCCTAGGGTATAGGGAAACAAAACGGAAAATCAAATCACTAGAAAGAGAGCAATTCATGAGGGATTTTATACTAAGAAACATATTCTATCGAAGGATGAAAAACTTTTGGACGAAGTGTTGTTGACATGTTTTCCACACACATTGTTTAAGGTTAGGGCCATAGAGAAAAAAAAGGTTAGGGCCAAAGACTTAGCGCTCGTATCTAAAAGCACGGGGAAAAGTGAAGCTAGTTCGGCGCTGCGCGCTGTGTGAGTGTGTAATGAGCGCGGGAATCCATGGCGGCAACGGAAATTTGATTTGAACTTGTCCTCTTGATTTTCCTTATTCTTCTTTGAAACGTGTTTTAAATGCTTAAAACGATTATATTAAGAAAGTTCGGTCTGCGTCCTAATATATTACACCTACTTTGCTCGTAACAGCAGTAATCTCAGATAAAGTTAGTTTTTCTTCTGCTTATGTGGTTCTGCAGGTTCAAACAGGCCGTTACAGTTCTAGATCTACGTTACTCCCAAATGAAATCAGTCGTCGACGACGGACCGAAACTAACCTAAAGTTAATAAAATATGAGTGTGTACTGAATTTGGCTAAAATCAACCTAAAATACTTTGTTTCCGCAATTTATTAATAGTTCCCGCCCTACATTTGAATTCAAACTTGTCCCGATTTCGCCGCCAATCCTCTAGCCATATAGAGTGATGAAAGAATCTGCTAGAAGCTTCATTTTTTGCTTTTAGTGCTCCGTCTTTATGTCTTTGGTTAGGGCTGCTGGCTGGTTGAGTTGTGGTTGTAGTAGTTCGTTGATCGCCGCGCCGGCGCAGAGATACAACTATTCGTACTTGATGGATGTCCATGTTGCAGCTGCAGAATTGAAGGCGCGATGGCGCGAGGCATGAACTCGCAATGTTCCGCTCTATGCTAGTGAGATATCGCTCCGATTTAGGAAAATAATTAAAAAACGAGACTGAATTATGTCTCTCCTATCTCTGGCGGCGTTGCTCATGTAGCCTAGAGGCACCAGTACAGAAATAGAAAACACAAGAGGAAACGATCACACTATGGAAATAGAGCGAGTGAAAGGATACGCGTTGATGACGGCGCAGAGATACAACTATTCGTACTTGATGGATGTCCATATTGCAGCTGCAGAATTGAAGGCGCGATGGCGCGAGACGTGAACTCGCAATGCTCCGCCTTATGCTGCCAATGAGGTGCGGTGTCCCTCCTTCAGATCGGGGAGAAAAGTAAAAATACAAGACCCCATAACGTCTATCCTATCTTAGGCGTGTCGACACTCGATTTTCCTTTTTTTCCAACTTGACGTCTGATTCTCTTTTTTAGGATGAATTTGTAGACATAAAGCTAAAGCTACCTGGTATGCATCGGTACCATAACTCCCTCAGAAGAGATATTCGGGTCAATTTGACTTCACTATAAATTATAACCTTAGTATTTGATAATTTTATTAATTGAGTAATTTGACATATGTGATTCAATCGAAAAATTACAACTGATCTGTCTCTCTATTATTTTTCGACTATATCGATGTGAATCGGCTCACGTTCATCTGTTTCGATCGATTCCTTTAAATCTCATATTTTTTTGTTCGTCTTTTCATTGTTTCTTTTATATTCTTGTCCTTCCTCTTTTCTCCTTCTTCTTCTTATTCTTATTCTGCTTCTCCTTCTTCCTCTTTTTCTTATTTCTTCATTCTTCATTTATTCTATTCCTGGCGAAAAGTAAAGGAGCAAAAATCCCGCGACTTCAGCGACTCCAGTCATGGGATTTTCGCTCCTTTACTTTTCGCCAGGAATAGGATAAATGAAGTAAATAAACACGGCGGACGTTAGTACAGAAGAAAGTGCCTTCAAACAAATCAGCATGTTGAGTATGTGACATGTAGCTAAAATTGCATCAATTGAAAATGAAGGCAATTTTTAAAGTCTGAATTGAAATAATCAGCAAAAATTAAGTGAAGCGCATAACTTTATTAACAAATTCAATACTACTTCCATAGAATAAGTACTTTCTCACCTTTTACACACGATAAAACAAACAAGTATGAATTCAAATATTTAAATTGCGTAATTGAGAAGAATAAAACGACTATTATATTTTGATCGGAGCGATTGAAGCGGCGCGCCGTCATCAACGCGTATCCTTTCACTCGTTCTATTTCCATAGTGTGATCGTTTCCTTTTGTGTTTTCTGTACTGGTGCTTCTAGGCTACATGAGCAACGCCGCCAGAGATAGGAGGGACATAATTCAGTTTCGTTTTTTAATTATATTCCTAAATTGGAGCGATATCTCACTAGCATAGAGCGGAGCATAGCGAGTTCATGCCTCGCGCCATCGCGCCTTCAATTCTGCAGCTGCAACACGGACACCCATCAAGTACGAATAGTTGTATCTCTGCGCCGTCATCAACGTCAACCTCATTGGCAGCATAAGGCGGAGCATTGCGAGTTCATGCCTCGCGCCACCGCACCTTCCATTCTGCAGCTGCAACACGGACATCCATCAAGTACGAATAGTTGTATCTCTGCGCCGTCATCAACGTCAACCTCATTGGCAGCATAAGGCGGAGCATTGCGAGTTCATGCCTCGCGCCATCGCGCCTTCCATTCTGCAGCTGCAACACGGACATCCATCAAGTACGAATAGTTGTATCTCTGCGCCGTCATCAACGCGTATCCTTTCATTCGCTCTATTTCCATAGTGCGATCGTTCCCTTTTGTGTTTTCTGTACTGGTGCTTCTAGGCTACATGAGCAACGCCGCCAGAGATAGGAGAGACATAATTCAGTCTCGTTTTTTAATTATTATCCTAAATCGGAGCGATATCTCACTAGCATAGAGCGGAGCATTGCGAGTTCATGCCTAGCGCCATCGCGCCTTCAATTCTGCAGCTGCAACATGGACACCCATCAAGTACGAATAGTTGTATCTCTGCGCCGTCATCAACGCGTATCCTTTCCCTTGCTCTATTTCCATGTTGTAGTTGTGTTGGTTCTGTTTGTCTTATTTATAGTGGTGCTCTAAGAGTTACGTGAGCAATACAGCCGAAGATGGGAGAGACGTAATCGGGCCTTCCTTTTTAACTTTTCTCCCGAAACTGAGCGACACCTCGTTAACAGCAAACACTGATTCTCTATTAAGCGATGGCGATTCTTACAAGAAGACAACACCATTGTTCTTCCCATTAAACCCGTTGTAAATATCGATTATAAAATCGATTGGTTCACAAATATTTAAATAAAGTAAAAACAGTGTTGCCAACTTGTAAGAATAGCCAGTGGCACAGCTATGGTGACGTGCTATTAGCGAAAATCTAAAAATGCCCCGGAGAATTTAACGCATGATAGAAAAAACAACGTATACTGCCGTGCTACGGAGGTACGCAGTATGAACATTCGAGATTTGCGAAATTTCCTTCAATAAAATGTATATTTTTGCTTTAACATTCTCCCACCGGTTGAGGCATCCTCGAGATTTTTAGGTAAGGGCGCGATTTCTGAGACGGAAATAACGGAAATTCATGAATATTTTATTAATAAAATTAAGTACAATAAAAAGGACCCGCTTGGAGAAATATAACTGTCTCATACTTAAAATTATTCGTTAGAAGATATCAGCTGATACAATTATAATTTACCACGTCGTAATAATAATTTAAACACACAAACGTATTAAATTTACAGTTTCTGACTGGAATGACACTGGAATTCTCGACTCATCCAAACGTGACGATTTCGTTGGCTGGCATAATTTAATTTTACCCATGATAGTATAGGTTTACAGCTTCAGTCTCTCTAACGAAGCAAAAACAATCGACTCTTGAGACGATTTGATTGAATGTTAATTGACGTTTTTACGTCCTTAAGTAATTATACATCGACGTTGAAACTACCAGACTACGTATCTCGCTTTGCGACGTTGTCGATTTCCTATCATACTTTATTTTTTAAATGGAGAACTACTCATCGTCCATTTTTGAAAACTTCCGTGTTTTTTCCTCTTTAAGCGAAGAAAACTCTGTAAAATTTTCACGAAATGATATCGATTTGTGCTCCTTCAAAAAAATAAAATGGGAACGGAGATTTTTAAACACCGCAAACGAAATACGTGGTCTGGTAGTTTCACCGTCGGAATATATTCAAGATTCAGCTACTACGAATTTCGTGAACGCTCTCGAGCGTCCAAAAGTCGAGATTATCGCTTTTGTCTCTTCGGTTCGACATTGAAGGAAACAAAAAATGCAGTTTCGTTTGCTGCCAATTAATCAACACTCATAAAAAGCTGAAATCATCACCTTCCGGTCAAAGTATCACGACCGCCATGCAAAGTTTAGATATTTCTGCCCAAGTATCAGTGATCGCGATAAATAGCGATTTTATCGTTGGAAGTTTATCGCAATATTATCCAATGAAAAATTGCGATTTATGGCGATTAAATCGATATGCATCGCAATTTTTTGTTCGATAAAATCGCAATCAATTTTCGTCAATAAAATCGACATTAAATCGTCATATATCGCGATTTTTGTTTCGATAATGATCGCGATAAATTGCCGGGCAATAAAATCGCAATATATCGCGATTTTTCCGTTGAAAAATGCTACTTGGGTGCCGCCGTTTTATCTTTTTACAGAGAAATTGTTCAACGAAGCTGTCTGAAAATTTCACTGAATTTGTTTGCGCCGCGGATAAAATTCAGTGAAATTTTCAAATAAATTCAACCAACAATTTCTCCGTAAAAAAATAAAATGGAGGTGGACATTTTTAAACGTCGCATGCATGCATGGCGCTTGTGATACTTTGACCGTAAGGTGACAAAATGCTAATGATAGGAAGCCGAGTTTTAAATATCAGCTGTTGTTTGCCGCCAAGACCATTCCGAGTTAAGGTTGAGTTTTTCAAATTTCTTGTCGGTTTTTCACAAGCGGTAATTTACGCTTCCCAAAGTATACAGTTGCATACGACCGCAACGGAACGCATTTGGACGTATTTCTATCAAACGGAACTATGTGCATTATGAAGTGAGCCCTGTCATGCGTGTATTCTTATGGGTCTCAAGGCTCATGTCTTAATTCACATAGTTCCGTTTCATAGAAATACGTCCATTTATGTCTCCACTAAGTATTTAAGCTTCGCGCTTCCTGGCTTGAAATCGCTAAGCTCTGCCTTGCCCAACATTACATGGATGAAATTGAATTTATCTTTTTCGTCACGCATGCCAATCATCAAAAATGTTTTGCGGACTTTTGAAGAACATGATACTACTTTTATAGTCACCAATTAACTTGTTTATATACTCATGACAAATTTTTTCAATGCCATTGACAGTCTCTTCCCTACTGCATGCAACAATAAAAAGTTGGTCCACGAATAGAGCCTTAGGCATTGAAGCCGTTCTAGCGCACTGTGTAGCTATTAGGAAATCTGCGGCAGTCAATCTTAGTGCTCAGTGAAAAGAGACTGTTGTAACAGTAGTGAATCTCTCGTATTAGAATAGCGTGTTCATAGCAGCAGTAAAACTTTAAAATCGTGAAGAAAAGAAAGAAAAACAAGCAGTTCCAACGCCCAAGCGTTGAAGGGCGCTTCTTTGTCAAAGCATATTACTACCAACTTATGTACCCGAAGACTGACGAAGCTGGAATTTAAAGTGGGATTCTTTAACCGCAAAACCCTTCAAAACTTCAGATCGACCGCGAAGACCTGAAACTTTCCACAAGCACTTTGTGATGAATTTTAGTCGGTGGCGAATGGAAACATAAAGGATTCACTGTAAATCAGACGACGGGAAAGAGCGGCGGAACCTCTAAAGCTGGTGCGTCAACGCAATCTAGCGGACAGCGGCGTCGCGACGCCGCGAGGTAGGGCGCGCAGGTCGCGGGGGAGCGGGGCCGCGTGAAGAGGAGTTCAGCAATGGGGAGGGGAAGCGCGGGTCGCGGGGAAGAGAGGGACCGGCCGGCCGGCGGTGACATCGGCGCTGGCTGGACCCATCCATATTCACGGCGTGAACGCAGGCAGCGCTAATGTCTCCGCTAACTGGAGTTGGGGGTCCTTATTCATTCTCTTGGTCCATGACATAACCTTAAACCTTCCGCTCAATGCCGCAAACAGCTGACGTGTCGATGCTGCGCCAAGAAAATGAACCAATCACAAAGTAGCACAGTAATACGTCACTAAAATGAAGAGATCACGTGACTGTTCGTAATATTTTCAAATCGATCTGAAAGTACTGCCTCGGATATAAGTATTTAAAGCATAAGGAGGCCCTAAAATACTTTAACCAGGTAATACGTCCGTGCGAGATTGTTATGCTTAAAAGCAAAACACTTCACGAAAACTTTTACGAGTACCAGATGCAGAAAAAAATCAAATTTTCCCGGGTGTACCAGAATGGCGTCATTACCCATAAGGCAAAAGGGCATGTAGTATAGTACATGTTACATCGGGGGAGTCGAACGGTTGGAAAGGGCGCATCTGGTACCCAGAAGCGCCCAAAACGTGTAATTTTAATGGGAGAAAAGTTGCGCAATTTTCTTCTTTCGAAACTGTAAAATTTAATTTTTGAAGCAGCTGGGGTGCCTACAGAAGCGTGAGTAATTTCAACAGATACAATAATTGTTACGATACACATAAATGAACTTGCACGAAAATATATTGTCACCATCCGGCGAAAGTATCACAAGCGCCATGCGACATGTCAAAATTTCCGCCGCTGCGCCAGCCATTTTCATTTTTTTGATAGAAATCGCTCAACAAAGCTGTTCGGGAGTTTCACTGAATTTGCTCTGTGCTACCGTTTAAATTCAGTGAATTTTTCAAACAGATTCAACCAACCATTTCTCCATAAAAAAAATAAATTGGCCGCAAAAATTTTGAAACGTCGCCTGGCGCTTGTAATACCGACTTTGTCTGGAAGGTGACGAATGTTGATTTGATGCATCTCCATATCAAGAAAAACTTTTCGTTCCTTTATTTTTCAACTTATGAGTCACGTTACTTTGCGGACAAATCACAAACATGTATCATAACTTGGACAGAAATAACTGTGTAAGTAAATCCAAATTCATTTGGCTCCAAATTGGCACACGCTGTAAAAATTTCGTGATCACTGAGAAATTATATATATATATTTTTTTTTTAAAAAAAAGAAACGCAGAACTGCACGTGAGATTTAAGAGTAACCGATAAAAAATTAAGAGCCGAAGCGCAAGGACAATGACTGTCTAATTGGATCGCGTGCAAGAGAAAAGTATGACTGCTACTAATAATTCTTGACAGTGAAAAAATCTACAATGAAGCTCTCATTCCGCAGTACAATAAGATCTTCATTGTAGGTATTCCAATCAAATAAGTTCATGTTTTCGGGACATGGGCTCATGAAGGGGGGGGGGGGGCCTAGAATTGAAAATAGTGTCATCTGCCCTCCCCCCCCCCCCCCAGAAAATTTAGGTGGTGTGAAAAGACCTTCGTCGAGAACGATTATCTCTCTGAATGTAGAGTCTAAAGTGAAGAGCCCGTGTTCATTCACTTAATATTTTCTGAAATTTTCATAATGGAAGCCTTCGATCTAGTCAATGCAACAATCGGAAAGTATTCGTCGCTGAAAGTAAAAAAAGAAACGTAATTTTTCCATAGAAATTAATGAAAAATCTGCGTCATGGAAGCCTCAAAATGCGTCCAATACAGTCGATATTTCAAAAATTTTCTGGATCTATTCGATGCAACAATTGGAACGTGTTCTTTACTTAAAGAAAAAAAACGTAATTTTTCCGCAGAAATGAATGAAAAATCTGCGTCAAGGAAACCTCAAAATGCGTCCAAATACAGTTGAAATTTCAAAAATTTTCCGGGAGAGGCCCCCAAGACGCCTTTCTGAACTGAGGAGGATTCCATACCCCCAGACCCCCCGGGCCTGGCCCCCCTAGCAAAATGATCTAGGTACGCCTACGTTTAGAGAATTGACTGATTGTTCTGCGTATCATTCCGCATCGTTCGCATGCCACTTTTTTTCGTAAATTTATGGAGGTACCAAGCCGTAGTCTCACCGTAAAAAAACGAAAAAAATTACATCAGAGCCAAAACTCGTAACACACCATGTAGTCCGGGGGCATACGTAACAAAACATATGTCCCGTGTGCAGGTTTGTGAAGGCATATTGTGTGATACGTCAATCTCTTCGTTTTGATGTCTAGAAAAAGAAAATCGATGATGGCCATCTCAAATTTCATACAAACCCCCCCAAAATCAAGATGGCGGCCAAAATGGCGGTTTTGGGGTAAAAAAATATAAAGTTTGCAAATACGTCGTGTCGGGTATCGATTCTTATGTATTTTTGATCGTAGAGTCCGAATTTTCAGTCAAAAGTTAGCTCAAAGGTCATTTTCAGGCCAAAATCCAAGATGGCGTCCAAAAATACCTCTTACGGCTGATAATTTGCTTATTCGGGTCTACATGCATTGTGAGGTATCAATTATTAGGTTTTCAGGGTCGTAGAGTCCGAAAATGAGGTCCATTTTCCACTACGGCCCTCAAGAAGCCCTAAAATCAAAGATGGCGCCCAAAATGGCCACCGGTCTTACGGATGAAACTCCCATTTAGGGCAGCTATAACAAACAATACGTTCAAAATTATGTTTCTTGGGTCAAGAAGTTCGAATAGGAGATCAGATGTTTACTCCTACCAAAAATTAAGCCTCCGAACCGAAAATGGCTGCCGACATTGTTGCCAGTTAGACGCGCAGACCGGTAAATGACTGATATTAAGGGATTTGCCGAAGGAGGGGTTTCGATAAGGGCCGTTGTTGGGCCCATACCCTGAAATTCTTCGATTTTACGATTGTTTGCTCATTTGAAGTCTAAAGTTTGCGGAATGTATCATGATTTGGTCATTTCCGGTCTGTTTAGGGGTCTAATACTGGCCTAAACATGAGACTAAAGGCCGATTTTGGCGAAAAATGCGGGTTTTTTTACATTCGACGTGACGCTGTTTCATAACGATCCCATCATCGGAGGAGATTGTTGTCCTTCAAGTACGTTCGTTAAGGATGTAAGATAGTCACTTTGGCCAATTTTCGTTGATGGCAAACCTTGCGCTCAGAGTTAAAACGATCTTCTTAGAATTTTCTTGTTTTTCATCATTATTTAAAATGGCATAGAAAGGGCGACTCATCTTAAACCAGAAACAGATTCCTTGGTGGAAAATGTACGCAGCTGGTCATAACTGTCCTCCAAAAAATTAATGGATTAAAGCCTCCCCCCCCCCCCAAAAAAAAGGAAAACCTGTGTTGCCATATTTTATTGCGTAACATTACAGAAAACCGCGTGATTATTTCAGTATTTGGAGGCTGTTCTTCGTAGAGCACATTTAACAAAGCTCAAAACCCTTGATTTTTCATACGTTACGATCACATGATTAGTGATTATGTAAATGCAACTATCCATCATTATTTTGTTTAATACATGTATGTATCTATAGAGACTCTCATCGTGGCGCGGCATTCCCACATATCATCGGTAAAAATCGAGAAAAATGCAACATTGAAACGAAAATGAGAATTCTACTATCATCGCGCTGAGAATTTTAGCCTTTTCCAAAACCGAAAATTCATTGCAATAAAAAGTGTAATATTCGTTAATAGGCAAAAGGACATAGAACATGGTCATAGCCGGGTGGTATTACCTGTGCAAAGTGGGCGATAGAGTCATCGAACTGCTGAGCTCATATTGCATCTCTCATTTGGTGCCTCACTCATTACAGACATAAGTCTGAGCCAGAAAAACTAAGCGTTATGCTTGATTAACATGCATACGTCATTTCTCTAAAATTATGACATGGCAGCTCCAAACAAGAGGTTTGATTCAGGAGACAGAGAACCTGATGAAGGAGCAACTGATGAGGAAGCTGTGAGGTGGCTGGGCAGAAGTGAGGGAAACCAGGGTTTCAAATTATTTTTAGGAAGCAGAATTCTGATCGATCGCAGGCAATCAGAATGGCGGGGGGCAGGGATTGTCAGGATGGTGAAAAATCAGCATTAAGCACTCGTGATTCTGACACACGACTTACTTTTTTTTCGGATCTCAGATCACGGTCAATGATTCAAAGTTGCACCTTCGTTTGTAAATATCGTGTACAAAATTCGTAAGATACTGGGCCACCTGCAAGCCCAAATATTTAAAACAATTATTACTAACACAAAATATAATCTACTTGCATCTCTGAATACTGTAATTCGAGTCTTACATATTTATTTCAAAATGCGCATATTCCGAGAAAGTGGCTGAAATCCTCGGCCAACTCGGATTTTTCTCGATTTTTACCGATGATATGTGCGAATGCCGCGCCATGATGGGAGTCTATAGATACATACATGTAATAAACAAAATAATGATGGATAATGGAGATGTTCGCATGTGTGAGGAATTTGCGATTTGACTGTTGATTCTTACGTAAAAGTTCGAGAGAAACACGATGGTTCCACTGATTTTCTCTGAAATCAACTCCCAAGCTCATAAAAAGCTCTCAAGTTGAGCCCGAAATGGAGGGGATATCCCTCGCTATCCTGAGAGTCCACCTCTAAATCAAGACAAACCCTCTATGCAAAGGTAAGGAGCGAGTACATTCACAGGACTACCACTTTATTTGGGGACTCCACAACAGAAAACACGGTCACCCTGCTAATGTATTTGCTCCCTATCTTTGCATGGAGAGTTTGTCTTGATGTACAGGTGGATTCTCAGGATAGCGCGGGATATCCCCTCCATTTTGGTCTCAACTTGAGAGCTTTTTCTGAGCTTGGAAGTTGATTTCAGAGAAAGCCAATGGCACCATCGAATTTCTCGCGAACTTCTACATAAGAATCAATGGTCAAATCGCAAATTCCTCACACATGCAACATCTCCATTGCATTTATATAATCACTAATCATGTGATCGTAACGTATGAAAAATCAAGGGTTTTGAGCTTTGCTAAATGTGCTCTACGAAGAACAGCCTCCAAATACTGAAATAATCACGCGGTTTTCTGTAATGTTACGCAATAAAATATGGCAACACAGGTTTTCCTTTTTTTTGGGGGGGGGGGGAGGCTTTAATCCATTAATTTTTTGGAGGACAGTTATGACCAGCTGCGTACATTTTCCACCAAGGAATCTGTTTCTGGTTTAAGATGAGTCGCCCTTTTTATGCCTTTTTAAATAATGATGAAAAACAAGAAAATTCTAAGAAGATCGTTTTAACTCTGAGCGCAAGGTTTGCCATCAACGAAAATTGGCCAAAGTGACTATCTTACATCCTTAACGAACGTACTTGAAGGACAATAATCTCCTCCGATGATGGGATCGTTATGAAACAGCGTCACGTCGAATGTAAAAAAACCCGCATTTTTGGCCAAAATCGGCCTTTAGTCTCATGTTTAGGCCAGTATTAGACCCCTAAACAGACCGGAAATGACCAAATCATGATACATTCCGCAAACTTTAGACTTCAAATGAGCAAACAATCGTAGAATCGAAGAATTTCAGGGTATGGGCCCAACAACGGCCCTTATCGAAACCCCTCCTTCGGCAAATCCCTTAATATCAGTCATTTACCGGTCTGCGCGTCTAACTGGCAACAATGTCGGCAGCCATTTTCGGTTCGGAGGCTTAATTTTTGGTAGGAGTAAACATCTGATCTCCTATTTGAACTTCTTAACCCAAGAAACTTAATTTTGAACGTATTGTTTGTTATAGCTGCCCTAAATGGCAGTTTCATCCGCAAGACCGGTGGCCATTTTGGGCGCCATCTTTGATTTTAGGGCTTCTTGAGAGCCGCAGCGGAAAATTGACCTCATTTTCGGACTCTACGACCCTGAAAACCTAATAATTGATACCCCACAATGCATGTAGACCCGAATAGGCAAATTAGTACCCGTAAGAGGTATTTTTGGACGCCATCTTGGATTTTGGCCTGAAAATGACCTTTGAGCTAACTTTTGACTGAAAATTCGGACTCTACGATCAAAAATACATAAGAATCGATACCCGACACGACGTATTTGCAAACTTTATATTTTTTTACCCCAAAACCGCCATTTTGGCCGCCATCTTGATTTTGGGGGGGTTTGTATGAAATTTGAGATGGCCATCATCGATTTTCTTTTTCTAGAAATCAAAACGAAGAGATTGATGTATCACACAATATGCCTTCACAAATCTGCACACGGGATCACGTATGCCCCCGGACTAATGACGCGGTCCAAATTTCGGTCGCCATTTACGCCTGCCTCTCCTGAACCCTCGTGGTCTAAATCTAAACCCGTATTGCTCTGATCAGCTGTTATCGACTGGTGGGGATGATCACGAATGCCACTTGCTGTCCTTGTCCTCCACCTTCTGGTGATTACTTTCCACCGTTTTCTGGGAGTGAATCGGTTCCATTGAGGAAAAGTTTTAATACCCGTCCGTGTGGAGATGACAGCTGTCACGTCAGGTGTTTTGGAATAATTATAAGCCGGCTTGCAGAAATTGCTGCCTTTTTGTGGCAAATTCAATCATCTTTGAGGCGATTATATCGAAAAGTGAGGTAGGATACCTAATCGTAATCTCCCAAAGTTTCTCGATTCCTAGGAGCAGAACCATAGAAGGAAAAGATAAAGATTATGTGCGAAAGTTAATTTTTTTTACATAACGCATGCATACGAGTGTGTTAAAAGTTAACATTTTTAAGTAACCATTATTTAAAAAAAAGTCATGATTTTCGTGAGCTTTTCGCAAACATACTGAAAAATCTTCTAATTCGCGAAAAGCTCACGAAAATGACGACCTTTTTTTATGTAATGGTTGCATAAAAATGTTAATTTTTAACACTTTTGTATGCATGCGTTTTATAGAAAAATAAAAAAATTGTCTGTAAAAAAAATTACCTTATCTAGCTTTTATAAATTTTCATACATTATGGTCAGGTCTGAACTTTGATTTTTTTTTGTAAGCGTTACACGTTTTTTTATATAAAACTACCATTTAAATAACAGATTTTTTTTATACTTTTTTTTTAGAAAAGTTTTTAAGTAAAAACTCGAATTGCGAGTGGAAGTTTTGCTCTATTGAAATACAGTTGAAATCTCGTCTGGAGAAGAACAGATTTTAACGATCAACACTGGAGAAAATTAATGAAATTTATCTTTAAAAAGATTACCGCTTGAATCAAGAATAGAATCGCATGAATCAAGCGGATTTCTGCGTCATATACTCTACTTTCCACCCGCAGAGTCGGATTTTGAAGGGGTCGCAAGGGTGACGGCTCATTACCGCCAATTTTTGGTTGCGGCAAACCACGGATACATTTAGCCTTTGAAATTCTCAAAAGTCACCACTTTTGGATCCTACGGGCGGCGAACTGCTGTCAGTCCACGTCGCACAGTGGATCGAGTCAATTTGAGCGGTCGGACATGACATTTTTTACTAAAACTGCTAATTTGGATGTTTATTTCGTCATATTTTAAATTTTAAGGGGGGGCTTCAGAATGAGAATTTCACGAGGAAACCAATAGAACCACTTTTAGAACCTCAAAGTTTTGTATAAACAAAGTTATAGGCGTTTAACGTTTCCAAATTATGTCCAACCTCTCCTAATGACCTGATCCATGTGCGTCGACGTATCCTTAAAGGGCATCTCCTGGTCATATTTAAAAAAAATCAAAGAAAACAGGTTCATCCAGCGGTTATTACTTACCTGCCGATATCTGCAAAAATCATGAAATTTGGCCCAGTAAATCTCTGGAGCAATTTATGAAGGGGGGAAAAAATTAAATATGGGATTTCAGAGAGCTCTGAGTATTGAGATTTAGGGTTTCGGCTTGGCAACGCTAATACGCTAAGAAACAGTTTTCCAGTCCTTGTCATTTTTAAAAAAAAAGGCGTGTCTTGAACCAAGTAGTATAAATCAACTTAAATCAAGAACTATGGACGGTTGAATTGGTTGAGCGGGCGATTGTAAACATCCTCTTCACAGATTTTCCTCCTGACCTTTTGAAAGTTGCATTAATGCGTTTCCTACTGGGCTTTGGGAAATTTTTGTTTCTTTCTACCATGAACTCGACCTATTCTGAGATGCGCAAACTGCACCAGAATACACTGTGTGTGCTTTTCAAGGCTCATGACCTTCCCCAGTATTTTTAATTTATTTCGTGATCCCGTTTAGTGGCTCCGGCGCGTAATTTCGCTGTTCGTGTAAGCGTTGCTTCTCATTACCGTTGGTGGCATCCCAAAGGTAGTATCTGTGCCTCGCAACGGAGTATCGAAGTCTCCCGAGAATTATCGACAAAGTTTTCGCAAACGTTCCCAAATACTATTTAAAAGGTGAGTGGTTGTCGTTTATACGTGCATGTGTGAATTAGTTACCCGAGGTCCGATTGCAGGAACGGGAAAATTCCTACGTAAATCCCTGATCTCACCTTCATTTCCTCTTCATCTCTCTCTTTTTTCATTTTTTTTCTCTTAAATTTTATATATTTTTTTTATTTGGATACGATGAGTTTTTAGGACAATACCAAGTAGCACAGTGCGACGAAAATATTGAAATTAAATTGCAATTTGATTTCAGTGCTGTTGTAATTTTTGTATCGTTAAATTGCGATATTTTTACACCATTTAGTCGATTTATGCCGATTTTAAACAATCAACAAAATGAGCTCCATGTGTCAGAGAGGTAGGCAATATGCAGTGCAATGAAAAATTGCAACTTATTTCAATGTTATTGCAGTAAGTTTCAATAAATGGAGCCCTTTCAAATAGGAGCTAGGGAACATACACAACACTCAGCTCAATTGCAATATTTTTACTATGTGATTGTACTTTTTTACTTGTGATTGTTACTTATTGCATACTGTGCTACTTGGGATGCGACCAATGAGTCAGTTAAGTCATTTTTTTTTATTGCGTCATTCGAAAGTAGTAAGTGACCGAAGCTTACAGTTTTTTTCCTACCTTTTTTTGATGACTGCAAACGGGAGAAAAGTTTATTTGAAAGTGCCGAAAATTAGGATGGCCTAAAACGGCGTTTGAACCGCGCGCTCGTAGGTTTCGAATGTACACGTCGTTTTAAATTTTAATTCGCATTAATTTCATGAAATGGATGGAATAGTGTCATTTCACAACCTGCGGGCCGATTATTGAAAGTGATAGACAAATCTGTAGACAAAGAACTCAAAAGGTATATGGAGCGATCCTATGTGGAAGCGGGTGGTTGCGATGGACAAAGGAGGTAGGTAATAGACTAGGTAACGGAAACCCACGGAAGACCCCACAGTTAGTCCATATTTTTCTCCCTCAATCTATAGGAACCACCCGTTTCAACCAATAGGATCGCTTCATACTGCCTACGTCTTCTTAGTCTATCGCTTTATCTATCTATTTCAATAATCAGCCCGCTGGGCAACAAATCAAGAGATACGTGGTCTGGGAGTCTCACCATCGATACGTTGCAGGGGCGGAACCAGCAATTCGGCAACACAGAATTTCCTCCATTTAGACCTATGTTAAATAATCGATTCTTGTCGGAGCGCTTGGCCCCTTCAAGAATCGATACATTTCCACAGGTTTAAATAGAGAAAAAACAATGTTGCCAATTTGCTGGATCCTCCAATGTATACTCTATTGCTTTCAGGGCTCATTAGTGAGAAAATGGCAGAAAATCGTCCGATTGACATCCTCGTGTTGGGAGCCACCGGATTCACCGGTCAGCGTGTTGTGGCGAAGCTCGTGGAAATCGCAAAGCAACATGGTCAAGTCCGTTGGGGTGTCGCCGGACGAAACCTTGAGAAGCTCCGAGCAGTGCTGAAGGAAGCCGCTAAAAAAACCGGTGCGACAATGCATGCAATAAATCATCACTAGCGAATCATTACTCTCGACATGAAGAATGTAGACTAAAATTAGAATACAGTACTTAAAAACTCTAAATTATACCTCCGTCAATTTTGAATCAAGAAACTTCGGTGTCCGTCACATGCCAAATTTTATTATACCTATTATACCGCCGTGCTAAGGAAAAACGCCGTATGAACATTCGAGAGTTGCCAAATTTCCTTCGATGAAATGTTTATTTTTGAAGAAAGTTATGAATATTTTCCCTTTAAATTTTCAGAATCTTTAGGTGAAATTGCGAACAAAATTATCTGAAAAATTGGGAAGAAAATATTCATAAGTTTACTAGGAAATTCGCGTTTTATCGAAGGAAGCCTGGCAATGTCTGACGAAGGTTCATACGGCGTTTTTCCTTAGCACGGCAGAATATGTGTTTTTTTTTTTTTTTTGAATTTATGATTTAGCTAAGATTAAAACACGATTCTGTGACCAGCACAAGTAACCTGTCGACTGGATACGTCTGTTTTAGACATCGCCCCCACTTTGGCCCAAGCATATCGATAGCTAAGTGCGACAGCACGTATTTCCATTGCGGTGTTTCAAAATTTCCACCTCTGGTTTATTTTTTCGAGGAGGATTAAGTCAACTTCGCAGCTTGAAATTTTTACAGAGTGTTTTACTAACAGAGAAGAAAAATCAAGGAAGTTTTTCAAGAATTTACGTTGATAAGTTTTCTGAGGAAAAGTAAAGAATGAATGAAAGTCTACAATGTCGCAAACGGGGATACGTGGTCTCCAGTGGCGAGGCGAGAGAGATCGATTATCGATATGTTCCCATTTGAAACTATGGTAAAGAATCGATTATTAAGGCGTTCGTTCCGGACACTCTGTTTATCGATCCTTTTCTTCAGGTTTATATGGCAGATCAATCGATTTATCGCAAAGCACGCCACTGGTGGTCTCTCACCTCAGCCATCGATATGTGAATAGATAGTTTTAATCAAACGATGTTAGTTTATTTTAACACTTAAACACTGAAAAAAATCTTATGCCTAGTTACAAAGCCAATTGGCAAAAGAGCCCGAACTATTAACAGTAGCAAAACCACAATTTCCTATGGAAAAGTTACGGTGTGGTGTCATTAAAAATGTATGATTCCATAAAATCATGCAGGTATTCAGAAGAACCAAGAAACTATTTGTTGTTGATTTTGTTGCAGGTGAAAATCTAGAAAACATACCAATAGTGATTGCAGACGTTACAGATGAAAAAAGTTTGGCAGATATGGCCTCAAAAACAAAAGTTGTTATCAACGTATGTGGTCCTTACGCGTTTTATGGGGAGCCTGTGGTCAAGGCTTGTATAAATAGCGGCACGCATCATCTTGATGTCAGCGGGGAACCACTGGTAATTTTTTCTTGAAGAAAAATTCTTACTAAAGACTGAACAATACTTTTTTCCAAACGCGTTTTTTATTGGGAAATATTCCTGAGGCTCTCATGTGCGGAAATGATAGGCTCGCAAGGGAAACAACGTTATTTAAACCATGTCATTTTTCATCAAGAGTGTTTTTTTTTATTTTTTTTTTTTTTTATTTGCTGGCTTATCAGCTTCTATTCTAACATTAGGAACCTACAGCCATCTATAGAGTAGATTTATTGTGCGTAGACATCGGGGCGATAGGGACATCCATGCTCCCTTGTGCGGATTACTTTGAAAATTTTAAGGGATTTGCCTCGTGTTATGAAAATTCACGGAAATTTGCACTAAAGTCCGCGCTATCGTTTTTAAGAAAAAAATAAAATCGCTTAGTTGGCAATAGCTGATGTGGCTTCGTTTCTTTCTGCTTAAGCGGTTCAAATATGAATGAAAATTGCCCGTTAGGTGGAGCTTGGCTCACACCGCCAGACATTTTTTAAGTGAATATTGCATGAAGAGAAAAATGAGGGATAGCTTAAGCCAAGCGCTAATCATGAGAAATGTGCGGAAAAGTGCAATGATTAAAAGTATAGTCAATTGGAAATAATTTAATTATTGCACCGAAGTAAAATATGAACATTTTCTAATTTTCAGTACATGGAAAGTGTTCAGTTGAAATACCATGCTTCAGCTGACGAGAAAGGAGTTTACGTCATCACTGGTTGCGGTTTATCCGGCGTTCCCGCCGACGTAGGAACTATTTTCCTGCGAAAACAGTTCGGTGGTAATCAATTTTCAATTATATCGATGAAAAACTGAGTTCAACGCAAGTTAAATAAGCAGCAAATACAATCTACTAATAAACGCAACTATTTCAACTCCCCGGAGATCAAATTGCATATCCAACGAATGGAAGGAACTTTGATTGAATCTGATAATTTGAAACTTGGCATTCCTGAAAATGTCATTGTGGGCTTTAAGTTGTCCTTTGTAAATCGATGGCTGAAGTGAAAAATGCATATCCCTATTACCTTGTTTGAAAATTCCCGATTAGATTTTTGTTTATTTGAAGAAGTCGCACCAAATTATTCGCATGAAATTTTCTGTAAATGTTTGATCGAAAGGGGGCAAAATGAGAGAGAAAAACTGCAACCATAAATAACTGCGAATATTAACTGCATCAAAGAATAGTCTGTCATAGTCTTCCGAATTAGATTTTAATGTACGATTTATTTCAGGAGCTCTCAATTCAGTGGAAATTTTCTTGTCAGCTGAGGAGCAACCCTCCAGTGAGAAAAATAAAGTAAGTGTAATGTCGTATTTTATTGGTCCGTAAGAAATTTACATCTAGCTGCAATTGTTAGTTGTACTGGGATACAAACAATTAGAATCTTGTGTTGCATCCCAGAGTCTCCATTAAATTCACTTTATCGTAAAATGATAATGGAACAATCGGTAAAATAATCAATATACCTATAATGTAATGCACGTAAAATATTAATTTTCGGACGTGTCTCGCCGGCTCGCAAATTAATATTTTACGTGCAAAGAGTTTTTTTTTTTTTTTTTTTTTTTTTTTTTTTTTTAAACTGATCATTTGTCTTGTGCGGGTCTCCGAACGTATCATTGATAATTGAACAAGGCTAAGAAACAAAGAAAGTGCACTTAAATTTTAGCAATTTTATTCTCAGCCCCTTTACCTTTCTCATTCTATCTTATTCACCGCAGACGACGTTTAAAATAGCGTTCATACCATAATTAGTCCAAGGAAAAACCAAGAGACGGAAAAAATTAATATGCAGGGGACTTTCTCGCAGATTATTTAATCGATAAGGAAAAACATAATGGAAAGTTGCAATTACCCATCAAGTCGGCCCGCAAATAGAGTTTTATTGATAACTCATGTCAAACCCGATCTTTATTTACGTGAGATTATCATTAATTATTCTTGAATTTACGGAATCTGCAGTTCATCCTGTGATTTTTTCCTTTTGATGGGCGTAGCTCATCGGGTACTTACTTTCATACTGTTGTGCTCAGCAAAGATCACGTATGTTGCCGTAACTGCGAATGGGGCTTTAAGCGGAGTAAAGAGGTTCTGATTTAGTAGGGCAGCATACTGGCTTACTTATTTTTAGAGCAAACGGGGGGAGGGGGCAGTGGCTTTGGCTTTCCCTGACTTAAGGATTTCCTTAAGTCAGGGAAAATTTCCTTAAGTCAGGGTTGGTTTTTCCTTAGTCCAAGGAAAAACCAACCTTCGGAGTTAAATCTATTTAGATTTAACTCCGAAGTGCGGTATAAACGTTAGGCCCATCGCTGTTTCGCCTTCAATTTTCGAAATAGGCCAGGAAAATGATCATGACAAAAATACCCCTGTTGGAGTTAAGTTGATTCATTTCTTTTTCATCTTGGGCACTTTTATTTTTTGAAATTTAGAGCTCAGCAATTGGTCACTACGCTACATGGGAAAGTGCAGTGAACGGACTGCCATTAGCGAAGGAATTGAAAGCTGTCAGATCCAGATTATTCTCTAAAAAGATGCCAGTGCATAAGCCTCGGTTGGAGTCCAGGTAAAGTGTAAAAGATCCTTAAGCATGGAGTTTAAAAACCCATCATATGATAAATGTAAATTTTTTCCTATGAGAAGTTAAATTACTTCAAAGTATGCATGAACCGTGGTAACGGCCTCTTCAGACTTGAAAACGTTTTGTGGAGTTTTCATTTCAAAAGGAGACAATTTACAATTAAATATTTTAATTTTTAGATGCGCATCCATCTTCCTGACATTTCATGTAGCAATATTCTTATGGAAATAATTTGAAGTTAAAAAAAAGAAGAAAAAAATGCGTGGTTTAGATTGTTGTGTTCAGAAGTTCTGATGTAAGACTCCGCGTGTGCATCAATTTTTTAAAGGAAAACTAACCAGCAGTCACCATGGAAATTTTTACACGAATTTTCCTCACTCATTCTAAAGAAATCACAAAATATTTTTGTAAGATTTCCTGGAGGATAATAAATAACACGATCAGAGACTTTCGAACGTTGCAATTGAGTTTTGCATTTTTCAAATTTACCTATTGATTTGTTATTTTAATCTTTGATCTAATTATCAATAGATCTAGAATGTTGGTAAGAAAATGTACCGTGACTCATAGTTGGATCGGATTTATTCTTTACTTTTCCGTACCGAGAGAGGAGAACATTATGCAATAATAACGGCTTCATCCTGCGAAGTAATTTAGACATCTCATTGTTGTCTCATTGAAAAAAACATTCAATTATATCTCCCCTGTACCTCATTTAGTCTCACACAACAAAAAACAACTTCGGAAAAAATAGCTTTTTTTTGCCATTGCAGCTGACCGATGCCGTACCAATGGCGAGGCGTGGAAGATCGATTATCGATATTTTTCCGTCTAAAGCTATGGTAGAGAATCGATTGTTAAGGTGTTCGTTTCGAGCACCCTGTTTATCGATCCTTTTCCATACGTTTAAATGGAAATTAAATCTATCGATCTATCGCAAAGCACGCGCCTCTCTGTCTCTCTCCTTGTAATTTCTCCAGCCTTGAAAATTCGTCACTTCTAGCACTACTTACAAATATTTAATTAAATAACACGTCGCACTTAAATTTCGTCAGGCATTTTTCCTGTTTTTTGACACCTCTCACACTATTTAATATCTTCATTTCCTCTTTCGAGGATCATTGTCCCTTCTCAGTGTTCTGATGTAATTAATGGCCCGCCTCTAACTGTCGAACGGACTAAAGTTTTGCAAATAAAAACTACAATCTCTGGATCAGTTTAGATACAACGTATGTGCACTTTGCTTTACCTTTAGCACGTACGTGTTTTTTGCGGATGAGCCAGAAATTGTAGTTTCTAATTGCAAAATGAAGTCCAAATGATTTTTTTTCATTGACGTATTCTCATGGAAAATACCTTATGAGTGGGATACAATTACATACGCCCTAGAACAAACTTCATGGCCGTAACACCACCCCCCCCCCCCCCCATCATCGAAAAGTATCTCTGATTAATTTGATTTATTGAACAAGTTTTAAAATATTACAGGGTAGCCAATAGCACGTAACGCTTTCTGCATTTACGCAAGATAAGTAGTGCTCCCTCAAAGAAATTTGGAGTAAATTATAACTTTGCTTTCATGCATCACTGATGATAGAGAGCGGCAACATAAAAAAAAACAAACAAAGCTAGCCTCAAAAACACAGGAGCGTTTAAACACCACTTACTATGCAGCAAGATTTGTAGACCGCACACTACACTAATCTATGAATAGGCCTCCACTTATTGATGCACTGTGTATGTTTTCTGGCCTAACTTAAAGATTGAAGGCGAAATAGCAATGCGCGTAACTTGCATACCACCTAGGTGTCGACTCTACTTCCTTCCTATCGATTTTCTGTCCAAAACCACCAACGATCAATAGATTTACGGTATATCGATGGTATTCCCAAACCACGTATCTCGATTTACGACGCTGTAGACTTCTTGAAAGATTGTGACTTTACTTTAATTTCTAAATTGATTACTACTCTGAGTCAACTCATAAAAACTTCCTTGATTTTCCTCCTCTGTGCGATGCAAATTCTGAGATAACTCCAAGGAGTACTGTTGATTTCTTCTCCTGTTAAAAAATAAAACAGGAGAAC
The DNA here is from genome assembly GCF_918797505.1 of Bemisia tabaci. Classification (NCBI taxonomy): domain Eukaryota; kingdom Metazoa; phylum Arthropoda; class Insecta; order Hemiptera; family Aleyrodidae; genus Bemisia; species Bemisia tabaci. The sequence goes on from NC_092800.1 coordinate 31,959,355, forward strand.
GGAGAATTTCAAAACACCGCAAACGAGATACGTGGTTTGAGAATTTCATCCTCCGATATTCATTTTATGCTACTTACCATGTTCCAGTTCCATAACTGAGCCATGTTTAAATCTCTCACAGGTTTCCAATCCACAAAAATGCCTTGGCTGGAGGTAAATGGTGCTTACCAATGAAAGGAGCCGACAAGTCTATAGTAGTGCGCTCCCAGCGCTACCTTCACGAACTATACCGGGAAATACCTGCCCAAGCAGACGTCCATGTCGCAATTCGCGACTTTGTGTCCATGTCTATCCTGGTTTTCTTCGCACTCATATTTTTGCTCTTGGCGAAATTTTCCATCGGCAGGAGTCTTTTACTTAAGGTTAGGTTTACGATTTCTGCAACCCAATGCAGTTCACTCCACCTAACTTTACGCTATTAATGGTACGAATACGAGTAGACTTCTCGCCAGGGCCGGATTTAGGGGGTGGCCACATGCGCCACGGCCAATGGCGGCAAATTTACCTAACGGCAAATGTTGCAATTTTTTTCAAATGTAGGTGTCAAAACAAAAAATCGGATTTAGAAAGAAACTACAAACGAGAAAAGGCGACAAAATCTCTCATTTCCTGAGAGTTACGATACAGTAATTTCTAATTTGTTTGTCTTTCAGTGATACAAGAGACAGCGCCCTTCATTAGTCTAGTTGAGAGAGAAACCAAACATACAATTTGGCCTGGCGCTGCGCAGAGAGCAATGATGACGAGGACTTGAGATGAAAAGGAGCAGCCTCCGCGCGCGTCGCTGAACAATTGCGCTACAACTCCTGGTACTCACGCTGCGTCAAACGATCGTCAGCAGCGGTTGGCACGAAACTCATAGCGCCTACAAGACTACATGAATACTTCACGCATTGCGTCAAAAACAGTGCGGTCAGCAGCGCAGCTGCAGCGGTCGGCGTGGAAGCGCATAGCGCCTACAAGACTGTAGGGATACTTCATGCATTGCGCCAAACACAGTGCGGTTGGCTCGGTGACGGAAATTAAAATTATTGAACCACATTCATGTTTATTCTTTCATAATTTTTTCGTTCATTTCTTATAAATGAAAGGCCTTGTTCACACAGAGACGGGTTTACGGAATTTTAGAGTATTTCTTTTTTTCCAACAGTATCCTGAGATATTTTCGAGGGGTTGCTTCAGTCGTGAAGGACCAACTGAGGAAGCCCAGAAGAACAGTGTGGTCTCATTTACTTTTTTCGGCAGGGGTTGGTCACAAAAAACTGGGCCTGCCGCCACCCTTCCGGACAAGACTGTCACCACAAAGGTAAGAAAAATCGGTCTCAGATATATTAGTGGTCATATATCACACAGAAACAGTATCGGAGTCGGATTGTTTTGACGTATTTTTTTATGAGAAAGAAGAACTATGTGAAAATGTATTAAATAAGAAAGAACTATGGTGCACATAGATCCTATGCCCCTTATAGTTCCTTTCGTCCTAACACATTTTCACATTGTTATTTACAGTATACGCCCTATTTTTGCTCTATTAGGCCTCCGAAAAATTTGATTTTTTTGTTTAAATAAATTATATCCACGCTGCTGAGTTGTTTGGATAGTTTTTTCATCAAATGATAGGCAGAATGTTCGCTTGCCGATCGCTAAAAGATTCTCATGACGCAGAAAATTAGGAAGATTCATTGCCATGATAAAATAGAAACAATAAGTTAGTCCAAAAATGCGTCCAAGGTTGCCCTTGATCCTTGATCGATCGTGACCAAGTATAATTTTACCAAGAGGTGTGATTTTTTTTCCTTTTTTTAAAAGAAGAAATAATTACTGTACTTGATTGGGTTGTTTTTCTCTTTCATAAGATTTTTAGTTTCGCACTTTTGCAGCATGATGACCTGCACCATTTTGTGTATATTTACTGTGGTAAAATGTTTTCGATTATTTTGATCTAATGTATGCTGACAAAGTCTCCGTTTCTTTGCAGTTGGTCCTCAGAAGTCCCGGCTATGGATTCACGGCCACATCAATCATTTTATGCGCAATGACTATCTTGGAGGAGTCAAAAAACATGCCCTTAAGGTAAGATGTATAGATGTAAGATGTATAAGTAGATTGTCTTGAAATATTACCCTTGTTCCTGGGCTACGATGCAGTTCGTGTTTCACCACCTACGATCAGGAGTCACTGTCTCAAAACTTTGTCACTGATGATATCCAAATCGACGGTTGAGGGGCTTAGAGAACAAGGCGTCATAGGTGCAGGTTTTCCAATTTCGAGAAAAACGTGTTTGAGGTTTCGAAATTACATGAATCTTTATGGCGGAGAGAAAGTTCATGCTGACTTTTTAATGCTTAAAAATTGGAATTTCAGAGCGAATTTTTCACATATTATGTATTTAGATTAGTTTTATTGGAAATCATTAATATCTCAACTTTTTGTAAACTGCATCAATGCGTCTTATCCTTCAAGCCGCTCAATTCCTATGTGAGGCATATCGTTGGATTTAGGTTGTTCCAAAGAGCTCTGTTCGTAAAAGTATGACCGAGAACTTTTTTCCGCCCTCCCCTCCACAAAAAAGGTTCTCTTTCTGAGTCGTTCAAACTTTAATTACTCGCAAGAATTCAACATCTCTCTGAAATGCAAGCTTCCATGATATAAATTTCAGAAACGAGCAAATAGTATGTAAACTTTTTTATTACTTTCAATGCGAAACTAAGTATAACTCATACTGCTACATAGCTTATGAAATGCGGGGTAATTGTTCAGTGTTTGTCTGATTCAAAAATTCTCAGATTTCTGAGATATTTCCGGGGCCCCTCCTCTCTGATGCCCCCCCCCCCCCCCCTAACCAACCAAAAGTTCTCCTTCACATGTGAGTTTTTCAAGTTTTGACGGGCCATTACAATAGTCCTGCCAGGGCCCCCGGAGACAGCCGTCAGAATTTTTGGGCGCTGAAGCATGAAGCCCTAGTACTCCTTAGCCAGATCACTCCTATTGGTGTCGGTATCTCTCAGAGAGCGCTTAGAAATCTCAGTGCTTTAAAAAAAAATGAAGTGAGATAAAATTTTTGAAAAAAAAATATTAAGAAAGACAAAAGAGATGAAATTAATTTTTCTCCGATGAAATAAACTTTATATTTTATATAAAAGAAATATTTCTTCGAAATAATTCACCCTCATTGTGCGTGAGCGTTTTTAACAAAAATTGAACTTTTTTTCAGAGGTGGAGTATACCCTCCCGGTGCTGCTTTCGCAAAAACGTCCTTGATAGAGAAGTTGGATAGGCACGGTGTTCATTTTGAAGTCATACGCTCAACATGAAGACTTGAAATTAATACTCAGGAGACAATAACTTTTCGAGAAAATCTCATTATAGTAATATGACTATAACTATCAACAACATAACGACGGTGAAACTACCAAACCACGTATCTCGGTTTGCGACGTCGCAGACTTCCTGTCATACTTTATTTTTTAAATGAAAAACTACTTAACATCTAGTCTTGAAAATTTCTGTGATTTTTCCTCTTTGTGCGGAGAAAATTCTGTGAAAATTTCAAGGAATGATATTGATTTGGTCGACTTCAAAAAAAGTAAAATGCGAGCGTAGATTTTTAAACACCGCAAACGAGAAACGTGGTTTGGTAGTTTCACCGTCGATATTGAGTATCTAATGGGTTGATAAATCGAGTCATGCACGATGTTGAAAGAGACTGTAAATCAAAACTCATGAGCACATGGATGTCACGTCAACTTTTCACATAATTGAATGTGATATCTATAAGTTGCTTTGATAAAGTGAAAAGCGAGAGACTGGGAAAAAGAAGGTCAGTTATGAAGTAATCGCTAGGGATTTAAGAAAAAAATCGCAGCTTTCGTTACCACCTGATAAAAAAATAACGCGATGACAGCACCCAAGAACATTCCATTTCTCGTCTTGAAGCACTGAAGTGCAAATATGTAACTATTTTAATGTTAAACACATTTCAGCATGACGTAAATACATTATTTATTCTTAGAGTGCAATGTACAATAAGTGATATTTACAAACAAATTACAACACAGTGAACACACCAAGGAACCTCTTGGTTTTATGGACGGATATTTAAGTCTGAATTTTATCTAGGTCAATCACAGTAGAGACGCAAGGGATTTTTTCTTCTCTTAATTAACACAATTTATACCCATGTGATTTTTGCCTGTACTTCCTCTATAGGATAAATACTTCCTCAATACGGTAAAATCTCTTCCAGTTAAGCATTACTGATCTGACTGTTTCCTTCGCTATTTCGGACGATCCGCCCTTGTCAGAGTTAGAACCAGTGGCGTGCCTTGCGATAAATCGATTGATTTGCCGTTTAAACCTATGGAAAAGAATCGATAATCAGGGTGTTCGCGACGAACATCCAAATAATCGATTCATTACCATAGCCTCAAATGGGGATATATCGATTATCGATCATTCACGCTTCGCGCCACTAACTGCGTAGAATAACTCCTGATTCGTCTTATTTCGCGATTTTCTTCACCAGTTTTTAATGCCACATACCGTCAAATCAACTGCTAAGAGTGGTATAGCAGTGACTTATTCCAAACTTTCTGTGACGCTTACGATAATTAGGCAGATTTAACTCCTAGGAGACAAAGCCCTAAAACACGGAGACTCTGAGAAGTTTATTTGTGACCAGTTGCGTAGTCAGGTTAAAATTATACAGACTCACTCGGTCACTTTTAAGAAGGTGTGACAGAGCGCCGGCTTGGGATAATTAAGTCGATCGATATTGAAATCCAACATTTTCAATTTCTGATGAGTTCTGATCTCTAGGCATCTATAGGGACTCTTTGGATCATTTTAGAAATGAACTTGGCAGGTTTCGACATCGATCGATTCAGTTTCCAGAATGCGTCTCAAGTGGAGCGAAACTAAGAGTCAAACCCGACAAATCCGAATGTCGTGCAGTTCTCGAAAACCATGTCCTGGTTGGCCGTCTTTACTCCCTTCCTCCCCGCATCTCAAAGGCCATATTGTCGTGTGTTTGTCGCTGGGGATAAAATTTACCTTGCTTATGCAGGATATTCAGATTTGACACGTAGCTGGGTTTACCTGCGAACAGTAAAAGAAAATAATTTCAAAATTGAAACGTAAGTGAATTTCTGTAGGATAGATGTAATTGTGTAACCTCTGCATTTTTACCATTATTTTCGTGAAAATCTCATATCGAAAGTTGCAATTTCGTGCGATTACAAAGCCTTGTAGATTACACGTTTTAAACCTGTTCATTCACGAGCAGTGATAATTTTGACCATTCGTCCATAGTGCCTTCATTTTAATCGGCTGCAATACAGCACCACTCAGTGGTTGAAATAGTTGTATCAAGCGTAACGAAAACTCAAGAGATGGACGGTCGGCACACCTGGCTAAAAATAGACTCAAAATGTTTGGGAAACTTCGGCACTTTGGGGCGATGAAAATTTCCTCATTGGAAACGAATCTGGAAATGTAATGAAATTAAAGAAAAAAAAACTCAACCCATATAAGTAGCGTGATATGAAATGCTTGGTCACTGATCCTTATACCGGCCAGGCCCCCCACATAGGGAGGTTGGCGGGACTCCAGCCCCGGGGCCCAAGGCCTGGGGGGGCCCGGTAGGGCCTCCCAGAATCACAAAAGTTTCCATTTATATTACCAATCTGCCGGCAAAAGTAAAATAATTTTGTTGATTGAGATTTTGCTCGAGGCTCAGACAGGCTTGCGTCGGCCCCTGGGATAGCCTATCCTTTGCCAAACATTGTCCCCATCTAATTTCAGATGTATATTTTTTTGTGCAATAAGCTGAATTTTTAATATGTTTTTATCTCCTTCTATTTTCCTTCTCTTTCATCAAAGGTAAAATTTTACCCACGTCAGAACTGATTTAATAGTTTACTTCAGGCATTAAAGATCTATTTATGTTTAAAATAAGTTTTTTCTATATCTATTTAAAAAAATTATACGTCGAATATTGTTTTTTTTATAACGGGTCATTACAAATTTTCAAACAACTGCAATTATTCTGAGATTTTGAAAGGGCAAAAATCTTGCATACACTAATATAAGTGCGGAAATAGCATGAAATTACTCAGATTGGAGGCAAAATTTTAAAAGATTTTCGGGGGTGGCCCCCCGAACCCCCCTCCTGCTGGGGGGGCCCCCCAGACCCCCCTAAGATAGTTTACTAAAAGGGGGGCCCACCGATGGATGTGGGGGGCCTGGTTCCGGCTTTTTGAATGGCTAGGTCTGGATACAACTATTCGTGTTCTTGGGATGTCCGTGTTGCATACCAAACGAATTGCAGGCGCTCTGGCTTTCTTTAGCAGATCGCACGACTGCGGTTGTTAGTTCTGAAGGGTTTTCCACGTTGAATTTACAGTCGTGTTTACCACGAAGTCCTCGGTGTTCGAAAGCGCCGTGTGGCATAACAGTAACGTTGTCATATGGTTGAAATTTTCCACCAAAAACATTTCCACAAAGGCATCGCGGACACGTAATTTACTGCCGATAATGTTTCCGCATATTGCAACATGTTGCAAAGTCATAGTGCCACACGACTTATCAGGCCCGGATTTACATATTTGCCGCTGGGAGAAACGGGAAAATTGCTGTCGTTCCTAACTTGCGTGGAACGTGAATAAGTCGGGGGGGGGGGGGGGGGGTTGGCAGAAGAATGAGCTCCGGAAAGTTTGAAAATTACTACTACCCACCAACGCAAAATTAGAAAGCCCTTTTCAACAGAAAAAATGTTTTAAAAAAGTAAAAAAGTTTGAAAAATGCACTAATAGAATATAATTTGCCGGCGCCTCATCAAAAGTTCACATGGAATACCTACTGTCAGTTAAAAAATATTCTGGCTTAAAATTTCTTCACTATACTTATGAGTGTGAAGTTGCTATTTTTGAAGAAGCGGGGTTACTTTGTTCCTGCGAAAAATAGTTTTTCATAACCCGCCATACAATGCTCTGGTTTTTAGCCATCATGATTTTCGAATTTTGAAGATTTGACTGGAATGATTTCCCCTATACTATTACTAAGTTTCACAAAAACCGACAGGAGCCGAGATAACATTTTAGGCCACGGCCGCCATCTTGGGTTTACGAATTTTGGAAATTTGACTAAAAATTTGAGTTTTCCGTCGAAAAATACCGCGTGATACCGAGTTTCACCGAACTCGAACGAACAGAAACCGAGATAGCATATTAGGCCACGTCCGCAATTTTGGAATTGAGCACTTTCAAAAATTGACCAAAAATTCGAGTTTCCCGTCGAAAAATACCCTCAGACACCGAGTTTCAGAAAGATTCATCGAACAGGAGCCGACATAGCATTTTAGGCTACGTCCGCCATCTTGGATTTGAGAATTTTTAAAACTTGACTAAAAATTCGAGTTTTCCGTCGAAAAGTACCCCTACTCCCGCGGTTCACAAAGCTCTATAAGGAACAGAAACCGAGATAGAATTTTAGGCCACATCCAACAACTTGGAGTTGAGAATTTTAAAAAATTGACTAAAAATTCGAGTTTCCCGTTGAAAAACACCATATAATACCGCGTTTCACAAGACTCGAACAAACAGAAACCGAGATAGCATTTTAGCCCACGTTCGCCATCTTCGATTTGAGAATTTTAAAAAATGGACTAAAAATTCGAGTTTCCCGTCGAAAAATACCTCCTGACACCGAATTTCAGAAAAATCCATCGAACAGGAGCCGAGATAGCATTTTAAGCCACTTCAGTCATTTCGGATTTTCGAATTTTGAATTTTTTGAATTTTGACAGATTTTGATTTAAAACGCGTAATACTCAAAATCGAAGCTCAGATTCGGATTCCTCGTAAAAAATCGATGCGATTTCATGTATCATACCCTGACACCGAGTTCCACAAAAATCCATCGAACAGGAGCCGAGATAGCATTTTTAGCCACGTCCGTCATTTCGGATTTTTGAAGTTGGAAAATGTGACTTAAAACGCGTGATACCCAAAATCGAAGCTCAGATTCGGATTCCTCGTTAAAAATCGATGCAATTTCATGTATCATACTCGAGCATAGCGTGAAGGAAAGAGACGTAACGTAGACATACTGATTCGAGCATATGAATGCAACGTGGCAACATGGGTAGTGCTCAGTGGGTCAGCGGAGGAGGAAGAATAAGAATTTATCGCGAGGAATTCCTCGCGACGAAACCGAACGCTTAGCCGGCGCTTAAGCGGCGCCTCCCCGTTCGGTTTCACTCGGGCGACAGGCGGCGGCGTAGTTCAAAGGGGAAGTACGACAGAATCTATACGCGTCGTTAAACCTTTTTCCTTCACGCTATTCTAACATATGATACATGAAATCTCATCAATTTTTCACGAAAAATCCGAATCTGAGCTTAGATTTTGGATATTACGCGTTTTATTCTATATAAAATTGTAAGAGAATTTACAGAATTGTCCTTGAAAATTGATCACACATTAGTGTTTTTTTACGTCATTAAACCTCTTTCCTTCACGCTATTCTAACATATGATACATGAAATCTCATCAATTTTTCACGAGAAATCCGAATCTGAGCTTAGATTTTGGATATTACGCGTTTTAACCTATTTAAAATCGTAGGAGAAATTACAGAATTGTCCTTGAAAATTGATTACACATTAGCGTTTTTATACGTCATTAAACCTCTTTCCTTCTCGCTATTCCAACATATGATGCATGAAATCTCATCAGTTTTTCACGAGGAATCTGAATCTGAGCTTAGATTTTGGATATTACGCGAGTTAATCGAATTAAAATCGTAGGAGAAATTACAGAATTGTCCTTGAAAATTGATCACACATTAGTGTATTTTTTACCCCGTTTTTCTTCTGCGTTCACGTAGTGAAATTAGACCAACAGTTGACTCATCGACTAGTCTAGCCTAATCCCCCAGAATCAGTCTAAAGGGCGAACGATTTTATCAGATAAGATGTGCGGTCCTAGTTTCCGGTTAATTGCGATTTGATTTGAAGCTGCGAATACTGGCGACCCCTTACCAATGAGAATGCCCATCGTGTGTCTCTCTTTAACCTTATTTATTTATTTTTTGTACGTGTTTAATCTACAATCCTATGAATTTGCATAATAAATGTTCACGCTTATGAATACACTTACCAATGACTGCGTTTTCATTTTGGAATCCTTGAGGAAGTGTAGTCGGCATTTTCCATGCTTCAGGCGGGTATGTCACCTCGTTGTGCGACAATCCATCAATACCTAGAGATCACAAAAAAATCTGTGAGTATCATATTGAATTTGAAAATTGGCACCACGCATTTTCAAATCCAAAATGCGAAGGGACTGCATTTTAATGATTCCTAATCTGAGCGTTTATTGTCGTCACTGCAGATACAGTTAACATGAACTTTTGGTACTCTGTCCACCCACTTAGCAAGCACTTGTAGATTTCCGAAATTTCATTTGAAAGACTTTCGCCTCGAGGGAATTCCACCTCAGATTGGAAACACCGCAGACTTTGCCATATAGTCAGAGCAAACCCAAAAATAAAAAGTCTAAACTTTAAGAGAGCATAAACAAGAAGGTTCTGATTCGGCCATGATAAGTATGTTCACGAAACAATTTTGGAGCTATCCTTTGTGCAAAATGTTCTGGAGTTCCACTCAATGCGGTCGGAGGCGAAACTAAAATTTGGGCGAATGCAATGATAATGTTGTGGAGAGATTCTTCGCAAAGGGAAAATCCATGAATTTCTCGACAAATCTTGCAAGTACGGTAACTGTTCCCTATATTTTTCATGCATTTATGTAAAATCATCTAATGAGCCTTTTGCCGTGCTATTATAGTCACGCTGTAAATGATGAAATTTCAGTATTAATTGGCTAAAGCATGGATGAAAAATGAAGATCAAACTATGAACCTAATTCAATAGTTCTGCAAGTATCGATGGATTCCTTAGTTATCCCAAAATCGCACATTATTTCTCCTATTTTAAATCAACATTATCTTGCGAAAACATGCATTTGAATTAACCCTGTATTATTCTAAATACAATTAATGTAAATGTTTTTATCAGAAAAAAAGAGAAAAAATACTGCATGCAAGGTCACGCAACACACACACGAAAAAGAGATTCATTTAAGGGAAGAGGTGGTGTTGAGGTCAGGGTGTCCTCTCAAATGACATCATGAAATTAAGTTATATTTTACAAACTCTCTGACGAAACAAATAGTTGAATTGAAAAATTGTCATAAACCTCGTAGAGAGAGCAAGGGGATAATCTTTTCCGAAGTTCAATGTGTCAATGTGTCTCTTCGCTGAGTACTTATTCGAAAAGTGTACACAACGTTGAAGTATTTCGTTAAGTTTTAGGTAAAATTTACCATCTTACTCAGTTTCAAACGGTTGCAAACATCCGAAGCACGCAGTTACTAATAGAGGTTCTGCAAGGAGTGATATTAGTGCATAAAAATGTTCAATGAAATGTACACGATTCCAAGAAACACACATTTACAAATTAAAAATTACATGAGTACCTTATGTTTTAGAAATTAACATACTGGTGTTACTTAAGAGAACAAAATTTCCACTCCGTAACTTTTCTTTTTGCCGAATACTTTGAGATTAGCTGGATTCGAAATAATTAATCAGTCTCTTTTCCTGAATAGTCAATTAACCGTCGATTCCCCAGAGCCTTCATAACTAGGGATACGACTATTTCGACGTGTGTGATCTATTTTTGCCTAATCACTTAAATGAAGGAGAATCACGCCCGTGTCTTTTTTGAGGACTAGTGCGGTGTTAGCGTTTCTACATGTGATTTGCAAAACTTGCTCTCACACGTTGAATTTGTCGCTCTCCGAAGATGGATCGGTGTAGTGGCGTGGCGTGAAGGATCGATTATCGATATATCGCTATTTGAAGCTACAGTAAAGAATAGATTACTAAGGTGTTCGCTGCGAACGCCCTGATAATCGATCTTTTTCCATAGGTTTAAATGGCATAACAATCGATTTATCGTAATTCACGCCACGCCACTGATGGATCAGTGTGCGCCCAACTCTCGTGGTACAGTGTGTGGTTATCTAAATTGTAAACGCTTTATGAAATATTGTTGTTAATTGAGGGGCTTGGAGGACAAGGCGCATGAGTGCAGTTTCTAAAAAAAAATAGAGATATGGATTGTTTCAGGTAGAACTAGTCTTAATGCATGTTTTTTGAAAAATTCGTTCCCAAATTTCAATTTTTAAGCATCAAAAAGTCTGTTTGAACTTTCTTTCCACCATAAGGATCCATGTAATATTGAAACTTCAAACATGTATCTCTCGAAATAATAAAAACTGCACTCATGCGCTTTGTCCTCCAAGCACCTCAATTGGACTGCATTTTGCAACTTGGACCTATAAATTGTTTTTCAGATGAGCCAGAATTTATAGGTCCAAATTGCAAAATGCAGTCCAATTGAGCAGATGCAGGTAGCAGGTTCGCTCACAAAGAGCAATGGCTACCTACAGTAATTCAAAAACCAAAATCGTGAACAGACTTAAAACATCGAATTGAGGAAAACGAAATCAGGAATAAGCTTTCAGGACAGTAAGCAAAGAATGAAAAGACGTGGTGATAAAAAATCTCCATGGTTCGGAGAGAGAGGGCGGACAGAAAACGGGGGGAAAAAAACAAGAAAAAATTACGTGCACATAAATCACACTATTTTTACAATGAATCAACCCATTCTGAGTTTTCTTTCACTCTGAAATGATAAATTTTTTTCGAGCAGAAAAAATGTAGGGACGCAGAAAAAAAGTTGCACGTACAATCTTGTTTTTTCGGAGAGAAATTAATTAGACCTTTTATGTAAGTATTTCAGATAAACATTTTAGGTCAGGAGGCGTAGTGGAAAATCACACTGGGTTCCGACAAACAATCACGGTGGATTATTTTACCGCTCTTGAGAGGAAAATGCGACGACCGAAATGACAAAACATAACAATTCTTCAGTTTATTTGAATCTAGATCCAAAGAAATTATTCTCAGGGTTGTGAGTGTTTTCCTCGTTCCAAATTAATATATTCTTTCATAGACACGGTTTTTTGCCAGAGGACGGGATGCTTATTAAGCTGTCATCCATCCTTGTTGTACTTACACTTACATTGAACGCATACTACTCTCAAATTAGTATTTAAGGGTGGGAGGGGGAAGGGGGGCAGTAAATAGGAATCAATAATCAACACGGCGATTCGGTCGTGCACAAGCATTGTGTAGTTTCACATAGAGTTCAATCGGATGAAAATAAACCAGCAAACTCAAAACTGGAAAAATTCACGCGAAAAAAAATTGCAAGCCCTTCATATAAAACAATCTGCGATGAACTGCGATAAATCTGATGACTTATAAATTTATTTGTATCACGCTGAAAGCGTACTATCGTCGAGACGTTGAGCAAAATTTGCTAAATTACTGATTTCACTTTAAATTTTTGCAATAAGCGAATCCATTACGTTTAAAGGCACATTTCAGCTATTTCTTCCAAAGAATCTAAAAAAAACCCTAAAATAACGATGAAAGTATACGAACGCAAAATGTTGCATCCGATTAGTCAAATTGAAAGGTTAATTTTCACTTTCGCAGACTTTCAACCATACTTAATTGAGAATTTACAATAGTGAATTTTGGAGAAATAAATCGACGGTGAAACTACCAAACCACGTATCTCGTTTGCGTTGTTTAAAAATCTACGCTCACATTTTATTTTTTTGAAGTAGACCAAATCAATATCATTCCTTGAAATTTTCACAGAATTTTCTCCGCACGAAGAGGAAAAATCACAGAAATTTTCAAGACTGGACGTTAAGTAGTTATTCATTTAAAAAATAAAGTATGACAGGAAGTCTGCGACGTCGCAAATCGAGATACGTGGTTTGGTAGTTTCACCGTCGAAATAGCTAAAATGCGCTTTAGGGCGTACTGGGCCCATTTTCTGCCAAAAATTCCAAGTGAGACAGCATTCTGGGAAACTTTGTGCCATATCTCGATGTTAGCTTACTCTCGCCGTAGATTCATCTTTTTGAGTGACCACCAGTGACTGATGCGCATGTACTATACAAGCTCTCGAAGAAAAAACCATGCTGAATTTATCATAACTACACAGTCGTCACTCGAAGTTGTTTTTCATTTACTTACGCTCTCTGAAAATCCTGTATTGGCCGTGAGTGATATCTTTGCTCGTCACCACCCAGCCGTCACAAGGATACGTTAGGACCACGTGTGACGTGAGATCTAGACCTATGATGGTCATTTATCGAAAACATTAAAAAATGTTCAGGAAAATCCAAGGTAACAATGACTATCATCTGACACAGTCTCGAGTTAAACAGTATAACCGTTTGTTTCACTCGCCATTGGCCGTGTTTATAACACGAATTGAATATAGTCATTTTTACCAGGATTAATACTCATTTAAAAAAATATACATATTTACATCAACTAAATACAGCAGAGGAGGGAGGAAGATTTCTCTTTAGCTTCAATGCCCCAGTATTTCGATTAAGTTTAAAGCTTTTAAAAAAAGATACATTTAATTTTGCGGGAATAGAAATTGGTAAAGCGTTTTTTTATCCGGATACAACGATTATTATTAATTTCTATCGAAATTCTGCGAAGATAGATTGGAGTCGCAGGCTTCAGAGAGAAATTGACTTTGTAGTCGACTTTTAATAACACCGAGATTAATTTGCCTGTGGAAAATGTAATATCAGGAACGTGCTCAGCAGAGACAGATCAAGAGAAAACCAATAGCGAGGCGAGAATGTTCGATTATCGATATTTCCCCATTCGATGCGATGGTAAAGAATCTATTATTAAGGTATTCGTGCGAACACCCTGTTTATCGATCCTTTTTCATAGGTTTAAATGGCAGATCAATCGATGTATCGCATAGCACGCCACGCCACCGGAGAAAACATCAAGTTGGAACCAAGAAAAGGAGCTTATAGTTATTCCTCCATCAAACCTGGTGTTATAGTACACTTAACCAATATTCTTGCATTCCAAATATTTTCTCTCTACTTGATTTTTTCGGAAGAGGACTCAAAACTATACTCCTAATCTGTCCAAAATGTGTCTTTGTTTCTCTCTGATAATTTAGACCATTAGAGGGTTTATGTAGGGGCCAAGTATGTACAATGTATCTAAAGTATGTACAAGGTTCTAAAATATTTACAAGAAAGGTACCTATGTACAATTTATACACAAAATCCATATAAACGTTATGTTATATGAGTCCATTCAATTTCAGTCAGCATAAAATACGTGACGCTATATTAAGATTTTTTTTACCCCCTACCCCCTCCTATTCGTAGGTTGTGACGTAGGCCCCTAACCTTGAAAACGTTGAAAAAGATAATGGCGTAACCCTCTCTCAGCTCGGCCCTCCTCTCTAGAGCGTTACGCATTAATTCAATAATCAAAATGCGGTTCTTTGACGCGCACACGGCACACTTCACCCATCACCCTTAGAAAATGTGCATTTACAAATATCTGTACAAATTTGTATGAATCTGACGCACAAGTTGGTCATTGTTATTGAGAACTGATAAAAAAGAAAGGAAGAACAGTAATAGCTTATATTTTATGATGTGATAGAACACGTTTTGTACCTTGCAACTCCTCCTGTGCCGAAACCCTGTACAAATGTACACTTTTGAGTCCGTAAAACAGGATGATTCCAGTGATCGCTGCCCACACCATTATGATCATTGCGCCTGCAAACTGGTGCCACAGCATCTAAAATGTAACGGGAAACCGAATTAACAACCAACGACGCAAAATGCGATTTCACGTTTTGAAATAGCTGAAATTCCAATAGGTATCGCACTCCTCTAATATTTATTACGAGCACCGTGCGAAAAATCTGTCACATAACAACGAGGAATTTTTTGTTCAGTTCCTCATTGCGCCGGGTAAAAAACTTGTTGCTTTAAGATAACATCCATGAGTGGAACTATATGGGAACTTTCCGTTATGAGCGGGGAGGGCAGAAAGGCGCCTCATCAAGAAGGGTCTATAGGGGGCACTAAAAAACAACGTGTCAAGGGAGACCTCCCTCTGGAGGGGGACTCCCTCAGCTTTAAAGGGGGGCATAAGGATCAAACTGTTGCTCTTGAAAGGATTTGCGTCTCTTGAAGTCAGCTATCGGGAAAAATGAAAGAGTGAATTTTCGGCTAAAGTATAAGTAATTGAAAAATGTAAATTAATATTGTGTGCCTGGAATGAATTACCTCAAGACTTTCGTGACTCATTTGTAGGAGTACCCCGTTCTTTGTTAGGAGACCCGTTGCAAGAACGCCCCAAAAGCCACCTCCAAAATGAACAGCGGTGCAGTCAAGAGGATCATCAACTAAAATAATCAAATATAATTCATCAAGAAGGCATAACACTTGGAGTCTAAGGGTAGACTATGTTTCGATGCGAAACGTACAATGGGACGACGATACATTCGGTTTTATAATCACCTTATAATGTTTCTAGTAAAAGTTTTTTGAAACTATTGAAACTTCTTAAAAAATAATCAGCGAGAAAAAATTTCCAGATAAAAATTCTTGTCGAGCCAACCGGAAGTCTCTTTAAAGTGGTAAGACGTCGCTTTGAAAAAACAGAAATATTGTATGGAACCAGCAGATTTCCTGCTGACACATCGAGCATTCTCGTCAAGGTATTATTTATAAAAAAATCTGTTTACCCAACAGAGAATTGAACGTATTTCTATCAAACGGAACGAAGCGCCAATTTGAGTTCCTTTTGAGGAATTTAGAATCCCGGATAGCGCGTTCTGTCAAACGGACCTAAGCGCCATGGAAAAGCATTGCGAGTACAGGACGGAAAAAGCCGGACGCCCGATTCCGCCGTCAATCCAAGCCTCCCTCTACCTTCCTCACCCTATGGCGCTTAGGTCCGTTTCATAGAAATACGTCCAATTATGCTCTCAAATCTCTTGTGGTTCTAGAACGTAATGAAAACTATAGAGTGTTTTCGAGAAGCTTCTAAGTTCAGTAAAACTTGTATTAGCAGTTTATTTGACCAGATACTAGAATGTAAAACATGATTATTTGGAATTGAAAGTTACAAGTTGCAGGTGGATACGTCATTTTAAAGGAAATTCATATTTTTCAAAGACCAATAGACAAGGAGGCATTTTTTAAGTAACAGCAGAAAGCGCAGCGTTCAGTTTTCCGCTTCATTTTTTCCCTTTTTTCACATTTTGTGGTTGATTTAGATAGAAGTGCAGTTTGGGTGGTATCCCGGGAATTCGTAGGCGCACCAGTTTTTTGGTCTTGTTTGGCTCCCGGCTGGGGCTATCCGCGGAGGACGCGTGCTTAACTATTTTGACAAAACCTTAAAAGTGAAGACGATAAAACCGGTGCGCCTGCAAATTCCCGTGATGCCAACCAAACTACACTTCTTTTTAAACCGACCAGAAAATGTAAAAAAGAAGAAATACATGTAGCAGAAAACTGAACAATACAGTTGATCATTCTTAAAATATTCTTTCTTCTACAAAAGTAATTGCAAGTAAAGGTCGTTTGAATAGATGCATTTAACTGATTAAGGGCATAATGATAATAATCAGTCACCTTTTAATTTAATGCAGCTATGATGAATAATGATGTAAACGAAAGAGCCAACTATACCGACCACAAATGAGGCCCAAGGATAGAACTGATCAGCTCCACCGCATATTGAAACCTGCCGAAAATAATACAAATTGTGATTCCTAATAGAATGAGGAGAACACTTTTAACTTTTCTATCCTGTCACAGCAAATTGAAAAAAAATAATAAATGAGAAAAGGAATAAAAATAAATTTAAAATTAATAATGAGAAAAAAAATTATGAATGTTTTTATAAAAAAAAAGGAAAAAAATTAAGAATTAAAACAAATTAAGTCATTAGGACTACTATAGATATCCTTTATTGTACGTGCAGTTAGTGTTCCTGCATACTGCATCCTTCTTTTTTAAGAGAGGAACAGGGGCACTGGGGCAGTTACCGAAATGCGTAATAAACGAAAGATTGAATAAAAATAAATTGAAATAAATTATGATGAAAAAAATATAAAAAATTAAGTCATTAGGACTAAACAAGATATCTTTTGTCGAATGTGCAATGAGTGTCGCTGCGTACTGCATCTGTCTTTTTTGAGAGAGGAACAGGGGCACTGGGGCAGTAACCGACAAGCATAATAAATGAAAAAATGAATAAAAATAAATTGAAAAAAAATAATGATGAACAAAATATAAACAAATGTAAGAAATTAAAAATTTAAAAAAATTAATTCAAACGTTTCTACGGATCTGGGTGTTTCCTTGGTTTTAAAACCACCTATAAAGGCAGTTACCTAGTGGCGGCAGTATGATATGAGACTAAAGCCCCAGTAAGCCAGTAAGCGCACTGTGCTAAATATTCTTAAAGTGACCATACATTTTTAGGATTTCTCTCTGAAATAAATTTGAAGCAAGTGTTACGTCTACCTAACCAGATTTTTCACGCTGAAGTAAACTATCAATTAGTATTAACAAATTAATATTTATTTTATGTATAATAATGTTGACATATTATTAATTCATGAATTATTGGGAGATAAGATAGATTATTGGACCGATCCCGGCGGTACTGCAATACCGGGCCGATCCGTGGCAAAGGTGGAGCAAGCCCCTGACACTTCGCCTGTTTCCAAAAATAAGTTTAATATACTGGGCCCGCAGTGCGGGCCGTATCAGATATTAAGCTGATAAGAACAGATACTACACTTTGATCTTAGCCATTAAGGCCGAGAAGCGATACCGATTGAAGCACATCCAAGCCGTCCCATCTATACGGATTTAGCGACCACCTCCAGGGTGCACACTTTCAAGTGAACACCCTGTAGCACTTATCCGCCTCAGCGCTCAATATTAAATATGAAAAAATGGAGAAAAAATTGCCGTATATTAAATTTTTTATTTTGAAAAAAATTGATACTCCGACTGAGGAAAAATTTGAATTAAATCCGCGAAGTTTGCTTAGAATCACGTAGCGCCATCTATGAGCGAGGATGGCGTTGAATGGAAAGTAGGGAGTGGTGAGAAGGAGGTATGGAGGAGAGGAGGTGGACTGGTGAAGGGGAAGAGGATGGGCGGGGTGTACAGAGTGTATGTACTTACAGCGAGTGTACGCGGAGTTCCCCTCACGCAACGAGGCTCCGCTCAATGGTACGCGATGCCGATGAAATTAGGGCGCGGTACAATGGGTCTTAACTTCGATGTTTTGGATGAATGCACTTAAAGGCGGAACCGCGGAACTTCATGTGATTTTTTTAATTTATTTTTGTATTATTTTTTTTTATATATTTTTTAAAGGTATTTATTTAAGTTAGTTAGTTACTTAATTTACGACAATCATCAACCAGGCTATTTACGTCGGGGACCAGGAAACCTTAAATTTTTAAATTTAATTGCTTAAGGAGTTTTAAAATTTCGGTGACTACTATTGGATCATCTGAGCTTAAAGGATGGATGTTATGAGGGAGTTAAAGGTATAGTGCTAAATTTGTATTCACATAGACGTGCTAAATAAATATTGAAAAAAAGAAAAAAAAAAGGTTTTTGCAATAATTACGGACTATAATAATTACATAAATACACAATAAAACCAAAATGCTGTTGAATTTTAATTTATCCAGGCTTAGGTTTGAATTTACTCATTGATATGTTGCCGCAGATAAACGCAAACTCTTTTTGAAACAGACTTCCTCTTACATCCATATTTCATGATGGATTTTATGACAGAAATTTAGATATTCGTGAGATGAGATATTTTTTTAAGACATTAAAGATACTTATGTTGAGCATGCTTACTAGTATTCATTCGGAAAGTCTCGCCTGTGACCATATCTCCGGTCATCAGAGTCGCTATGACTAATGAAAATTATAGAGAACGCTGTAAGCATTTTTGCGGTCCTGCATGATGGAAACCAAAGACATTTTTAAATCTTTCGCCCTGGTATTTATTTATGCAAGTAAATATTTTAAATTTACAGCATGAAGTATGCTCTTTCCAACCTAACTATAAACCCGCATGTTCTTTATTTTCCCTATCATAATTAATCATGTTACGGTTCAAAGTCCAATATTGCGCTCACCATTCCAGCGAGTCCAGCATTGATGGTATTCATAAAAGACCACTTTTTGTCGCCGCAAAACCCGATTCGGCTGGCCAATAGGATAACGATAGCTCCGCCAGAACCGCCCATGATCGTATTATTGATGACTTGAGCCACCACTGCGCTATCACCAGGGTGAGATATGTGCCCCAAGGATCCACCATTGAAAGCAAGAAAGCCCACAACCAACAGGAGAGCTCCTAGAGAAACCAACTTAACAAAAATACAGGATACAATTAAAATGAAATCAGATTCGTGTGTCATGCAAGCCCAATTGCGGAGCTAAGAGGGCAAGAGGCATAAGCGCAGTTTTCGAAAAAATTGAGATATTATTGATTTCGAAAAATACTATTCTTAGTACATATTTTGTGAAAATTCGCTCCAAATTCTTTCTAGAGTCTTTTAGAGCAACCTGAATCTAAGCCTCGTAGAGGAATTGAGAGGCTTGAAGGACAAGATGCATAATTACAGTTTTTGAAAAAATTGAGATATTAATGATTTCAAGTAAAACTAGTCTTGATGCGTATTCTGTGAAAAATTTGTTCCCAAATTCCAATTTTTTAGCATTAAAAAGTCAGCGTCAACTTTCTTTCCGCAATAAAGATTCATGTAATTTCGACACTTCAAACACGTACGAAGCCAGCTCAAATTTTTTTTCCAGGGTGGAAGAGAAAAGGCTCATTTTGATCTATAGAACACATTCTTGCAATCTGGATGTTTAACATTGGCAAAGCGCGGATGATCGATTATTCATATTTCCCCATTTGAAACTATAATAAAATATCGATTTTTAAGGTGTTCGTTGCGATAACCCTGTTTAGCGATCCTTTTCCATAGGTTTAGATGACAGATCAATCAATAAATCACAAGTGATGAGGGTATCTTACAGGAGTAGAATGACCAGGAGGTGCTCCGTTCTTGAATCGATCAATCCTCGGTCCTATCGACTGAGCCGCGATGAAAGACAGAGTTCCTGCCAGCATATGCACCACACCGGCCCCGGCAAAATCTGAGTAGCCCATTTCAGCGAGCCAGCCCCCATCTGCCCACACCCAGTGGCTAGCTATCGGGTATATGACTGCTGTTATCGGAAATCAGGAAAAAGTCAAAAGTTAAAAGTCGGAAGTCAAAGGATACAAATTATTATAAAAAATGGAGGAAGTTAAGAAGTAGGGACACCTTATAAGTGGTTCTTTTTACAAATAGCATATCGACGGTGAAATTACCAGACCACGTACCTCGGTTTGCGACGTTGTAGATTTACTGTCCTACTTTATTTTTGAAATGGAAAATTACTCAATGTCGATTCTTGAAAATTTCCGTGATTTTTCCTTGCCGTGCAAAGAAAACTCTGTGAAAACCTTAATGTTTAATACTGATTTGTTCTGGAGTGGAGGTTTTAAACACCGCGAACAAGACACGTGGCTATCTAATCAGCGGATGAAATCCTGCCCAGAAAATATTGAAATCAATTTGCAATGAAATTCATTGTAGAATGTCAATTATTTTACCATGAAATTGCAATC
This sequence comes from Bemisia tabaci, assembly GCF_918797505.1. NCBI lineage: Eukaryota > Metazoa > Arthropoda > Insecta > Hemiptera > Aleyrodidae > Bemisia > Bemisia tabaci. Next base: position 31,980,078 of record NC_092800.1, read on the forward strand.
TAGCAACTTGAATTGCAAAGAAACATTGCAAATTATTTCAAATGCATTTAATGCAATGCTAAAAATGTCAATCAAAGGTGCCCCTTCAATTAGTAGATAAGCAACACTTACAACATTCCGCCTCAGTAGCGACAACATCGGCTAACAAGGAATTTTTTCTATAGATGTGCCGAGATGTTGAAGGCAAATTTTGGTGGATTTGTGGCGCTGATTCAGAAACTGACATCTATTTTCCTGGATCAATTCGGTTTTGCCAGGAAGATTTTAGCACGATGTAGGAAAACAAAGATCATCAACAGCAAAAAATACAGAGGAGAACATGTATCGTTTGCCCAACAAATATTCCTATTCCCCTCTGCTCCTGACAACGAAGTCCCTCCAACCCAATGCCCTCTTTCACCCAGGTACGGCCATATAGCTTATCCGATTTTTTTGCGTCAGTTAAGTTCTACCTTAGGTGTTTAATTGTGCTATCCTGTGCCCATTAAATATTTCCGGTGAAACCAAAAATGACCTTATTTTTACCTAACACTTGTGGGTTATTAAGTTTTAAAAGAAAGGATTTTTCAAGTTAAAAAAAGGTCGATTTTTAAAAATTTGATTTTCCGAAAAACTGGTTGGCGCTGGAAAAATTGGGGTCATTTTTTGCCTCAGTTAAGACCCCTTCCTCTCCCTCACCTCAAGTAGTTTGCGCAATACTTGAACGGCACCACCAGCAATATTTTTAGGACTTTAATTTGTTTATACTTTAATTTTACTAAAAAGTTCATATTTTAAGTGTATTATAATAGGTAAGACAAACCTGATATGGTAGCGCTGTAAATGAGGTAAGCTATAAAATTGCACCTCTCGGCTACCGCCCCAGAGACGATGGTGGCAGCAGTGGCTGCGAATATGAATTGAAAGAACCAGTGAGCGTTTCTCTCAGCCGGGAGCCCCACGCTGGCCCACCATCCCGCCCCGATGAATTTGTCTCCAGGACCGTAAGCAAGCGCGTATCCCAGCGCCCAGTAGAACACGCAACAAATAACTGTCCAAACAGATTTTCAAGTTGTTAATGTTGTTCTTGTTAAGGCATTTTAATTGCGCTGATAGCATCAATTGAAATTAAATTCGGACTTTAAAAATTGAAAAAGTGAGAGCCTTGTCAAAGTATACGAGTCAGAAAATCCCTTTTGCTCCTTTTTAAGTAGAATGCATGAGAGATCTAATTCAGGAAAAAAATAATGAGAATAAATTGTCATCCTAATGATGTCAAATTCTAACAATCACTACATTGACGCTTATTACAAGATAAACTTCAAAATATATGAATCGTAAAATGTTTGTTAAAATTTGCTTATATGACGTGGTAACATTTTTCGACAAGTGCAGAGTGACATTTATACATGAAAAATAACAAAATTTGTTCCATAACTTGGGTATTTTCAGTTTTGTTTAGTCATCTCTTTGATTTTTACAAGTTTTTAATCATTTTTTTTTGACAGCTAATGCTATTAGAAAGAGAGCCCAGTGAATCCTCATTATCGTGATTAGTATTCCATTATGAAAGTTGTTTTGCGTCGCTGGATTTTGAAGGCGCTCTCTAAATGAATGCGCGCATGAAAATTTTTTCAAAACACTCTGCCTCTAACAATCTTGAGATATACCATCAGCTCCGAATAAATGAAGAGAAGAATGCTTCTCAGGTATGTGCTCTGAGAAACTGAAACTACAATTTATTTATTTTTGGTTTTAAAAGTCATCCATACCTACACACGAAGAATAATATGTATCTAAGGGAACCCTTGGTGAAAATGGAGAACTGGTATAGAAAAATTGAAAGAAAGGCAACTATGAAATTAATATGAAAAGATCTGTTTCTTTTTTTAGGTTTGGGTACATAAAGCCAACCTCACAATGCCACAATGCCACAAATGTCTTCTGGAAGGAATATAAAAAATGTTTCATGAAATATCAACATTTTATAATTATGTTATCACATTATTTCTTAAGTTGTTATTTGTCCCAGAGATTCATTAGAGCAACTTAATACATTCAGAGATAAAGAGAATGAAAATACATTTATAAAAAGGTAGCTATTTTTTTAACTTACAAGTGTCTAGATAATTCTTCAAAAGAATATTCGTGACATTTTTTGCATGTATTGCTCCCGCCTCCAGACAAGCAAAACCTGCTTGCATCACTGGAACACAGGAAAATGAAAAAATAAAATCCAGGAGAATTATCACGAATCTGAGTAGGGATAAAAAGACATTTATTAAAGAGAGCAATTATCATTTCTCGCAAGCATTAAATCATCTCAAAAAATCTAACAATATTCATATTACAGTCACAATGGATTAATGTGGAAAGAAAAAAAAACAAAAGTTCATCCTTTGCATGCACAGCAAAAATAGGAAAAATCACTTTTGGACTTTAGAAAGTTTCCGAAAGATTGCTATCTACATCTTTGGTTGATTCAACCTTCTAAGTACCTAACTCATTAAAATACCTGACAGTCTATTTTTCATTGATGGCCACCCGTATTTCTATTCTTTTGTATTTTAATTTTGCAGAGTCGCCTATATTTTTTCTCGGTAACGATACAGAAGGATTTTGTGATATTATCATGCAAACAGTTGTTTTTTAAAGCAAGATTATGAGTCGATGGTTAAATTCTGGAAAATAAAATCTCTAAGAAAGCGTTTCAAAATTTTCACTCATATTTTATTTTTTCCAAAGAAAAACTAACAAATAATCTGGCTTGAAATTTTTACGAAACAATAAATTGTAGCAGGGTGAAGGAATATAAAAAAAAATTCATGAAACAATGACAAGCTGTTATTTCTTCTGAGAAATAAAGCACGAGTGGAAATTTGCAACGCAGCATTTTGAGATACTTGGTTTTAGAGCTTAGACATCGATCCTCTGGTAAATTCAGCACGCGCTTGGCGCTACTCACGGGAGCTCCTATGTACTTTTGTATCTTACTTATTTCTTTACATGAATTTTTTTTCCGTGCGCATCAAAATTGTATCACTGTTCAGAGCATGCAAAGTTTCCATCCCTAATGCTCAGTCCTATCTGCACTTTCAAGGTGAGCTGGCTACTTTAAAACGACGAAAGTGCACTGCACGCGGCGTTCGGACAAAGTTTGGCGTGTTAGAAGCCTGGTGGCTTCCCCATCGCGAATGTGATAATTAGCCGTGGCTTAAGAGGGGTTAAGGCATTAACACGAGAGGTAGGTGCTTAAAATCACTTAGTCATTGTCCTCATAATGTGTGCTTACACAAAGTAGACTCTTCAATGCGACAAGTGTTGAGCAATAGAAACCTATCTCAATTTCGACATGACCCTTAAAAATAGTGTGTAGGATAGGACTGAAGGTTCATGTTGAAGTGTTAATTCAGGTTGGATGCAAGTCCATTAACATACGGCAAGCATCGCGAGGGGACATGATTTTCAAACGAGCCTCTCATGAAAATAAAACATATAAATTATAAGGGATTGACAATGCTCGAGATTTTGGCCGATCAACCACTTGTCGATCAACAGAATCAGTCGCTCCTTAAGATTGTTTTGTAAATACTATTTCCATTATTGTTTATTAATTCGTACTTTATGTTTATGTGAACGGATTGACATTTAAGGCCGATTAAGAGGACCTCGATTACATGGACTAAATTGTGGTATATCGATGGCCAAAATGCAGAATCGCGTATCTCTGTTAGCATGGGACATCGCCTACTTCCTGTTGCACCTTATAATCTCTATGAGAAACGGATCAACGCAATTTCTTGATTTTTTATTCTCTGTTAGCAGAATATTCTATAAAAAGAAGCTAAGGAGCGGCCTTGTTTCTCTTCGAAAAAATGAATTAAGAGCGAAAATTTAGAAACACCGCAGCGGAGATATGTGGTTCTGCACTTTGGCCTTCGATATATTAAACACCAACATTTTTGATCTAGGTAACAAAAGTTTTTGATCATAGAAAAGAAACATTCGGCTCATAATCAGATGACCGAAGTCTAAGGTAATTAACACGGTTTCAGTGTGGCTAACAAAGACTTTGGCTATCTGAGCTGAAGTTCGATTCCTATGACCAAACTTTCCGGTTTTCTTCGACCGTTAACTTTGGTGCGCCTTAGGTACGAACCGAAGTTTTCCCCCGCTGTAACGTAACAAAAAGAGTACACTCTGCATAGCTATAATTCAACATATTAAGGTTGATCCTTAGCTTTTGCGCAATACACCCTAATTACGATCGACTTATAGCAAATTTTAATCACCAGGATGATTATTTTGGAAAAATCCAAATTTCAGCCTCTAGATAAATTATTAAGGAATGTTTGTGCCGAAAAATATCTTCCAAAATTTTATAAAGTCAAAAGTACTATCGCTATTTTGCAACCGATTTCAGTGTATTGATTTCGATGGTTGATCAAACCTCAGTAACACGAGGAGATGTACATGTTTTCGCGATAGGGCCTACAGAAATAAACATTTCGAGAATTGGAGTAAATTCCCCATTTACTGATTTTCAGCCTAGATGAAAAGAACGAAAGTGTTGAAAAAAATTGACTGGTTCAACCAATTTTCATGCAGAGTATAAGTAGACTGCTCGTGGGACCTCTTGAAATGAAAGAATTAAGCTCATCCTCTTGAAGTGCGAAAACCGTATAGTACGGTGGCTTAGCGCCAAAAAAGGGCCAAATGCTGCAAATCGTGATTCAGTTTTGCCACTTTGGGAGATCAAACTAGATGACATTTTAAGAGTTTTGAGTCGAAGAGGCATTTCCAAAATGGTGGCAGATCCAAGATGGCGGCCATTCAAAATGGCGGCCGGCGCGTACTTTGAGCCGCTATAGATCGAGATCCACTGAACCGATTTAACTTTTCTTTTTTTTGTTTTAAAGATATTTTAAAGGTAAATATAAAAAAATTACAAAATTTTTGATTTTGACAATATACAGGGTGTTTTTTTCACAAAAACTGGGTTTCGCGTGTGGAAAAAAAGCTTGTAATTCGCATAACTTTCAAAATCGCATTATGAAGGTCACTTTAAATACTCACCATGTAAAAGAGCGTCTTTTAAGCTTTCCAACGATATATTACATGATGGGTCTATAATTTAAGGTTTCCGCCCCATTGCGATCCGCGCGGCGGCGGCACAGCGCGAGCCTGCATAAATTAGTCCACGGGCATATGTTGAAAAGAAACCTCCCGTGGAATAGTAAATGGAGTAAGTGTGGAAAATGGCCTAATCTCTTCTATTCGATGCGTAGAAAAATAATTTTGATGTTGTCAAGCTCAATTTTGCGTCCAACCCCTCCAATTCAAGATGGCCGCCAAAATGGGAGCTCGGGGGTTGAAGATGTTGGAATTTGTTTTTGATGTCGTGCATGGGGTCTATCACTATGTAATTTTGGTCGTAGAATCCGAATTTGAGGTCCAAAATTGTCTCCGGCTCAAAGGGATGCCCAAAATCCAATATGGCCGCCAAAATTTCCACGATAGGGTCAAATCTCCGAGAGTTGCGTAGAAGGCCGAGTAGGATATCTTTCATAGGGTTTTTTGGGTCGTAGATTTCGCCGATGAGGTCAGAATTTTGCTACAGGTTTATTGAAGCCCCAAAATTTCAATATGGCGGCCAAATGACTGCCGTTGCGGGGTGAAATATTTTGTTGAGGCTCGTATCGTCGAGTGAGGTGTCCCTGCATGGGTTTTTTGGGTCGTAGATTTCGCTGGTGAGGTCAGAATTTCGCCACAGGTTTATTGAAGCCCCAAAATTTCAATATGGCGGCCAAATGACTGCCGTTGCGGGGTGAAATATTTTGTTGAGGCTCGTATCGTCGAGTAAGGTGTCCCTGCATGGGTTTTTTGGGTCGTAAATTCCACAAATGAGGTCCAAATACCCAAACAGACCCATAAAAGTTCTCTAAGAACCAAAATGGTGACCAACATGGCTGCCGCTCAGATAGAGAGAACGTTAAAGAAGTTACATTTCATGCAATGATGAATTTTCATGTATGTGTTGTACTCCGTTGATTCCAGATGTAGTCCTCTAGTACATCGGAGTGTTAGCGGTAGCGGTCTGTAGTACATCTAGGACATGCTTAAGAACGTATTTCCCGACTTTTCCCAAGAAGATGCTTTTCTCGATGGAAGGACAAAATACACTATTCTGAATACAAATCTTATTCGTTCGTTTTCCGTCTGGAAAATAGGGTGAATATTTTGTATATATCCGGTAGGACAAATCGTGTGCAGTTTTGATTGATTAGAATATCTCACTGAGTCTACCATGAAATTTAATTCAAAACTGTCCTTGAAAAACACTTTACGCATTCATGGTACTGTTAAATCTACATGACCGAAATTTATTACAATTATTTTGTGAGGATGAATAAATTAATTTCAGTCTCAGTGTCAAACACGAACAAATTACTGAACACAATGAAAATTAATTCTAGTATACGATTTGTAGCAATTTCGTATGCAGATAGTGTTCGGTTTTCGCACGCCTCATCCTACTTAACAGCAGAGCGTTAACTTAACAAGTGAGAAGCTTTCCGGAAAAAGGGCACATCGCAAAAAATTGCGTATGAGAAAAATGCATCGTAAGTTTCCATCATTACTTTCCGGTCACTGATGATAACTTACATCGAAGCTTGAACTCCCGATTTCGAACGTAAGTAACAGTCAGTAGCCATAATTTAATGATGGAAACTTCAAATGCATTTTTCTCAAAGGCCATTTTTTGCTATGTGCCCTTTTTCCGGAAAGCTCTTCAATTACATAGACGTATTGCTGAGTATGAGGCAAGGATCTCATATAGTTACTCTAGGAGGAATCTTAGGGCTGAGCCCAGATACCTTGCTGAAATTGGCAATAGGAGCCTGAGTTTCAAAATTCCATAGAAATTCTTACAATCGGCTACAGAAAGCAATAGAATTCGTATGGCTGGTTTTAGGGAGCGAAGGAAACCAAACAGCCATGCTAAACAGTTTATTGCCAAGCAATAACTTTATCGCCGTTGTCTATCGAATCCTGCAAGAAACTGCGTACCTATAGCCGTCAATAGATGCTATAAGAAATCCTATAGCCGGCTATAGGTCTATGGCATTTGGGAACATAGATCCTAAAGCCAATTTTCACCAGGGTAAAGATATCCTCTTTTCCCTATCGAATGAAGATTTTCTAGAAAATTGCAGCATGATAGGAGAAAATGGATACCATTTCCGGCTTTGACAGTCGAATGTACAGGATGTCCTAAATCTCACGTGTCAGAATTTTTTCTACATGCGTTATTTTAGGCCGGACACAGTCCAGGACCACGAGGACAAAGAGAGCTGACCCGAGGAGTGCAGCTTTCGTCATCCCAAAGCCCCCTCGGCCACCCTTGGGAGCTCAAAGGACGAGGGAGGATTCCAACTTTGGAGAGCAGGATTCTCACAACAATTTTAAAAATTAGCTGAAGTTTAAGATAAATCAATACAAAAAAGTCCACCATCAGCCAATGCCTGTGCGCAGTATTGGTAGCTCTTAGAGGGGAAATTAAATTTTCCGAAAGTGTATCCTCCTCCCCTTAAAACGCATGTGTCGGACATTTCGACTCCTGCAACATTCTTAATGTTAGAGAGCAATAAGGTTAAGTAATATTCCTGCAATCACTGAACAGACAATTTCATGCTGTGTCGAAGGATTTTCCCCCGAACATTTTACTGTTTTGCCGTGTCTATGACTGCAAAATTTTCTGAGTATCATATAAGTCATAAATTCTCTCCAAAAGGAAGTGTGGGTTGCGAAATCTCATAAGCGTTGCAAATTACGTGGCATGCGTATCCGCTTCACTTATTTTCTTGACATTCTGGACTACATCCGGAATCAACGTGAGCATGTCCTAGATGTACTACAGACGCTACACTCCGATGTACTAGAGGACTACATCTGGAATCAACGGAGTACAACACATACATGAAAATTCATCATTGCATGAAATGTAACTTCTTTAACGTTCTCTCTATCTGAGCGGCAGCCATGTTGGTCACCATTTTGGTTCTTAGAGAACTTTTATGGGTCTGTTTGGGTATTTGGACCTCATTTGTGGAATTTACGACCCAAAAAACCCATGCAGGGACACCTTACTCGACGATACGAGCCTCAACAAAATATTTCACCCCGCAACGGCAGTCATTTGGCCGCCATATTGAAATTTTGGGGCTTCAATAAACCTGTGGCGAAATTCTGACCTCACCAGCGAAATCTACGACCCAAAAAACCCATGCAGGGACACCTCACTCGACGATACGAGCCTCAACAAAATATTTCACCCCGCAACGGCAGTCATTTGGCCGCCATATTGAAATTTTGGGGCTTCAATAAACCTGTAGCAAAATTCTGACCTCATCGGCGAAATCTACGACCCAAAAAACCCTATGAAAGATATCCTACTCGGCCTTCTACGCAACTCTCGGAGATTTGACCCTATCGTGGAAATTTTGGCGGCCATATTGGATTTTGGGCATCCCTTTGAGCCGGAGACAATTTTGGACCTCAAATTCGGATTCTACGACCAAAATTACATAGTGATAGACCCCATGCACGACATCAAAAACAAATTCCAACATCTTCAACCCCCGAGCTCCCATTTTGGCGGCCATCTTGAATTGGAGGGGTTGGACGCAAAATTGAGCTTGACAACATCAAAATTATTTTTCTACGCATCGAATAGAAGAGATTAGGCCATTTTCCACACTTACTCTATTTACTATTCCACGGGAGGTTTCTTTTCAACATATGCCCGTGGACTAATTTATGCAGGCTCGCGCTGTGCCGCCGCCGCGCGGATCGCAATGGGGCGGAAACCTTAAATTATAGACCCATCATGTAATATATCGTTGGAAAGCTTAAAAGACGCTCTTTTACATGGTGAGTATTTAAAGTGACCTTCATAATGCGATTTTGAAAGTTATGCGAATTACAAGCTTTTTTTCCACACGCGAAACCCAGTTTTTGTGAAAAAAACACCCTGTATATTGTCAAAATCAAAAATTTTGTAATTTTTTTATATTTACCTTTAAAATATCTTTAAAACAAAAAAAAGAAAAGTTAAATCGGTTCAGTGGATCTCGATCTATAGCGGCGCAAAGTACGCGCCGGCCGCCATTTTGAATGGCCGCCATCTTGGATCTGCCACCATTTTGAAAATGCCTCTTCGACTCAAAACTCTTAAAATGTCATCTAGTTTGACCTCTCAAAGTGGCAAAACTGAATCACGATTTGCAGCGTACTTGCCATAAGCCACCGTACTAGTAGATCGGTTCGAACCACCCTCGTTTGGATGGATGAAAGTCATCAGCAGAGCTCACAAGAATTTCAAGATCGGCGGGACTGTTTTTTCCTGGTTCCGCACTTACAGAGTCGTAAATTACAGCCGAGTCAAATAGATAATTAACAGGGAAATTGACGTGTCTGATCGAAAATCCAAAGAGTCTACGATCTCTGAAGAGGTCATAAACTATTGGGTTATCAAAATCAATATTGTCGATTTTTCCATCATGTGTGGATTTCACGGTTCTAGTTTATGACACTCAGTGTGATGATATAACTTACAGTGTTTCAGTTTTGTAATTACACTGTAGGGTGCGTGCAGAGTGTGTCAGATGTCTGAACACCATTCATAGGGTCGTATTTTAGCCGCGCAATGCATGGGTTTATATTTGAAATGTTTGAGCCGAGGGGGGGGGGGGTGTCAAAATTCTCCTCAATCTTTTTTTTTTAACTTTGTATATTACAGTATTATTAAGTGCTCTTATTACGTTACTTTTCATTCATTTAAATTTGAAAGATGTCTGGGTAGCTGATTAGATTTATATTGTTTAAATGCTCCTTCTTTGAGGTTTTTTGCAATTAAGTATTAAGTTCAGAGGAAAACTTGCGAGGCAAGAACAAGAAATACCAATAACTGAAATTTTGGCCAAAAGTTCAACGCGTCGGTAAGGAGTCCAGCGGTAATAGAGATCGAAAAGAATAGCGTGACATCATTCAAAAAGATGTGCGAATTTGACAATTCTTCAATAGTTCAAAGACGGCGTAACTGCATAGCAATGAGTACATGGCAAATTGTCAAAGACTAGCGATGAATACTGAGCAGTTGTTACAAATGATGCCAAATTTCCGAGGGAAAATACAGTGAGTTGTTAACAGAAGAAGGTACTTAGTTTTATTGACACGAATTAACTAACAATTAGACAAGCATTCTCAAATAGTTATAGTATATGACGTCAAAACGTTTTTTATCGGGCTTTTGCTGACTGTCCGTCAGTTAAACACGAAGTTGCTCTGAGCTTTGGAGTCATTCTTGAACAGGTCGAATTCAATCGCAAGGGACACCTGAGCTAAATTTTAACCAAATATTATAGGAGCCGTAAATAAGTTGATGTAGATCAAGTATTTTTTCTACTGTGTTAGGATGTCGATAAAATTTGCAACCTCTCAATTTAATTAATCTCAATGAATTTCCGTTCATTGGGAATAAAGATCTAACTCGTTTTTATTATCAGTTCATTTTTTCAGGGTAATAAAGGTCGCACAATCTTAGCGCCTTTGGAATGCTCTTGATTCCTTTTTGCAAAATGCAATCCAAATGTACCCAGATGTGCCCATCACTGAACAATTTTTTTTTTTATCTTGCTTTTTTTATCTGATTTTTTTTTATCTTGCTTTAAGCAGACTTTTTCTTGATACAAGAAAAATAATGTTCGAGTTAAGCAAAAAAGTAGTTAATATTAACCAGAAAAAGTCTTGATTTAAGAAGAAATACCTCTTGGCGGCAAATTTAAGATTTTTTTTTCAGTGATAATTAAAAATTTTCCCAAGCAGGAACGCGGCAACATTGCAATTGTAAGCATCTATGCTGCCGTGCTAAGGAAGAACGCCGTATGAGCTTTCAGACGTTGCCAAAATTCCTTCGATGAAAACCAAATTTACTGGGAAAATTGTGAATATTTTTCCGCAAAATTTTCAGACTTTTTTACGTAATTTAATCTATAATATCTGAAAATTCCAAGGAAAAATACACATAAATTTCGTCAAAAATACATTTGATATCAAATAAAATTTGGCAACTCTGGAATGTTCATACGGCGCGGCGTACGGCCGAGGGTCGGGAATAAAAGCACCTGGTAAATTTTTTTTTTGTTCTCGGTTGGCAGCCGAGTAATTGGGTGATAATTGCCGTCAACTAGCGGCCGTGTGGCCTCCAGACGAAATCTTCTATTTTCTGATCATCGTTACGCCGTTGACCGCCGCGTCGTCGCATCCCCTAAATTTAGCCGCCTGATAAGGAGCTCATTAGTTTTGATGGCTGTTTATTTTTAAATTTCTGTTTCCTATTGTGTGCGAGGGTCGCTTAAGTCAAATTCTACACAAAACGAGTTTTTAAACATAATATGAAGAAAATATCGAAAAAATCTCTCTACTTATTGATTGATAATGAGAGTCGTGCTCACAGCCGTTCGTAATTGAGACTTTTCTGAGGGTGATCGTATTGTAATGCATTAAGGACACGATCGAAAAATTTACAGTTTTTACTATCAGCGGGCTGATTGTTGAAATTGATAGACGAAGGTATAGGCACAGGAGACAAAAGGTATATGAAGGCATCATATTGGTAGAAGTGGTTGGTTGCAATGGACAAAGAAGGCAAGTAATAGGCTAACTAACGGCCCATGAGAGGCCCTATAGTTAGTCCAAGACTTACCTCCTTAGTCTATCTCACTCCTAAAATCTCACCCTTCCCAAATGAATCTTTTCGATATTATTTTTGCAATGGGTAACTATTCAAAATAATTGTCCAAGTGCACATCTCTGGTAAAATTATGAATAAAACAAATTCAATCATGTATTTTCACACCTTTGTTAATCTGCTCCCGTCGTACTTTCGCACAATATCTCAAAAAAAAAAAAACACACACATTTTTTCCAACTGTATTCTCAGCGTTTTCTTAATTTTTTGAAAAAGAGAGGGGGCGATGGTCAGGCCAGCGTTGCGTAATTCTAAAGGGGGGGGGGAGGGTGTAGAGCTGAGTTACGAGTGTGTTACAGGGGGAGGGGGAGTCAAAAATTGGAAAAAGCGCGTTCAGAGGATGTTAACATAGTGGAATTTTCAAACGAGTGAGGTAATAATCATTTTCTTTTGACTCCTTCGTAGTCATCCAGGATCAATGCCTGATTTGCCTGTGGCACGAGAAACGGAGAGGGAGAGGGAAAACAGCGTTTAGTAACAAAATTATGAATATTGCATTGCATGGCCGATCGAACAAGTGCGTGCTCAGAAAGAGAAATCAACTCAAACGGATGTTATAAATTCTGCCTATTGTGACCCGACCTTTCAAATCCCGATTTCTCGCAATTATTTGACGAATAGCTTTGAATGTGTTTCGCAGGCTGGATCTCAGACAGGGTCGGACTGCAATTCTTTCAAATATTGCACATTTTGTGTCGCTAAAAGGTTCTTTTCCTCAAAGCGCACGTCAATGCTCGCATTATTAATATTTCCGCATTATATTTTCAGTAAATGACGAAAAAAAATTCTGCACTTAGCTGAGGATCACAATAGGAATTATCTATCTAACTTATGCTATGTGGAGTGGAGTCTTAATGCGGATGATATGTTCAAAATAAAGCATCATTGTGTGATACTTAACAATTGCGAATGAATCACAACTCGCGGTTCGTTAGGCTGATAAAGAAAATTAATTTTGTACCTACGCTAGAAGGAAATTCATTAATGAAAATCTTTGAGTTCGCGGAACTCAACTGGATCATGACGTATGGAATATATTTTTTGAGACAAATCATATGTTTTTCGTCTGAATATTTCCTGGGTTTTCTGCGTCATTGCAGAAACGCTGATCACATTGTTGAGGAAATTCGAAAATTTTCAAATCAACTCAGCCGTTCTGTTTCCAGTCACAAAGAGGCTGCTCCAATATCTTTTTTGGGTTTCAATAAATTCAAGGGTGACAGAAAATGAAAAATTTTGCATTGAAAATCTGTGGTCTCCGAGCCCTTTTAATATTATATTTTTTTCTTTTAATATTTGCGGATGTATGTTCCTTTTTCCATAGACGGTAGAAGGTCGCATAGTCTAGCCAGGCCCTTTATTTTGTCTACGAACGAAGTTTCGCAAATTTTTGACCAGTCGCTCTCAAATTTATGGATATTAAAATCGATCGAATCACAATTTCTTTGCTCAATATTACAAATCAACATGCTCATTAAATCTAAATAATACTTTTTCGATGACCAAAATGCAAAACCACGTATATCTCTATGACGGCGTTTCAGAGTTTTCCCTCCTTCTTTATTTTTTAGCAGATAAATAAGCCCACTTCATGGCTTGAAACTTATACAGAGTATTCTGAAAACAGAGAAAAAAATTTAAGGAAGTTTCCAAGAAATTACATTGAACAATAAGTTGGAATTTTTTAGCCAACGTGCATTAAAAATCAGTATAAAACTGGAAATCTTAATACAGAGGTAAAAAGCTCATATAAACACAATTTCCCCTCAAACTAGTGTTTTACTAGTGTTGCACCAAACAGCGTATCTCTTTGAGTGAAAATTGTGCTCATATGAGCTTTTTCCCTCTACATTGAGATTTTCAGTTTTATGCTGATTTTTAACGCACGTTGCCTAAAAAATTCCAACTTAATGTTTTACGACTCGTGCGTCTATTGCAATCAGTTTGTAAATTAACGTTGACTAGTTTTCTAATGAAAAAATAAAGTGTGACAACAAGTTTACAACGTCGGAAATGGAGATACGTGGTTTCGCATTTTGGCCATCGATGTACTTACTGACATCCGGAAAATGTTTGCATTTAATGCTCATTTATGTGCTTTTACTCTCACTAACCTGCGATGATGATACCACAGGTGATCATGAAGAAGTCATCCACATCGACCATCAAACTCTCCAGCTGAACGCGAAGCAGATCTGTGTCGTTACCCCCAACCGCAGGCGCCATTTTGTCCTTGTCTCAGACTGATATCGGTTTAAAGTTCTGTAAAGAAAAATAGAAATACTGCTATGAAAAAAGTTTCGAAATGTAAAAAAAAAGAAAAGAAATTTCCATCCCAAAGTGCTAAAATGATGGCTCCGTTGTTGAAATTCACAACGGTGGGACTGCGAGACCCATGTTTGTAGCTAAGAGGGTCCTCAAATAAAAAATGCTCGTAAAGGAAGGGTATCGATAGGGGTCGTTTTTGAGCCCATCCTTGCTGATTTTTTGCTTATCGAAGAGCAATATTTTACGGAATACGTCATCAGTTGGACCACATTTTGCAATTTGGAACTCTCAATTCTGGCCTGGTTTAAAAACAACGTATGTGCCATTAGTTTCCCTACGCACATACGTGTTTTTACAGAAGAGCCAAAATTTATAGTTCCAAATTGCAAAATGCAGTCCATTTGATCATTCGCAGTCTCTTCCCGGATCTATACTGGCTTTAATATGGCTCTGGAGGCCAATTTTGGGGAAAATTGCGGATTTTTGGCGCGTATACGTAGTATACCGCCTTTGCGATCGTTTCGAACCCTGCTCGATACAATAACCGAGTCCCTTAGTTCCTTACCGAAAAGTGACTACCGCGAACTTCTGAGATTTTCCAAAGCGTGTAAAAAGTTTATTTATCCATCAATAATTATGATTTAAAGTTGTTTCTCATTCTGGGGCTCATTAGTTTATGTGCAGTGAATACCAAGAGTCTACGTTACTTGGTTTTTTCAAAAAAAGCCTAAGAATGCGACGCGCTGATTTAAAATATGCATATATAAGCAGAATCAAGCGAATTGATTCGAGGATGGCTGAGCAGGTCGGCACTCTCGAAATGAGAATTTAACTCCTCCGTTTTGTTCAAAACGTTGCTTTGACAGATCTGTAACCTCGGTTATACTTTCCAAAAGTTGGTACCCGTGCTCTGATAGTGCAATCTGTGTAAGTGCAATCTGTGATGAGCCTCGAGACTCATTAGACCATTAGCTAAACGTGGCTCATACAGGAATCCACTTACCCCTCTCTTTCCCACGCTCCTGCTCACTGCGTCGGCGTCTCGACGAACAATAGCTAATGACGGTTGCCAAGCGATGCCGGGATCCTCAGCCCCTCGCCCAATTACTTACGCTTCATTAACCATTTCACCGTCACGCTAGGATTCGTCCAATTTTCAAAAAAAATTGTTTCGCGAGTTTTTAGCAATTTTTTCCTTACTCTCCGTTAAAACACGAATTAAAAGAGGTCTCATTCATAAAAATCGGCCAAATAGAAGAGAAGTTACAGTATTCGAAATCCGAAGAAATCAACAAAACTTCTCCAAACAAAAAATAAAATGAAGGGGGGGGGGGATGTATAAATTACAATTTAATATGATTGACCTCAGAATGTGACAAGCAATTCAATTATAAAAAGGAGAAAAAATTGAGTGAAATTACAAAAAATTAGCCTCTTGCAAGGGGCTTCCTTGTATGAGTTTTGACCTGAAGACAAGTAAATCCCGTTATATTATTAAAACGAAATTGACTCCATAGTTTAATGCCTTAGTTTCTTGAATACGATTATTTTAAGCACTCGATTTATATCAGCAATTTTACCCATGAGGTGATTTCCTGAGAGCTGATAATATCACGAATTTCTCATAGAGCCCTTCAAAAATGGCTTGCTTTTTGGGCAGCCGATTCGGCCATCAAACCGGGGTTTAAATGGAAGCTGATAATAACACAAAGCTCTGAGAACAATTTTAAGATGAGTATAGGAACGGTTTGTACATTACGAGGAGAGGCGGGCATTCTGTTCAGCATATCGATACATAAGTATTTTCACACGTAGAATTCAATTTTCACGTCAGGGAGTCGACATATTTTGATTTTTTCGATTTTATACGGGAAATTTATGGTTTTTCGGGATTGAAATTACTTACAATTGTTTCATGAAAAATGAATGCACCCAAAATGACTATAGCATTTTGACTTTCACATACCTACGTGCACTCACTAAATTGATTGGTAAATTCAAAGAGTGGGTACATCGACCTGGTATATCAAGTTTCTGCGATTTTTTACGGCAAATCGGTAGATTTTCGGGATGTGGATTGCTTACTTTCAATTCATGAATGAATAAAGCATGGACATGGTTGAGCTTCTTTGCATGAAAAGACGTTTAAAATAACAAAATCAAGACATATTTAATACAATTGCATTTATATCGAGTCAATTTCTTTTCAATAATATAACGGGATTTATAATACCGGTGATTTGGGTATTTTAGCCCCAAAATACCTTTAAATCGACTTTATCTTCTAGGAATTCGACAGAATTTTTCCTTTCTTCGCTTAAATTTTTCCGTAGCACTTTTCTTCAAGAATCTGATAAGATTTTGCTTGAGGCGGATCAAAAAACTTAAATTTGTTCGAATAGCTTTCTAGATTCACAATACACGGTCTCGTCAAGGTGCGTCGTTGACCTTGCAGTGTTGGATCGTGAATTCTCTTGTTGTGCTGCTTGCCTTTTTTGAAATCTCTGTAAATGAAAACTAAAGGGGTTGATATGTGCGAGTTAATGACGCGCCTTATCAACACATTGTGTTGGAGTTCACTGCTTGTTTGGTACTCAACCGCAAACTCAAAACTCACATTTTCTGACAAAATCTGCCCTCAGATTCACATTTATACCAGTTCTAGACCCAGGAAAAGACAGAAAATGACGTAATCATCATGCATTCTGTAAAATGAATACCTATAAAGAGCAAAAAATCGAAGGGTTGAGGAAATTTAGGGTGGGTTCCCTCCTTTCTCTTTGGAAATCAGCATTATTTTCTAGGAATGATGTAAAAGAAAGGCAAGTATCAAGAAAGTATACTATTGCGGTATGCCGACCGGATTGAGTGTAGGAACCAAACGTTTTTTACGTGACTTCCTTCTGAGAAACGCATGATTGATTCCCCGGTGTCCATAAAGTTGAGGAAAATGAGGTGAACAATAGATAAATGGATAATGAAACTACATTGTAGCGGTGGCATTGGACATTGAAAGTATAGGTCATGAATAACAAGCGAGGCATAGGATGGCGGGCATCCTTGAGTGGAATTCGGATTATCGAAATGCATCGTAGTTGGTGCAGTTTCCTCCTCGAATTGCAACGATGTGTACTGAAATTGACGTTTTTCATAAGATTTCTGTGTTTTCTTAAATGAGAGGTATCCTCTATGTACGAGTATCTAGTTTTATACCTCCGAAGTTTTCACTCTAACACCCCTGAAGGTTTTTCTCCAAAATAAAAATGAGGGGTTCGGATGACAAGGCGCATAAGTGCAGTTTTTGGAAACATTGAGATATCAATGATTTCAAGTAAAACTAGTCTCAATGCATATTTCGTGAAGAATTCACTCCCAAATTCTACTTTTAAAGCATTAAAAAGTCAATTTGAACTTACTTTCCGCCATAAGGCTCCGTGTAATTTCGAAACTTCAAACACATATTTCTCGAAATAGCAAAAACTGCGGTACTTATGCGCCTTGTCCTCCAAGCCTCTCAAATGTAACACAGAAAAACATTTTGCGTTGTCAAGAACTGATATCATAGCCTACCTTGGATTGCACCAATTCGTTAAACTCCTTAACGCAGCGTTCAGAGGGAAGTTTAACTAATTTGATATTATAATGAATGAGATTATTCACTTACAAATGTTAAAAATTAGCTTTGGCACGAGCTTCCACGAAGAAGGAGACAGCAGATCCAAATATCAATTAATTATTTAAAACATCTTCTCAGTGATCACATTAGCGCGCCGATGAGAAACCTCAGTGATTTGTCACAAAAGTACTGATTCGTCTTGACGGGGTCAGGCCTTTTGGCAGCGAGCTGATTTGGCATTGACGTTTAACAGAAAGCAATAAAATCGATGACCCCAGGATTAGCAGTCCAAAGGACATCGTCTCCAGACCAGTTGCATTGCATGCCTCTGGGGGGTTAGATCAGGTCGCCGGATCCAATGGCGATTTTTGCAAGTTGGCGACAATTTTTTCCTCCATCTAATCGGTAGTAAAACAATCGATTCTCAGCGAGGCTGGTAGACTCAGCTGGAGTCGATATTTATAATGGATTTAAATGGAGGTATGACAGTATTGTACATCTGCAAGAATCGCCGCCACCCGGTTCGCACTTGTAAAACAACAGTACGTTCATATGTTCGCCTTCAATGCGCATAGGTAGGCAATTTCTCGATTTAGGAGCACATTGATTTGTATCCTGCTTCACCTTACGTTTTCCTAGAGTACCTATATTTAGGGACAGTGTGGGACATGTAGAAATATGGAGCAGGGCTCGAAAGGGCAGCCAACCTTCCAACACAAATAATGTCACTGCCAATTTTCAGATTCCAATGTCAAACCAAGAGGGCCGAGAATGTTCACAAATGAGCTTTCTTCCTAAAAAATGAGTAAAATTATGCAAAAATTAAGTCAAATACGTGCCTTACAAACGATGAGTTGTGACTAGCCTAATAACGAACCACTCTGGATAATATGGATCCATAGATTGGCTGTCCTTTTGGGCCCTAAAAGCTCTCTAACCTGAAAATTATTAACTTTTCTCTCCGACCTCTACGCTTGGTCCTATCACATCTTGACACGACAAAACGAGATTTAAAATACTATATTTGGAGCGTGCGTAAAAGTTTCTCTGTGAGTGCGTCAGATCGAGGAAATCTGCGATTTGTAAAAACTCTTGAAGGTGCTCTTGCTCCAGAGAACTAAACCCTCACGAATCGAATACGTCTAATAATGCGTGTAGCTGAAAGATAAATTCGCCCGCGGATTTTAGCGGAGTGGCACGTGCGGTTATTGCAACCCCTCAATACTGCTTTTCCAGATAGGAATCTTAGGGTAACATACCCTACTCCTCTAGGAACCATAAACAAGAATAGTCATGGCTTATGTCTCGAAATTTTTGGCAATGCGATCCCTTTACAACTTCTGGGAGATATTCCGAGACTCTTTGAAAAAATGAGACCTATCGGCCAAAGACGAATACAGGAAGAAGCTAGGTACAGCCTTGACAGCTTTGAGTAACGAGCTTTAAGTAGCTTATGTAAGTGATTTTTTTAAGTAATTCTCAGATTCACTGCAGGAAAGTTGTGAGGGAAGAATTCCAAATCCAAGTAGTTCAAGTAATGCGTGTGTCCCCGAAACAATGAGTAGGAAAACACGACCACGCAGAAAATTAAGTGGAAAAACTGACATTTCGAGCTTCTAGATCACACGCAGAGATTCGTGCGGATTCATCTTGAGTTCTCGACTGCCTTTCTCGCCGTCAAATTTGTTCCTATGACCCTCGAGGTAACTTTTACAAGAGAACTAAACAACACCATGACACGAAACTCTACAAATGTTCACGAAATTCGAATAAAATACTCACAAATTTCAAAGCGGAATATTGCGTCAAAAAACTTATTGGACTACTTCTTACCAAAAAGAATTATAATTTCTAGCTCATCAGTATAGGAAAACTATTGACATACTTTTTTTTCATTTTTTTAAATTTTTTTTTTTATTTTTTTTTTAGTTAGCCAAGAATTGTGGCCCCATAATTACAAAATAGGGTCCGATTCTTCTTAAATCCATCCACATAGTCCCTCGCTTACCTGACGCTGGCAGTTGCTGAAAGTCGTCAACGGATGGTCACAGTATCGTTATCATTTGTTCTCCCATTGACCGGCAATTCCTCACAAACGCCCAAAGACTTTCGCGGCAAACCCGTTCCCCTCTTGAAAAAATTCCCACCGTTAAAAGAAAGTTCGAACAATTTAAACTATCCACGTGCACCTCGACGGTATTGAAAAAATAATTCAAAAACCATAAAACCAAAAAAACTCATTTACATGGAGCTTGAATCGTTGTTTTTCCGAAGCGCGACCGTGAAACTTATGAGATATTGTTCGGAGTCGCGGTGAATCCGAAGCGTGGGCGGGAGGGGTTGGGGGCGCTGGACAATCACTCACGTGGTCGAATGCCGCCGTGTCGGCTGTCGAACTGTCCGAGCGAAGACGGGAGAGCTATTGACACTTCGGGTTTTTTACGACCGCGGGAGGATCTCCAGGCCGAAGAAGATACTTACGTCCTAATCGTTCCCCTCCACCTCGGCACACGTGGATATGTAAGACCCTATCCGTTTTCCCTATTACTCGAGTTCTCACGAATTATCCTGAGATTAGGTACGTAGACAATATCTCTCAGTTTTTTTTTTTTTTTTTTTTTTTTTTTTTTTTTTTTGTATTTCTATAACTAAAGAATTAAGACGGCGCCCTGATAAGACACAGAAGAAATGAATTGCTGATTTAACAATTCAATAGTTTAAAAAAACTGACTGCAATGTTTCAAATGTACACTATTGTTAAATCAGTGATTTAATTTGTTCCGTGTACGCAACAGTCTGACGGAGGAGGAGAGGGTCGAACACAGCGAGACTTCCGCAAAATTATTTCAATAAGTGGCGTAACATACTTTGCGATGTATCGATTGATCTGCCATTTGAACCTATGGAAAAGGATCGATAAACAGGGTGTTCGTAACGAGTATCTTAATAATCGATTCTTTACCACAGCTTCAAATTGGGAGATATCGATCATTCGAGCTTCGCCACCGCAATCAATAGTCATGGTAATATTGTGGCCAGAAATTACAATTGACTACATTTAGCACGAGTTTCAGGGGAAAAAGCCATGAAAAACACTTCTCTACGATTTGGAGCTGAAAATGCAGTTTGAAGTTTTTATGGACTAGGGTCCCTTTCCCCGCCTCGATGATGTGTCTATTTCGTTACAGAGAGCTAATTAGACTACATTTTGCAATTATGATTTAAATTTCCGGCTCAGGTTAGAAACAACGTATGTACCTTCAGTTTTCCTATGCACATAAGTGTTTTTACAGATGAGCCAGAAATTGTAGTTCCTAATTACGAAGTGTAGTCCAATTATGCATTACATTCGACAGGGCCGGATTTAGGATTCCCTGAGCCCTTCAGCTACGCAACTGACTGAGATAGAAATCTCCAGATATATGACTATCACGAAAACTGCAAATTGGGTCAGCCGAAGAGCTCATCGTAAAATATTCTTGAATAGAGAAGGTACATGTACGTACGGAGAGAGAGAAATAAAGTTACTGAAAGATCTATTTCTGATACGTTTAGTCATCGCGGGCTACATTAGGCTATGTAGGGCCCCCAAATGGAGGACTTCTGAATAAAATGACCGAAAATCTGGTTTTATTCACGTTCAGCGCCGTGAATTTCATTTACACCGCATCATGGCCCTGGTAAAAATTGGCGATGGGAGCTGCGTTTCAAAATACCATAGGAACCCTATAGCCGGCCAAAGAAGGCAATAGAAAATCATATAGCTGGCTGTAGAAAGCGGAGAAAATCATACGGCCGGGCTATATGAAGCGATAAAAAAGTATGCAGCCGGGCTATAGTTCCTATCGCCCGGCTATACACTTTATCGCCATCGGCTATAAAAGGCTATAAGAAATTGTAGAAATTCGTGTGCTTTGGAAATCATTAAGTTTGATACGGAACCACCATAATATTCACAAAACACACATTATTTTCCTTTAATACATATTTTTTTTCATCAATTAAAATGAGAATAATCCATACAGGATATGCAAGCATTTCAAAATCATGAATTGAAAAACACTTACTACGCAAGATTATATTGGAGCCTAACACAGAGCGGAGCGGCGTGCTGCCAGCGTTAAGCGCGCACCAGCGCCTACAAACCTAACAGGGATACTTCACGCATGGCGCAATGCGTGAAGTATCCCTGTTAGGTTTGTAGGCGCTGAGGCGCTTTACGCGCTGGCTGCCCGCCCGCCGCGCCGCAGCAGCGTGCCACGGCATTTCACACCAGAGGTAATTGCACAGTATCATACGAAATTGAAGACGCTCCAACATATTAGGAATGGCAGGCATCCTTCAAAAGTACGGAGCTTTCCGCGCAAAGTAAATCAAGATACTACGGCCCAAAAATAGAGCGGTAATCCAAAAACAGTCCTAGCATCCGTAATTAGTAACATTTAGCATACGCTTTATCGCCTGGCTGTTGCTCAATCGCCATCGGCTATAAAAGGCTATAAGAAATTGTGCAGCCGGCTATAGAAGCTATTGAAAATCTTACAGCCGGCTTTAGGTCTATGGTATTTTGAAACACAGATTCTACTGCCAATTTTTACCAGGGGGTGCGTCGAGTTGCAATTTCCTTAGAAGTTGTGTAGCAGAAGAAAAACCAATAGCTCCATTCAATCATCGCTTCTGGAGCGAGAAAAATGTATGTTTCTCAGATGGATATCTATTCTTATATTCCCAGCATGCTTATTGATTTTGCAGGGGAATGATACGCGAACTTTAAATGGGCAATACCTACCGCCGAAGGTCTGCAAAGTCATTGATCTTTAATCAGATTGTAAGCGAAATAAATGTGCCTTTGTCGAATCGGCAACTATTCGCGCTCGCTGGTGTGTTTTTTGCCCATGCGGCGAAATCGAAGGCGGATCTTAAGTGGACGGTACTTGCCAACAGGTTCACGCATTATTGTTTAGTGCCTCTATCAAAGTTTATGGAATGGATAAATGTGTGTTTCTCGAATGGATAACAGTTCTCGTTTCCCGGCATGTTTGTTACGTATATGCAGGGAAATCGAAGACGAATTTAAAATAGACAACTTTTTAGACGCAGAACACATTTCAGAAGGAAAGAGCAGAACATAATGGAATTTTCACGAATATAAATTTACCAGACTTTGAGACTATATAGTTTCGCCATTGCACCCAGGAAATCATATCGTGTATTTAGGCTTATAATGTTACAGATTTCCTGTCACATTTCATTTTCTCTCAAGACGTATGGTCATAGTTTTTGTTCAAAATTCCGTGCGATTCATTAAGATTGCTCTTTGAAAATTTCGCACTAGAATGTCAAAATTATTTTTCCCAAAAGAAACATAAAAAAAAACCAACCAAAAAATGGACAACTCACTAAAGTGGGTTAAATGAAACTCTACACATCATACCCAAATACCTCATTCTTAGTAAATTGATTAAAACGTCGAGCTACAAGCCAAAATACATATTAATCAATTTACCAAGTTCTGTACAGCTTAGCCAGCCAAATTTGGCAAGAAAGTACATACCTCATTCTTTTGCAATTCTAAAGGCCGGCAAAATTGTAAGATATTTAAAAATGCATTTATCGGAATATTGACAATGTCGCGGTAAAAATCATTAATGGTTTACCTTTATCGGCACAATTGGCAAAGCTGGAATTAGTCATGGTGTAAGAGAGAAACAAGCAAACCTTCGGTTCGTGTCGCATGCGTCGGGCACTGAACGAATTTGATCCCAACGCCTGTGTACGAGTGATACAACTATTCGAGCTCCATGGATGTCCGTATTGCATATGCACGGGAGTGAAGGCGTTTCGACTACAGACGCTAACCGCCTCACCAGCGATGCTCAGCGGAGCGAGTCAATGAGAGGAATCATGCATAATGTGCGAATTTATTTTTCTTCAAGAGGGCCTGATCACCTTTCTTGAACAAAATTTAATTCGACAATTCTCCGTACTTTCAAAAATATTTCCCAAACATTTCCCACTTCAAAGGCGCGGAGTACTCTTTAAGGAAAAGAAAATATATGCGGACATTTTTAAACTCCGCATTCGAAATACGTAGTTTAATAGTCTTAACATCTTTATCGATTAGTCTAACGCAGACAGACATGGCACAGGGACAGGAAATTTCATTTCAAGTTCGCAAGTGCAAGTGAAAGCTCCAGAAAGTGCAGCCAGACGGTGAAATACAACACCGAGTTGTGCGCAATGAGCGGTGAGGACATGGGTGGGAGGGGGTATGACCAATATTGCCTCTGTTACCCGAAAATGTATGGAGCTAAACGCCGCTACATTGTCATTGTGTTCCTTTGATATCATCTAATTGAAGCATTGACGACGAAATTTCAGTTAAATTATAATGAGCAATGAGCCTCGATGTCAAATCGTTTGTAATTAGTTTTAAAAATTGGGTATACATTAGGACGTGTACGAAATTCGCACGGAAATCTGACAACATCGTGACGCTTATCTTACACGGTTTTTGACGTTGTCAACAAATCGTTATCCGAATTGTTATTGTTTATGCTGTCAGGTGTGTGATTATTCGACGAATATTTGGTGATTTTTGTGCATTTTGTGACTTTTTCTTCTCTCCAACAGATTTTTTCACCAGGTATACTTGTAGGCTCATGTTTTTTAGCTCAGCGAATTGAAATGTCTCTTCACTTTCATCAGAATTCATCAATATGCTGCTATGTGGCCTCCACTTTACCTTGATCTTTATCAGTGGAAGAAAAATCTCGTCATATAGATCCAACTCGATTTCCGCTTTTCTCAAATTTTCGAGCAGATTCTATACGTTTTATTTTCACTAAGCTCCTCCTGCATTGAACGAAAGTTTTTTGTCCTTGCCATGACCAGACTTAACCTTAAAATTATTGCGCTCACACTACACTCGGGGCTGAAAGTGTCATTTTTTGGAAGCCTAAGCCCAAATATCCGTAATTTTTGTCTGAATAAATGCCTGATATTTTGCTGATTTCAACTTTTCAAGCAGGACTGAAAATTTCTAGATTTAGCTCCGCCTACTGTTACCCACTTCTAAGATACATCGACTCTGTAAGTCGGCAATCATCTATCTCGTTTGCAGTGTCTGAAAATCTCCGCCTCTTTGTTGTTTTTTTTAAAGGAGAACAAATTGACATCACTCCTTGAAGTTCATGCTGAACTTTCTTCGTACAGTGAAGAGAAATCACGGCAGTTGTAAAGAATTGCTGTTGAGTAGTTTTCCGCTCAGAAAATAAAGTATGACAGGAAGTTTGCGATGTCGCAAACCAAGTTATGTGATTGCCAACTTACACCTTCGATTTTATTCATTTCATGTGAATTTTGTGCTATAATGCTGCTTCTTTTTCAATTAGGACGGATAAGATTTAAGAGGATGACCCGTTTTGGCTAATAATCTCAAACAGAACCTATACCTATCATGAGGAGAATAGAGCTTACACTAAACTGCTCTCACAGTTCAGTATGTGACCTTTCAAGGAAGGGGCCATACTTGAAACTTTTGTTATTGAACTTTCGTAATGATATTCTATGATTATTCCGAAACCAGATTCATTCATGGCTTCCAACATTAACTGCCCTTCTATTTCCGAACATGACATAGCACCCTAGTGACACATTTATGTAGTCACTAACAAGTTTTGTAAGGCATCGGACAGACTCAGATTTTTATTCATTGTCAAGGAGTCAGAAGTTTCGATATTTTTGGGTTACTTGTAAAATTTTCAGAAAACTTTCCTGCAACTGAAATAGTGGAACCCTTAATCATCATGCACTCACGCAATTTGCATTACACATATTTTAAGTATTAATTCAGAATCCAAATATTCTTCAGAGAATTCTTTTGTTTAAAATAATTTCATTTGTTTTCAAGTGTGGTCGTGTGAAGTTATTTTAAATTTTTTTTCAGGTTGAAAATCCGGAGACAGGATGAAAGCGTTGCAGCTTAAAATGGGCCTGCAACGCCAAAACAAATACTGGCGCACTGTTTGTTGTCATGTAAGGTCAGCTGCTCTCTTCTACGGAGTTTTTCATCTTGTAAGTATCCTCCAATTTTTTCTTTGAGTGAGTGTAAGTTAGGTAGTAGATTTAAAAAAAAAATAAAGAGAAAAAAATAATCAGTGTATTCGTTTTTATCTCAAAATGAAAACTATGGGTGTTCAAGGTGTCTACAAGTCCGAAAATAGTACTGATTTTTTAAGGGGGGTCTAGTAGTACTGGAAAAGTGAAGAAACTCTGCAAGGAGGTCCAGAATTTTTTTCATTTCTGAGCAAGAAATTCAAATTTTTGAAATTTTTTGAATATCGTCAAATGGAGGCACTAGAAAAGCACTACAGAGAAAAATCTTGTTTACCCAAGTGGCAAATTTTTTTTGCTGTGTGATTTAGCTTCAGGTCATTCAGTATCAGGATCAACAAATCTTCAAATTAATTATCTATTATCTGGTATTGTCTTAAAGTTAAAGAAGTTTTCTAAAAACTGTTCTTAAAATTTCAATTTTAAACTTTTGCGGCAACTATGACAGTGCAAGATTTTAACTCACACAAATAGATTTAACAATTGCACCCTTTGTCTCTATCTCTGCATTGAGGTGAAAAGACTTTTGTCATAATTTTTTTTTAAATAATTTTATGGCATCTCTCAGAGAATCAGCTCTCACCCTTGTCAGATCATCAGCTTCAGGTTTCAGTGGAGCATGGTTTTTTGGAATTTTTTAATATTCTAGGAGACGCCTTGAAATAATGTTGCAATGTAACAAAGACTTGTGTCAAAATAGCAATCAGTCAGTGTCTTTCTGACTGATGTAACAGTCCTTGTTGCAATTTACACGGATCAAAATCTCAAAAGAGCATAGATGTTTTTCTTTATATCACTTTGAAATTTAAAACATTCCTCTTTATTTTTAGATGGTGTATATGCTGACACTAGTTGTCATCCTTGTCAATGATCGATTTGTCTTGGAAAGTGTTGAATTAAGTTCCATCACTCTTGAGGAATCAGATGGAGATTCGCTAGCAGTCTCCGATAATGATTTTAACAATGCTGTCGGCATAAAACCCGACCGCCAATCTCCAGATTATCTTTTAGCTCAGCTGGCACATGCTGCTGCTCAAAACATGTTTGGCTGTAAGTATCCATAAAAAACATCTAAAGATAAAACATCAGTTGTTGTTAAATGCTTAGATCAAAAGCTTAGCAGCTGGTATCTGGGCGGAGGAAAATGTTCCTTTTGCATTCCTATCCTTGGCTTAATGAATATTTTTACATCTCTAATTCAGGTGTGTTATGATTTTTTAAAAGCAGCTAAAGGATTACTTTCACAGTTTTCCTGGCTTCACACCTTTACAAGCACTATCGACTCATTAATTAACACAAACGATGCAGGCCATTAGGAGATTTGGCAGCCAATTAATAATTATATCATTGAATACGATAAGATCTGTCTGAGGAGGATTCTGAAAAAAAGAGTCCTTAATATGAAGTGAAGATGTGCTAGCTTCTCTAAGCAATTGCTACCCAGACAAATTTTAGCGTAGCTGAAACCATTGCTACCTACTTGTACCGGTAAGGCAGAGCTTAGAAACAAACTTATTCATATCTAGAGGGCCCTTTCCTCCGGAGCCATCCTCGATTTTCATTTTCTGGTAGATGATCCATAATCCAAAAAAGGCACTAAAACTTAGGTTGATATAAAGCTAAATACAAAGTAGGTATGTTATGTTATTGAAACAACATCGATTTGATGATTACAACTCTTTTCATGACTATCTGCCTGATCTTTATGAGCTCTCCTACTTCTGATTGTGTGTTCTAAATGAAATTTTAAAGTTATTACAACCACTTGTAATTTTACCGTGCCTTTTATGTTTTGAAAATCCCTCCAAAATTCAAATTCCTAACTGCATTTGAGTTTTGCATTTAAACTTGTGAGCACCTCTGCAGGTGTGAGCAATACAAGTTTTTCAGTGAATTTTCAGATTTGCTCCATCTGAGATTGAATTTAATAAAACCCAGTTCAATAATACATTCTCATTTTTTCTAATACTGTGCTACAAATCAAATAAGTTTCAAATTGTTTTACTCAAGCTGGAAGAGTTTATAATTTTTCAAGAGAATCAGTATTTATTCTGCTCTCTTAGTCTCTAAGCAGTCTGTCCTTACCTAATGGTCTGATAAAATTAGGCGAATATTTCAGTGGATCATCTCCCATCTTCCAACAAGAAAAAATAAATATTTTTAAGATTTAATTATAATTTTCCAGGTGAAAGATTTGTTGGGGTTGTTGCTACTCTCAGCGCATGTGGCATTGCCTTGCTGTTTGTCTATGGAGTGTGCAGAGGCAAGCCCGGCTGTATGATCCCATTCTTCTGCTTTCAAGTTTTTGATTTTCTCATCGAAAGGTAAGATTAATTGGTTTTGCTCTGGTGTTGGCATGTTCTGCAATGAGCCCTAATTTATATTGTTTCCTACCTTTTTAAAAGTAGTTACTTCACGCTGATGTTTTGTTATATCGCATTAATTCATTACTTACTGAGATCTGTTCAGCGGTTTTGCTGGAAATTTTTGCACTCTTGCTCCTTCACTCAACTTATAGCTATAATTTATGAGGAAGTTAGATTTATGAACCAAATCATTCGGTGGACAGTGAGAGCAATAGTCCGAAAGGTCAAAAAATTGAGATGGAGGATCAAAAACGTTTTAGCAAATACTCACTCCCACTCTAGCACCCCTGATACCACAAGCATTATATCTTTTTCCGAAAGAGGGAAATTCATTCCAGAAATTAGGTGCTACAAGTTGTGTCACCAACTGTGATGATCTTAAGATGCGTTGTCAACTTCTCATCAGGTCTCTCAGTAGACTGTTGTTAAACTACCGCTGGGCAACCTCCTGATTGCCACAAGTTATTCGTAGTTGCCCAGCAAGTTGTTCAGCAATCCAATGAGCTCTGTGGGCTGCTGAGTTGCTGTGCATCTTACCAGGTTTTGTTTTGACGCCATTTTCCAGCTCTGATAAATGTGCTGGTTCAAGATGACGCACCTGAATGTTAATGTCTTAGTCATTTTTGCTACGTCATCATACAATTTTCAAAGTTGCTTCTTTCTGAAATTAACAACGTATCTCTAAACCTTCTCCTAGTAGTCACCTGACAGATTACAAAATTTGAGATTATAAGTGGCAGTCAGTTCAGCTTTCATTATGTCTAAATTGCAAGAAAACCATTTTCGGCGTATCTTAAGCTGCGCCTCCTATACTTTACAAGCAGTTTGCTCCTAAAAATTCTCAACTTGAAAGTGAAAACCAGCGGCTGGGTCCTCTTTAGAAACGGGCTTGCTTGCATTGTAAGCCTGAAGGGCCCCAGTCACCACAGTCAAATGAAAGAACTGCAACAAAGCATTGCTGAAATTGGATAGGTGTTAATAAAATTCTCATGAAACGGTTGTGGCATGTGGTAGGAACCATAGGAAGGCAGATAAAGCA
Organism: Bemisia tabaci; assembly: GCF_918797505.1. Lineage (NCBI taxonomy): Eukaryota > Metazoa > Arthropoda > Insecta > Hemiptera > Aleyrodidae > Bemisia > Bemisia tabaci. The sequence goes on from NC_092800.1 coordinate 32,009,273, forward strand.
ATGATGGGGAACTTTGCTCTTACGATCATTTGCTTTAGTCGGGTAACTCGGGGTTATTGCATCTTGGGAGTAAAGTTTAATTTTTTAACAGTATCCTCGCAATTTTTTTTCTCTTTCTTCACATGTGTATATTATTCTGGGCTGGTTGGCTTTATTTTCCAGAAGCATTTTCTTAATTATGCTTGCACTGTGCACTTTGTCGAAACTTTCTAATTCTGCTCACTTTTTTTAAAATTTTTCTCCCCCAAAAAGGAGTAAAAAATACAGACTATAATGACTTATTCTTGTACATTCACACGATAGCAACAGAATTTTTTAATGTATTTTCTCTTTTTTTCCCTCTCTCTTTTTCAACGCTCAAAGTTGTCCAAAAATGTAATTTGCGTAACTTGATAAGTGGAGTTGGAAACTTTCTATTCTTTCATTACTGCTGTAAATGAAGATTTGAACTTAAAAAAACTCCTGGACCAAAAAAAAAAAAAAAAAAATTGACCTGACTGTCACCTTTTGCCGTGATTGATCTCAGCCTGCTTGCAAGCTGACGTGCCTATCTCTCTATTTTCTTCCGGTTTTGCATTCATGGTTTTCGTTTTCCTTTTTGTCACGGAAGTGCTGGTTTTGAGTGTTTCTTATCCTTGGTTTTTTTATGAAGATCAATAGTAGCTTATATTGGCCTTGTGTGTTTATAATTTTTTTGCGCTCATGTATATATTGTTGCTGCTTGCCAAAAATTTAAATTATTGCTTGAAAGAAAACCGCCCACGCAAGTAATGCAGTTAGAGATGAATTGTAAAAGCCTGGTTGCAGTTAATTTTATCCCTACAGGCAAGTACCTTTTTTTCTTTCTGTTACTTATATATTTTTGCATGCTTTTATCAAAAATGTGTACACCCTCTTCACTTAAATCTCATGAGGTGCACTTGAAAGACGTAGAGCTTTAGTTGCTAAGGAACGTTGCCTAGATTCTGTAGATTTTTCACTTGGTTTTTTTTTTTTTTTTTTTTTAATTTATTTTCTTTTTATGTAAGAAGAGGGGAATTCCTTTCCTCTTATAAAAAATAGGAGAATATTTTTGGATGTAGGTACTTCGATTGCATCATACGTTTTGTTTTAGTCAGACTTGGAGCAAGTAGCACAATTAGCAAATTCTCAGCAACATTTTAAGTCACTGCACTTTAGTCTTTTGTACATATATCAATTATTTTTGGTGTATCTTGAACTGATCATAGAAAAAATGTGCATACCAGTTTTAAGTATATTTGTTGTTTATTTAAGGGGTAACAAGGAATAGCAAAAAAGCAAATAACAAACGGGGGACGGAAGTTAAAAAATCTCACTTTTACTCACTGTATCTTTTAAACTTCTTAACTTTCAGGAGCTTAATAACTCTCATTCTTAACAAAATGCTGAACTCTCTTTAGAAGTTAGGAGTAGCTTGACTTGAAGCGCAGGGCTTTTCAAATGAAAGTCAGAGCGTTCAAAGATTGACCTACATCATTCTGTTTTATTTTGTTAGTTTTATAATGAACTACCCTAAATGCCCACAAATTATTAAGCAGATTTTGTTTTAAAGAAGAAAAAAAAGTACTTTAGCGCTTGCTTCCAGAAGATACATCTGATATTCTAGATGCCCAGATGTTTTGTTCCCTTTTTTTGAATAAGGAAATTTCAACCTGAATGAAAACAGAAAATTTTATTCTGTAATCAAAGAATACATAAAATTTCGTTTATTAATTTGAAACTTTTTCATTTCTTGTAATCTTCATAATTTTTTTTTACACTCAGTTTCTTTGTGATGGGATATATTTGCTCGTTCCCTGTAATGGAAGTCATAGTTTCCAAATCAATGATGCGTTTTCCAGTCGACCTCAGCCCCCGGATGATCACGATTCTGATACTTCTCTCGTTCGTTGCAACTTTACTTGTGAAGGTACTTAGTGTTATCAGTTTTCTCATGATATTTTCAATAACTTTCACTAAAGCAAACAGTACTTGTTTAATTATTAAAAAATGTTGACTGTAGTTTACCTTTTATCTTAAAGCAGCAGTTTGTACTCCTTCTCTCTCTGTGGAAAGAATTTTTTGAGGGAGTCAGTTCGCCAATTGTACGGAGTGCAACTTTTCCCTCAAATCAGGGTTAATGTTTACAATATTCTTATCAGCAATACATTTATCCTGCTGTTTAGAAATTTTAGGTGATCTGTATGCTCAACAATGTTTACATTATTTCCTATCATCCCTGAACATAAACGTTTATTAGTAATTGGTAAAAAAAATTAGTAAAAAAAAAATTGAATGGATTCAACCTGAATGCCTAATTTTCTCTCATGTTATATTTTTTCAACAGAAAACTAAACCACTTAACCTTTAAAAGTTTGGTAAATTCACCCTAGATCATGAAGAATATACTTAAAGTTTTGGCTTCGCTTCGTTTTCTACTTTAAAAATAAAACATCAAAATTAATATGGCAACACCTGATGTAGTTTCTGCTGTGGCTGGTTTTAATCCATGCCTTTCAGTAGTTCTTTGTCGGCACATGTTCTTCCTTATGAATTTAGCTCTCCAACATTTCAATTCTCCATTAGTCACATTCGTCCGTTCTCATTTTTTATTTTCTCTCTTTTCCAGTCGTACTTCATTCGCGTAATGTTCAACTGCTACAAATTCTTCGTCCTCCGCCAGACCAACGCATTGCGAACCGTTAATTGCATTGAACCGCCAATGGATAATCAGTCTCTTTTGCCGAGCTATGCAGCTGCTGCCACTAAGTATTTCCCACCACCACCTCCAGATTACGCCACAGCTTGTGCACAAGATTTCCCAAAAATCAACGATCCGAATCCAATTCCAATGAATGTACAGGCCCCTCCAGCCGCACCAAACACTGGAAATGCCGCTCGCTCAATGTAAAACCTAGTACAATAAGATTGAATTTCTTATTGAGTGTGGTACTAGGCATTTGTCTGCCCCAAATCATTCCTTTTTACCCTAACATTTTGGAAGCCATTTAGTTGGCTTAAACACTCAACTTTACCTCCAAATTTTATTTGGTTTTGTAACAATCAAAAAAGCGTCAACATTTCCAGAAAATTCTGCTCATCCTTGTAATATTTTGCAATACTTATTGGAATTTAATATAGTACTATGGTGCTTGATATTATGGTTATTTGGGTTTTGTCTTCGTAGTCTTCATCCGGTTGTCCAAACTAAATGTACTATAAACAATGAAAGTGAAAGGGTATGGTCCATGCCGCCATGCGGCCTCGAAGAAGCCTGATTTTGACATTTTTTCTCTAGGCCTTGAAAATGCTCAGAAAGTGCTTGAATTTTACTTTGTATTCATTTTCAGCAGTAAATGCTCTTTCTTAATAAGTAACATAGCATTTGATGAACAAGCGTAGAGAAAACATGACAAAGGAGGTTTTGAAAAACGATAATATTTTTTCTTGAGGCTGCATGAACCATGAATGATCGCCTTTGTTTACTGTAATTTGACTCTATTAAGTGAGTTGAGCATTATCTTAGTAAACGCCGCTAGGTCTTAGCTCATAAAGTATGCTGGAATGTTGTGTTTTCATTGACACTATATTCAAAGTTATTCTGGCTCCAATTAAACCATTGTGATTTATTTTTAGCTAGTCAAGGTTTTCCCTCCTAAACATTTTTAAATTGATTGTTTTATTTTTTTACGGCTGATTTCACTATTATGTGTAGTAATCTTCTCTAAAGTAGTTTACTTCATCATGCTGTGAAGAGAAAGAATATTCGAATCTCAAACAATACGGAAGTATTGTTGGAACCTTTAAATTTATCAAATCAAATCTTAACATTTTTATAAATTTTTTAAATCTAGAGTTACAGTACTGGTGAGATGATGCATAAGTAAGTTTGTTTGATTTTAGGCGTTCCCTATATCACTTGATCCTTTGTTGTGTGTTTGTTGAATTTGATCAAATGAGGATTTTCATCAATGGTGTCAAATGAAAAGTAATTTTTATCCTTTTTTCATGCACCGCAGAAAAGTTACCCCCAAAAGTCTTGAGAGCTCCAAGATCAGCTTCGTTCGCAAAAATTTTATACAATTTTAAACATTCACAAATTTTTACCATTTTGATTTACAATCTGTTTTTTTCAATATATATATATATCCTGTACCATCACATTGCCAGTCTTCGCAAGAATGCCGTAACTTCTATTCCATATTTTCCAATTATCTCCTGTCAAATTTTTCTATTTTAAGAAAAGCAGCAAACTTTCAGCCTGATATCTTCAGAGTGACTGTAGCGTACCATTGGAGACTAATACCGAAAAGTTCAAGCACTTAAGTACGCAGATATTCTTTTAACAGCAAAGTTTATCGGAAACAAAATTGCAAGATATGAATGAACTTATGGCGTTCCTGCTTTGGGTGGCAGCACAGATCTGTCTCATTATGGCATATGAGCTACTTTTTGTCAAAACTGTCATATATATAATTAAATTGAAAAGAATAGACATCGTAGAAATACGCACCCAAGCTCTGCACAATCACTTATTTTTTTGTGCCACCTATAATTTTAACTTTAATGTTTTCAAGGGTCTATGTCTATACATAGTTATAAATTAATGTATTTGACTATCATAGTTTGTATTATTATTATTTATTGGAATCAAATTTTTATGTACCAGTTAAATCTTGTTTTAAAGTGGTCACTTGCAATCTGTACACCCTCGGTTTCTTTGTTTTTTTTTTTTTAAATATCCCTCCAAATTTTCCCTAGATATGGATGAATTATTATTAGATGATGTTTGGCTGTCATATTGAAGATCTTTATTTAATTTATTTTTTTTCCCTGTTAATTATTCTCTGCCATGTTTAGCATTTATTTCCTATTAATTCTTTGTTTTAAAATAATGCAATTTGTTTTCTTGATTATTCAGTGCACAATCCGTTATTTCTTCTATTTTCGTTTAAGTAGCTCAATGGATGTGAAGAGCTTGATCCAAAAGAAAGGGAGAAATCATAAAGAAAAGTATTATGTGTGAGGAAAAATTCTTTCAAAATGAAATAGAAAAGGGAGGTAATATAATTTATTGTGATGACAATACTTTGGTGATATACTACATATGATATCCAGAATTCAAATCTGAAACTGGGTTTTATAGATTGTTTCCAATAGTTAATTTATTTACCTAGGGCATTTCTAGAAATTTTTCAGAAGTAGCCAAACTTGAAGAAGTTCATCATTGGGAGCTGTTTCCCATCAATGTATTCTCTTTCATAAGTCCATATCCGAAAATCTGTCAAATGGACTCATATCACTATGATGATTACTAAGGTCAACAATTACAATCTATTTGTATAAACAAAGTAACCTTACTTTCCAAAATATTTCTTGATTTAAAGATAAAGTCATTCCATAGACTAGAATATGTCCCAGTATGAATGAGTTTCACCATACATGTATACATAGGAAATTAAGCAAATATTCTATCATAAAATTATTCCTTGTCTATCATAGATCTCTAAGTATATTTTGTCAAATTTATCCATCCTAATAGTATTTATGTACCTAAATAAATATTTTCTTTTTTGTTTATTGTGAATAACGTCTCTTTTTATTTTAGTATCTCCAAGCAATTTTTTAATCCCGCATTGTTTCCCCTCTTAATTTTGATAAGCAAGGTAAAATAATTTTATAAAAATTAATGATGTAAAAAATTAGAAAACCATTTTTTAAAAATAGGAATTTTTGCAGTGTGACTTAAAAACTGAGTGTCACACTCCTCTCAATAAAAATTTTGGTTAAATCCCTAGAGCAAACAAAATTGTGGTGAAACAAAAATATTTTACCACAAAAATCACCAACACTTTGTAAAAATGATTTATCCGTAAATGTACTTATTATGATGAATCAACACGAAAAGTAAACATACATCTATTAATAAGAAACAAGTTCAGGGCTGTATTAAGGGGTGGCCACGTGGCCACGGCCCATGGCGGCAAATTTTGCAATTTTTTAAATATAGGTATAAAAAAAATCGGATTCAGAAAAAAATTACGAACGAGAAAAGCGTCTTTCGGTTTTCGGTTACACAAGAAAACACGCAATTTGGCATGGAGCAACGCGATGCAGAGAGCAATGATGATGAGGACTTGAGATGGAAAGGAGAAGTCCTCAGCGCGGCGCGGAGGTTGGCATGTAACACGTATTAGCACCTGCAAGACCGCATTAATACTTCACGCATTGCGGCAAATACAGTGCGGTCAGCAGCGCAGCGGTTGACGTGAAACGCATAGCGCCTACGAGACTTCATGAACACTTCACGCATTGCGTCAAACACAGTATGTGTTCAGGGGCGGTCGGCGTGAAATGCATAGCGCCTACAAGACTGTAGGAATACTTTACGTATTGCGTCAAAAACAGTGCGGTCAGCGCGGGGCCGCGGCGGAGGTTTAAATTATTATTAAACCACATTTATGTTTGTTCTTGCATAATTTTTACGTTTACTTCTTACAAATGGAAGGCCTTGTTCACACAGAGATAGGTTTACGGAACTTAACTTTCGCGCAAAGTTCCGTGAACTTTTGCTAGTAGTGTTGACAGGGCTTTCGCAAAAAATGTGTGCAACACGAGTAAACGCGTCTTATGCACCCCTTCCGGCACGTTCACTTGATGGTTTTTATTGATTTCAAAACGAATGAGAAGGGGGCGGCAAAATACAGGCGGCCCATGGGCGGCAAGTAGGTAAATCCGGCCCTGAACAAGTTTGCTAATAGACTGGTTTTGTTTTTAAGGTGTAGCAAAATCCAAAACAGAAAAACGAAGCCAAAAGTATGAAAATGAAAAATTCACTATTCACATTAAGTACCTGATGGTATGTGATTGATATTTTGGATCCCGATAATTTTATTGAAATAAAAGAAAATACAGAGGTTGAATAAAAATTTGTTCAATACCTCAGTGTTTGTCAACCAGAGTGACTTTATTTTTGCGAGACATTTGTCCAAGTACGCACCTACCGCAAGACAGGTTGCTTTCTTGGGATTGCATGGTAAAATCATGCATTATGCTCCTGTATCGAAGTGTCGTGTGTGTTGCCTATCTACTAATTGAAGGAACTCCTCTTTTTGAATCATTGCTATGAAATAAGTTGCAATTATTTTTCTTTGCATTATGAGCCGTCTTTTTTCGTCTGATCGTTTATAATCGGAATCCATTGACCGCATGATGTAAAACCATCGAAATCCCGATGACGTAATAATTAATCTATTGCAACTCTGCAACTCTGTTTCAATATTTGCCCATGCAGCGAAATGCATTTTGAGAAGATATTAGACTCCAAAAAATCATATTGTCCTCCTTACTGGACTGGTGGAGCCTAAAAGTATTAGGGAGAAAGAAGAGTGAAGGGAAGGGTTTGCAGCAGAGATTGCTCCACTGACTGACTGCATCAACAACAAGAAAAAATTAGGGGCTTCTCCAATGGACCGGTTCACATGAACTTCAGTCCAATGCCAAACTGCATGAAAAATTACAAACCAACGGTAAGAAATTTGCTGATTTTTCGCCTCATTAGGCAACTCCACTCGATTGACTGAATGAGGTGATTATCTGCGTTGCCAAATTTCGGCTTAAAATCAATTGTTTCCTATGAACAGGGCAGTGGAACTTGAGCACACTTTGCTAGCCCCGGTGATGGATTGATAAATCCAGTGCCGAAACGTGAATCATTTACAATCGATTTTTTCCCATTTGAAGCCATGGTAAAGAATCGATCATTTAGACATACTCTGATAATCGATCCTTCTCCATTGGTTCAAATGGCAGATTAATCGATACATCGCAAAGCACGACACGGCGCTGTCGATAATGCGCCGAGCGAAGTCGTCGGGTCTGAATATGGGACTGGTTTGGAAAGTTGTCGCCCTATGTCCATAAAGGGTGAACATTGTTTATGACGTCACCATATTACATCTATGTTCTCGCCACGCCGACGCGGGCCATGGCCCATGGTCGCCAAATGTTCCTGTCTCCTGCGGGCCGATTATTGAAATTGATAGACAAAGCTATGGATAAAGAAGACAAAAGGGATATGGAGAGATCCTACTCGTGGAAGCGAGCGGTTGCAATAGACAAAGGAGGTAGGTAATAGACTAACTAACAGCAACCCTGGATAGACCCAACAGTTAGTACACCATTTTTTCCCTCAGTCTATAGAAACCATTCATTTCAACCAATAGGATCGCTCCATACTCCCTGTGTCCTCTTTGTCTATCGCTTTGTCTATCAATTTTAATAATCAGCCTGCAGGCCCTCCCTCGGAATCCCTTTCTCTGTCAGTCGCGCAACCCGCTTCGCTGTCCCATCGCCTGCGCCGATATCACAGTCAAGGAAGCATCCCCCAAATTTTTTAAGCTGGATGTTTCTATTCAGTTTTTGTCGAGAATGAGGACTACTTCGCCATCAAGGGGTTATTGGGCATGGAGGTTTACAGGGTTGCCACAGTCAGGGAAAACCAGGAAATGTCAGGGAGAATGACGAAAATGTCGGGGATAAATTGTCAAGTCACCTGTATCTCCTTTCTCGAGTGGGTTTGACGTTTTGAACAGAAAATTTTGCCTGAAAACTATTTCAAATCATGTCTTTTTAAGCATCTGACATATAGACGGTGAAACTACTAAACCACGTATCTCGTTTGCGGTGTTTAAAAATTTACGCTCACATTTTATTTTTTTGAAGTAGACCAAATCAATATCATTCCTTGAAATTTTCACAGAATTTTCTCCGCACGAAGAGGAAAAATCACAGAAATTCTCAAGACTGGACGTTAAGTAGTTTTCCATTTAAAAAATAAAGTATGGCAAGAAGTCTGCGACGTCGCAAACCGAGATACGTGGTTTGGTAGTTTCACCGTCGATATCCTCAATGGGCCTGTTGCAAACTTTTGCTAGAGCAAAAATAAGAGTTGTTTCTTATAGATAATGCCTCAAAAATCACGATGAGCGCATCGGCAAAGTCTGAAATGCACTCATAACTTCACAATCTGCGTAAGAAATTTGCGGTTTTTTAAGCTTCCCGCTTCAAAAACGATACTCCGGCACAGGTGAACATTTTGTTAGAGGAGTCGTTCCATCGTTGGCAATACTCATCATGGCCGACGCCAATCCGCCAAAACACGTGTGAAGGTACAAGATAACACCTGAACAGGATTAGACCAGATAACAATCGGCGTGTTTACGTTCATATTTTTCTCGCCCGCCTTGATTGACCTTGAACTCTCCTTGAATTAAGCGCAGAACTGCGCAAGCGTCGGCCATGATGAATATTGCCGACGATGGAGCGACTCCTCTAACAAAATGTTCACCTGTACCGTAGTATCGTTTTTGAAGCGGGAAGCTCAAAAAACCGCAAATTTCTTACGCAGATTGTGAAGTTATAAGTGAATTTCAGACTTTGCCGATGCGCTCATCGTGATTTTTGAGGCATTATATATAAGAAACAACTCTTATTTTTGCTCTAGCAAAAGTTTGCAACAGGCCCATTGTCAGGGAATTTCACCAAAATGTGACAGAGAAATCCGGGAAATGTCGGGGAATTTCATTTTCAAATTCTGTGGCAACACTGTCTAGAACACAGTTCAAGTCCCCTTTATTTGATTTTTATAGTAGGTTTCACGTTTCAAACAACAAATTTTGCGTGACATTTTTTTTCAAATCACGCATTTTTATCCATCTGGCAGGGAATTATAACAAAGTGTGTCCAGGAAATCGAGGAAATGTCAGGGAATTTTATTTCTAAATTCTGTGGCAAATCTGGTTTACTTTGATGGTCGTATCTCTAAGGTCAGCAAAAAGTATAGTGAAGTTTGTGCAATGGGTCAGCCGCGAGATGCAGAGACTCGTAAGATTGGTTTCCACGATCAAAATTAGCCCATCAAAATTACTCGGTGTTGGAACTGTTGAGTGTTGCCGATCAAAATAAAGAGGCGCTTCTAAGTTGGACGTATTTGTACCAAAAGGAAACATGTCGCAGGCAATCCCTATGCACATAGGTCCTTTTATTATAAATACGTTCAGTTTAGATCAACTTGAATTGCGCGCAGGCGCCGAAAGACATTCATTCAATACCCGGTCCGCGATTTTTGGTCGATCGAAATTCAGCAGCGCCTTTTAATTTAGATCGGCACCACCCAACAAGCGCGCGCATCGATAGTGACTTACATCAAACTGAAACACGATGGGTATCGAATAAATTTGGACGGCAACTATACGAGCACCGAAGTCGGCGGATTGCATAAGTATCGTTTCGAAGGCAATTTTTATACCCTTGCCTGAGATAGGATACGAAGACCAAGTCGAGTTGAGCGCTTGAACCGTCTTTCGTTAGCATCAACAGTCAACTATTAATGCGTAATTTTTTGTTTTTACAAAACCACGTGAACCATTGGAACTATCGCGTATATGCCGCTTTATTGAGGTTAAATACGCGTAATTTTTCATATTCCTACACAGCCGCCGGAAAAATTGCGTATTTGCCGCGGTGATAAGATGATAAACGCGTAATTTCTCAATTTTTTGAAAAACCGCCGGAAAAATTGGGTAATTGTCGCGATACCGAGATGAAAATCACGGACAATTTCTCGTGTACTTTCAAAACCGCTAGATAAATCCCGTATATTTTAAATGTACACAGTAGGTTTTATGAGAATATTTTATGAATCGAGACTAGTTAAAACGGACACGATCCACGCAACTATTCGAACACCGAAGTAGGTATATGGTAGCACGTGAAAATGAAGGGAAATCTTACCTTTTCACCTGTTAATTATTGACGTTTGTGAACGCCGCGATATTAATGAGAAAAATGAATTATAACTACAGACTCATTTTGTCAGTGCAGTTAATTTGTATCTTTCGAGTTTAGTAATTTATTTTAGAAATTATTTGTGTTAAGTTGTTCAACAATTGCTCATCAATCATCCCGGCGTGACGCAGGAGTCTCGGAATGGAGATGTTGCATGTGTGAGGAATTTGCGATTTGACCATTGATTCTTATGTAAAAGTTCGCGAGAAACACGATGGTATACCACTGGTTTTCTCTGAACTCAACTCCCAAGCTCAAAAAAAGCTCTCAAGTTGAGGCCAAAATGGAGGGGATATCCCACCCTACCCTGAGAGTCCACCTCTACATCAAAACAAACTCTCCATGCAAAGATAGGGAGCAAATACATTAGCAGGGTTGCCACTTTATTTGGGGATTCCAAAACTGAAAACACGGCAACCCTGCTTATGTATTTGCTCCCTATCTTTGCATGGAGAGCTTGTTTTGATGTAGAGGTGGACTCTCAGGGTAGGGCGGGATATCCCCTCCATTATGGCCTCACTTTGAGAGCTTTTTTTGAGCTTGGGAGATGATTTCAGAGAAAACCAGTGGCACCATCGTGTCTCTCGCGAACTTTTACATAAGAAGCAACAGTCAAATCGCAAATTCCCCACACATGCAACATCTCCATTCGGGACCTGGAAAATGGAAAATGTTCAAAAGTGGCGCCAGCTCTCCCACTTAAATTACGACTCTATGTACTCTATGTGCCGTACCCACCTCAAAAACAAGAAGTACCTACTCGGGGGGGGGGGGGGGGGGGGGGGTGAGGTGGCCTCCGTTCACCTTGATCCGCGTTTCGGGCGCCTTTTCTGGATTCGGATGGAAGAAAAGCCGAGGATGCGAGTGAGTGTGGTGTGCTGCCGTGCCAAGGAAAAACGCCGTATAAACCTTCAGGCGTTGCCAAATTTCCTTCAGCAAACCACGAATTTCCTACTAAACTTACGGATATGTTTCTTCTTAATTTTCCGGTAATTTTGTTTGCAATATCACTTCAAGTCCCTGAAAATTTCAAGGAAAAATATTCATAGCTTGCCTCAAAAATGAACATTTTATCGAAAGAAATTTGGTAACTCTCGAATGCTCATACGGCGTTCTTCCTTAGCACGGCGCGGCGGTGTGTGTCGCTGCTGGCGCGAGCGGACTTTTCCATAAGCCGATGCTAATACTCGCCGGGTCATCTCGTCATCGCGGCCGCTATGAAACACGGCACCGAGCGAGCCGAGTCCCTGCTCGAAACGACACTGGCCTTCTTCAATGGTGAATTATCCGTTCGTTTACGCCCGGCTTGCCAAATTGCCCCAAAATAGAGTGTAGGGACAGGGTGGCATGAAAGGTGCGAAAAGAATGACCGATTGGAAACTTTAGTGAAATATTTTATGAAATACACGAGGCTGTGGAATATTTTATATTTTTCAGGGGCTAGCGTGAGCAACCCGCACTCGAACTCACTAAAATTGAGGAAAGTCACACTTTTTACATCTTGCAGGGTTGCCTCAGTCAGGGAAAAGCGGGAAATGTCAAGGAATTTTAAAAAGTCAGGGAAAACCGGGAAATGTCAGGGAATTTTAAAAAGTCAGGGAAAACCGGGAAATGTCAGGGAGTTTTAAAAAGTCAGGGAAAACCGGGAAATGTCAGGGAATTTTAAAAAGTCAGGGAAAACCGGGAATAGTCACGGAAAATGACGAAAATGTCAAGGAAAATTTGTTAAATCACCTTTATTTGCTTTCTAGAACGGGTTTAAGGTTTCGAACAACAAATTTTGCCTGAAAACTATTTTCAATTATGTCTTCCTCACCACCTGGCGTATCTTCAATTGTTAGAAAATTTCGTCAAAATGTGTTAGGGAAATGTCAGCAGGGCCGGATTTTCCTACTTGCCGCCCATGGGCCGCCTGTATTTTGCCGCCCCCTTCTCATTCGTTTTGAAACACCAATAAAAACCATCAAGTGAACGTGCCAGCGGGGAAGGGGTGCATAAGACGCGTTTACTCGTGTTGAACATATCTTTTTGGAAAGCCCTGTCAACACTACCGGCCAATGGTCACGGAACTTTGCGCGAAAGACAAGTTTCGTAAACCTATCTCTAATGGACAAGGCCTTCCATTCATAAGAAATGAACGAAAAAATTATGAAAGAAGAAACACAAAATTTGGTTCAATGATTTTAACCTCCGCCGCCGCGCCGCGCCGACCGCACCATGTTTGGCGTAATGCTTGAAGTATTCACGCAGTCTTGTAGGCGCTATGCGTTTCACGCTGACCGCACTGTGTGTGGCGCAATGCGTGAAGTACTCATGCATTCTTGTAGGCGCTATCCGTTTCACGCTGACCGCAATAATTGTACTGTGTTTGATGCAATGCGTGAAGTATTCGTGCAGTCTTGTAGGCGCTAATATGTGTTACATGCCGATTGCCGCTTCGAGGGCTTTTCCTTTTCATCTCAAGTCCTCGTCATCATTTCTCCCTAAGTCGCTTTGGTCTCTCTCTTAACTCGACTAAATAAAGGTGCTGTCTCTTGTATCACTGAAAGACGACAAAATTAGAAAAGTACTGTACTCTCGGGAAATGAGAGATTTTGTAGCCTTTTCTCGTTTGTAATTTTTTTTTTCTAAATCCGATTTTCTTATACCTACATTTAAAAAAATTGCAAAATTTGCCGCCCCCTATATTTGCCGCCATGGGTTGCGGCCCATGTGGCCACCCCCTTAATCCATCCCTGAATGTCAGGGAATTTTATTTTCTAAATTCTGTGGCGACCCTGATCATGCGATACATGAAAAGGAACCGGTATTTTTCTACATCTCTCATAAAATTTTGAAATTTCATGAAATATTTTACGTGAAATTCCAAGATTTTATTTTTCATGAAATTTTCCTACCTTCTGTAGAGATACCATCGCCGCTTCTTCGACCTAAGGGCGTATCTCTATATTTTCAAGTGAGCCCCAGAAAGTATGGAGTTATTTTGAGGTTAGGGCACACGTGGAAATATGTCACATAATCGTGTTTTGGTGCTTGATTCTTGTGGATTAGCCAAAAATAAGAAGATCTTTCCAGTCAGCAACTTTCAACGTTCAATATCGCGGAATATCACGCTTTGAAAAATTCGGTTTATGACATCATCCACCGCGGTAGTGACCCCCTTGGTTTTTTCCAATTTGCTCTGGAGACACACATTTTCACTGGTTACTCAACGTGAAACTCGGATGAAAGCAAGGTAGAAGAAACCAAGGGGGTCACTACCGCGGTGGATGGCGTCATAAACTGAATTTTTCCATGCGCGATATTTCGGTTATATTGAACGTAGAAAGTTGCTGTTTGGATCGATCGGATTATTTTCAGCCAATCTACAAGAATCAAACATCAAAACGCGATTTTGTGACCAGAGCAACTAACCCATTGCTCGACATTCTGGTCATATTCCCATGGAACTACCAACGATTGTAGGTTAGATATGCTGGGAGCTGATCCGACCAATAGAGATGTTGCATGTGTGAGGAATTTGCGATTTGACTATTGATTCTTACGTAAAAGTTCGCGAGAAACACGATAGTGCCACTGGTTTTCCCTGAAATCAACTCCCAAGCTCAAAAAAAGCTCTCAAAGTTGAGGGCGTATAATGGAGGGGATATCCCACCCTATCCTGGAAGTCCACCTCTACATCAAGACAAACTCTCCATGCAAAGATAGGGAGCTAATACATTGACATGGCTGTCACTTTATTTGGGGACTCTAAAATTGAAAACACGGCAACCCTGCTAATGTATTTGCTCCCTATCTTTGCATGGAGGGTTTGTCTTGATGTAGAGGTGGACTCCCAGGATAGCGTGGGATATCCCCTCCATTTTGGCCTCACTTTGAGTGCTTTTTTTGAGCTTGGGAGTTGATTTCAGGGAAAACCAATGGCACTATCGTGTTTCTCGCGAATTTTTACATAAGAATCAATAGTCGTATCGCAAACTTCTCACACATGCTAAATCTCCATTAGATCTCTTCATTCGTTGCCCCTCTGCCATAGCCATGAGAGCGTATCTTTATTTTCACGTGAGCCCTGAAAAGCATAGAGTTAAACGGATGTCAAAGCTCTCTCAAAATTTAGTTACGCCCTTTCCTTACGTCAGAGGATAGACGTAACGTCAACGCGTACAATTACTGAGAAGAAGCGGCAACAAGAAGAACAATCGTGTAAAATGTAGTATATCATCCGCGCTCTATTCTGCGGTGCTAAGTAGAGACGCCGTAGGAGCCTTCAGGCGTTGCCAAATTTCGATTGATAAAACACGAATGTTCTGGTAAATTTATGAATATTTTCCTTTCGATTTTTCTGATAATTTTGTACACAATTTCACCGAAAGCTCCTGAAAATTGCAAGGAAAAATATTCATATCTTTCTTAAAAAATAAACATTTTATCGAGGGAAATTTGGCAACTCTCGAATGTTCATACGGCGTTCTTCCTTAGCACGGCAGCATTGCACTCTACACCACTGAGTGTGAGCTGCTCTTGCCTTCGCGTCAGACCAACGCGCTCCGTACCGTGTCTTCTACCCCCGTTTTAAGTAGAACATCACGACAAACCGTCGTCTTCCAGACAAAGAGACGTATCTCAATTCCAATGTTGAAATATTGATTCCATCGATTCAATTGTGTTTCATGATTATGACTCTGTGATTTCCGTCCAAATTTTTCATGATTTTTGCCTATTGACGCAGGAGAAATCGGTGAAACTTTCAGTCGGAAATACCCCACAGTTTTCTATTAAAAATACGGTTAACGATCGGAAATTTGGCAATGTTGAAGTGTAGTTACGTTCCTTTGTCCGGGAAACGACGAAATGGACTGCATTTTGCAATTTGGAATTATAAATTCTGGCTCATCTGAAAAAACACGTATGTGCACAGGGAAACTAATGGCACATACGTTGTTTTTAAACCGGGCCAGAATTTATAGTTCCAAATTGCAAAATGCAGTCCAAATGAAGAGTGGAAGTTCAAAATATGGTAAGTGCCCTCCGGTGTTGCTGAGACGCTGATTTTTTTTATAAGAGGAACCGAAGGTCTTTGCTTCATGAACTTTTTATTGGAAAATTTTCTGTAAATTCTGGTTTTATTTTCATGGCCAGAATCTTTATTCTTATGCCAGTAGATAGGTATCCGTTTCCCCAATTAAAGAACATAACTCTATTTCAACGTTGCCAAATTTCCGCTCAAACAATGTATTTTTACTCGGAGATCATTTGACACTTTTTACTAAAAATTTCAGGGTTTTCCGCGGATTACTGTTCATTCAGGGAAATTTCGGGGAGTCATTGAACTGTCCCTCTTTTGTAAGAAAATGAATTGTGTCAACCTTGGAATCGGGGGTTTAGGGGGCTGCGCCCCTAAGCTAGCCGTGACGTACACGCGAAGCGCGCCCAGAACGGCCAGTATGAAATAGGTGTCAAATAATTCCAAAATGAAAAGGGTAAGGTCGCCCCTACACGACCCATCAAATGAGTTTTTCCCGTTGTCCTCATTCGTTCTCCTTGTGCGTCGGGATCTGAATCACTTGGTTCTGAGTACTGGGAGTGATGAAGTTAGCAAGTCGGCAAATGTCATCAGAACCAGGTCAAAGCGAACTCTGCTTTAAATAAGGCCTTACCGTCTTCCCAACGAGGGGTTCCGCGCAGTGCGATGAACAACTCTGCAGTTGTAAATTTTTCTTGACCCCTATGCCACTCCAAGTCCACCGCCTTTTTTGTCGGCCCGACAAATGATGTTGTCAGAAAGGTCAACTTACAACAGGTACTTTGAGACAGTGGCGTGGCGCGCTTTGCAATATATCGATCGATCTGCCATTAAAACCCATGGAAAAGGATCGATAAACAGGGTACACTGGGAAAAAAAGTCGCTTAGATCTAGGGTCAAGACTCTTAAAAACATTGACAAGTAAAAATACTCTTGATTCAATCAGACTTTTTGCTTGAATCAAAAGGGAATCCGCCTAAATCAAGAAGCTTGGCTCTTCCATTCAAGAAAAAGTCGGATTGAATCAAGAGTATTTTTTCTTGTCAATGTTTTTAAGAGTCTGGACTCCAGATCCAAGCTACTTATTTTCCAGTGCACATCTTAATAATCGATTCTTTAATACAGCCTCAAACGGGGAAATATCGATAATCGATCGTTCGCGCCTGGCCACTGCTTTGAGAACGTTTAGAATGATAGCGTTTTCTGTACAGTACGCTCGGGAGTTATTTCCCTCCCATGGAAATTCGGGGCAGGGGTTTTTTTTTTTTGAAGTGTCGTTTATTATCAATCGTTGAGATTTGAATGGAAAAAGAGGGCTTGCATTGAAATCGTCAAGTTGTCGTTTGACACAATTTGATGCGAGGCAAGATTTATAGACAGCCTAAGACTCGATAAGCGAAGCGGCGCCTACAAACCTAACTGGGATACTTCACGCATTGCGCAATGCGTGAAGTATCCCTGTTAGGTTTGTAGGCGCCAATGCGTGTATCGCGCTGGTCGTCCGCCTCGCTGCGGCGCGGCGCTGCGTAGTAAACCCGCAACGCGTGAAGTATTCCTACAGTCTTGTAGGCGCTAATATGCGTTATGCGCCGACCGCATAGTGTTTGCTGCCATTAATTTAACTCGCGGAATCAGCGTTCTTCAACTCGTTACTGCCTACTCGTTTTTGCACACTCTGTATAGAACTCTGTCATTTAAACTGAGAAAAAAAAGAATATTACATAAAATTTAACTGATTTTCTTCTGTTTATTTACAAACGGTTACCACCACGTCCGCGACTCTTATCAAACTGCGCTTATTCGTCAGCCAGGGGAAACTCGAAAACAACGGCAGTAGTCATTCTTTACGCTCTCAAAAAGGCAGATTCCTGAAAATGAAGCTGCCTTTTGACCCATGAGCCAGGCAGTGGCGTGGCGTGCTTTGCAATTTATCGATTGATCTGCCATTTAAACCTATGAAAAAGGATCGATAAACAGGGTGTTCGCAACGAACATCTTAATAATCGATTCTTTACCATAGCTTCAAATGGAAAATATCGATAATCGATCATTCGGTTCGCCACTGGACAAATCTAGGTATGTTCATATTGCTGCACAGAGAATGGTTTCTAGACTACACCGAAAAAAACAATATGCTGTTTTAGCACCTAGGATGTCAAAAATGTGTCTAGCGGTCCCAAGATGCTGCCTTTACAGCCCCCGCAGTTAATTTTACATCCTGTGAATGCAAATTCAACTGCGTGGGCAATCAAGGCAGCATTTCAGGATCACCAGACACATTTTTTACATCCTAGATGCTAAGACAGCATATTATTTTTTTCAGTGTAACAAAGTGTTCAATTTCAGTGTCCTCTGAATTTTGAAAATTTGACAATAAGTTCGCACCTACCTTAAAGTTTGCCTCGATAGAACTTCTTATTTGTTGTTTTGTATTTGAATTTATCAAAATACCTTGCAAGGATATACTGACCGCAGTTTCTTAGTTGAGTCTTACTCAAGGCTAGTGAAAATTCACCTTTCAATGATGCTATATGTTTGCAGTCGACTAAGCCTCACGTAATTTTTTTAATATCCAAGGTATAAAAAGTTCTAACCTTTGATTTTGAAAAGTTTGCAAACTTAAAATTTCAACAAACCTTTTATCGACAATTCTAAAAATTATAATCATCAGTGTCCGAATGGTTTTCAATATTTTTAGAGCGTGTAGTTCTCAAAATTGTCTGCAAACTATCGAATGGTTCGTAGAAAAATCGATGCATTGCAACAATATTTTGACGACATTTTACACCGATGAACTACTTTTATATCATTCAAAGAATCAACTATCTGCATAAAGAAACCAATGGAACTTGTGTTTTTCTCTGTAGTGAGCTAGACGCCAGGAAGGGTAGTCTTTCCTCATTGTAAATAGTAATAGTTTGTTAGTGCCAGCGCTTCCTGTGAAGTTGAATAAATCAAACAGTTTTTTTCAAAAACCACAGCAATTTTTTCGATGAGCCTCGAAGTGAATCTTGAAACACCTTTTCTTTCTCGATAAACGCTGAGGACCACGAATTAAAGTTGGACGAATTTCTGCCAAACGGAGCCATGTGCATTATGACGTTAGCCTTGTTATGCATATATTCCTATGGGTCTCAGGGCTCATGTCTTAATGCACATAGCTCCATTTGGCAGAAAAAACGTCCAGTTGAAAACTGACCTGCAATCGTATATCAACGAAAGGTCGCAACGGTTTTGGCGCATTTCGCATCTGTTAATTCGTCCAATTAAATTTTCGACAATCGGAGTCATCAATCACCACTTTTTCGCCGTCCGAGAGAAACAGCGCATTTTTAAAACGTTTGGGAGTAATAACCGCGTATCTCAAGTGACATTCCAATGCAGATACGCGATTTTTGGCAGGATGAAAGTCGTAACCTCCTTACTCGATCACAATCATTCATTGTTCTCGGTATTATTGTGAATGACTCGACGGCCCCGCCCACCGATTTTTCCCGTCTGCTCCGTGGACAGTCTGTAATATTTTGTAATTAAATAATGCCCGGGATTCTTCCGTTTCGATCGAGCATGTTATGAAATGGACGTACTCATGCTAAAAGGAACTATGTGCATAGGGTTTGCGCGCAACATAGTTCCTTTTAGCATAAATATATCCAAGTGAGGGAAGAGTCGGACAGGATCTAGCCTTAAAAGGTTTGCTTTCTTTTCTGGCTCTTAAAATAAGTTCGGACTGAGTACGATTAGCGAACAGGTCTCGAATGCTGAAAATCGATTATATTGCTCTTTCTCTCTCTCTTTCTCTTTCTCTGACGAGGGATGAGAGTAACTTAATTTGTTGCTAATATTGCAGTAGATGTGTTTTTACTTTCTCGCTCCCCTAGGGTAGAAGAAGTATTGTCATCCTGCAAGGGGGGGGGGGGAGTTGAAATTTCATCATTTCTAGACGTTTTAAGGTCCCAGGAGTCAAAATAACCATACTTGAACAAGTGTGTCCGTCCGTCCGTCCGGCGTCCCCCAAATCTGTGTAAAGCGATATCTCAAAATCTATCTGTCCGATTTCATTCACAATTTGCACAGAACACCATATCTATGGTCTCCTTATTTTAACAGTTTAATTCTGTCTTATTGGAATAAAGAATTTGCTTGCAAATTTTGTATTGCTTCATCTGAAAGTGCTTGAAGAGCTGATTCCACAGTATTTTTTATAATTTTTTTCTGATATGGGAAAAAGTGTAAAAATAGATTTAAAAGTGAGAAAATGCATCGCCTAGTGACGTCATTTGGCGGCATTTCCCATTTAAACACATGTATTTTTGCAGATTAGATCATTTTGTCAAATCTTCTCCAAGAATTGAACACTTATTGGAGAATATATGACAAAATGATATAAATTTGCTGAAATACGTTTGTTCAAATGGAAATTCCGCCAGATGACGTCACTAGGCGGTGCATTTTCTCTTTTTTAAATTTATTTTATACTATTTCTTGTATTAAAAAAATTAATTATAAAAAATACTGTAAAATCAGCCCTTTACGCTTTTTCAGAAGGAGCAATAAAACATTTGCATGCAAATGCTCCATTCAGCATTTTATAATGTGTATCTTGTTATTTTAGTAGTAAACACCTTTTCCACATTCGACCGCGTCGCTTCTTTTTGCACATTTTGCACAGTGTGCTCCTCTGTAGCGAGGTAGTATTACGGGAAAGATTGGCAGACGGATCAAAACAGTCCGACGAGGATGGGATTCGAACCCACGCGTGCAGAGCACATTGGATTAGCAGTCCAACGCCTTAACCACTCGGCCACCTCGTCTTGGATATTCGACGAGAATCAGGCATATGCTGATCAACGGTCCACGATTATGTTATCCTTGCCGTAAAGTAACGCGACGCTTTGATGCGACACGCATCGCTATGCGAGTAGTTGAGGAATGGGATTTTCCACACTTTTGTCGATAATTATATGATTTTATTTAAAACATAAAACCAATTCCAAGTATAAGAAGTTGGTGCGCTTTTTGTTGGTAGTTCAAGGTTCACTGAAATACATAGTTAAAAACATTTTTTTCTAAAGTAAAATAAAACAAAATTCAGTTTGATTCAAAGGAATCAGTTTTAAGGAGAAGAATTTTTTCTTTTTCAGATAATTTCTCGTTTTAAGTGAAAGGAATCTGTTTTAGTTCAAATGAGTGTTTTTAATCGAAGAAACGCAACTTTGTACTGTGTAATTAATGACTTATTTTTTTTAAAAAAAATTAAAAAAGAATCATTCAAATTGAAACCAATTTTTCCCCACCATTTTTTTCTTCAAATGAAAAATAATTTTTTATCTAAAAAAATCAAGTCGAAAATTTTGTAAATTTTTTCGATAAAAGGTCAATTGCCTTCAAATCGAGAAAAACCTTGAGCGACTTTTTAACTTACATGTCGCACGAAATGGTTACTTCCTGCCTGATATAGTCACTTTTTCGAGGGTACAAATGAAGAGAAAAACAATTTATCCCTTTTCTTGTTATCGATTAGTAATGTGTATGTGTGTGTTTTTTCGTGCTGAGGTAAAAACGTCCTATGAAGGTTCAAACGATGCCAAATGTGCCTCAATGTCTCATTCATTTTTGAAGAAAATGAACATTTTCCCTTAAAATGTTCAGATACTTTCGGTTACATTGAGAATTAAATTATCTGAAAATGTCCAAGAGAAATACTTACAAATCATCCGGAATATTCGTTCTGAAAGGTTAGGCCCTTGTTGCTCCCGCTACAGTAATAGCGTTAGGAAGGGATATCATGTTCACGATGAGGGATCGAGATTTGTTTACAATCGGCATTAAGTTACCGAAGCAACTATTTTTTTGCTTAATCATTAAGACTTCAGTTATCTTTATCGATCCTTTTTATATATGAAGGTGAGGGCTGTTCTATGCCCAAGTAGCCGATGTCAACATCTGATCCCTCTCGCGTCACGTGACTTCAAAGTGTAGCCAAAAAATGGTGAAATGCATAAAAACAAAGTATTGTAAATAGAAAACATTGTGCATCAGATCCGACGGGAAGGTAATTGGTAAAATAGATAATTTTAAAAAGAAATACTCGTTATCCAAAACTTTAAAAAAATTTCAAAGCTTCGATTAGCAATTCAACCTTTTTAACTGGCTGAATACGCAATGCTACGGTATTGCAGACCTCAGCGCGCCCTGGTGAATGTTTAACGAAGTAGCGAGCGCTCCCACCTCGTCGCACAGTTTTCAAAGTGGGATCTTTTCTGAAGAATAGGTGATCTGTTCGGATTGAATTAGGATATGGATTGGTCAACGATTGAAATAAATAACCAATCGTATTATTTTACTTCTTTCAGTGGTCGTTAAAATTTTACACTGAATAAAAGAAGAATCTAACTGCCTCCATTGATTGCCTATAATTACTTCAAGTTTTTTGACCTCTCAATTTCATTTTTTTTTTTGACGAGTTCGTTCTGGAGATCTTCACAACCAATTTCCACGATTTTTTCGGTCATAGGCAGATGACCTCTGATTGAACTCGTTTTATTTATTTTGTTTAAAGTATGACACAGGTCTTTCAGTACTATGCGGTGAAATTATGAATTTTCCCATCTGAACAACGCAAATTTTCATTTTTGTCTGATCAGATGCTCCTCTTCGATTTTAATTTGGGGAAGAGACGTATACTTATAAATGCAAAAAATATCAGAATTCCTGACATTAAGAAAAAATTATTACCGGTTTAATATTTCCGACAACTTTGATAATCACTGCACGGAGAAAAATTTTCTGTTAGATCAATAGAAATTCCATTTAATAATTCCCGGAAGAAATTCTCATTAAGTCAATTCACCTTGCATCAAACGGTATCTCCTGCATTTTAATGAGACTTACTGTTACGTTGAAGAGAATTCAGGTTGACACAACGACAATTTTCGTACCTATAAATCAGGGTTTTCTGTCTAGCATCCGGATTTTCCCAATTTTCCCGATTTCATCAGGATTTGAGGAAAAATAGGTCGTAAAATCAGGATTTGAGAAAAGTCTGCTGTCCGATCGGATTTTTTTATCGAGCTATTTTTGTGAATTTACATTCACCTAATTTTTCTCCGCAAAAATCAGGATTTGGAAAAATTATGAAATCAGGATTTAGCAGTAAAAAATCAGGATTTCATCAGGATATCCGAATATGAATAAAACTAGACACCCTGTAAATTATTAATTGGAAAATTTGTCTTTGTGTGATAATTTTAATAATAGGTTTTTCATAATACAAAAATGTACTTAATACAGTCTTATGGAAGTAATAATTTAATGATTATTTCAAAAATAAGCATAATTACCCAGCAAATCAAAGAATTATGCAACCGCGCTTGGAGTAACCCTCGCAAAATGAGGTCGATCATGACTGTCCAACTCGGTGACACATTTCGACCAGCTGCCAATTCATCCTTCCATTTGACCGACCGCAACTTCCGTAACACGAAATTCAATTCGCTTCATTTGCGTTGCGTCTGAGACGCCGTCTCCCAACTGTTCGTCTCAATTTTTTTCGCCGCTCGGATTCTATGTTAAAATAGCGTATGTCCATGTTATTTTGAACTACAGAATACACGCATTCTTATGGACCTTGAGGCTCATTAGAGGATTGCCTTGTGCGGTTTTTAACAACGACCGATTTATTTAACAAACCATCACGTGCCGCGCAGATTTTTTGACCAACTGTGTATTCGTGACCGTTTTTGGTAGTATTCGGATTCAACTGCAAGGGAAAGGTCATGGCGGGGCGGTATCGCAGTCTCGATTTTGCCAAATCGTCTCATCGCAAAAAAAATTGCAACGCGTGCATAATATTTTCAATTCTCCCATCGATATTTTTTCTCAAGCTCGGTGATGTCGTGTTGCGCTCGGTTGATGGATGACCAGTTATCTCGGTTATTTTTTCAATGCCGTTGGCATTGATCGATTGAATTAATTGCTCATTGAACAATGAACGATTGACATGTATTGGCGTTACTTTCATCCGTCTCTTTGTCTCGCTCACCGCTTAAATTTTGGCTTTTTGCCCCAAATTTTTTATTATTTTTTCGAAGAAATTATCCGCGTTAAAATTAAACCGTGTTTAGCAGGAAGGAACCAAGTCACATGAGCTATTGCCAAATTTTACTGGGCAATTTAATGTTTTACATAAAAACAGTTGTACGGATTTTTATGAAAATTTCCGAGAATTTTCTGCTTAGCACGGAGCAAATTCTTTAAAATTTTCTAAGGAATCCGCACAAGTGTTTTTTTGTAAAAAATTAAATTGCCCTGGTTGAATTTAGCAATAGCTGATCTGGTGTGGTTCCTTTCTGCTAATCCAATTAACTTTTGATTTTGCTTAACGGTTAAGTCTGGTCCCAATAACCGCGGTTGATTCCGTCTAGCCCGTAAAGCATCAGCAATCAGCTTGCACAGTATCTTTTTCTAGACAAAACGACGTAACTAAAAATTTCGACGTTGCCAAAATCGTACTTTTACCAAGAAACCTTTAAGCGTGCTAGCTTAAAATTTCATTTCAAGTCCAATGTGCGTCCAAATTTGCGTCTCAAGCCTAAACCGGTCACTGGTAAAAAAAAACCTCATGGACCAATGCCGCATTGCATTGACTTAAGAGTGCAGTTTCTTGTCGCCGGATTTAAGAGTCTTGAACTCTTATTTCAAGCGGATTTTGCATTGATTCAAGCGAATTTTGCATTGAAACAAGAGTCCAGACTCTCAAATCCGGCGACAAGAAACTGCACTCTTGAACCAAGAGATTTTTTTCACCAGTGTATAGGTATGGGACGCAGTTAAGGTCGATCAGGTAAAGCCTGTGACTGATCTATATTGTCTCAGATGTTTCATCGTGAAAAATGTTCATGGGCATCTATATGCGGGACTGTCATATTATCCGCATTAATTTACCTATCATTCATCCGTTGGTGGCGTCGACGTTGAGTCATCCAAACAATATTCGGAATAGTTTTGATCATTCTTAAAAAGTATCCGAAGGGATAATGTACACCGTTATTTCAAAGGTCGCCGTTTCCTGGACGAAGCGACGTAACTCCATTCCAAGGTTGCAAATTTGACTAAAACAATTCAGTTTTTATAACGAGAATGTACCTGTGCAATTTTCACCCCGCATTTTTCTGTTTATTGCATGAGATCAGAAGGTGAATCAGGTAAATTTTATGCTAAAATTGCTCAAAATTCTCTCGGTGCACTGAAAAAAATGAGTTAGCGTCAGATGACTAAAAATGGTTTCTATACACTAACTCAAATTGTGTGATTTGGACACACATGATTTTTGGTTTCTGTACACTAACCACTATTAGTGCTGGAAACTAATTCCGCTACTCTAAATCGCATTCGGTAGGGTTGGGTCAACCTAACCTCAAAACTGAGAGAGGAGAAAACGGCTTAGCGAATGATAACTGGACAATACTTTCAGGAAAAGAAGATTTCTTAAAAGATGAGAGGTAAAAATCAACTGACCGATTCCAAATGAACGACAGAGGAAAGGAATATCCCATAGGTATGTGCAAGTAGACAGAATCATCCTTTAGAGAGACATACACACTCACACATGAAACGGTAGCGAATGTTCACACTGAATAAACATATCTCGTCCGAACACTTGAGATATTCTTTTGAAATTACGGGAGAACACGAACTATAGAAGTAAGCAGTAAGTTCAGAGATTTTCGTAAAATATAAACTGAACGCGGAACGCTTTAATCGCAATTTAATACAGAAGATTGACGACTTCAACGAATATCATGCTTGTTTACGTTTTGAATCGAACAGACGATTTCTAACCTTAACAGGTTTATTTATGTTGCTTTCGAACGTTTTCAAGAAAGAGAGGACACTATAAATCATACCGGGAGTATTTACATTGTCAAACGAGCCCGAAAGTTCACATTTTAATTGATTTCCACGAGCTGACGCGGTTGAGGCTGTTGTACCGACGCCACTTTTTCGAAACTAAATAAATGTAACGGACAATGTGGCAGTTAGTGTTGAGGGCGAATTAGTTTGACCCGAAGGTGAATTTGTCTTACCACAGCGCTAATTTTACAGCTAGTGCTGTTTTCCAATTCTGGTTCGCGCTCTAGTAAAGTCAAGTCAGCGTATGAAGCGAATTGATTGGTGCTTCAGTACAATAAATTAGTTCTGAAGCCTAATTTTGATTCTACTTGGCGAGAACTTACCAAATTAGTTCTCAACGCTAACTACTTTTTTTTCAGTGTGAAAATGCACTTTGTGAGGGGAAATTTGGCATCAATGAATTTTAGGAACGTTCTTTCGTGAGGGAAACGACGAATTTAATAAGTGATGACGTCATCGATCTCGAATACAAATTTGGCATATTTTTCACGAGTCTATATACCGTCAAAAAACAGCTTTCCATACCTTACTCGACTTTTCTAGCAGATTTGATATGAACACGGAATTAAAAGTAAAAGCATCGTTCCGTAGTTTTTATTGGGTTTTTTTTCGGGAGAGGAAATTTTGTTGAAGGTTTCGAACGATCGAAAGCTTTTTCGTCCACTCGCTCACTTTCTTCTTTTTCTAGTGAGTTTGCGGAGGGAAGGGGAAAAGAGTGAAATACAAATGTCCAACGACGCACAGTGGATTGAGTCAATTAGAGAGGTCGTACACGAAATTTTTGACTAAAAATTCAAATTTTGATGTTAATTTCGTCACTTTTTAAAACCTCAAAGGGGCACTTCGAGATGAAAATTTCACAAGGAAACCAATGATACCACTTTTAGAACCTCAAAGTTTTGTATAAACGGATATTTATAAGCGTCTAAAGTTTCCAAATTTGTCCGACCATTCCTATTTACTCGATCTATTGTGCGACGGTCGATATATCTTCGAATATACCACGCCACGCGGAGGAATGATTCTGCGATCATCGGGAACAGAACGAAACGAGAACCAATTGGATGTACTCATGCTAAAAGGAACTAAGTAGTACACAAACCCTGCTATGCACACAGTTCCTTTTAGAATAAATGTATCCAATTATAAATGCAACCGTGATTTAAAACTGGGGGTAAAAGGATCGGCATTTTGACTTTCGAACGAGCTCGCGTCTGTAAGAAGAGAAAGTGTGCGGAATCGATTTTGGAAGATGAAATATATTCATATCCTTATCCATATTCACGCGTTTTGTGGACAATGAGTGGGTCCTCTCAACTTATTATTGACACAGCTCTGTATTTTCACCTTCGAATTTTCAAGAGCATAACGGATATCGTGGATGAAAAGATGTAGAAACTGAGATTCATTCGATGGTTTTCAGCGTAAAAATCCACCAACTAATCATTCGGACTAGATTTTGGATTTAGGAACTACGATTTATGGCTCGGTTTAGAAACAAGATATGTACCATTAGTTTCCCTGTGCACATAAGTGTTTTTACTAATGCGCCTGAAATTGTAGTTCCTAATTTTTAAATGCAGTCCAATTGAAGTTTACAAAGTATTTGCAATTGACGTTATGTTTGTGCCTCATCAGTTTGCTCTTGTTTTGACTCGTATATCGAGCTAAAGTGTGAATTTTAAAAAAAATGTTTCACCACTTAAAGTTACTCACCACTCGGGCGCAAAGTAAGCCAAGTTTGGTGAGATTACTTGACGCTGTACAAAATTATGCTCTACAAACACGAAAGAAAAAAATCGTCCTAATGATTTTATTCTCATCGTCGTATTTTTATTTTGACGTGTGTCCCTCTAGACCCACGCAGTTAAAAATCTCCGGCTTCATGGTAACTTTGACTTACTTGAAGTTACTTTTTTTAGGTCAGAGTTGCTTTTTACTTTTTTGCATAAATCGACTAAAATCGTAGGTTACTCCGGGACATCTGGGGATGAAAAAAGTGTCCTGCTGATGCTGAGGCTAAACGAATGTATCATGTAATTCAAAGACTCCGACTTCTGAATGGGTAGGGGACTGGGTCCGCCCCCAATTACGTAACGCTCTGAGGGGGGGGGGGGCGAGGAGAGCGTTACGCTATTTTGTTTAGATGCTCAGTTTATAGTTGCAAGGTTAAAAAATTGCAAAATTTTAGCGACACTATATAGTGCACTTGGTTCCTTTTTGCAAAGTAAAATCGTTTCATGAAAAAAAAAAAAAAAAATGTCACAGTTAATCGTTATTGTAAATCCTAAGAGTAAGAATAATAAATAATCGGCCTTGAGGTCCGTATTAGCGATCAATCAATCAGCCAGGATCTGAGTTCCTCGGAGTTATTCGAGGTTGAACGAGGAGCAAATGAGGAATAATATTAATCGCTCAATGAGCGAGTCGTGATCACACCAACGTACCCGAAAGAGTTCAAAGGAGCTATTCCTGGCCGGGATAACCCCTCCCTCACACGGCCGACGAGACGACGTAGCACTGACATTGTCAATTTCTGCAGCATAATTGAAACACTGCACCAATGCGCCCACCAAGTCATGAAGGACCTCTGTCCATGTAACTCCACGCGGATTTGTTTCTAATCCCCTGTTGCCACTCGAAGTTCTCGGACATCTTTTAATCAGTGTAATAATGAACTTCCGAGTCTATTTGGAATTTTACTTACAGTGGCTGCTTATCAGGGTGTCTACAAGTCCGGAAATAGTACGGATTTTTAAGGGCCGTCCGGAAGTACTGAAAAAGTGCGGAAATTCTGCAAGAAGGTCCGGAATTTTTTGTCACTTTTGCCGCAATTTAAGCGAGAAATTCAAATTTTCGAAGTTTTTCGAATTTCGTCAATTGGAGGTACTGAAAAAGTACTGAAATTTTCTGTCGAGGAGCAGGTACTAAATTTTTCGGGAATGTACTGAAAAAGTACCGTTAAAGTACTGATTTTAGCCAGCGTGTTTTAGTGGACACCCTGCTTATGGTTAGAGTCCCTTTATACTGAGAGTAATGACAATGCGAATCCATTTCTGATTGGTTCTCGTATTTTAGGCCTTCACAGTACCACAAACGGGAATAAAGATTACATTTTCACCAATCGCAAAGATTACTGGAATGGACCGGGAAATTGGGGTACGGCAAGGAACAAATGGAATGAGAGAGGGAACGGAGATAGGAATTCGGGGATGGATTGATCAAAGATTACAGAAAACGTCCGATTTATGTAATCTTTATTCCCGTTTGTGACATCCATAAGCCGCGTTGTCTCAATTCTCTCTATGAAGGGACTCTAATTTTAATCAGTGTAAATGATGGACTTCCGAGTCCATATTTGGAATTTTACTTGCAGGGGCTGTTTCTAGTGGGCTTTGATTTTTTGGCGGGAGAACTCAAGTTAAATGTTGAGCTTAAAATTACCTCCTAACCCCTTTTTCTTTGAATCATGACTCGGATTTTTCTATGAAACTGTCGGAATATCGTGGAAGTGGTTGTAGAGGTGGTTCTGTCACCTTTTACGGTATTAATCGCAACGATTGAACGATAGCTGGCCATTTTTCCCTCCTGCCCATGTGCGAACATTTTTTTCCGTGCTTGTCAGTCCTTAGTTTTTCTTGCAATTTTAAGAATTCTACCACAGAAAATTTGTAAAGTTTAAGAACTGAAAAGATTATTGCGCGCTGTTTCCTGATTAAACATGCGTATTTTATGTTTCTAATTGGACAACATTTTGCAACAGGTAGCTATTATTTCGGGGTCATTTGTGTCATTTGCAACAACATGTTGTGTAATTTTAGTTTTCTTATGCTGGTAGGTGCTATTAAAGATAAGCTAAAAATAGGGAATCCTTTTTTAAAAATGAAGTCCAATAGTTTCGCCAATCTCTCTCCGACATTTTGACTGCGATTAGCAGATAGGAACCCAATCAAGCACATACGATGGGACTGAAATTCCATATTTTCCGAGAAATGACATTTGAGATTTTCCTCTCCTGTAAAACTCAACACGAAAACTGAACTTAAAGTACGTATTTCGGTTGTATTGCCAAATTTTTTTCGTCAGACGTCATTTTTTGGCAGGGAAAGTAAATTATCATTCGAACTCTAAATGTCAAATAACTCAATTTTAATAATTTCTTCATTCATCATTTACTTTTATTAACACAATACGATTTGATTCTTTTCAATGTAATGCATTGTCAATCTGTTTGAGCTGCTGACTAATACGGGATAATTTGGTCCTCTGTATACTGAGCGTTGTTCCCATCTACAGATGGATTACATTTTGCAGTAAAGAGCCACTACTTTTGACCCAGTTTAGAAACAACATACATGCCATTAGTTTTCCTACGCAGATACGTGCTTTTATGGGAGAGCCAGAGATAGTGGTTCCTTATTGCACAATGTAATCCAAATGAAACGCATCAACTGTCTGATGTCCGAAAATTCTCAATTTTCTCGTTAGAATTTGAATTTCGCACGTGCTCCAGCAACAATGTTTTGTGCCTTGTGACAGGCAGACTGGAGGAGGACTATTCTTAGACAGGCCCCAGACGGTTGATGGATTATTCGACCGTCTCAAATCTCGGTGCAGGGGCAGAAGTAGGCAGCGAGTCGCTGACAGGAGGAAAAATAGTGTCCCAAACTCCCAAGACGTCAAATTGCTCTGTCATGCAGATTTAATTGTTCTCCGGTGCAAAGTAAACAAATGAATGAATAAATATCCTCTAGAATCGATAAAAAGCTCGTAATTTTTTTTTTTTTTTTACTTTTTTTTCTGTTTAGTTAAAAATTTAGCCCAGAATGCGCATTCATCTACCAGCTCTGTGAGAAAGAACCTTAAAAATGTATCACCGCACCATTGCTTCGAGTACGAGAAAAGAACATTTTCATGCATTGACTGGAAATGGGATGCTTCAAAAATAGTGGAGATAATGTTTGAATGTGTAGAATGTAAATATTATGGTTTTATTAAATACGATCAGAATTTCGAAGAGGATTTTGAGTCCAAAGTTATGAATGGAAATTTCCATAAAATCATTAGAGGACTCTCCTTGCTCTTAATAATGAACGAAAATAGCTTACAATTGTTTTCCAATACCTACCGAGCATGAACATCTCTTATCAAATATACCCATTTGTCTCTCTCGTAAATCTCCTCTTTTGAAACATGTTTTCTCATTTTCTGAGGAGCCCGTCAATACACGGTTATTTCTTTCCCCTTCCCCTCATAGGTGCCTGCATCCTATTTGAAGTTTGAAAAAACGATCTCAAAGCAACAGGAATTTTTTCAAACTCATGAGCGATTTTTGAAAATTTTTGGATGAAATTTCAACCACCACTTAAAATTTCAATCCTGCCTGAAGTTTTGAAAATCCAGTCTTGTGCAAGCAAATTTTTGTCATTGATTTCCCACAGTTAATTGTACCTCAAAATCCGTCAATCACTTTTAATGGTTCTCTTTTCTTTTAAAGCCACGCAACTCGCGTTTTGAAATTAATCGATCCAACCAGTAGTTTTTCATTATTTTCCAAGGAAAAAGACGAAGAAGGAGAAAGGAAAATCAATGTATCCTCATCAGATCTTTTTAAATTTAGCACATCAGTGATTTGAAATTACTCTCGTCTTATTTATCAGTTTCTTTGCTCTCAATCGGTGAAAAGTTAGGATCTTTTAAAATTTAGACGCTCGTTATTAGTTTCTCATCCAACGTCACTGGAGAATTTTTCGCACTATCTGTAACTATCAGTCGGTAGTTTTCAGATGGTCCAAAACATGAGAATGAAATTACATTATCTTCGAATCTCCGTTTTGCCTTTATGTACCGACTATGTTTGTCCCTGTTGTGATTATTCTGATCCGATCAAAACATCGATCCTCCTGGTGTACTCTGGTAACGCTGCGCTGGTACCCGCAAATTGGCAACGGTGAAGAATATGAGAGACTATGTAGGAGGCACATCGATGTAATCTAAAATGAATCAATTTTTAATCGTGTTCCGCGTTCCAATTCTTTGTTACTCCTCTAGATTAAGTGCAATCCAACATATTGACAATACTTACGCCGCGCCGTCTTAGGTCATTTGCTAATAATTAAATCGTCAATGTGAATATTTTACTATATTGTTGCATATTGCACTTGTAAAATTTTATCGGCACTACACACAATTATATAGACTTAAAACTTTTTTTGGCAAAACCGATTACTTACTTATTTACTATTCACGATGGCCATTTCGGGTGGTCAGGCCGCCCATCTTCAGGTCACCTGAAGATGGGCGGCCTGACCACCCGAAATGGCCATCGTGAATAGTAAATAAGTAAGTAATCGGTTTTGCCAAAAAAAGTTTTAAGTCTATATAATTGTGAATATTTTACAAATGATCCATCCCTCAATATGCTCGAAGTCAAGAGTTTGAACAAGCAACACCGCGAAGCATACAAAAAATTCTACAAGAAATTTGGGACAGGGTGACAAATTCTTAAAATTTTCTTTAATAACCTGGAAAAGTCGGGGAATTTCATCGCGAAGCATTTACATTCTGTCTTCCGGCCAAAATGTTTAATTATTTCCTATTACACCCAGAAGCTCTGTCGACGAAAAGTTCCTGTAAAATCTCTGTCTGAAAGTTCTTGACTTTTGGATTTTTTAATTTCAAGAGACTTTGCGCTAACATTTTTTTTGTGCAAAGCATTTTCAAAAGAAATTATGCCCCTGAAAATTGATAACTTATGGAACACTCGGGAAATTGTAAGTTTAAAACCCCTTAAAAATCATAGAAAAGCCAGGAAATTTCTAATCCCAAGAAAATTTGTCACCTTCATTTACCATTAAAGAAGCTAGCCAGGCTTGGTTTCGGTACAGTTTTCATTGAATTTAGAAAAAAGAACAAGAGAAACAAATGGAATAACCAAAAATATGTTGCTACCAGCATTTGATGTACTAAGTTGCATTATCTTACTACCATTGCAAAGCTCATCCGTACATTTGTTGCAAAATCTCCTCAAATCAATCCTTAACCCAGGCAACGTTTCCAATTTATTGCAGTTTGTCTTGAAGTAGCAGGGCTGTTTAAGTATGTGCTTTATTAGTCAATCATTCTTCAACCTCTATTATCTTCGCCGACAATTGGGCGCTTCTGGGTACCAGATGCGCCCTTTCCAACCGTTCGACTCCCCCGATGTAACATGTACTATACTACATGCCCTTTTGCCTTATGGGTAATGACGCCATTCTGGTACACCCGGGAAAATTTGATTTTTTTCTGCATCTGGTATTCGTAAAAGTTTTCGTGAAATGTTTTGCTTTTAAGCATAACAATCTCGCACGAACGTATTACCTGGTTAAAGTATTTTAGGGCCTCCTTATGCTTTAAATACTTATATCCGAGGCAGTACTTTCAGATCGATTTGAAAATATTACGAACAGTCACGTGATCTCTTCATTTTAGTGACGTATTACTGTGCTACTTTGTGATTGGTTCATTTTATTGGCGCAGCATATCGACACGTCAGCTGTTTGCGGCATTGAGCGGAAGGTTTAAGGTTATGTCATGGACCATGAGAATGAATAAGGACCCCCAACTCCAGTTAGCGGAGACATTAGCGCTGCCTATATTTTCATCCATGGCCGATGTCACCGCCGGCCGGCCGGTCCCTCTCTTCCCCGCGACCCGCGCTTCCCCTCCCCCTGGCTGAACTCCTCTTCACGCGGCGCGGCCCCGCTCCCCCGCGACCTGCGCGCCCTACCTCGCGGCGTCGCGACGCCGCTGTCCGCTAGATCGCGTTGACGCACCAGCTTTAGAGGTTCCGCCGCTCTTTCCCGTCGTCTGATTTACAGTGGATCCTTTATGTTTCCATTCACCACCAACTTACATTCGTCACAAAGTGCTTGTGGAAAGTTTCAGATCTTCGCGCAAGGTAGTTTTACACAGGTATGGACAGAACTTAACAACTGGCCTCTGATTGGCTCTCCAGCGGCCCCTTAACGTCAGCCATTTTGAATGTTTTGATTATTTTGATTTATTATGTTCGGTTTATCGTTTGTCAAAATTTTGTGGGATTTTTTGCACAATTTTGATAATGCGATATTAATTTTAACGTTTAAACGCACAAACGTTTGAATGCTAATTTGATTGTAATTTAATTAAAAAACGGGCCCCTGAACCTACGTCACGTAGTCATGTGACACGTACTGAGGCTCATGGGAAATTTTCAACTTTTCCATACCTGTGTAAATCTACCTTGATCTTCGCGGTCGATCTGTAGTTTTGAAGGGTTTTGCGGTTAAAGAATCCCACTTCAAATTCCATCTTCGTCAGACTTCGGGTACATAAGTTGGTAGTAATATGCTTTGTCAAAGAAGCGCCCTTCAACGCTTGGGCGTTGGAACTGCTTGTTTTGATTTGTAAACAACGCAGTTTATTATCATTGTAGCATTGGTTTCGCTGATTGCACCTTCAGTTGCAACTCAAACACTTTTATTGCCGCGCGTCAGACCATTTTTACGAGCAAATTAACACCTACTTTGTACGTGCTTCTCATCATTTCCGGCAGAGCCGATTGACACCACTTGCATACTTGCAACCTCAGCTCCTCAGCTCGCGTGAAATATTAATGCTGCTACTGGAACTGCACTTTTTTTCAATTTACAACGCTGTAATATTCGACAATTTTTATTTCTATGAGGGAAACATCTGTAATATCACTCATTATCACTCTTAGTCACTATTAAGGTAGTGCTGGAATAGTGCACTAGTGCCCCTATTTTTTATCTGTGTCCATTTTCGATTTTATTTTGTTTAGGCTTAAATAAATAAGTTTTCAGTAAGTGAGTTTACAGATCTAAACTAACCCCTACATACTTTAGTATCACATTAAGTCCTGTTCTAAGTTCTAAACAGCAACTTTATCGAGGGATGTTTCGCCTTCAGTTTTGAAGATATACGATACGCGCTCCCGAGTGTTAAAATAGTGGTATCTCCCTAACTTTGAAACTATCGACGCTGTGTTAGGTAAGCCTCGGCATGGATTTGTAGTATGGAAACACGGGAGCAGATATCAGCCTAATTACATGAGACGTTGCCTTATTTCATCTAATGTTATCCAAAATTGCACCTTTTTAATGTTAAAAGTCGGAAAATTGTCGAGTTATTCGAAAATTCCTCGAAGCAGCTAGAACTGGCAAAATATTTCTCAAATTCCTGCAAATTTAAGACCGGAAATATTTTGAACTTAAGCGGAATTACTTCTTAACCGCGATTCAACTCAGCGAGATTTCAATGTACTTTCGATGACCATCCAGTGAAAAAGAAATGAGTGCGGGCACTTCAAAGCATTACTCAAAGCGAAGCACACCACTTTTAATTCCAACAGCTCAGCTGCAGTATAAATCAAATGATGCAAGGTATGACGTTGAAAAACTTATATTCCTCGTAGAAGTTTTCCTACGGTTAATACCATTAATAACGGAGCCGGAGTTCGAAGCCTATTTTTAATCATGACCACCATCCAGTCCCAAGTCTGAATTTATAATAACATCCCACCGGTTGCACCTCCTACTCTATTCGCTGGATCTTCTGAACAAACACAGCGGAAGAGTCAAACGCGCGGGGAGAAAAATAACCGGCGTGAAATATCGATTGTCGATATCTCGCCATTTGAAGCTGTGGTAAAAAATCGAGTATCAACGTTCGTTGTGAACATCCTGTTTATCGATTCTTTTCCAAAGTTCTAAATGACAGAGCAATCGATACATCGCAAAGTACGCCTCGCCACTGAAAAATAAGCTCTTCGTCTCACGATTGGAATTAATTATGAAAGAAGAAAGATAACGCAGAAAAAAAAAAAAAAACTTGAAATGACTCAACGGATAGCATTTAGATAAATTGACGAGTTAGTCTATTTGCTTCCGTTTTGTTTTCGATTCTGAGTAAAAACCCTCTGTTAGCACAACGGCGCATAAATCATAGTTTCGGAAGAGTTAAAAAACAAAATTGGAAAAGCAAGGCTCATTGTTTTCGAGGTACTCACTGAAAAACATTTTTCTTGAGATATTATTTTGACTCAAAGCGTCGTTTCTTGTCGACAAAATTTGGTTTTTTTGAGTTTTCGAAACGTTGTTTTGCTATCGTTGTTTTAACTGAATCTTAACGATAGCAAAACGACGCTTCCTTAACTCCAAAAAACCGACTTTAAGTCAAATCCGCGCGGATTTCAGTTTTATCATCCAACAACCCCGTGCTCTTTTTTCCATATCAAAGGAAGCCCGTAAAGCAAACTATATGAATGTGCTCTTTGCAAACACTCACAAGATTAACTAGAATTCCGTAAACTTGAAAAAAGATAAAACCCTGACCTTCGGATATAAGTTCAGGTCTTAAAGTGGTGTCTTGATGTGAAAAAAACAGCAAATACAACGTCAAAACCATCTCGAATTTAGCAAATCATCGGATTGCGTTGAGGGAGAATCAGCTAGTTCATCCAGTTGATTGACTTGTTGAGTTATTATTGCGAGCAAATTTTGAACATCAACTGAACAAACAAAATGATAGAAATCTAGACTCTGCCTCTCAAATGAATAAATCGCATAAGGCCGTGTTACATCACATATGGTAATTTAATGAATGCGAATTTTCAGTGGTGGAAAGAAGAATTTCAGATTCTGTCGATCGACCAATCGATCGTTTCCAACGCCTAAAAGATACTTTATCTTTTTTCGAAAATCTAGCCAATTTGAAATATTCTATTGTCATTAGTATCAATTGTAAAAAATTTGATTGTAAAATGGTTCAAAACAACTATAAAAGCACAACCCATCAATTGTTCGCAATTTATTCTAGATTTTGACAGTAGATATACTGGGGAAATTGTGATTTTAAGGAATTTCGATTCATCTTTCCTCTTTAAAATTTAAAGTGCTGAAGTCCCATAGCACAGTGGAAGAATGAAATGAATTTTCCTACAGGATTAATATGAACTATAGCCTGTCAGTTTAAATTGGCATTTTTTTTGGCATCGACAGGTGATCTCCAGAGTCTAGATGAGCTCGTTTTATTTAGTTTTTGGAAATATGAACCAGGGTTTTTTTTTAAAAATTATTCGATAAAGTTGTGAATTCTCCCATTTAAAAAATATTTCCTATCATATTTTTTTTAAGATCTACATGCTCGATTTGCATGATTTTTGGGGCTGTTCCCAAGATATGTGGTCCCATATACGAGCCCGCACTTATATAGATTAACTCGCAGGGGCACATGAAACGGGCCCAAGAGAACGCGAATAGTACCTTCTGGTATGCACTAATTGGACTGCATTTTGCAATCGGGAACTAAAATTTTGGGCTCATCCGTAAAAACACTTGTGTACATAGGGGAACTAATTTTGTATTCGTTGTTTCCTAACTAAGCCAGAAATTGTAGTTCCTAATCGCAAAATGGTCCCGCTTCAGGTCTTACAACAGTGGAGAACTTATTAGTTCTCATTATTTCCTTCCAGAACATACACAGATAAAGTAATAAATCGAACTAAGTAAAGTCAATCGACCAATAATGGCACCGTAAGGGTGAGTGCTCAGGAACTTGGAGCTTCATGGTTTATTTACCTCCGCAACTTATGCAATGAAATAAAGTAAATGACCCGGTTATATCCTTTTATTCTGCCGTGCTAAGGAAAAACGTCGTATGAACATCCGAGAGTTGCCAAATTTCCGCCGATAAAATGTTCATTTTGGAAGAGAGTTATGCATATTTTACCTTGAAATTTTCAGATATTCTGGATTTAAGTGTCAACAATATCTCCCGAAAAATTGGAATAAAAACATTCTCAACTTCCCCAGTAAATTCGTACTTTTTCAAAGGAAATTTGGCATCGCCTCAAGGTTCATACTGCGTTTTTCCTCATCACGGCAGTATTATTATAAGCTACGATACACGCACGCGCTCGTGGAAACGACTCCTCGATCCCTTGCCAAGTCGTAAATGAATCGATCGCTGAAACGCAATAAGTCAGTTCTCTGATGAGCTCCGAACTCCGCAAGGGCACCTGTATCGGATGGCTCAACAGATGTTCGGTTGTAACATTGATTGATCGAAATGCATTCATGGCTGGGTGAACGGACCAGTCAGCGCTGCGCACGGTCTCCGGTTGAATAAATCAAGTCATCTTCATTGATCCTATCACCGACACCGGCCGGAAGGCGATTAGAAAGGGAAGGATTTCCATAACCTATGAAAATTAATTCGAAACAAATTGGTGATGATCGCACTGCGACTTGCCAGATGCGCCTTTTGTCATCCACGCGCTGCTTGCGGTGAGGAAGAACGATCCATGAACTTTACACTGTTTAAAATGGTAAATTCTCTGTTCCCGTGATGAATACACTGAAAAAAATTTTTTTTTCGTGGTATATTATTTTGAATTAAAGCATCGTTTCTTGTCGACGAAGTTTGGTTTTTTTAAAGTAAAATCCTTGTGGATTTAACGTAAAGTCAGCATTTTGAGTTAAAGAAACTGAATCTGAACTTTAAAAAAACCCAAATTTTGTCGACAAGAAACGACGCGTAAGTCAAAATAGTATCTCAAGCGATGAGATCGAGTCAATTTATTTCCTCTCCAAGTTCTCCGAAAATCTTTCAGTTCATTTGACTCTGATTGGTTCTTTAACTTTGAATGACTCAGAAATGACTCTAATTGACTCTATATTTCTTTGATTGTCCCCAATTGTATGAGGTTCATTTGACCTGAGTACTCGAGAAAGTGTCTGAATGCACAACTTTTAGCATAATTTTTAGTGGTTAGCACAGATTTCAATTTTTCTCAATTTTCAATTCTCAATTTTTCTTCCGAATACTCTTTTCTGTACTTCATTGTCCATATTCGCAGTTACAACGAGTTGCATACTTTGCAATTCGCGTTTTCAAGTCAATCGAAGTTACAAAGAACATATGTGTGCCACTGAAGATATCAAAATCTCTCGTGCGGTTTAGCATGAGAAAATTTTTAAATAATAAGGTCTCCATGCACGGAGAAAATTTTTTGGCCTTAAACCAATTAGTGGTCCATATGGAACACTACTAATAGTCGTAAATGAACTAATTATTCGCGGTCTGTGTACCATATCAAGGTATCTTGTACCATACTAATGTACAAATACCATCACTAAGGTATATGTACCATATATGTTGCGCCTTTTTGGTGTTCCATATGAACCACTAATTGGTATATAAGCCATAACTTTCTTCTCAGTGTGCGTCAAGCAACTTGCATTTGTTGGTACACCTACTTTTCTTGAAGTCTGTGAAGTGAAGTGATTCCTGCATTTCATCCATCTCGGTCTCCTGTGCAAAAAGTACGTAGTACAAACGGATGAAGGTCATGTTTAAAGTATTTTAGCTCATTCTTAGATTATTTTTGTATAATTTTAAGCGGCTTGAAAGGTTCACAATTCATATATTCGTCCTAAAAACTCAGGAAAAGACCAAGATGGTTGAAGCGATAAGAATTGAAATCCTAGAAGTCCATTTTCTCTCCATATAGACGCTCTAATTTTTCACGAAATTTGTCCAAAATGTGTGACAAGTTTCTGTGGTCATTAATAATCTATCAGAAGGAATTTGATGAATCGTTCATATACTCACGCATCATCTTTCCGTAGCGCAACAATACCGTTCTGAGATGCAGGAACCATTGTTGACAGATTGATCGGCTCGAAGATTGATGATTTTCACTCTACGGCGAGATTTCTGACAAATTCGGCTCCTGCAGTAAATTTAGATTCTCTAACGCGGGAGTTGGACTTGCTTCTCAATGGCCGATTCCTTTTAGGGATTCATTACTGGTCCGGCCAAGTGTGGGACCATCTACTTTCTCTTCCGCCGAATAAACGGATTATCTTTTGTTTTCGCAGCTGCTCACCCGTCAAATTATTACGTTCCCCAGACAAAAGAACTTAACTAAATTTCAGCGTTGCACAATGACCCTTGCATGGAAAAAATTAAAGTGCTAAGAAAAGTGACTGCAATATTTCAACGTAGATTTCACAACACAAAAATGCTACTTTAACCACTATCGTAAGCTAATTTAACCACGGGGGTGGTTAAAGTAGCATTTTTTTGTTGTAAAATCTGCATTGAAACATTGCAGTCACTTTTTTCTAGCAATTAAATTGTTAAATTAGCAATTTAATTTTTTCCGTGAAAGTATGAATCACAGCACTTTGCAACATGTGTTGGCTTTAAAATTTCTCGTAGAAAGAGCGTAGAGAGAAGATATGGGAAGGGATAAAGTGAGGAAGAAAGAATAAGAAAGAAAAGGGATAAGGTGAGGAAGAAAGAATAACGAATAAAAGGAAAACGGAACGGGATTAACCGATTGGCTACTTGAAGAAAAAAGAGAAAAGAAAATCACAGAACGAGAAGTCTAAATATTAACTGCTATGATGTATTAAGTATTTATAATTAACATTGATCAAATGGCAAATATACCTAATGGCTCCATTTGTCTAATCTAACCTCCATTTGGTCTGTTGTTTCAAACACTCAAAAATACCCCATTCAGGAGTTGATTTCTGAACTTTCGGCGATGTGAATTATTGTCTACGTTAGATTTAAAAAAGAAAACCTGTGTCGGTATTTTCTAGTCCAGACTTTTCTTTAAAAAACTATAGGGAATCTAACGGGAAATTTCAGCCATTTTCCTTCTGATCATTCGCAAAAACCAGCAAGATTGTATACAGAAATCGCGCTGCCGTAATCGTGTGAATGATCGAACTGTATGCGGCGGCGTGGCGTGCTTCGATATTTATCGATATTTCCCCACTTGTAGCTATGGTAAAGAATCGATTATTAAGGTGCTCGTTGCGAACACCCTGATAATCGATCCTTTCACACAGGCTTAAATGGCAGATCAATCGATTTATCGTATTGTATGAGTCAATTAGCAATCTCGGAATGGAGTTACGCTCTTTTAGCTGAGAGACGAGGAATATTATTGCGTTGGCTCACGAGCACGGATCCGTCAAAATCATCCAAGGCGACTGGTTATACGTCTCGAGATCTGTTTGTATAAATGATGTCGAAGAATTATCACGACCCCTAAGCTGCTTTCAAAAAATAATGTACGAAAAGAGCGTTGAGTAAGAATCTTTAAAGTTAAATCATCAATATTGCGTCGTCGGTCTACGTGTTTGTCAACTTGTTCTTCGTGCATTTTTGTCGATGTTTTCGTCGTTTTGCGGACGAAGGAGCGTAATTTCAGTTCAACGTTGTAAAATTTCCTCTCGTTAATTATATTTTATTGGAAAACTGTTGCATTTTTCTAATAGAGAATAATTCTGCCGTGCTAAGGAAGAACGCCGTATGAACATTCGAGAGTTGCCAAATTTATTTCGATAAAATCATTATTTTTGAGGAAAGTTATGAATATTTTCCCTTTAAATTTTCAGAATCTTTACGTGCAATTGTGAACAATGTTATCTGAAAAATTGGGGGGAAAATAGTCGTAAGTTTACCGGGAAATTTGCGTTTTATGAAAGAAAATTTGGCAACGCCTGAAGGTTCATACGGCGTTTTTCCTTAGCACGACAGAACTATGGTATAACTATAATACCCATAACAAAGAGGTGATTTCTGAGGTTGAGTGGTAAAACTCCAGAAGCACATCATTGTCCTTCTATCGCCTAGAGGACGATTCAAGACTTCTGTTATCTCCAAATTGAACGTTCTTCTTTATGCTTTTTAAGCCTAATTTAAATTTGTTTATTTTCCAGAATTGGACACAAGCCGTTTTACTAATCATACAAAGGAGTGTGGAGGGTTCTTTGCACTGACGTAAGTAAATTTTCATGTTCGTTAACACATTTTCTCAAATCAAGATGTATTGATGCACCTGTATTCCTGGATCGTGTAATATTCATGGCTAAACCTAAAAAAGCGTTTATTTAATTGCGATGTTGCTAAATTCCAGCTCGAGTCTCAATATTCTTTTAAAATGAAAAGTAACCGACGCTCGTCGAATTGTCTTTAAACTTTCCTCATTACTTAAAAACATTCACGGAAAAATTTAAAGAAATACTTTAGGTGGTTTTCTTTTAAAATATGGAACACAATTGGAGATTTTTGAACGTTGAAACGGAGATGCACATTAATCAATTTTATCTGCCAATATCTACGAGTACAATTGATCAAATCATTACTTTTTTATTGTTTTTCCATTGTTTGGAAGTAAACATTTGTCCTACTTCAACAGAGTGTCTATCTGTGGTCAGTAAAAATCGGAAAACCGGGAAATGTCAGGAGACTTGATGCTACACTGGAAAAAAAAACTCATTGGATCTAGAGTCCAGACTCTTGAAAACATTGACAAGGAAAAGGATTCTTGATTCAATCAGATTTAAGCTTAAATCAAAAGGAAATCCGCTCAA
This sequence comes from Bemisia tabaci, assembly GCF_918797505.1. NCBI lineage: Eukaryota > Metazoa > Arthropoda > Insecta > Hemiptera > Aleyrodidae > Bemisia > Bemisia tabaci. The sequence goes on from NC_092800.1 coordinate 32,051,501, forward strand.
ATTCAGAGGCTTAGTTCTTGATTTAAGCTTAAATCTGATTGAATCAAGAGTGTTGTTTCTTGTCGATGTTTTTAAGAGTCTGGACTCCAGATCCAATGTGTTTTTTTTTCCAGTGTAGCAGGAAAATGTCAGGAAATTCTGTGTGCGTCAAACATTTTTCTAACATTTGATTCATTTCATTAAAACTATGTCGATTTTGTAAATGAAATGAGTGTCAGTTCATTTACGCGGAAAATTAGGACATTCCGTCTAAAATATCAGGAAAATCCTTTAATAAATTTCAGTAGACATCATGTTTGAAGTTTAAACAAACTTTATACAGTCTACTAAGTTCTCTTTGAGTCGCATAGCCCTACAATGATCCTTTCTCATAACCCCGTTTAGTCTAATTCGCTCATGATGGTTCTTAAGTACGTCCCCCGGTCAGAAATGCAGAGCATTCAGGTCTCGGAGTTCTTTATAACTCGCCCATTAAACTTTTACATTAATCGTCGGACCGTCGACGACATAAGGCTCCATTCGGCTGTCTATTCATCTCGGCTTGCACAACCGAGCGCCTCAATTCCTGCGAAGTTTGGCCTTTTTTGGACGAAAATAATTAAAACTTGCGGTCGAAGATCACTCATTTATAGACCGCGAACGCTATTTATCGGAACCAATTAAACATTCAAATGGAATCGGAGTGCCCGCTCAGTGTCAAGTGGGACTGTCCGTTGATGGGGAAGGAGAGCAATTGACTTACTGTTAATCTGCCTCATTACGTGCTCCTGATTTTATCTGTGTTTTTAAGTGATCGCGATCAGCTTCTCACACGGACGTAGCTAGGACATTTCCTAGGGAGGGCATGGTCGTTTGGCTCTCCTCGACTCCATTTTCACTAAATCACTTATTAATGTCGCATATTTGCCGAAATTGAAGGCGAATCTCAAGTAAACGATAGCTGCCATTAGGTTTCCTTATCGTTCGTAGGTTCTATTAAAGTTTATGGAGAGATATGAAGTTGGGTTTTCCGAATGAGCAACTATTCGAGCGTTTCTGTAAGTTTGTTGCCTACTTGGTGAAATTGAAGGCGAATCGTATGTAGGTTATTTGGACCGCGTTTAACAGAAAGGAACCAAGCCACATCAGCTATGGCCAAAGTTAATTGGACAATCTAATTTTTTACAAGAGAACGTTTGTGCAGGTTCTTTTGAAAATTTTAGGGCATTTGTTTCGCACTATGGAGAAAATCCACTGAAATTTGCTCGGAAATCCGCACAACCGTTTACGTGTAAAAAATTAAATTGCCCAATCAAATTTGGCAATAGCTGATGGGACTTGGTTTCTCTCTGTTTAACGCGGTCCATTTCTGCCAGCAGCTGTCTCCGCATTTTCTATCGGCGCTGTCAATGTTTTTTAAGTGAGATGAAGTTGCGTTTTTCAAACGAGCAACTATTCGAGCTCTCCGGTGTGTTTCTTGCCTATACTCGACGAAATTGAAGGCGAATGTACAGTGGGCGATTGCTTTCAATAAGTTTCCGCATTTCCCATTGGCTCTGTCAAAGCTTTTTAAAAGAAATGAAGCTGAGTTTTTCGGACGAGTAACTATTCGAAATCCCCTATGTGTGTGTTACCTACTCGGCAAAATTCGAGGCAAATCTCAAATGGAAGATATCTGCCAATAAGTGTCCGTATTGTTTGTAGACTCTATTAAAGCTCATGGAGGGAACAAATGTGTATTTCTCGAAAATATAACGATTCGTGCCCCCTAGTAGTAGGCCATTGTCTAAAATTCAGCAAAATTTTCCTGCGAGCTTCACAATTATTTTTGATGTTTGATAACTCATGACCAACGGGTAGAGTCGTACGTCTATCGAACAGGATCTACTTCTGCCGACGTGTCTCTGTAAATTGCTTTACTTGACGTTAATGACCAAGCGATCGCGTGTGTTTCCGTTTATTCCCATGAGGGAATGTTGAACCTTTTGGGTTGTGTTTATGAATCTGAGAGGAAACTTTCCTGTTTCTTGAAGTGTAAGCTTTTCCGAGAAAATTAAGTGGAATTTCCGGGTAAAATATACTTTCCCGGGATTTTGACCGAAAAAAACGCACTCGTATACTTAAACACGGCAATCATGCATTCTCTGAAGAACCACCGGGAATATTTCCGACTCGTTTGAGTGAACTGACTTGACTTAACCCCAGAAACTTCTACCCTTAGTTGTGCTGATTCAAGCTTATGATCCAGGAGTCTTTTAAACCAGCCTTCCTTTAGTTTTTTTTTCATCCCAAGTGTATCCTCCTTCATTTAGCGTGTTATTTCCCTACCTCTCGACACCCTCTTGTCCGACCTATTCTGATTTTTTAATTCAAATTCGCCCTCTATGCGTGGCCATTAACATGGGTATTGAAGCCGTCTTGATTTGATCTAAAGGTGTCGATGATCGTTAACATTCTTTTATCGGACCAACATTTTTTTTAAAGTTGACTGCCACACTGGAATACAAACCATGCCGTAAATAGCTGACGTCCGTGGCATCAGCTGGTGCGATCGAAAGCAAAATTACAAATTATACTGAGTCAGGCAAGTACTTCTCCCTATGGCCTGCTCTGCTGAGTGCAGACGTAGGTTCGATATAATTTTGCTTAGCCTGGGATTTTTTTGTTCTAATTCTCTTTATTTTGAGTCAAGTAGAATACGTCAGTAATCGCGATCTCGTGACTGTGTTAGTAGGTTTTGTGCGGTATAAAGTCTAGCTCCGATCAAATCCCATACTTGATGGGGTGCAAAATCTTTACGAACCAAGAACTTATCGATCGTTCCACAACTGTGAAGGCAATTGGAAAATTGCGTAGAATATGACCTCGAATAAAGGATTGTAATAAAGTTTTTACGCTTTGATCCTAATGCGCTCCATTATTGCGGAGTTTTGAACGCGCGCTACTCTTTGTGTTCCCAAAACAGCGTACGCATCTTGGAACTTAGCAGTGCGATGCTTGAAGTATTCGCACAGTTTTGCAGGCGCTTCCCGCGATTGATCTCCGCGCAAAAGTTCAAAATTTCAGGAATTTTTTTCCGGAAGATGAGGTTTCTTTTCATAGATCCGGTCACAATTTGAAAGCAACAAAACTTTCTCGCATATTGAAAACAATAAAATAGAGCTTGGTCTCTTTATCACTGACTCAGAAAGTTTAACGCAGAGCTGCAGAGTAGAGAAGTTGGATGGGGCGAAACACTTTTCGGCTGACTCAGAGACTTTAACGCAAAAGTAGAGAAGTTAATTAGGGCGAAATACGTGATACAACTATATTAACTTCCAAGAAGATGAAATTGCATATTCACAAAATGAAGGAGAACGTGAACTCTTTTTGTATTACTCAGAGACTTGAATGCTTGAGTAGAAAAGTTGGATGGGGTGAAACATGTGATATACACCTATTATCACTTCCAAGAAGATTTTTAAAATTGAAAATTTACAAAATAGAGGAAAACGTGGTATCCTCCCAACTACTCGGTTCATCTAATCCAACTTTCAGTTTTGTAACCGAACGTTTTGTTCTTATAACCGAACTTATAAAGTTAGAACACTGATGAAAGAAGTTTGGTTACATACACCAAACGTTCGGATACAAGAATAAAAAAAAATCTGTTTTGCTCCAAAGAGTGGACTCTCAACATACTGATTTTCACAAAAATTTATGACAAGGATGTTGATATTATTACTAACCCGAATACAATTTTTTTGAAAAATTACTGAATTTTGAATTTTTGAAATTTTGAAAAATTACTGCGTAAGTGTTGAACATATCAGGAAATTATACGAAGAAAAAAACTTCGTGCATTGGGACCCGAAGTTGAGGTTATATGGATCTCTGAAGTATTCTGATCACGCATTCGAAAACTTGAGGTCGAGCTGCCGAAGTTCGGGTCAGACATCGAGGCTCTTCGGTATGTACCGGAGTACTTCAGATGTCTGACCCCAACTTCGGCAGCTCGACCTCAAGTTTTTAGATACGTGATCCGAAAACTGTAGAGATCCATATGACCTCAACTTCGGGTCCCACGCACGAAGTTTTTTTCTCCTTGTACAGTTCAAATGTTGATTTTTTCAAAAAATTACTCCGAAAGCGTGAGATTTACTGTGAATTTTTGAAAAATTACTGCGTAAGTTTAGAATTTTTTTTTAGAAAATTACTGTTCAAATGTTGATTTTTCTCAAAAAATTACTCCGAAAGCGTGAGATTGACTGTGAAAGCAAATGGATCGAAATGAAGTACTTTTAGTGTTGTCAACTTATTGGAATCACCACTGAAGCTTGCGAACATTATGAACTTGGCAGCGCACTCAATAAACCGCGAACTCGCAGCATCCAAGTCCAAGTAACCGCTGACCAATCGAGGGGGGGGGGGGGGGGTCGCGAACAGCTGAGAGATGACCATAGACTACCCACCCCGGGTGGGACGGGGGCGCTGGGTGGGCGCGTCACCCCTCCTCTCGGCCGGCGCGAGGACCAGGTCTCAGCGCAGCGGTCAAGCTTGCCGAGGTCCAAATCAGACCGCGCTTGACTTTCGATCCAACCTCGGCTCAGCAAAGGGCCCACCACGACCTGCGTTCTGCGTTCCGTCCGACTCCGCGACTCGCGACCCGACCCCCGCCCCCCGCCTACAGTGCGACATGTGAAAAGTGCTCCCCCTGGTGAAGTGACCCACCCCCCTCGTTCAGTGCGCGTGTGTGAGTTCCGCCGGTTTCCGCCCGGGAAATATGTAAGTTTCCCGACCTCCGCGACTTCTCGCTGCCCGAAAGGAAAAGTGACTTTAAGTTTGTGCGAAGATCAGCTTCGACACCCCGCGGCCTGATTTAAGTAAGTAGATTTGTGACAACGTTTGTTCTGGATGCATTCATAGACTAGAGAGGGTTGCCACAGTCAGGGAAAACCGGGAAATGTCACGAAAAATGACGAAAATGTTGGGGAAAAATCGTCAAGGCACCTTTATGTGCTTTCTTGAGTGGGTTTGACATTTCGAACAACAAATTTTGCTGGAAAACTATTTCGTACTACAGTAAAAGGACCCTAAGTCGAATTGTGAAGGGACCGAAAAAAAGTCGACTTAATCGGCATTTCGTCTTAATCGTAGTTAGACTTGTGAGCTTTTACTGTATGGCTTTTTAACAATCTGGCATTTGTTCAATTGTCAGGGAATTTCATCAAAACGTGTCAGTAAAATCAGGGAAATGTCAGGGAATTTAATTTTCTAAATTCTGTGGCAACCCGGATCAGAGATTTTAGGAATAGTAGCCTTAAAAGTCAGGGAACTCATGGCAACCTGGAAAAGTCAGGGAACTTACGGCAACCTGGAAAAGTCAGGGAATTTTCCGAGCAGTTTTAAGCAGAAACCAGCGTAATTTAAAGGATCGCATCGAAGTGGAAATTTGGTTCAAATATCAGGGAAAGTCTGGGAATTCGAAAATTTTGAAGTGAGGGAATCGGAAAATGAAGTAATCATGAAAATCTTGGCCTCATGTTCAAGATACCTATTTTGTGTGTGTCAAATTATTTAAGGTAAAAGAAGCAGGAGTTGTGCCTTGGACGTAATATTGTTTTTCTTTTTCACAAACTGAAAAAAATTTTAACTTTTCAAGTTTCACAAAAATGAAAGTTGTATGCCCCTAGTGTTAGACTTTTGAGTTTCGATACTTGATTTGACTGACTTCTAATTATTGACATCCTGCATTCCTGTATAGGGTGGCTACTCATTGTGTTCACGCCTGTCGCAGTTTAAGCATGTACTTTACCTTTCTTTAAAGTTTTGCCGCTTATTTTTTAAGTCCAATAATCAAACAATCATTTAGTGTCCTGAAAATTCTCTTCCACGTTCTGATGATTCCTCGCTTTTTTTCATTAAGGTCTCGTAATATGTGTTCAAAGTTGACAAAAATTGCAAATTAAAGTAAGGGATTTAACGAATGAAGGAGTTCATTTTAATTTGTATGATATATCGAGATTATCCATTTAAAGCAGTAAAATTATGTAAGAATATGATAGTAATGAGTTTTGATTTACTTCTTTCATCTCCAACCATGTTCCTTTTCTGTTTCATTGGCGTATCCAGGGCATGATGAAAAATTTGCCATCTTACACAGAAAGTATATTTTAGTCTAAATAGCGGACCTTAATTTTTTCATTACACTTTGTCGTCACGAAATTGTCCTCATTTCTCGGAATTTTTTGTTCTTGTTTTTTATGAGCTTTCAAAAATCGAAGTATTGAAGTTATGAGTGAATTACCGTCGAAGCAGCGACTTTTTATTAGAAAAATAATTAACAAATATTTCAGAAATTATATACTTAATCTTTTGAACTTCTGTTACTTTTTGTAATGTTTGAGATCTTTTTAAACAACTTTCGTCGATGGTCTTTATAAAAATAAACCCCCTATCCCTTCCTCCAATGTCGGCACCTTTCATCCTGTCTTTTGAGAGCATCGTAAACTAAAATGAGGACGTTGAGAAAAGACATTCGCGAATTTCTTTATTATCCGTGTAAGGATCGCTGCGTAGGTTTTTTCTTGTTTATTTACCGCCCTGTCCGACAAGTTTGCCGGAGCTTCCTTTCATCGATTCGTAACGAGATCAAGAAGGAAAATGATCACAAGTTTTGCCAAAAACGATCAAGTTCAAACTGAAAATTTACATACAGGCAATTTCCATCGAGGTGGAACTTGTTTGTTCGTTTAACTTCTTAGAATATCCGAGTGGGTTCGCTTCCGTTATGGATGTTTTTGTGCGCGTGATGCCCTCTTTTTTTCCGGCAGTAATCATTTACTCCCCCTGATGAGGTATAAAACAAATTTTTCCCAGCCAAAAATTGGCTAATTATTGATATTGATGGACAAAGCTTTAGACAAAAAATACGTAGAGAGTATTAAGTGATCCTATTCGTTGAAACTTGTGGTTGTTATAGATTAAGGGGGAAAATGATGGACTAATAGGTCTCCCGTGGGTTGACTTCAGCTAGTCCATATACCCATCTCCTATGTCAATAATTACAACCACCCGCTTCCGCCAATCGGATCCTTCCATATACCTTTTGTCTTATTTGTCTATCGATTTCAATAATCGGCCCGCTGAATCCATCGAATAATGTTTCCCGTATGCCCCACTGGAAACAACTCTGTTTTACCATGTATTTATATTAATTTCACCTTTTACGAATTGGCGTTTTCACCTGCTTTGGTGTTTCATAACTAAACTTGCATCCTTTGAAGCCGCCTTGATGGATTGTTTTTAATAGCGTACTTAGTTTAAGTCCCTAATCCTAGCATCTGCTGCAAACCCGACTTATTTTTCGTAGGGATTCTCACGAGTTTCCCCAAAAATTCGTGTTTTATCGGCAGAAATTTGGCAACGCACGATGGCTCATACGGAGGTTTTTCTTAGCACGGTGTACAGGACTCTCCTTGCCCGACCGAATTCCAAGAAATTTCTCACTAAATTTGAGCTTTATTTTAAGAAGAATCCGCTCGTAATTCGATCGTCAACCAGAAGCTCAAATTTCAAAAATGCAGAACTGAACAAACCTGCATCAAAAATAACCGTGGCGGCTCATTCTGATTTCCCTTTTTCGGCACGCAGGAGCCGCTAAGTCCACCCTGCTGACAGAAAAACGTCGTAAGAGCATTCAAGTATTGCCAAATTTTCCGAGATTTCATATTTATTTTTAATAAAATTACGATTAGTTTTCTTTAAAATGGTCGGATACATTGTATTAAATTGCAATTAGAATTTTAAAAAAAATTCAACGTAAAAGTCTACTAGTTGCCCAGAAAACTTGTATTTATTCGAAGAAATTTGACAGCGTTCAAAGGCTCATACGATGTTTTTTCTGAGCACGAAAGAAGTGCCTTCAGGGAGTCGGGCCGCGCGGTGGCCAGGGTCGTAAACCCCTCCCTTCTAGCTGCATTTTAAATCAGTAGTTCCCAAACTTTTCACAGAAATTGTCCATTCTCTGCAGTTGAGTACCCGTACGGGGAGAGTTTGGTCTTGTCAAAATATGAAGGTCTTAGGACCTAAAAGGGCAAGCAACCTTCTAACACAAAAAACCCAAGAAAAATCCCGCTGCCAATCTTCAGATTCCAATAGCATACCAAGATGGCTGAGAATGACGTACATGAGCGTCGTTCCGCAAAAATGAGTAAAACTACGCAAAAAACTAAGCCTAGTAAAATTGTAACAATCGTAACAATTGTAATAATAAACGCTTCTGGATAATTTGATTTTACAAGTTAGCTGCCCTTCTTTTGGGCCTTAAAAGTTCCACGACCGAACCTCAAAATTACCGACATGTCCGTATTGTCCTTACTCTTCTCATATAGGTACTCTACTCTCCAGTGGATACCCAAGCACTCTACACAAATCCACCTGGATCTGCTCAGCAGGGTTTGGGAACCGCTGCTTTTGAATAACAAACACGCGATTAAATTTTTTACGGTGCATATTTCCGACGTTTACGGCCGGAGTGCACTTTTTCAACGACCGAGCCCTAAGCGGGCGGATAGGAGGTTCGGTCCAGCGACGCACAGTGGAACGAGAAGAGGTCGGACATTAAATTTTTGACTGAAATTTTAAATTTTCATATTCAGTTCATCACAATGGGCCAGTGGCGCTGATCGCAGAATCGTTTGATGTTTGATTCTCGTAGATTATGTAAAAATAATAAGATCCGACCCAACAGCAACATTCTACATTTAACATCGACCAAGATATCGTGCTTTGAAAAATTCGATTTATGACATCATCCACCGCGGTAGTGACACCCTCCTTGGTCTCCTCCATCTTGCTTTCATCCGAGTTTCACGTTAAAAAACCAGTCTAAATGTGTCTTACTGATTGATGAAAGCGAGGTGGAAGAAACCAAGGGTGTCACTACCGCGGCGGATGACGTCATAAACTAAATTCTTTAAAGCGAGATATCTCTGTTAACATTGAACGTAGAAAGTTGCAGTTCGGACAATTCTTTTTATTTACAACTAACCTACAAGAATCAAGCATCAAAACACGATTCTGTGACTAGCGCAACTGACCCATTTCAATCTCAACGTGTGCCTCTGCGAGAAAATTTTACGAAAAGCCCAATGAAACCACTTTTAAGCTTCTCCGTTTTATATCTTGGAAGATATGAGCTTTCAAAATTTCCAAATTTTGTCCAAAATGTCTTTTACCCAAAGACATAAAGACGGAGTGCTCGTATCTAAAAGCATGGGGAAAAAGTGAAGCCTGGTTTGGCGCTGGATGCTTGTGTGAGTGTGTAAATAAGCGCGGGAATCCATGGCGGCAAACGGAAATTTGATTTGAACTTGCCCTCTTGATTTTTCCTTATTTCTTCTTCGAATCGTATTTTAAATGCCTAAAACGAATATATTAAGAAAGTTGGGACTGCGTCCTATTATAATACACCTACTTTTGCTCGGTAACAGGCAGTAATCTCAGATAAAGTTAGTTTTTCTTCTGCTCATGGTGGTTCTGCAGGTTCAAACAGGCCGTTACAGTTCTAGATGACTGTTACTCCCAAATGAAATCAATCGGTCGACGACGGACCAAAACTAACCTAAAGTTAAAAAAATATGAGTGGGTAAGTGAATTTGGGCAAAAATCAACCTAGAATACTTTGTTTCCGCAATTTTATTTAGTTCCCGCCCTACATTTGAATTTCAAACTTGTCCCGATTTCGCCGCCAATCCTCTAGCCAATCGTAGAGGTGGTTGAAAAGAAGCTTCATTTTTTGCTTTTAGCCCTCCGTCTTTATGTCTTTGTTTTTACCTAGTTCCACCGTGCGGCGGTGGGAGCCTGGGCCCACGTGAAAAAGCGATAAATATCGAGCGGATTCGCATGCGCGGAGCATAGCCATAGCGCACACTTGTACTCGCCGTCGGGGAGCTCGTCGCACATGTGCGTGATGGACTACCGGGCCGAGCCTGATCTATAGCCACCAGATACCTCGCCGCCAGAACCAAACTGATCAATGAGCCAACGTGAGTGCCTGCAGAGTGCAGATGCCTCGCTTTAGCCTAGCTTCGGCGCCGTTCGATCTCGTTTTCTAGCACGAAAAATGGTGTTAAACGAGTTAATACCTAGTTTTTGAGGCTGCACGGGCAAGAACAACTTCGGTCACGAAGAACCAGGGCCAAAAGGACGCTGCACTAACAATCTTAGGGCCGTCTTCATAGTTGGATCGCATTTAGCAAAGAAGAATTAGCGCAATTGCAGCGTTGTAAAAATGTTGCTTCTCTATCATTATCTAAAAAATCTCCCAGAACAGCAAATAGTTTTTGCTTCCCAACAAAGAAATTCTTGATTTTACAGGAAAATAACTGTGTAATTTTAATACTGTCCCACGTATATTGAGTATTTGTAAAAGTAAAGAAGAATTTGCACGATTTTGAAAACACTATAATCGCGCTGGTTCCTTTTTGCGAAATGCGGTCTAGTTGTTTCTCAACTAGCCCGTTCCAGACGCTCAAGGTCTCGATGCATGATCAAATTCTGAAAGTTTGTACTCAATTTTTTTACTGCTTCATCTCAAAGTTCTGAGTTCGCATATTTTTTTCAATCTTTCTCTGACATGAGAAATAGTTTAAAAATATATTAAAATTTAGAAAATGCACCGCCTAGTGACGTCATCTGGCGGCATTTCCTATTTACACACTTGTATTACAGCAGATTAGATTCTTGTGTTCAGTTTACTCAAACCATCGAATCCTCTTAATTCCTGAAAGGAACTTTTACCGCACCAATTCACATCGCCTGACTAACAAGTGCGAGGATTTTATAATACTTCGTTTTTGACTCTCACAATACGTCGCTCTTCTGACGTCAAGATGAAATTGCATTTTAAGATGAGTCTTATTTCCCGTATAAAGCCATACTTTTCCAAGCTCAAGTGGAGATGAAGTTACGTCCTTTCGTCAAAAGAGCAACGAACAGACTTGCGGTGTGATCATGTCGAGCGGTGCCAGCGACTCAGCGAGGCAGTCTCGCAAGGATTCCAGCGTACTTATTTGGGAGCTCAATGGATCGTATTCGATAGTGGTTCGATCTATCGTTTAAAAACTTTAAGATTTAAGTTGGAAAAACTTTGGAGAAAATTCCTAACAATTTCACTTTTCATTGTCATTTGACACTCAATAGAATAAAAAATCCATCACAAAAGATCCGTTCCCTCAGATTTCTAAATTTCCTTTTGAGGCTATGTTTACATGTTGAACCAATCGATATCGATACAATCTCACGTGTTCGATGAATCGAATACGATCTATCGCATTTCATCGGTTGCTTTACGCCGGCCCGGAGTTGGCACTCTTAGTTATCATTCTGCATATTGTCTTCGAGGACTCGGCCGCCGCCGCAGCCGCCTATCTCTTGTCATCGCTCCATATTAGCGCCGCTCTTGTACTACTACCAACCTTTGCCGCCGAACTTAGCACGTATTGCTCTATTTAATGTGGATTCTCAGCTTTTGCGCAATGCATTCTGGGTATGATCAATATGTTGTGGTCAAATCCCGGAGTCCAACCTAACCCGACTAGCTCGGAGTCGGTCAATGGGCCTCTCGCCTGTGTCAGGAATTTGCGATTTAAGTACTGATCCCTGCGTAAAATTTCGCGAGAAACATGATGGTGCCACTGGTTTTTCCTGAAACAAACTCTTAAATTCAAAAAAAGCTCTCAAACTTAAGGCCGTACTGGAGGGGGCTCATAGGAAGGGAGCAAATACACAAGAAGGGCTGCCAATCTACATGTGTGAACTTCAAAACTGAAAACACGGCAATCTTGCTAATGTATCTGCTCATCTTATTTGCATATCTATAGAGGTGGACTCGCAGAAAACGTGAGATATATCCTCCGATACGGGCTCAATTTTGAGAGCTTTTTTGAGTTTAAGAGTTGGTTTCAGAAAATACCAGTGGCGCCATCGTGTCTCTCACAAAATTTTACTAAGGAAGGAGTATTTAAATCACTGAGTCCTGACACATGCAAGCGCTCCACTAAGTAAGGTGTTGGGATTTCACTGTAGTCACACCGTGATGTGACCAAGATTTGGGATTCGACTTCAACAGATATATTCCAAACATCCATTCAGTATAAATTACCTAGGTAAAAACGAAATTTCATTTGCTCGTGCCGAATATCATCTTTCAAAATTTTTAAAATAATTTCAAAAGCATCGTTTCCAATTAACCATCGATATCGATACATAGAAATCGGTTGCAAAATGGAAACGGTACTGTTGACTTCAACATTTTTTTGCATGATATTCGGCACAAACATCCCTTAAAGATTGATCTAGAGACTGAAATCTCGATTTTTCCTACATAACCCACCTGATGGTTAAAATTTGAAATATTTTGATCTTACCCAGAATGCATTGCGCCAAAGCTGAGGAACAGAGGATCCACCTTAACTCTATCTGAACGGTCAATTAAAGCGTGGCAATAAATATCGTACGTCGGGTCGCCCGGCTGACGTAGTCAGTGCGTGTTGCGTGGAAGAGTTCGTCGTCCCTATGACCTAGGGGCGTACCTCAATTCCCTTGTTAGCCCTGTTTTACATATAAACCCATGCTTTCTGGGGCTCATACAAAAATCGAGGTACTCGTCTACATCAGAGAAGCGTCGAGTTGAGGCTTGGGGGACGATTTCCCACCGGTGATAATAACCTCACGAGGCTTGTCGCAGAGCACATTCTTGTGCCTGAGAAGGTCCACGAGTGTGTCCCGTTGTCCGTGTTGCGGAAACGAGCCGTACGTGCAGTCTGGGATGAACCTGGAGACACCTACAGTATGTGTTAACTGCGGCTCGTACAGAAATGCACTTACAGTTCTCTTCCGTTACACGGCAGAACGGCAGTCTCCCGGGGACCAGTGGCGTGGCGTGAATTGCGATATATCGCTTGTTATGCCATTTAAACCTATGGAAAAAGATCGATTATCAGGGTGTTGGCAGCGAACACCTTAGTAATCGATTCTTTACCATAGTTTAAATTGGCGAGATATCGATAATCGATTATTCACGCCACGCCACTGCCGGGGACCCACTTCGGCGCAGCGCCAACATAACCCGCGTAGACGCATTCCGCTCCTTCCCATCTTCCACCCGCGCTCTGAATTGCCGTGAGCCGTGCTAAGGAAGGACGCCGTATGAACATTCCAGAGTCGCCAAATATCTCCGCATAAAGCATGTATTTTTGAGGAAAGTTATGCATATTTCTCCGTGAAATTTTCAGGTACGTTAGATCAGGTTGCGAACAAAATTAAGTGAAAAATTCGGGGGGGGGGGGGGGGAATATTCAAAATTTTTCTCGTGAATTCGATTTTTAGTAAAGCAAATCTGGCAACGTATAAAGGCTCATTCGGCGTTTTCCCTTAGCACGGCAGTAAAGGTGCTCAAATTCCTGATCAGAATGGCAGCATGCCCTGACACGCAGTTGGCCTCAGGGCAGCCGAGGGGGTTACCCTTTGGTACCTTCTGAAAGCTGTACACAGTTGAAAGTTTCCGTGTCTGATGCTACTTTTGTTGGTGTCAAATCAACCCAAAGGACTTGGTTCCTCAATACCATTGGCGGATCCAGCAAGTTGGCAACATCGTCTTTTCTCCGTTTAAACCTATGGAAATGTATCGATTCTTGGAGGGGACAGGTGCTCCGACAAGAATCGATTGTTTAACATAGGTTTAAATGGAGGAAATCCGGTGTTGCCCAATTGCTGGATCCGTCTCTGCTCAATACAATTTTGTGTTAAATTGACCTAAACCGTATACTACTACGAGACATCGGATCATGAATAAAGTGTACTGGCGCACTTATGTACTCCTGTTTTCCTGATGTTGATTTCTTGCTGATCCAGAATTTAAAATAATTAAAACACGATTTCTTGTCCAGCGCCATTTCTTCTGATCCGTGATATTTTTGATCTCTGTCTCGGCTTTCTCGACGATGCGCATTCAAATTGGAGCTCAAAATACGCAACTTCGAGCTCTTTTTTTCTCGGCTTAATTTCGTCCGAAAAATCCGGGAAAAACCGTTCTACAAAGTGCAGATTAAAATATGAACGCTCACTGAACTCTCCAGCGATCACAGTGTCTACCGCACGGGAAAAGCACAGCTTTACTATAAAATCATGAGTTTCTAAAAGGTCGGCGAGGCGGTTCGTCAACCGTTCGCACACCGGCCTATTTTCTCACTTACTTGCAATCTGGCATACTGAGATAGGGAGAGGGAGATGTCAGGAACCTGATCTGAGTCAATAAACAATCTAAGAAACTGTCATTGATAATTGCTCTCGGTTTTTTCAGTCTGTCATAGTGTAAATTGCGGCATTCGTTTTCGCTTTTTACTTCTGACTGAGGCGACAACTGCTTTTATAAAATCGAAATCAAACGTGAGAAAGGTTCATGACCTTTTCATTTGCGGAAGTGTTTGTATTTACGTCAGTTTTTATCACATATTATTTTTTAAGTAGGTAAACTTTTCGGAAAAGAAACAATTGTCCGCGAATGTAGTAAATTCGAAACTGAGCCGTGAAAACTTCAGAAATTGTTCGTTTTGGAGTATATTTTAAACACTCTCGATGTGCGCAACGTCATTTGTCCGTGGGCTATAAAAAACCCGTTTCAACCAATTTTTGCATTTTGAATTGCTCTTTATTCATACAATTTGAACAGAATTGGAACCGGGAGAGATAGAGCCCCAGCACGAAGGTCTATAAATACAGCGTAATAAGAGAAAGACGAATCAGGGTGAAGAAATAATACGTAAAGAACGGATAAATAAAGAAATGAAAATAAATTGTTAAAATAAGGTCAGGGGAAAGGACGCCGACATTGCTTTTAGCATACCATCCATCGGCACTGGACCCCGAGATGGACTAGTTTCAACCAATAGGATCACTTTATTTTCCTTTTATTTTCTTTGTCTACCCTGGTAAAAATTGGCAGTAGAATCTGTGTTCCAAAATACCATAGACCTACGGCCGGCTGTAAGATTTGCAATAGCCGGCTACAAAATTTCTTATAGCCTTTTATAGCAGATGGCGAGTAAGCAACTCACAGCCAGGCGATAAAGTGTATGCTAAACGTCACTAATTACGGATGCTAGGACTTACTGAGTTTTTGGACCACTGCTCTCTTTTTGGGCCGTAATATCTTGATTTATTTTGCGAGGAAAGCTACGTACTTTTGATGGATGCCTGCCATCCCTAATACATTAGAGCGCCTTCAGTTTCGTATGATACTGTTCAATACCTCTGGTGTGAAATAGTTGCTTCAAGCGCCGTGGCACGCTGCGGTGCGGCAGGCGGGCAGCCAGCGCGAGAACGCGCATTGGCGCCTACAAACCTAACAGGGATACTTCACGCGTTGCGCAATGCGTGAAGTATCCCTGTTAGGTTTGTAGGCGCCAGTGCGTAGCCGCTCCGCTTTGTGTTAGGCTCTAATATTAATCTCGCGGAGTCAGCGTTATTCAACTCATGCTTTTGAAATGTTTGCACATCCTGTATGGATTATCTCATTTTAATTGATGAAAAAAAATATGTATTAAAGGAAAATATAATGTGTGTTTTGTAAATATTAAGGTGGTTCCGTATCAAACTAATGATTTCCAAAGCACACGAATTTCTACACAAATCTTATAGCCTTTTATAATCGATGGCGAAAAAGCAACAGCCAGGCGATAAAGTGTAAAGCCCGGCGACAGGAACTATAGCCCGGCTGCATAATTTTCGAAGGTATCAGGGGAAAGGACGCCGCAATTGCTTTAAGCATACCGTCGGCACCTGACCCCAAGATGGACTAGATACTAAATTGACTAGTTTCAACCAAACGGATCCATTGGCGGATCCAGAAAATTTGCAACATTATCTTTTCTCCTTTTAATCTTATAGAAATGTATCGATTCTGGGAGGGGTCATAAGTTCCGACAAGAATCGATTATTTAACATAGGTTTAAATGGATGAAATCCGGTGTTGTCACATTGCTGGATCCGCCTCTTATATGATCGCTTCATTTTTACTTTATCCTCTTTGTCTATAGCTTTGTCTAAAACTATTAATAATCAGCCCCCAAGGTGCATCGCGTGTTCGCCGTTTGGATTCGTGCGTGGGGTTGTCTAAGGCTCGGCCTTGAGTTTGCGCAGTCCAGACGACTAATTGAATCACCCAAACACCATGGCAGCGGTTAATAGGCATCATTTAGCGGGGCAGCGGGGCAATCATCAATTAGGTACAAAGGCGCGTATCCAGAGAGGCTGGGCAATGAGCCCCGGCAACTGCTCGTAATCAGAGGCGAGGCGTGAATGATCGATTATCGATATTGCCCCATCTAAGCTGTGCTAAAGAATCGATTATTAAGGTGTGCGTTGCGAACACCCTTCTATCGATTTTTTTCATAGGTTTAAATGGCAGATCAATCGATATATCGAAAAGCACGCTACGCCACTGTCCAGTTTGACGCGCCCGCCTTGCCGTAGCGCGGACAGTTCGCGCTAGAACGTCGGCCTTGTTGCCTGCTCCAAGTACTCCTATTTAGATCGCGATAGTGGATAGGAAAGAACCAGGTTTTTTGTAAAAACAAGAATCATGTTCAATAAATTTGACTAAATTTTACCATTTCGAACCACAATCTCTATCTCATCGCTAAGAGCACCTTCTACCTAGACAAAATGAAGAAGAAAGAGGGGCAAGAGTCTGGGAGAGGATGAAGGATAGAAAAGGGAAAAGCACCGAGAAAAGATCAAGAGAGCAAGAAGTAAAATAAGCGTTAGAAATAAAGAAGAAGAGACCAGAAAAGAAAACAAGAAGAGATTGTGAGGAAGGCAGAGGAAGTGAAGGAAAAAGAGGTTGAGGAGGAAAATGGAAAAGGAATCGAGAGAAAAATAGAAAGAAGAGGAAGAGGTAGACCAGAGAGGTAAAGAGGAAATATAGGAAGAAGAAATGAAAAAATTAGGAGAGAAGAGAGGCAAATGGATAACGAAGAGGAAGAATTAGAAGAGAAAGATGAAGGGATGCAACGAAGGGCAGAAGAGGTAGGTGGAGAGATTATTAAAAGGAAGACGATGAAGAAGTGAGAGTAGGAACACTTGTCTAAATTTAGAAATATCTACTCACATACATTTTTTCTGGATGAGCCTGAAATATTGGTTTCTTTCTGCAAAATTCAGCCAAACTCCTTGAAAGAACACAGGCATCACTTGCAGCGTTAATTCCCTCTGAATTGAGCTGGCTCTATAGTATACAGGAGACTAGACAGGAAGTTCAGTTATTTAAAGACTCATAGCTGTGACAGTTTCTTTGCGCCGTAAATTTATTGCCAAATATGTGATACAACTATTTGAACGTCTAAGTAGCTCAAATTGCATAGCCTTAAAATTGAAGGAGTTTTCTATCTCTCCCCGGTAATTTCTATATCTGACGTAAAAAACGCACAAATTCCTCGGAGACCACATCGATGATGGATGTGCAAGTATTTTTAACAATCAATTTCCTGTCTTCATCGACGGAATTGACGGCAAAATTTGGCAGCGTGGCCGTGAGAGAGGACGGGAAAGGAGTGCAATTAATTACGGCGTCAAGACGCGGCTGCGGTGTCGCTCAACGATCTGCGATCAGTGATCAGCCGCGATGAGACGCGATCAGTGATCAGCGATCACAGGCCGAGCTCGAGCGAGCGATCGGGGATGCAAGCCACATTGTAAAACAGTTTCGTTTATGGTCATTCGCCGAGCGGCGCAATGCGAACGGGTCTCTCCTGAGCCGCGCCGCCGCCGCCGTATGCGTCAACACACGTCTGCCTTATAATTTTGGACGGTGGTTCGTCAACGATCAAGGCTTCTCATCGGAGAGAACGTCTTTTCTTCGTTTTGATAAAGGTCGGAATTTTTTGTGGGGATTTTCGATTTTGGGACTATCTACGTGTTACGGGCAAATGCTGAAACCTTGGTACATTGCGATCTCCCCAGGTTTCAACGTTTGAAAAAATAAAGCAAAATTTGAATTTAGCGACCCAAATATCCCCCAGTAACCAAGTTTTTCACAAAGTTTCCGGCTCAGATGCTTCTGAAGTCCACATATGAGAAGAAATGCGATAAATTTTGTTTCTATGAATCAATATTTTTCAATTTTCCTCATCATGAACTACAAGATTTTGGAATAAAACACAAAATTTGAACTCAGCGACCCAAATAACTGCCAAGACTAACTTATACTGTACACTCTTCTATGTTAGCATGCTCAGACGCCTCTGAGGACTCTTGTACGGCTGAATTCGGCCCCCGATGCGCTAGCTTTCCGTGCATTGCGATATGCCCAAACTTCGGCATTTGTCCAGATTTTATAAATTGAATCGTTCAATTTGAAAACAAGCAAATTCTAATGAGTAGGGTACAATAAACGAACCAAATTGATTCATGTCTATAATCGAACCATTGGACTACATTTTGCAATTAGGAATTACAATTTCTAGTTCAGTTTAAAACCAACGCATGTACCTTTAGTTTCCTTACGCACGCAAGTGTTTTTACGGATGAGCCAGAAATTGTAACTCTTGTTGCCAGATGAAGTGTAAGTGAGGGTTTAAAAAAAAATATGACCTCGCAATTGCTATCCAAAGTTTTACTGATTTTTGAGTGCAATCAACAGAGAAATCATTGAAATACAGT
Source organism: Bemisia tabaci (assembly GCF_918797505.1). Taxonomy (NCBI): domain Eukaryota; kingdom Metazoa; phylum Arthropoda; class Insecta; order Hemiptera; family Aleyrodidae; genus Bemisia; species Bemisia tabaci. The sequence goes on from NC_092800.1 coordinate 32,070,182, forward strand.
TCGAGACGTCCAACTATTTCCGGATGGAAATACGCTAATACATGATTTGCGAGTGGAAATGCAGTTATGTTCTTACGACTGGGAAAACGACGGACTGAGATCCTAATGTAAGTGATTACAAGCGACCCGCGGCGCGCGGCGTGGACCGGCGGCGCACAATGGATCGAGCCAATGGGAGAGGTTGGACAAAATTTGGAGGCTTTACAAGCTTATAACTCCGTTCATACAAAACTTTGAGGTCACTAAAGTGGCTCCATTGGTTTCCTCGTAAAATTTTCCTTTAGAAATCACCCCTTAAAATTTAAAATGTGACGAATTAGACATCAAAATTCGCAATTTTGGTTCAAAATTTCATGTCCGACCCCTCCGATCGACTCGATCCAGTGTGCGGCGTCGCGTCGGTAAGTACGCTGCGGTCGCGCGCGGAGATAAGTGAATAGAAACAATGGCAATTGCGATGTCGAAAAAGTCCTCGACGGAGCTGCATAATTTGCTCGGTGGCGATAGGATCGGACGACCGGGGGGGGGGGGGGGGGTCGGGGGACCGGGGACCCCCCGCGGAGCGGAGAAGAATCCCTTTGTGGGAAGTCCTCCTGCTGCCGGAGATTGATGGAACGGTGCCCGGGGAAAAGGCGTGTGCCGCCAGTTGTAATCTCCCCGTTCTTCGGACCATTCTCAATTTGTCAATCGCAGAGTCCCCGCGTACTTGCGGCCAACTTTTATGGCCCCCGTCCACGACGCGACCCGACGGACGGACGGCGGCCTTTGAGGGTTTTACGCGACGTCGTGAGTTGCTAGATGTTGAGTGAGGAGAGTCGTAGCGAACGGAGATGTTGCATGTGTGAGGAATTTGCGATTTGACTGTTGATTGCATGTAAAAATTCGCGAGAAACACGATGGTGCCACTGGTTTCCTCTGAAATCAACTCCCAAGCTCAAAAAAAGCTCTCAAGTTGAGGCCAAAATGGAGGGGATATCCCACCCTACCCTGGAGTCCACCTCTACATCAAGACAAACTCTCCATGCGAAGATAGGGAGCGAACACATTAGCAGTGATGCCGTGTTTTCAGTTTTAGAGTCTCCAAATCAAGTGGCAGCCCTGTCAAAGTATTTGCTCCCTCGCTATCTCCGCATGGAGAGTTTGTCTTGATGTAGAGGTGGACTCTCAGGATAGCGTGGGATATCCCCTCCATTTTGTCTCACCTTTGAGAGCTTTTTTTGAGCCTGGGAGTTGATTTCAGAGAATACCAGTGACACCATCGTGTTTCTCGCGAAATTTTACCGAAGAATCAACTGTCAAATCGCAAATTCCTCACACATGCAACATCTCCATTGGGGAGACACTTTAAAGAGAAAACGCACGGAGAAAAACATTAGTGCGTAGGGCCTAAAGTTCAGATCATAAGGATCTCTGAAGTTTTTTGGATCGTGCATCCGAGAACTTGAGGTCCAGTGCTTTGCAATACATCGATTGATCCACTATTTAAACCTATGGAAAAGGATCGATGAAGAGGGTGTTCGCAATGAACACCTCAGTAATCGATTCTTTACCATAGCTTCAAGTGGGGTAATCATCGATAACGGATCATTCACGCCCCGCTACTCTTGAGGTTCAGCTGTCGAAGTTGGGGTCACACATCTGAAGCGCTTCGGTACTTCACTACTTCGGTTCAAATTTCTATAGAATCAACCGAAGTATCGAAGTACTTCAGATGTGTGACCCTAACTTCGACAGCTGAACCTCAATAGTGACGAGGCGTGAATGATCCATTATCGATGATTCCCCCATTTGAAGCTATGGTAAATAATCGATTACCAAGGTGTTCCCTGCAAACACCCTGTTTACCGACTCTTTTCCATAGGTTTAAATGGCAGATCAATGGATGTATCGCAAAGCATGCCGCACGCCACTAGACTTCAAGTTTTCGGATGCACGATCCGAAAAACTTCAGAGATCCATTCGAGGTACATTGTATAAACGGTAACCACACAATTGGCGTTTATTCTCCCATACGTGACCTTATACGTTGACGCTAATGATCCTTTTCAATTGGGGGTCCAAGACTGGACTAGATAGGTAACGTGCTGATTAGCATATATTTTGCTTCAACCAACGAGCTCCGTAAAATACGCAGCGAGCTACTGACAATTAAGAATCTCCAAATAACAGGTTTGCCCGTCAAATCAACTACCAAGCAAGATCGCCTCCGAATGACGTCATCAAATCCTCTCTCATCGAAACATCACAGGGCATGTTCCTGATAGAATCAGTTCCGACGAGTTACTGAGTTACAGTCAGGAGCGGACTTCCGTAGCGCCCAACCGTGGTGGTCATTAATTTCAATTTATCGGCTGTGAAAATACTCGTTTATTTAGATAGACTCGGGCAATTTTCTTAATGGTCAATTTAATGCCCTCGGAGGCAGCTCCGAGGATGTCTTAATTCGACGCTTCGAACTGATCATCTCGGAAGTTGTTTAACCGCCACGCAGTGGATCGAGTCAATAGGAAAGGTCGGACACGAAATTTTGGAATAAATCTGCAAATTTTGACATTTATTTCGTCACATTTCAAATTGCAAAGGGTGTTTAAGGAAGAAAATTTTACTATGAAACCAATAGAACCACTTTTAGAATCTCAAAGTTTTGTACAAACGGAGTTATAAGCGTTTAAAGTTTCCAAATTTTGTCCGACCTCTCTGATTGACTCGATCCATTGCGCGCCAGCGGGAGATTCGAAGTGATGGCACGTGAGCTAGTGGAAGAGTATGGCGGCAGTACTTCCAGCCTAAGGAAAAACGCCGTATGAGCATTCGAGAGTTGCCGAATTTCCTTGCATGAAATGTTTATTTTCGAGGGGAGCTACAAATATTTTCTCTTGAAATTTTCAGATAATTTAGATCTAATTACGAAGAAAATTCTCTGAAAAACTGAATGGAAAATATTCATGAGTTTTCTTGAAAATTCATGTATAATGAAAGGAAATTTGGCAACTGATGAAGGCGCGTACAGCGTTTTTCCTAGCACGACAGAGTAGTGGCGCGGCGTGAATGATCGATTATCGATATTACCTCATTTAAAGCTATCTTAGAGAATCGATTATTAAGTTTTTTTGTTCCGAATACTCTATCGATCTTTTTGCGTAGGTTTAAATGGCAAATGAATCGATCTATCGCAAAGCAAGCCACGAGTGCGGATGTTCCTACCCAGTTAAATTGCCTGCTTTAAATGGATTTGCGGCTTTTCTTCGGGCAGATTTAGTAGTATATTTACAGATGAGTCTTGTAGGCGTTTCTGTTACGAAATTTATGAGGCTGTAAATTTAAGATCAGAAGACTAAACGATTATTTTCTGTACAGTTTATACTTTTTGAATGTGCATTCTCGTAAATGTCGTTACGTTATTTATTCGTCGAACGTTTCGGAAAATGCAATCTAAGTGCAATACTTTCGACCTCCTCATGAAATACAAATGGACAAAATTATCTAGAATCAGCCTAACTGCACCTGACGTTGTCAAATTTTCTCTAATTTTTACCGAAGCACTGAGAATATTTCGTGAGTTTATTCTTCATCCTTGAGGGGAAAACCCACAAGAACGTAAATGTCGTTACGTATTATTTATTTGTCGAACCTCATGGAAAATGCAATCTATGTGCAATATTTTCGAACTCCTCACAAAATACAAACGGCCGGAATTATTCCAGAATCAGCTTAAAATCACCTGATGTTGTTAAATGTTCCCTAATTTTTACAAGAGTACTGATGTATTTACGTATTCTACCTTAGAATTTTGTGAGTTTATTCTTCATCCTTGAGGGGAAAATCCACAAGAACTTATGAAGGTTTGAAAATATCTCGTTTAGAACGAAGAGATATTGCAGTATTTTGGCGCCGATAGGTTGCGTTTACCAAAATTAAGTTTTTATCGCTGATTTGATGCATATAGTTGAAAACTAATTCGCTGAACGAAGGCATAAAAATGAGGATTAAAGTGTCAAGAATTTTAATCCTCTCGGAAAAAACAACGCTCTGCGTAAATGGTGCATAAAAGGTGAGGCAGGATGTAATATTGACCCAGATTAAGTCGTTTAAATCATAATCGCCTTTTCAATTGACTTTTTTGGTAGTGCAGCTTCTGTTTTTCAAATGTTGATGAATCAAAATGCCGAACTTGATTTTGCTTATTTTTTTTGGGTTGATTTGCTACTGAATTTGCACTACTCAAGTCAAGTTCAACCGTAATCAAAACGACCAACTATGGTTCCCAGCGAAGATAGATATGGTTCCCAGTAAATCTCATTCTTTTTCAAATTTTTTCCACTTATTGATAAAGGAAATTTGAGGAAAATTGGAATTAGGGAAATTTAGAAGATGAAGTGTTCACGTTGAATCATAGCATTATTTGTATGAAGCTTTCAGTGAGTACGTGTATTCTTAAAGAAGGACTTTGTTTTTCCAATCGATTACTTCATTGACATTGTCATGTTGGATATCTCTAAAAAGCTCTCTGGTATGAGCTTTTATGTTAGTTACAGCTTTGAAGGTCAAGGGAAACTTCTGGAAAGGAGAATTACAGTTTTTTTTACGCGTTCATCCTAGCGCATAGAGTTGCAATTTTAGGAAAACGCATCTCCATGCGTTAGTTTAAACGCGTAAAAGAAACTATATTTCTCCTCGGAAAGCCGGACAAAACATTTTGGAGATATCTCTTCGGGTATCTGAACCGCGTTGGAGGACGGCGCATAAATTAATATTTGGGATGTAACATTTTCTTGAATATAAAAACCTTAATTTTGCCCCTGATGGATGAAAAAGAATGATGCGTCATCCATTAGGTAGATTGTTGAGTAGATTTTGTCAATGTAGAAAATTTTGCTGAAAACAGTATCAACACATCCCTCTTCAGTCATCATACCGCCACATTAATAGTCTTTCTCGATAGTAAGTTTTAATTTGGCCTTAGACAAGGTTGTGGTGGTATTTTATTTCAGAGCCCATCAGGTGTAGGTGACTTCCGGTGATGAGTCGTTGAGTTCTTAGCGCCACAGTGACGTCACGTTGATCCGTCCCGATGACCGGGCGAAAGCTTGAGGCTATGGAACAACATGTTTGACACGTATCTCGTCTACAGTCATTAACCCATTAATTGAGTGCCAAGACCTAATTTGCCCAAGAGTAATAAATTATTGACCCTGATTTGAACCTTCAACGATTCGTATATTTTGCTGCTGAGCGAGCTTATTTCTTATCGTCACCATCTGATCAAATGCTGCAGCCAAAACCAATCCCATAGATGGCTTCAAGAGGGGGGGGGGGGGGGGGAAGGGGGACTTCGGTCCCTCCCCGTCCGACCGAGAAAAGGAGGGGGGAAGAAAGAAGGGTGGAACGGAGGAAGGAAAAAGAGGGACGCTTACATTTGGTAATTATTTATAACATAATTGACTCAAACTGCATTTTGGATGTTTTAAAATTCGGGTTTTTTAGTTTTAGTAAAGTTTTAGTTTTAGTTCCAGTAAGTTTTCTGGGAGAAATCCCCGGGCCCTCCCTCTGCGCCCTCGTCCTTCTCTCTGCCCCCTACCCCCATTCAAAGTGTCTAGATCTGCCTTTGACCAACCCTTGCCCCAGGAAGTCTCAAAAGTGCAAGGTCAAAGAGAAGTAACTAAGAAAATTTGAGAAGAAAATGGGAGGAGACAGGCCAGTGTTACGTAATTCAAAAGGGGGGTGTAGGGCTGCGTTACGAGTGCGTTATAAGGTGGAGGGGGGTCAAAAAATCGAAAAAAGTGCGTTACGTAACACTTGAACGACCCCTATCCGCAGCCCACGAAAGACCCCATGGTTAGTCCTTCATTCCCCCTCTCCTAGTTTATAACAACCGCCCGTTTGAACCAATGTAATCGCTCCATTTTCCCTCTGTCCTCTTTGTCTATCGCTTTGTCTATCAATTTTAAAAATCAGCCCGCTGTATGAGGCATGTGACCGTATGAATACGGCCCCACGAGCGTTGCTGATCTAGAGCCTGTTTTTCAGAGTGTCTACAAGCCCGGAATTTCTAGAAAGTCCCGAAATCGTACTGATTTTTTAAGGGTGGTCCGGAAGTATTGAAGAAGTGCAGAAATTCCGCAAGAAGGTCTGGAATTTTTTAATACTTTTGTCATTTTTGTCACAATTTGAGCGAGAAAAAGTACCCTAAAAGTACTGATTTTGGCCAGCCTGTTTTAGTAGACACCCTGTGATTTTTACTTTCTCGGTCTCCTCGCGGGTAGAGGAAGCATTATCATCCCCCCTCCCCGCGGAAAAAATGGAAAATTCCTCATTTCTAGGCGGTTTAAGGCGCCTAGAATCAAAAAAGCATACTTTTCCTTTCGATCTCTGATCGCTGCGCATATGAATGAAATTTATCCGGTCTCACGCAGCGAGCCGCAAATTTGAAGTCATAATAATCGCGGTGGTCAGTTCATTGGTCAAGAGTGCAAAAACTCGAGTGCAAGTCCGCGGACGACGGGAGGGAGGAGGGGGGTGTCGGCGCGACGGCGGGCACGCATCATGCCCTTAAAAGCCGCGCTCGAAAATTAATTATTTCCTTTTAAGGTGTCCGGCGGCCGGGTTGCCATGCGCCTCGCGCCTTATGTAAAACACCCGAGATTAAGGTTAAACATCTGACCGATCCCGGCCGGGCCGGCGTCGCGTCGTTTTTATCGGCCGTTGATTTATATTCGGGATTTTCGTAACCCCGTCTCGCGTCTGCGCGGATGTCTCCTATGCTAATTCCTTATTTTTAACCTCTTCATTGAATAATTGCCCGTGAGTCACGCGCACCCGTGTTTGTTTTCGGACCCCGGGACGGTCGCCGGCGCCGGCGCGCAACTGGCCCGATGACCGGCTTTCAAGACCGCGACGGTCGGGTCTGATCGTGGGAAGTAGGGCAGATTTGCAACTCTTTCGGGGTGTCATTTTAGCCGAATCCTCAGGGGTGTCATTCTATCCGAATCCTTAGGGGGGTAAAGTTTTTCGGAGGAGACCCAATGCGCTTGGGGATGTAATGCGAAAATTCGGCGTTGGCACACTCGTGGAAAGTAGAGCAGATTTGCGACTCCTCAGGAATGCCATTTCACCTGAATCGTAGGGGGGTTAAAGTTTGTCGGGAGACCTAATTCGCTTGAGGTCGCAAAAATTCGGGGGCAGCGCGGTCGTGGAAAGTAGGGCAGAATTGCGACTCCCTAGGGGTGTCATTTTAGACGGATCCTAAAGCGAGGTTTAGTTTTTCGGAGGAGGCTCAATTTGCTTGGGGGTGCAAAAACTCGAAAAAAAAGTGCCCTAAAATTGACCAAACTTCTGTCAAATTGCTGTATGGAAACGTATCAATGATGCAAGAGGGGGAGGGTCAATTCCTCCCCCTGCTATCCCAAAATGACGCCACTGCGTCTCCTCGAGTCAATAGGTGAAAAAATTTCGGAAAATCGGGGAAAAATCACTCCATTCCGTCCCTTTTAATCTGATAGAGCGCGCTGCGTGAAGCTGTCTGTGACCCTATGCTGACCCCTCTTGAGCGTCACGCACTTCAGGAATGACCTCTAGTGCATGGATATACACATAATTACAAATGTTTAAAAATTCTTAAAGTTGTATACGTCGCAGGCAAATAGTTAAATCAGGCATTTATATGCTGCATATGGACAAATGTTGAAAATTTATAAATTTTAGCAGGTTCTCTACGAAGATATTTTGAGTTTGAACTTTTCCAACCTCTTTTTAAACGCCCATATCTTACTGAAAACAAATGTTGATTGGGAAGGGAGTGGATTAAACCACTATTAACTGCGTTATGGCTACTTATCATCTGTACCACTGTACGCTGCGCCGACTGGTGCACTTGACGTTTTGTTTTCGCCGAAGTTCGCAGCTCTTATTAGGAAATCTTGAACCAGACTCACTCGCTAGGATGTCATCGGCTTGGCTGCTTACATTTGTATGTAAATGGCCCTTTGAGGGTTAAATATACACTATTCTTAACAAAACGCAAAAGGAAAGCTTTACTGCTGTCAAATGTACATACTTGGTCGGCAAGAATACCCTTCTATGGAAAGGGAGCTTTTTTGAGCTTCATGCTGAGGGCACCAGAGGCGCCACCTTATCGCTTTCAAAGGTGTTTCCGGGTTCCTATTTTTAACACGTCTCATGCAAATCAGCGGTGAGTGTTGGGACTGTCTGAAAAGAGGACCCTATTCCGTTGCCTCTTTGGCTAAGTTTTTTTTTTTTTTTTTTTTTTTTTTTTTTTTTTTTTTTCTGTAAACACGAGGCATATAGATTAATTCCTCACACTATTTGCGTGTGCTATTTTCGCAAAGGCATTTTTGGGGTGCAATATTTTGTAACATTGCAATCCCTGTTCGGTAAGAATTTAGTTTTGTTCGACAAGTTTGATACATTTTTTAGAAAATCTGATCGTTTTACCGGGAATCCTCGAAAACCTGATGGCATTAAAATCAACTCTATGAAAGTTACAAAACTTTATGTCTTTTTCATAATTTTAAAAAATCTCTCATGGAGAATCCCCTATTTGATGATTTTTGAAAAAAAAATTGTCAGTTTTGAAAATAATTGAATAAATATTTGAGTGAATTACAATCATATCCCCCGCAAATTGATAGGAAATGATAAAAATGGCCAAAACTTTATGTAAAAGTAACACCCCTCATAATGAGTTTCAAGTCCTTGATGTTTACACGTAGAAACCAACACTAATGAATGAAGTTTTATTGATTCAATCTTCTCGTGACATTAATTTTTCATGATCCAAAGGCTTAATCATAGGCGCTGGAAGTCTCCGTCATGCAAAAGCGCTTTTAAACTTGTCTCAACTAAAAAAATTACCAATACTGTTTGCATTGTACTAGACAAATCGAGGCGCCAAGTGCCCTTTTGCCCTCAACTCGGTTGGTTTGACTGACTTATTAGAATCTCCCACAGCTGTTTTAATTCTCTCTGAACGAATACTTGTACCTGGCCAGTAATTGTAATAAACACGTTTGTTAAATGCTGAAACAGAGAGTGATATTCACTTTAAGAATCGATACAACTTCGTCTCATGATACCCACTGCACTGCGGAATGCCAAAGTTTTCCGTTTCAAATATGCAAATGACTTCAAAATTGGAATGGATGAGTTATGCACAATACTGAGTCGTGTATACTGTATAGATACTTGAACTTTTGTCCAAATGGAGACATCGCCCTTCGAACGGGAATGGGATGTCATTAACGACAGTAGACCACATACCATTGTTTATTTGACCCCTGTGTTACTAGTTATGTACTTGGATTGACCCCTGCAAAAAATTCATATTTTTCTTCCTTTGATTCATGAATTTTAAGCGGATGAAATCGTTGTAGGTACCATAAGGACATTATCACGCATAGTCTGATAACATGTTCGAAGACATCGTCGCTTCAAGGAAATATGAACCCAAAAAAAACGGTGTTTGGCGCAATGCGTGAAGTATTCTTGCAGTCTTGTAGGCGCTACGCGTTTCACGCCAACTGCTCCTGACCGGCGCGGCGCACTGTGTTTGATGCAATGGGTGAAGTATTCATGCAGTCTTGTAGGCGCTAATATGTGTTACATGTCGACCGCAGTGCCGAGGGCTTGTTCTTTTCATCTCAAGTCCTCGTCATCATTCCTCTCTGCGCTGAGCTCCAGGCCAAATTGCGTGTTTAGTTCCTCTCTTAACTCGACTCATTGAAGATGCTGTCTCTTTTATCACCGAAAAATGATAAAATTAGAAATTACTATATTCTCAGGAAAGAGAGATTCTGTCCCCTTTTCTCATTGATAATTTTTTTTTCTGAATCAAGTTTTTTTTATACCTACTTTTAAAAAAAATTGCAAAATTTGCCGCCCCCTAAATTTGCCGCCATGGGCCGCGGCCCATGTGGCAGCCCCCTGATACCGGCCCAGGTGATGAATCGCGCGAAACTAAAGGCGTTTTCGTGGCGCATACGTGGTTTCACACTTTGGTCATCGATATGTTGTTTTTAAAATGTGCAAAAACGGTTAGTTTCTTTGTCCGTATTATGGCCCACCTGCGGCTGATCATTGAAATTGATGGACAAATCTATAGATTAAGGAGATACGGAGAGATCCTATTGGTGGACTCGGGTGGTTGCAACGGACAAAAGAGGTAGGTAATAGACTAACTAATGGCAACCCGCGAGAGACCCGACAGTTAGCCTATCATTTTCTCCCTTTGTCTATAGGAACCACCCATTTCAACCAATGGGATCGCTCCATCCTCCCCATGTCTTCTTTGTCTGTATAGCTTTGTACATCAATTTAAAAAATCAGTCCACTGACCTATTCTGCCGTGCTAAGGGAGAACGCCGTATGAACTTTTGAGAGTTGCCAAATTTCCTTTGATAAAATGTTTATTTTTGAAGAAAGTTATGAATATTTTTCCTTGAAATTTTTAGGGACTTTAGGTGAAATTGCGAACAAAATTATCGGAAAAATCGGAAGGAAAATATTCATATTTTAACCAGGAAATTTGTGCTATATTAAAGGAAATTTGGCAACGCCTGAAGGTTCATACGGCGTTTCTCCTTAGCACGGCAGTATTATCCTGGTCCGTGTTTACTTTTCTGCTGGAGCCATGAGATGAATCGTGCGAGGATCTTTCCAATGACGACGACGACGACGACGGTGGCGGTCCTGGATGATAGGAAGCATTTAGGCGTCGCTTGGCTCCTAATTACGTGTCCCGAGTGGGCCCGGGCTCCCGTCCCGAGCAGCTCTTCATTCAAGGGAACAGCTCTTAAGCTCCTTAGCCGCCACGCAACAATATCCGCGGACAATGCCACCCAAGGATCCGGCCACAGCACCGGAAGACCGAATTTCATCCGCTAAACGAGTGGGAGGAACGCTTGCGCTTGCATCCGAGGAGTTCGAGTTCGCGATCTCTCGCAAAGCGATTTTGCTCCGTCCGTTCCAGCGCGCAATCGAATTTACGTGTAGAGACAGGTAGAAAAAATTGAAAGTGTAAGTAAAAGGCCACCAAATTATTTCTATGAACCAGGGTGTCCACGAGTCCGGAATTTCTGAAAAGTCCGGAAATAGTACTGATTTTGTAAGGGCGGTCCGGAAGTACTGAAATAGTGCGGAAATTCTGAAAAAGGTCCGGAATTTCTTTTAATTTTTTGTCATTTTTGTCGCAATTTCAAATTTTTGAAAGTTTTCTAATTTCGTCAAATGAGGTGCTGAAAAAGTACGAATTGGTCTGTTGGAGGAGGTACTGAATTTCTTGAGAATGCACTGAAAAAGTACCGTAAAATTACTTATTTTTGACCAGCCTGTTTTAGTAGACACCCTGATGAACGAATTTTGACTTGCGAATACTTTGTTTCTGCTAGATTTGTGATTATTCAAATTAGGACCAAAGGAAATAAAATTATCGAAGTTGACATATATTTTTGAATCTTACTTATCTTGGGAAAATGTATCTGTTCTGTTACTACAATCACAGTGATTAAGATTATTATTAAATTAATTAAATTTTTCTGAAGGTAAATTACGCGTAGAATGCGATGCGTACTTTAAGAACGCGGAATAGAAATTCAGAAATCAAGAAATATGCAGTTCAAAAAGCGCAACTTTTCTGCAAATTTAAAACGCCCCGATTCTGCGCTGAACCGAATGATGTCATCCGCCACCAATCAGAAGCGAGCACGGATTTCTACGACTTTCGTCGAATGTCTTTCTACTTCTCCTTTTTGAAAACAATACGAAAAGTAAAGCAATATCTTCAATATCAAATGATCGAATTTCATCCATGATTTCTGTAGTCAACAAGCAAGAATTCCGCATTCAATTAGATTTATTTTATAACAAACATCAGTCGAAAATGAGAGGCAATAGCGAGTTGACTACTGTAGTTCATTACCTCCATCATTCCCCATTTCGGGGCGTTTGAAATTCCTTTGAGTCTTTGTACATTTTAACAGCGAGCTTGTCCAGAATTACTCGATGATGTTTGCAAAGCTTCTCTTGAATATCGTCAGGTTCCCATCGACTTTCTCGCGATATATCGCTGAATCCGACTTCTGAAGTTCAGCGTTGAAATTAAGTCAAAGATTTCATAGCTGACGCAAGAGGCCACGGAGATTTGGAATAGATAAGGGACAGGTGTCCAAAGACGCTAAGTCCTTACAAAATTTCTTGTCTATCAAGATGCTGCGGCGAGCGTGTTTGTGGTAGATGGATCGCTCCGCCATTTAAGGAGAGGTTCGCGTTTTCAAGTAATTGCTACGGAGTTTTGGGGGCGAGGGGCAGTGAAGTCTGTTTTTTTTTTCGAGAACGTTTGTCAAGGGTGTCTCTATAAAAATCGTACATTTTCCGGAAATATTCCTCAAGATCGTGTTCTAAAGGTTTAATCAACTGATACCTTAACAATAATTTTCTCTTCTTTGAGGCACTTGCGTTATGAAGAAACTACCTGTCTGACTCTCTAAGATTATATGTAGTCCATATAGTTGATTTTTCAAGCCACATTTTGTAGGTTTAGAGTGTCTGCGCTACCCCTTCTACTGTATAGCCTCCATTTTCAATTACTTCGGAAAATCAAGATTCCTATGCATAACCGCCTACGGAAACAGAGACTCAGGTCTTCAAGTCCACAAAAACTGAAAATTAAGGTATTGATACTGGAATGTAGAATAGTATGTACGGAAATATTCTTTCCATGAACATAGGTCCGTTTTCTCGTAAAAGATGCTCACATGTACTGATTTGGAGTCAGATCGACGTCACAGAATTTTATCGATTTTGCGATAGGTATCGATTTATGTAAATTGGTATAACTAGAAAAGGTTCCGGTCTTATTTGAATTAAATTTTATGTAATCGATACGCAATTAAATGAAGCATATCCGCTTACTAAAGTCATTTTAAAATAATCATATCGTGAAATGAGAGGTTAAGCCAAATGAGTGTAACAGTATGGTGAAGTTATGCAGTCCACTATATTATCGCAAAGAGGAAAAGAGCAAACGAAACTTAAGTTATGCTAACGCTTTAAGTATTTAGCATGTTAATCGCTCATCATCAGTATTGGTAACATCTTCACTATAAGTTCGTCATTACTAAATGCCAGGAAGAAAATGGACCGGTCAAATCGGCCATGTAATTCACAACTTTGTGCGCTCATTATTCTCTGTGGCGTTATCGTCGTTAGAATTACGTATTGTTTATTCTCGATGACGAACGGCCGGAAAGATTACACCAAATAATATTCCAAACACTATTCCAAATACGGACCATCATGTAATCATAAGTAATTGTAATATGTATCTGTCAAGTTACAACCTTAAATCTGAGCAGCTAAATCACAAAGGTGAAGCATGCCAAAAAAGAAGCAAAGAATAATAAAAGTATTATGCATATGTCACGATTGTTTTTAGAGAAGTGGACAGAAGGTGAGGACATCATGAGAGATGAACGTCCAAAATCCACGCACCACGTTTCAATATTCAAATGAGGTATATTTTCTCGTCTCTCAATTCGGATTTAAATCTACGAAAGCGTTTTTTTTAGGGTACATTGTCGTTCACGAAAAGAGCTTTTAAAGTCTCATTTCCTTATTACAATTTATTTTTTTCCGATCTTTCAAAATTTCGAAAATGTTCGGGGGGTGATCCCTGGACCCCCCTTCCGCCCCACCCGTTCAAAGTGTCTGGATTGGCCTATGTTTGCGGTAAATGAAAGCTTAAATATTTGGATTACAAGTTAATTTTATTGATTTTTGTTTCGCAAACCGTGTTCTACGTTAAAGTTTGAAAAGGAACCATAAACGTCTTAAAGCTCAAATTCGCACATTGTTTAATGGTTCATTCTTGGAGGGGCAACCTCCCACCTTCCCCCCTCCGGCTTCTTTCTAATGTATGGAGCTTCACTCGTAAAAAAACCGGATACTCAATTTAAAGTACATCGCACCCTTGATTTTTTCACTTAGAAGGCTCTAAGTAGGAAACATTTGTTTGACGTTCGCACAACGCGACAACCGTTGAATGATGATCCCGGAGTTTTCGAGTAGGCGTTTTATCTTTCGTCCAGTAATCCCATTGTTCTACCTTGCACTGCAATAACTCGCTTTTTGCGCCTCTCAGTCTGAGCCTTAACCAAAAGGGGGGAGGGGTGGGGGGGGGCGTCCTCTTTCCGAGTGCCCGCGTTTCGCTTTTAGCCGCCAGAGAGCGCGGGCGTCAGGTTCATGAACCCCGTGGGAAGTGGCGGACAGAAGGTCGGGACGACCCGGCCGCGAAGATCCTGGCCGAATTTCAGCACCTTCACTTTCTTTCATCGCTCATGCTGCCCTGCGTTGCCGTGCTGAGGAAAAACGCAGTACCGATAGTCGAAGGTTGCCAAATTTCTTCTGAAAAAATGGTCATACTTAAGAAAAGTATGCTTATTATTCCTCGAAAATTTCAGTCCGAAGGAGGACCTATCGATATGGACCATTTTTAGGCCCATTTTTTAAGTTAACTTTTCTTAGCCCTACGATTTTTTGCTCATTAAAGACGGAACTTATAGAATGCATCGTAATTTGGTCGTTTTCGGTATTCTGTTGGATCTAATACTGGCGTAAACATCATAAGTCTGAGGGCCAGTTTTGCGAAAAATGCGAATTCTTTGGCATTTAACGGCCAAACCCTCAAGATCCGCATCTTTCACCAAAATTGACCTTCAGACCCATGTTTAGGCCGTATTAAACCCCAAAAGAGACCTAAAATGACCAAAGTATGGCCTTTTCCATAAAATTCAGCCTTTCATCGAGCAAAAAATCGTAGAGTTGAGGAAATTTAGGATGAGTCCAAAAAAGGTCCTTATTGATACCCGTCTTAATATGGAATTTTAAATAAAATACTTCCTAAAATTCAAAAAGCAGGTATAGATGATTCATAAAAGAAATAGATTTTTACTAGGGGGAATCGGAAACGTTCAAAAGTTCATGCAGTGTTCTGAAACGTTGACTTTCCCGCCAGGAAACCTGCTACAAGAGCAGTGATAAAATCCAGGGCGTGACAGCCCTCTATTAGGGATATACTTTACTGGTCACGGAGTAAAGAAAACTAGAAGTCGCGATGGAACTGGGTACGTGTCAAATCTTTAAAACTGCCTGAATCTGTACACCTTTCTAGCACCATATTTGGGCATAAGTCGCTTAAATTGGCAGCAAAACCTGGTTTAGCCTCTCGCAAGCCAGGCGTCAGTGAAATATTCTTTTGTGCAAAATTAGTTACTACCAGAAGTCCTAGAAAAATGTGAAGTCCTGGGGAAGTCAGCAAACGATCAAGAAGTTTCCCAGCGAAAAAATAAGATAAAATTATAAGCGTGGAATTTAATAGGTATCTCTGAAATCTCATTCTGACATGCCATGTCGGAGGTGAAAAATGATGGATTATAATGCAATTTCACGTCTTTTTTTGGCGAAAAGTGAAGTAAACCACTCACAACATCTGTTAAGACTCTAGAAAGAGTTGCTTATCCGTCGAAATCTGAAAATATTATTTTTTGACCCAACCCGACAAAAGTTACTCGTTTGAGAATTTTTTTTGCATGGACCAAGTAACGGTCCTTTCCCCTGTGGAAAGTCACATTTTTTCCATTTCCTTCTTCCATGCAAGGGAAATGTACATCAATAATATTTGCAAGCATCCCTGTCAAAACTGCATACCATAAAATATTAGACTTGGTATACATCTGGAGAGTCACGTGACCATATTACGATACTAATTAAACCCGATGACTCAATTACGGGGACCTTATTGGCAAAATAGTTACGGTGGCGAATATGACATTCTGAAACTCCTTGCTCCAATTTCGCAGATGCAATCAGTGTTTTTTACACACTACAGACTACAGCGCGGCAAAGATGAAGGGCCGCTAGGTTAATCGTGATTTTAATGGGTCGTGGGTGCAAATAAATCGTCCTCCATCATTCCTGTCGCTCCCAGATTCGAACCTAACACCGCAATTTTTATTAGTGCAATTTCTCTTCACGTTGAAAGTGTGTAAGCGGATTACCTCATAAACGAAAACACATTAATTTGCTCCTCATGCATGTACCACTTACTGCCGTTTTCCTCTCAAAATTGAACGCATTTGGAAAGAGTTCAAGTATTACGTCGTTACGTAACGTACTTAGGAGGAGAGGGATATGAGTCTGCGTTATGGTGCGTAACGAGGAAGGAGGGCTACGTCTTAGTACTATGCTTAACGGTCAAGGTAGACAAAAAGGTAGCTAAATTTCCCGAAAAGCACTAAGGTCGAAATTCGTCGGAGAGCCGATGTTAGTGAGAAATTTTGCCTCACTTTTTAGAATTCATGAAAAAGTTAGGGGTTTTGCGCTACGGATGGGTTACAAGTAAAAATGGGACGAAATATAATGGAAAATTGCCCCTTGCAGTGTTTTCAAAACCCTCATTTTGAAGAAGATATCTCGCTAAAAATGTAGCTAATGTCTAACATGAAAGTATGTCATCACCAAAATTCTAGAATCTTTAAAAATCAAGTTACCTAAGTTACTACTGTGTGTGTTACACACAAGAACACGATCTGGAGGAAAAATGATAAAAATGACACAAGTTGCCACTGTGTAGTTATTTATAGTTTTAGGTAAGAATAAGTTCTTCATGCGTGGGTACTGCCAGTTTCCTGGTGTACATGCAACACTTACATGGTCACGTAAAGTAACATTTTAGGCTTATCTTAAACGGGATGAAGTAAAGGTATCCTGACCATAAATTAGAACTGCCGAAGACGGCAAAATATATTGCCATATGCTCCCCAGAATATATCGTCGCATGACTCGCACAAAGTCTTGCGAAAGCAATTGGATAAAGTTGTAGCTGCGTCCAGTTAAAAAGTACAAATTATTTTCCTCTCGGTTGAAGATGTCAGCGTTTGATTTGCTCTGAGTCCGCTTGCGCAGAGACCTTCGCTCCTCCATTTTTAACCACAGATTCGAATGAAAACTAAAATTAATGTGTCAGGTATAGTTGATCGTTTTCATTGGTTGAGCCATTTCCTAACTGGAAGTCGTTAAATTTCTGCTTGGTCTTGACACCGGTAGTTATAATGGAGCGAAGGCGTTCTACTAGACGAAGTTCTAGGTGACTCCCTTACAGCTTGTTTGCAAATTAGAATGATCTATGAGGATGTAACTCATAAATCAATGTCATTTTGTAATCTCGGTTGGCACCTCGCTTGAAAAACTGCTCTTAAGATTTTTAATGGTTCGTGAACATGGTTCATCTGTGATTCTTCCTGTTTGAGAAGTAGCCGATGCGTTTTACTCTTTTAGTAAAATGAAGTACCTTTTCAAGTGATGGGTCAGTTGCGCGGATCAAGTTTGGTTGGTGTTAAAAGTTTTATCAATAATGGCAAGGCCATTCTGTTAACACACGGAAAAAAGATGGCTTTTATCACACTCCTAGCTTTTAGTCGTACCATACCTATCTACAGCTTATGACTAAAATAACTATCCTTTTTGAAACATACCTTCTATTGTTAGTTGGCTCTACCACTGAACCTAACCACATTTTACTTGTTTAAAGCCAAAATAAGCTAAGAAGGGTAAAATTTATTAGATTGTTTTCTTTTTTTCTCGATACTTAAAAACAGCGTCTTTGTAGTAATAACCTGATGGTTTAAACTTTTATGGCTGTCACAATTCTCAAATTCCTGAGAAATGTGAATCTCCTTTTCAAATTGTTCACTTTAAGATCGATATTTATGAAGAAATTAATCGTTGCTACGAATGATTTCAACTTGCTATTTTTTCGTGAGATCATAACTCAGTCTCGAGTGTCGGAGCGAAACTAAAGAATGTCTTTCTCTGAAGCGAGTTTGACTACAAAACAACCAGAGTGACATGGTTCTAAGCCACTTTGTTCCATTAGCGACTGAAAACTATCCCCAAAAATGTCTCATGCCCCAAAAAAGGACAGATTCTGCTCCAGATTTTATCACTTTTTAAGAATTTTCAGCACTCAGTACATGCTCCGAAGTGAAATTCATTCCGGATTTCACTGCGAAATTGTTAACACTGAAACGAGTTGACACATCTCCGTTGCAGACTGCAAGGCAATGAAAAAGGACACCAACTTATAGAACAAGGTCCAAGTGTAGTATAGTCTATTGATAGTAGTATGAGAGAATGAGTTACAACATTTTCTTCGGGAAAAATAGCCGAAAAAGGAAAAGATCCTTGTGAGTCGTTATGCACCTCTACACTCGGGAATTTCCTCTTCGCATCACAGATGAGTAATCGGCAATCTGCCGTGCTAAGTAAAAATGCCGTATGAGTATTCAATGGACCACTAGACAAGGTACGAATTTCAGCATTCTGATACATGTTTCTTCACCAAAATTTCACGTAAAACACGATGCGCACAACGAAAATTACCGAAATCAACTCCTTCCGAAGATATTCAATGATTCTTGATGCGTGAATTCAAACCACCCGCTCATGAAAACTCAATGCTCTGCGTGATTCACATCGTGCGCTAAACGTTATCATGACAGTCTCTGCGATATAAAAATCTAGCAACCTTAATCTTGACGCTTTGGCTCATTGTCAGCTATAGCAAATTGCTAATAGTTTAAACAATACATGGTGGGAAATGAATATTGCTCGATTGAGAAGCTTGCTGAAACCGTTGTAGTGCGCGATTTGACTCACGTAGAGCTTTGAGTTTCTTATGAGCGGGTAGTTCAAATTCCTTGTAACCAATGTGAAATAAAAACGTTAATATCTTCGTTTTGAGTGTGTTTCATTAGTTTTCGTTGCGCGAATCATGCTCTACATGAAATTCTGGTTAAGAAACATGTATCAGAATGCTTAAATTTGTACCTTGTCTAGTGGTCCATTGTTGCCAAATTTCCTCTTGGAAAATCTTTATTTTTGAAGAAAGTCATGAATATTTCTCCTTGAAATTTTTAGACTTTCTAGACTAAATTACGAACGAAATCCTCTGAAAAATCGGAAGAGATATATTCACCAATTTTCCTGAAAATCCGTCATTTTCCGAAGGAAATTTGGCAACGCCTGATGTCTCTTACGGCATTTTTCCGTAGCACGGTAACGTACCGCGATTCCCGGACTGTTCGTTCTCTCAGCCGGTCGGACGTTTCATATCCAAATGTGAATGGAAGAACGGACTAGTAAAATAGCTACACTGAAAAAAAAATCTCGGTGTATTTACTAAGAAAAGGGTAAAATTACCAAGAATTCAGGGTTCTATTTGATCCCAGTTTTTTCTTGGTAAAATTACCATTTATGGAATTGGTAATTTTACCGAGAAATCTCGGTAAAATTATTGAACTTTCTCGGTAATTTTACTGGACCTTGGTAAAAACGCCAATATTTTTAATCGACCGTGGTAGAATTACCGAGATAAAATGGCAAAGTTACCGGGAATTGATTACCAATAAAAGTGGTATTCTTACCTGAAAAAAAAACAGTAAAAATACCGGTTTTTAGGTAAGCTTACCGGTCTGTCTTGGTAAAATTACCGATAGTTGGTAAAAAAATTGAGATGGTAAAGGTACCAACGGACCTTGGTAAAAACGCCGAGAATTTTTTTTCAGTGTATAATATTTTTGTCGAACAACTCGCGAGGCTTGGCGGGAGTCTGAGATTTCTTGGTGACCGATCCGCGATCGCTACGTGACTTCAAGAGTCTCCTTGGTCTCGTATCCCGACTTGGGCTCAGAACTTTAGAAGCATGTCCACTAAAGTGCCGCTGTTTGCTCTGTTTCAGGTGATCCGAGTGTCCGTGCCCATTTTCGATCCTCTCGACGTTTCTCAACCGGTAAGTCCATCGGATTTTTCTCTCACAATCGGTGATTAACCATAGATAATACGAACGTACTTCTGCCAAACGGAACTATGTGCATTATGACGTGAGCCCTGGCATGCATATATTCCCGTGGGTCTCAGGGTTCATGTTTTAGTACACATAGTCCTGTTTGGCAGAAGTACGTTCATATGTTTCAGAGACCCCGCTTTACTGTCTTCCCTCTAGTTTAGTAGTTGTATTCGGGAATCAACTCATAGAATCGCCGAACGATGACTGATTACCGAAGTGTTGAGCGATAATTGGTTCAGCGATCCTAACCTAATTCGCAAAAACTCAACATTCATCAGTTCTAATTTGGCGAATTTTACACTAAAAAGTTGCTTATCAATCATCATTCAGTAAAAATTAGAGTTGACCCCCGAACTTAACTTTTGCCGCAGCAGATTACACTAATTAGATTGTTAGTGCGTGATCTCTAAGATATATTCTTTCTGTGATTCGCTGATCAATAATATTGCCGTGCTAAGGAAGAATGCCGTATGAGCCCGCGGACGTTGCCAAACGTCCCCTAAAATACAAATTCCCTTGAAAACTTGGGAATATTTTCATCCAGTTTATCAGAGACTTGAGCCCTCAATTAATCAAAAATACCCGAGAATTTTGAGTAAAAATTTGTTTAACTTATCTAATAAATCGGGGAAATTTGGCAACATTTACTTTTACATACGGCGTTTTTCGTAGCATGGCAGAATTGCCGTAATATTTAGGTGTATACATTTGAAACATCGCAATCGAGAGAAGTGTTTTCGGAGTTTGAGGAGCAATTTACCCCACGGCGCACAGAATGTCCGCCAAATGAAAACCGGCCTCTTCCACAATTTTTCCCTCAGTGCTGAATGATTGGCATTTTCAACCAAATAGTTTCCTTCAGTGTGGGATCCTCTCCCCACGAACACATCCTCTAAACGCTCATAGCTGAATTTGTCGAAGCTAAAACGTTATATGTCCATTATTCTATATGCACCTTAGATTTCAGGCATTCTTATGGAGCTCAAAGCTCATCAGAAAGTTCACTTAATCCGCTTTTAACGAATAGAACGGAATCACCGGGCTGGGACCTCTAGCGTGTTCCCAGGAACTAAAATATCGGACAGTTCTGACAGATGCAAGGCGTCCATTATTCTCTGGACCTTCGAATTCAGGCATTCTTATGGAGCTCAAAGCTCATCAGAAAGCACACTTAATCCGTTTTGAACGAATAGAACGGAATCGCCGGGCTGGGACCTCTAGCGTGTTCCCAGGAACTAAAATCCCGGACAGTTCTGACAGATGCAAGGCGTGACTGCATAATGAATCACCACGGAGTTCTCGAAAACGAGGAATGCTGAATGCACCGCACAATAAAATCCAATTTTTTTCGGCCGAGTCGGCATTCCGATTAGCGCCCGACGTTGTTTCCATTTTTCCCGGGCCGCGCGTCCGAGAGTGATGAGCCACAAAGACGCCGACGCGGCCACCAAGAAGCGACGCGGCGCGCACCCAAACACCCGTCGAGCGTCGCGACGCATCGAGTGACGTCATTTGCATGTCCGTCAGCTCCGCACCGCCGTGTAGTAGACGGGCGACCAATCAGTACGGAGTCCATAGTCAAATTGAGGTAATGGTTAATGCAATGGGTAAGACCAATGGTGGCACCTTCGACCAATGAAAGTGTTGGAAAAGGCACCATGTTACCCATTTTACTCTCGTCTAACGTTAATGGGCAGGACTGTGCATGGACTAAACATTTTGAATTTAGGAACTACATATTGCGGCTCAATTCGGAAACAACGTATGTACCATTAGTTGCCCTGTGCACATAAGTGTTTTTACGGATAAGCCAGATATTGCACTAATTACTGCTTAAAAATGCTAAATTGCAGTTACTAATTGCAAAATGTACTCCAAATACACCTTCAGTGTTGATCATGACACTTTATTTTTCAAGATCTGGAAAATGTGGCATAAATAAGCTTCATTTTGCAATGAGGATCCTTAACTTCTGGCTCATTGGTAAAAACACTTATGTACATTGTAAAACTAATGATACATAAGCAAATCTGTCTTTAAATTTATCTATAAAAGTTATAATTTTTATTTATGGTTTAAGAATTTCTGGATTTCCCCCTTTTCTTGGGTTTCTAATTAAATGATTGGTAATTAACTATTTTTGGTATCTTGGATTTAAGTTTCTGATTAGATTGAACCACCGTTGTTCCTGAACTGAGCCAGAAACTGCTGTAGTTTCGAATTGAAAAACTAAGTCGAAATAGTCAAGGATTTTTCAAAGCGGGGAAAACTCGGAAAATTTTGAAATTTCACTAATTTTGCAACTCTGATGCTTCAAATTTTACACTGTCTAAGCTCATTTTAACTTTCCGTTTGACCCTTGAAACTGCAAATTTTCCTCCTTTAACTCAAATAATTGGCAGGACCCCGAAATTGCTCTTAAACTTGAAAATCACCGGATTCGACAATGTTTAGCCGGAATAAGCGATGGTTCTCACCTACCAAGAGCAAGCTCTGCGCAATGGAGGCATATCGTCACTCCTTTGTCGTAAGGGCGTATCTAGACCTCCCCATGAGCCCCAGAAAACATGGATTTATATATGAATTAGGGCTCACGTGGGAATTAAGATACGCCCTCACGTCAAAGGGCCGACGAATGGAGGCATACGTGGCGCGACCCGAGTCGTATTCTGAGCTCGTCGGTGAACTCACGTACTCGGAGAGTGGCGATTTAGCGCGCTAATAAAACGATAAAAACAAATGACACGAGCGCGATAAAGTCGTCTGTGGGAGTTTTGAGTGCTAACCCCGGCCCGGTGGGCCAGCAGCAAAGCACGCTGCCGTGCTAAAGGAAAAAGGCCGTATGAGCCTCCAGACGTTGCCAGATTTCCTCTGATAAATCATGGAACTTCGGGAAAATTTTTGAATCTTTTTCTTCGAATTTTTAGAGAATTTTGTTCGTGATTTGATCTGAAGTGTTTGAAGATTTTGATGACAAATACTTATAACTTTCCTCATAAATGAACATTTTATAAGAGGAAATTTGGCAGCTTTTGAATGTTCATGAGGCGTTTTTCCGCAGCACAGCAGCACGGATCTCCAACCTGGTTGCCATGTTCCGGAAAATAGACGCGAAGATAATCCGGCGGAACAGATTGGAAACCCGTTATGACCGGATATGATTCGAATTTGAAGCGCTTTTCTCGCTTGCAAAACACACAAAATCGAAAATTTCATTTCTCTTACAATCATATCACACTATCATTGTCTTGGTCTTCTTGTCTTCTGATTTGATCTCAGATTTTTCTCTTGAATATTAATCTGTACTATTTTAACTAAAAAAGTTAGTTTCTCATTATTTCCTTCATTCAAGCTTTGAATTACAAAGCAGTTTATTATGCTACCATAGTACAGTTAATTTACTGCAGAGATGTTGGCTTCCCTAATTTGATATAAGTTTGATACTCCACGAATACTTATATTCCAAGAACATCTAACCACAAAACAAGATCATGTGAAGTCCAAATTGCGCGTCTCAGGATAGGTCACAGGTCACACTTTTTTCACTCACAGTCATATCATATCCAAAGAAAACCAACCCATCTGCCACTTCTGCAGTTCATCACCTCTAACCATCAAACACATACTTATGGACTGCTCTTCCCTCCGATATCTCCAATCACAGATCTACTCCCCTACAATCAACAGAAATACAAACCCGCTTACATGCGATGAACCTAATATTACCACCAAAATTCTAAAACTCTTCACCTCTCTTAATTTAAAAATCTAAATTTTCGTTTATACTCCTATTTTCAAAATTATCTGTAAAGACGTTAATAGCCTGAGTCGCTGAATGTCTTAAAATTATAATAACTAACTAACTAACTATTTTCTTTAGGAGTCGATTTCCAAACTTCGTATGAATACATACACGGAAAAAACAAGACTAGTGTTGAGCACTACTGGCCGTTTAGTGGGGAGTAGTTGAGGGCTGGCGTCTAAGCGCTGTACAGCTCAACACCGGAAGGCAGTACAGGTGGGCACTGAACATGAGTAGTGCTAATCAGATGCCGCGAGACGTAGTTGCGCTTAACAGGTGTAAATTCACCTATGAGACGTCGGAGTCACGATAGCCTGGTGGTAACGCGCTGGTCTTCCACCAGCGCAACCCGAGTTCGATCCCAGGCGGAGGCGTTTCATATTTTACGCTCGCTCCAAAGTCACTTTAGGGCTTGACACTACTTCTTCCTTAGTGACCCAGCCTCGAGCTGTTTAGTGCCCAGCACTCCTCTGACTTGCTGGCTCCATTTGATCTAACCCTCGTTAGTGCCCAGCACTAACATGTAGGTACCAACCCTAAGCTCGTTTTTTCGTGTATGAATTATATTCTACAGACAATATTGAAAAGGCAAAATGCTTCAGAGTGTTTTAGTTTGTGCCTCGTCTATTGCCTTACTGAAGAATCAAAATACGATTCTACGCAATGCTCAACTGACTATCACTCCAGGATAAGGGCAACGTATTGTGGATTAGGTTATTGGTACGCAGCAGTACCCTGGCTGATCACCGGTGACCTAAAATGGCATTTTCAGCCGTACCACGGCCTCCCGCGAAGCTAAATTTTTTCTCTCTCCTGGAAGCGCAGGACTCATTGTCCGAACGCCTTTTACAAACAAGTAAAGTCACAAATCGATGGCGCATTAGAATAAGCGCTCGATAAATAATGGCTTTTGAGGGAGCTCAGGTGGACGTATTTCTGCCAAACGGAACTATGTGCATTAAGACATGAGCCCCGAGACTCATAAGAATATATGCATAACAGGGCTCACGTCATAATGCACATAGTTCCGTTTGACAGAAATACGTCCAGGTTATGTAAGGAAATGTGCGAGTTTCCTCCGTTCGGTTGTCGGGCGTCCCTAGCGATGTTTGCGAAATAATGAGAGGATTTTAGCGTAGGATTTCAGGCAAATGCAGGTGCCTCGCCGTGGCGTGTTGTGTTGTGCCACGCCGAGCCGTTTCTCACAGCTCATTTGCGTATCTGGCGGCGCATGTTTATCGCTTTGACGTGATTCACCTGTGGCCAGGGCGACGACCCTCAAGCTCGCTTCTAAATGCTCGTTTTTTCCATAAAATTTAAGCGGAAGAACACCGGAAGTGCCAGAAGAATGTTCAGTGCATCGTTATTGGGACCGCGTTGAGCAGAAAGGTACCAAGCCACATCAGCTATTGCCAAATTAAACTGGGTAATTTAATTTTTTACATGAAAATGGTCGTGCGGATTTTTGTGCGAATTTCAGTGAAGTTTCCGCATAGTACGAAACAAATTCTTTAGAATAATCATCATAAAGGAATCCGCACTAACGTTCTTTTGTAAAAAATTAAATTGCCCAGTTAAATTTGGCAATAGCTGATGTGGCTTGGTTCTTTTCTGTTAAACGGGATCCATTTTAAGTTCTCTCAAACCTTAAAATTTTGTTTTTCTTTGTGTCTAATCAGTATATAGAGATAAAGAGCCTATATAGGCGGCATAGGCATGTGCTACCCATGGCTCATACAGAAATGCACTTACTGCTCTCTTCGCTATCACTGCATAATAGTGCTGAGTCCACACTATTTCGCGGGGAAAGCAAGGCTAAAAAGCTCACAAATATCTATCAGAGTCAAAAATTGTCGAGCTCTAGGAGTATCAGTACAATAGCAAGTGTCTCGACTCATCCAACTTTTCTACTCTTGCGTTAAAGTCTCTGAACTAGCCGAAAAGACTTCACGTTTTCCTTCATTTTCTGGACATGCAATTGTATTTATTTTGAAGTCAAAGCAGTTGTAATCACGTCTTTTACCCCATCCAACTTTTCTACTCGCGTGTTAAAGTTCCTGAGTCCTGAAAAGATTACTCTTCGTTAAAGTCTCTGAACTAGCCGAAAAGACTTCACGTTTTCCTTCATTTTCTGGACATGCAATTGTATTTATTTTGAAGTCAAAGCAGTTGTAATCACGTCTTTTACCCCATCCAACTTTTCTACTCGCGTGTTAAAAGTTCCTGAGTCCTGAAAAGAGTTCACGTTCTTTTTCATTTCGTGAATTTCTGAGTTAGTGGAAAAGAGACCAAGCCTCTTTTTAGTTTCGCGGTTTCGCGAAAAAGTTTCGTGCTTCAAAACTGCGACAGGATCTGTGAAAAGGAACCTCAAGCTCCGGAAGAAAACCACAACTTTGAACTCAACGCGAAAACCGATCCCGGGAAGCGCCTGCAAAACTGTTGGAATACTTCAAGCATTACGCGCCCGTCTCCTCGATCTCCAATCTCGCTTTCGACTCGCGAATTGCGCTGACTGTAGATGCAAGTTCCGAGATGCGCACATTGTTCGGAAACGCGGAGAGCAGTCCCCGTACACAACGTAACGCATTTTGATCAAAACGTAGTAAATTTTATATAACCAATCCATTATTGACGGTCATAGCCCGCGCAATTTTTCCGCCGCGACTCAGTTCGCGAACGATGGTTCGTGAATATTCTACACCCCTGTAAAATTGTAAGTACGTTACTTGAGGCAGGAGGGTATGGATTCGATCGACATGAATCGATCGAAAAATGAAAACGTGAATCGATCGACACCAATTCGATCGACTGACGGCTTTCGTCGATCGACTCACGGCTTTTGTCAATCGATGCACGACTTTCGTCGACCGATTCACGGGTTTTCGATCGATTGTCGAGTTCACGGGTTTGTCGATCGACTCACGGTTTTATCGATTACAGGTTTGTCGATCGATTCACAGGTTTGTCGATCGATTCACAGGTTTGTCGATCGACTCACGGCTTTTGTAGATCCATTAATGGGTTTGTCGATCGATTTACGGTTGTCGATCGACTCAAGGGTTTTTCGATCGATTCACGTTTTAATTTTTCGATCGATTCATGTCGATCGAATCCATACCTTCCCTTGAGGCATGCAAGTCGGCGTCTGAGAGTGGCAAGGCGTAATAATATTTTCTTCCTCGTCCAATGAAATTTGATCGAGTCCCTTCGACTGATCGTCGCACCGACGCACAGTGCGGCCCTCTGTGGACAAAAGTCAAAAATTCACAACTCGACATCTGAATATTTTTTTCGGAATTTGTTATCTCAAAGATATTTCTGACTCACTATGATGGTTCATTTTCAAATTTTCCGCTCAAAACTACCTCAAATGTGGGTAGAAAGTGGGCAGGAAATAGGTCGGGAATCACTGGTCCGTAAGAAATACACGGGGAAAAGACGTCAACTTCAAATGGAGATTTCTCGCTTGAAACACAAAATGCTCTGGGTGGTTGACATTTTCTTAATTCTCAGATATTCAACTTCAATTCTAAGAAAAAGATCTTGCGACTTTTTGCGACTATCAGAGATATTTGAAGTTAAAGTTTGGGTGTTTCACGTTGCTTTTACGTTGTTAACACAGGGCTAATTCGAGGTTGCCAACTTCGAATGAACTTTTCTTGAAAAGTACGCAAAAAAACCTGAGGTATAACATTTTCTTATTCCTCGAGTGTTTTACTTTGATAGTACCAAAGGGTGTTCCTATGTCGGTGCTGTTATCTTCATTATTTAAAGTTAAGTGTCTTTTGCCGATTTTTGTCCGCATCGTCCATAAGGGTGCCGCACTGTGCGACGTGTGCGGCGGGATCGTGCGCCTTAAGCGCCGTACCCTGTCATCAAAGGTGGTGTCCTCCTATTTTGACGGGAAGTGTCGGTATTTTGACGTGCTCCGGGCACTCGCGGCCTTAATCGGGGCGCGTTGCGTCGTTGGCGCCAGCCAGTGGAGCGGAGCTGGTGCGAACGCGGGAGGGCGTCCGTCGGGGGCTCCGGGCGCCTCCCTTCCTCATGAGCTTTGACTGTAAAAAGAAGCGCTACACTTGACACAAGCCGAGCCGGAGCCGCCATGGGAAGGAGCCGCTCTGAGCCGGAGCCCGCGCCGCGAGTGCCAAATAAGGAATCGCCGCCACCGCGCTCGGCTAGGAGTCACCGAGCCTTGACATGCGTATTCCATCCGCGGCCCAGAGACACGGCTCCTGTTGCGAAGTTGCACTCGGAAAAAAATTAGCGCTGAAGTTACGCGGTGAAAAAGTAGAGCATCCTTTGAGGGTTAAAAATTTTGGGGTTAGGGTGACATGTTTTTAAAGAGGGAGGGAAAATCAGGGTTGCCATAGTCCGGAAATTCCGGGGAATGTCAGGGAAAACTTGGAAATGTCAGGGAAAATGATAAAAATGTCAGGAAAAAATGGTAAATTCATCTTTATTAGCTTTTTGGAATGGATTTGACGCTTAGAACAACACATTTTGTCTGGAAATTATTTCAAATTATGTATTTTTTGCCGTACGACATACAGTCAACTGAAGGGCTGATAAATATTCGACTGTTAGGGAATTTTACTCAAATGTGTCAAGGAAATCAGCAAAATAAGAGGTAAACTGATGAAAGTATCAGGGGAAAATTGCGGATTTATCTTAATTAGCCTCCTGGAATGGCTTTGATGTTTAGAACAACAAATTTTGCCTGGAAACTTCTCCAAATTAGGTATTTTTTGCCATATGGCATACATTCAACTGTCAAGGAATTTCACTCGAATGTATCTGGGTAACAGGGAAATGCCAGGGAATTTCATCTTCTAAATTTTGTGGCATCCCTGAAAATCCTAATCAGTCAGGGAAACTTTCCCACCTGTGACCCTGAAAAGTGACGGAAATTCAGCCGTGGAACCTTGACATTTTGTCGATTTTCGGACAAAGGAACGTATCTCCATTCCAAGGTTGCAAAATCTAATTACTCGCCTCTCGTTTTTACACGTACAACAACGCGCGATTTCCGTTCAAAATTTCGTGATTTTTGACGCCAATACGTGGAAAAGTCTGTAAAATTTTCAAAGGAAAATTCTCGAAAGTGTCCGAGTGAAAATAAACGTTTTGGAAGCAAAGGCTTGAAAATGACGTCACTTTCATGACAGAATAATTCTTAATATTTCTCATCATAATATTCATAATCAACTTTAATACGACGTCCAGTCCGCAACCATGTATCTCCTTTGATGTGTTTGAAAATATCTGCTCCTCTTTTATAATTTTAAAGGAGAAACAATCGACACCATTCTTTGCAGTTTTTGCAGAAATTCCCAGAAGTTTTCCCACGGGAGCAAAAAAATTGGTAAAAAAAAATCGGTGCATTTGGTAACTAGCGTAAGACGCGGCGCAGCGCGCGGCTCGTTCGCGTTGTTTGAAAATCTCCGCTCCTATTTTATTGTTTTGAATCAGAAAGAATCGACATCATTCCTTGAAGTTTTCGCAGAATTTCCCAGAAGCTTTCCCACGGGAGCAAAGAAAGTAGTAAAAAATTCGGTGCATTTGGTAACTAGCGGAAGACGCGGCGCAGCGCGCGGCTCGTTAGAGTTGTTTGCAAACCTCCGCTCCTATTTTATTGTTTTAAAGTAGAATAAATCGACACCATTTCTTGAAGTTTTCGCAGTTTCCCAGAAGCTTTCCACGGGAGCAAAGAAATTGGAAACAAAATTCGGTGCATTTGGTAACATTGCAAGACGCGGCGCGGCGCGCGGCTCGCGGTCGAGTGGCGATTCTATCTGTGTTCCTGCTGAGCGAATTAGTGACTCATCACCGAGTTTTTTTTCTGACACCGTCTGTTTATCAATATGCACGAAACTCCATTCTCGTCGTTTCATATCTCGCGGTCTCGTCTCGGCTATTGGCTCCGACTTCGTTTTGGGATCCCACTTTCCTTCCTCTCACCGCCTGGTTTATGAACCGGCGCTTGGCGCTCGCTGCCCAGCACAACTGGCGTCTGCCACCGATGATCGTAACTGCACGCCGCTTATGCAATAATCTACCTTTGTGCCTCCAATTTCGCTTGATTGATTTTTGTGTCTGTATCAGTCGAAAATTAGGCACAGCTGTCATCAATGCGTGCGGCGTAGCATACGATTGATTAAGTTATTCTGAAAAAGGCTCAAATTTTGGTTTAAGTTCCCTAGGAAAGCGCCGCTAACGGAAATAGGAAAGCGTCAGTGAAGGAAATGGGAAAGCGTCGGTAACGGAAATGGGAAAGCGTCAGTGAAGGAAATGGGAAAGCGTCGGTAATGGAAATGGAAAAGCGTCAGTGAAGGAAAAGGAAAAGCGTCGGTAACAGAAGTGGGAAAGCTTTGGTAACGGAAATGGGAAAGCGTTGGTAACAGAAATGGGAAAGCGTCAGTGAAGGAAATGGGAAAGCGTCGGTAATGGAAATGGAAAAGCGTCAGTGAAGGAAATGGAAAAGCGTCGGTAACAGAAGTGGGAAAGCTTTGGTAACGGAAATGGGAAAGCGTTGGTAACAGAAATGGGAAAGCGTCGGTAACGGAAATGGGAAAGCGTCGGTAACGGAAATGGGAAAGTTCCTGCGAATGATCGAAAATCAGGATAAGAAGATCCCAAAGAACCTGCATTGAAACCCCTTCATGACCCCTCCCCCCTTCCATTCGCGAAGTCTCAGGTCGACGGTGGAGCGCTTTTTTGACAGCAAAAAAGCAGACCTTGGTTATTCGCGACGCTGCAGGCCTCTTGTTATGATTCATTTTCTAAACAGAATATTATTTAAATTAGAGTAACTATATGCGGAGATTACGGACGTGTTGAAGTATAGAGCTCTTAGGGTCTAACAAGGCTGCCAACCGTCTAAAACGAAAATTACTAGAAAAATGCCGCTGCCAATCTTGAAATTGATGGCCACGAATATTCATAAAGCGTCCTTCCACAAAAGTGAGAAATTTTATGGGTAAAAAAAAAAAACAAAACTAAGTCAAATACGTGCTTTACTAACGCTGAGTCGTAACAATGGTAATGATTACTCGTTCTGGGTACTTTGAGTCCATAGGTTTGCTGTCATTTTTGGGCCCTAAAAGCTCCATGGCCTAACCCCCAAATTACCGACATTTAAAACCATCTAAATCCGTCCCGAAAACTTCAATCAATGTTTCAATGCGTATTGCTTCGTTCTCTTTTTATAAAATGAAATTGAAGCATTTTTAAAAACACCACAAAGGAGTTTCTCGTTTCGCGGAGTTGGTGTTTTCCCCATTACCCTGTACCGTGGCCGAACCTTCGCCATGTTGAATTTTTGATTGATATGGGAGCTTAACTCTTCTCCGCTGAACAGATTTGTCTTCTGGGGAGCCTTGATTCCGCGCCGAAATCCGAAAATTAATATTCAGCTCGCCGAGGCACGAGCTACCTGTTGACCCGGAGACCGTGTTTTCGGCAGCCGTGACGCGCGTGACGTTCGTACGTGATTAATGTCACCTCGGCTCCAATCCCGTGTCTGCCTCGCCGTTTCCCGCGCCGTATTTGGACTTTATTTCGGAGCCTGCTCCGATTTTATACTTTTTAAGCCCTTTTCGACTTGCTCGACGAGGAGAATATGTTCTTAAATTGAGATTGTTTTGTCCCTTGTATGCTGATCTATGTTTCTGTGTATGTCGCAAAAATTGATGATCAAGTTGTGCCTTTAACGTGATTTCTTGTAAACAAGTTCCGCGGGGATTTCGGGTCTCTGCAGTATTTTACATATGAGTTAGGCGTAGTAGACCGTATTCGGTAGTGGTTCGATTTATTGTTTAGTTCAAAACAATAGAGCATAACCTCAGAAAATTTTTTTAGAATTTAAGTCTGAAAAACTGCAAATGAGAAAATTCCTAACAATTTGACTCTTTCTTGCCATTTTGTACTCGCAAGCATCCAAAATCTATCTCTACAAACCCGTTTCCTCAGACTACTCAGTGGACTTTTGAGGCTGTGTTTACATGTTGAACCAATCGATATCAATACAATCTCACCTGTTTGATGTATCGGTTACGATCTATTGATTCCGTTGAAGAACCCAATGAAGAAACTTTGTTTTTGGCCGTTCTCTCGAATTTTTTAAATGTCGCACCGCAGATAAAAATGCTACCAATAATTTTTTAGATTCTTTTACATCCGATGTATAAGTGCGCAAATAGTACTTAATGACACCTTTATTGGTTGAAAAAACAAGCGTTTTACCTTAAAAGATCCAAAACCCCCTAAAATCCCATTTTGACTTGTTATAATTTGGGAGCATGCATGAACTACACAGAGAAACAACTCAACACTAAAAGTTTGGTCAATAAGGGAAGGAGAACACGAAAAAACCCAAGCCTTCGGTTGGCTCCGGGATTTTCTCGTCTCTCCATTGTTTTCTGCTCTAACTGTATCAAAGTCAACACAATATTTGGCTTGGTTTGTGTTTCACTTCCTATAATAACCAAAAGTAACAAAAGAACACAAATATTTTGATCAGTGTATATACTCAGCGCCACACATTATGTGAGTTTTTTTCATGACTGTTGCCGAAATTGAGGAAAATGACGATTTGCCCGAATATTTTGAAAACTGAAGCTCCGACTAGGGGCAGCTTTCGAAAAAAAACTTTATAGATGCAACAACTTTTATTTTGGCTCATGAAACGCGCTTTTACAGTTTGGCCGCACTGGAAAAAAGAAAAAAACACATTGGATCTAGAGTCCAGACTCTTAAAAACATCGACAAGAAAAAGTACTCTTGGTTCAATCAGAATCTAGCTGAAACCAAGAACCAAGCCTGTTAATTAAAGCGGATTTCGTTTTGATTCAAGCATAAATCCGATTGAATCAAGAGTATTTTTTCTTGTCAATGTTTTCAAGAGTCTGGACTCTAGATCCAATGTGTTTTTTTCCATTGCGTCTAACCGTGGGACATTTTGCGCTTATAAATAAAGTCAAAATTAAACGAGACGTTGAGGCATGTTTTAAGGCGCATGCCGATCCATCGAATACCAGTCTTCGCGTGCAGATAGAAGATGCAAGAAAGAGTAGCGTTGATGAATCAGCGGACGATGGAGAATAAATCGTATGGGCGTCTGTTGCGGCGCCGAAACAGCGTTGGAATAGACACTTTTTGACGGGCCATTCTGGCTCATCTCATTTCCGATTCGCGGCTAAATCAGGCGCTTGTCGGGTGGACACTGCCAGAAACCCACAGGGCAACATCTCATACATGACTGACTCGAAGGTTAACGCAATTATCATCCCACCCATTAAAGTGTCGTTCCTAACCGGCTTCACTATCATCATTTCTTAAAGGGAGGTATGTACTCCACTACGTAGGCTGAATCGGGCATTTTCTTCCTCCTTGTCTTCTTGTCAAAAGTAGAGGTCCATAATATTTCAATCAGGAGCTTTTGCGCGTGAGTCTTCTTTTGCTCTCATTACAGCAAAAGCTCATTGAAATGTTTTCAAAGGGTATAAAGAAGATATGTATACATATTTTCTAAATAATATGTGCATTTGAAGGTGTTAAAAGTGAATATTTTCATGCTAGCTTTATTTACTAACTACAGAGGCTGAACTGAGCATTTTCTCCCTCTTTCGTCATTTTCAAAAAGTAGGAGTTCATAATGATTGTGATGGCTCAGGAGCTTTTGCACGTTTATCTTTCTCTCCTCTCTCGTAAAAGGCCGTCCATAAATTTCGTAAAGCTATAGGGAGAAGGGGGGGGGGGTTGAGGAGAACGTTACGCTATTTTATTTTTACGTGTTAAAGGACAGGGACCTACGTCCTGAAAGCGTTACATCAAGGGGGTGCCATTAATGCCGAATAAGTGCGTTACGTAATTTAGGGACGGCTCATACGAGAACCACAAACAAATTCAGAATGGGTGGTATATGTACTTTATATGTACTTATTTTAAAAAAAAAAAAAAAAAAAAAAAAAAAAAAAAAAAAAAAAAATATGTACTTTTTGTGCAGTAGATGCACTAATGTATCAAAACTGAACATTTTCTTGCAAGCTTTACTTTCTCAGTTTACGAAGGCTGAACGTGAACTGGCCATTCCATTACCTTCCTCCTTGCTTTTTTATGACAGGTATAGGAGCTCATAATATTTCTGAACGCATAGGAACTTTTGTAAGTTAAACTTTTCCCCCTTCACTGTAGCAGAACCGTATGAAAACAATTACAATTTATACAATTCTTTTACGATAAATCATGAACTAAGGCGTCAAAACTGAAAATTTCCATGCAAGCTTTACTTCCCGAACTACACAAGATGATCCGGGCATTTGACTCCTCTTGTCCTGTTGCCAAAAGTTACAGTTCACAATATTTCTGATTGCTTAGGAGTTTTTGTACGTTTATCATGCATTTTTCCACGATCATACATATATGTTGTCTAAGAATAAAGTAAAATCCCTCCTGCGACCAGCTATACCTTTTTTCTATCGCTTTCTAATATAACACCCACAAATTTTCAGGAAAATCCTCGTCAGATTGTCACTGCTAATGATAGGTAATGTTTCACTCCGGCAGCCATCCATTTATATAATTAACCGTCCTGCAAATAAAATGACAGTGAATATTAATCATGAGGAAGAGAGTGATACTTTGACAGTAATGATACTTTTCCGTCTCTGTGCTGTGTCGTATGACACACCTCCGCCCTTCCGGTTGTCTCTGAATCAAGATGAAGAAATTTCGTGATGACCCAGGCATTTTTCCTTTTTTACCCACCAACATCAAAAGTTTGCCTTTTGAGTTCCTCTTCGGCACGGTCGACCGCATTTTTCACTCAAAGCTCTTTGGTTTAAACGAGATGTCACTGACGTCACTATAATCCTATGAAGGTATAAATAATTTGACAGATAATTTGATGGATATAGATGTATTTCCATTCTGAACACGAGAAGCGGTTGTGATATTTGTTTGACTTTTATGATAATATCAGCAAATGATCGAATCGGACCAAAGCGATACTTAAAGTCTTTGCAAATTGCCTTCGAAAAAAAAACGTATTCCTGCCTAAATAGGTACAGGTTTCTTGGGTATTTTTGCTAACCGTTCGTTCAAGTCTCCAATGTCATGTCATTGAATGGGGTAGTGGGGTAGTATTCAAGCGCTACAGTCCACGTGTCTCGATACTCGTTAGACTTGTTTTTGTTTCAGCAAATTCAACTCCCAATTGATTAATTATTAGCGATCACATACTAAGGGGTGTGCCCCCGGGCCGCTACGCGGCCCAACCCGCGGAGGCTTCCTTCTATGTCATATTTTTTTTATCTTATCTTGCATTTCTGCAAATTTTTTTTCAATCTCTCGATGTTTGCTTGCTTCTGCTCACTGAAAATTCAGTCGTATGAACCGAGCGTTCAGTGTTCCATATCATCCCCAATATTCGGTTTGTCAAACTGAACTTTCGTCTAACCGAACGTTCGGCATATATGACCCAACTTTGTTCGTTAGTTCACTTTACCGCAAAAGCTCGGTTACACGATCCGCATAAGTTCGTTCGGTTACACGAACCACACAAGTTCGTTAGGTTACATGAACTGCACAAGTTTGTTCGGTTGCACGAACCGCACAAGTTCGATTACACGAACCGCACAATTCGGTTACACGAACCGCACAATTCGGTTACACGAACTGCACAAGTTCGTTCATTTGCACAAGCCGCACAAGTTCGCTTACACAAACCGCACAAGTTCAGTTACACGAACCGCACAATTCGGTTACACGAACCGCACAAGTTCGTTCGGTTGCACGAACTGCACAAGTGCGGTTACATGAACTGCACAAGTTCGATTATACGAACCGCACAAGTTCGGTTACACGAACCGCGCACAAGTTCGCTCGGTTGCACGAATTGCACAAGCTCGGTTACACGAACCGCACAAGTTCGCTTTCACGAAACGAAAGTTCGGTTTGATAAACCGAAAATTCAGCTCCACAAACCGAATCAGTTGGGATGATATGGAACATTGAACTTTTGCACCTACGACCGAACATTTTTTTCATTGACTGCTATATCTTCGCTTGTAGAGGTGTAACTATATTTTTTGCTAATATTTATTGAGTTGATACTCGATAGTGGTGCCGCGCGGCGGTGCTGGGCGCGCAGGATCGCGCGACCGGACATTACAGGAGTAAAAGTGGCGAAGCGGCGTCCTTCTCTGCCCCTAGATGGACTTATTGTGTGCACTCCACCACAACCACTCGGCGTCGCCGTATAGCTCAAGTTCGCCAACGACCTAGACACATATTGTCATGCTAATCAACATCTGTTCCACATCCCGACTCTAGTCTCTCTCTCTGTCTTGCCCTCTCCCCCTCCCCCTCTCTTTATTCCATCATTACGTCGATAAATCTGTCTTTTGCACGCCATTTGCATTTTAAACGCACTCAGTGTCACCAACTTGCTCATAAACCGATCCCCCCACCCCACCCTTTTTGATGTGGCAAAAAGTTGATCGAATTTCGCAGTTGGTTTTTTTTAAATAGTCGGAACGGTTTTGAGGTTCATCCCTTAAGAGCCTGTCAGCTGCAGATAAGAGTTGAACAGA
Organism: Bemisia tabaci; assembly: GCF_918797505.1. Classification (NCBI taxonomy): domain Eukaryota; kingdom Metazoa; phylum Arthropoda; class Insecta; order Hemiptera; family Aleyrodidae; genus Bemisia; species Bemisia tabaci. The sequence goes on from NC_092800.1 coordinate 32,106,489, forward strand.
TTATTTTCTAAACCACGTAAGCGCCAGCCTGTAATTTGGTGGTAGAAGGGTTGTTTTTTCTTCGTTTTCCCTGGTATAATCAATCATTTCTAATTTCAAAATAGCCTTCTAAAAGATCATACATTTTTTGGAATTCGAAGATTGTCAGCAAGACGAATAAAACGGGGTTTCTTGTTTTTCTCGCATTCGAAATTTTGGTGCTTACGCGATTTGGAATATAATTGGTTCAGTTAGCCACTTTGACGGGTATTCTGAGCACTGGTTACACGTTTAAACTTCGGTTAAGTTTGTGGGTTTTCTTCAGTTTTAATCATTTCAACCAAGTTGTTGAAATTGTGCAGATAAGGGTATACAACCTTCATTTTCCACACCAAAAAAAATTGAAATTCACCAACTAGAAGTTGAATCTTAACTATAGCCACACAGGACATCAGACGGTCTCGTTGTGAACAGCTCCTAGGAAATCTAGTAGCCAGTTTACACATACTTTTGTGGTAGTCTTAACTGTACGTCCCGCTTTCCCGGAAATTCAGTACCAGAAGGCCAGTACTGGCTACTAACTTTCTCCGTGAGCATATGAATCTAGTTGCCATTTCCAGGTTCTTTTCTCCCGGGCGATGAAAAAAACGAAACTACATATTCGTGTTTGGCTTGCACTTGCATCCAATGAAGAAGAATGAACAAGGTCGAGATTCATTTGCTAACCGTGAGTAATCTAGTACTGGCTACTAGACTTGGGATCATAAAATCAGGGATTAACAATCCACTCACTAACATTTTTTAATCCGTGCAGTTGGTGCTGCATATTAACTGCAGCCTTACCAGCGACCAAAGTTGGACTTCATTTTGCAATACGGGAGTACTATTTCTGGCTTTATTCAAAAACAACATCTGTGCCGTCAATTTTCCTCTGCACATAGGTACTTTGGATCGAGTATCAGCGAAAAACAGGAGTTTCTCATTGCAAAATGTAGTCCAATGGAAAATTAGCAGGCGTCTGAAACTTGATGAATTTCGTGTTTAAGTGGAAACCACTGAGTGAACTATACACGTTTAACGGGAAACGCCGCCAGATGGGGTCACTGAGCAGAGTTTTCTCAATTTTGAATCTATTTTTATAATATATTTCTTTTCAGAAAAAAATTGTAAAAAAAACCGCGAAAGTAGCTCTTTAAGCACTCTCTGATGAAGCAATAAATGAAGCAAATGAAGCTCTGATGAAGCATTCGTTTGTGCAAATCCTCCATTGGTGTAATGGATGCCAATGGATGGCGTGCTTTATATGAGTTTATATTTATGCACAATTTTGTCAAAGTCACCATCTTGGTTAGCCGGGTCAGTCAACCCAACCGTTGCGCGAAAGTGCCGAACACCAATTTTTCTTCTTCCTCCACCTCCTCTTTTTTTCAGTGCAGACTGACTTATCGGCTAAAAATGTCCAAGAGCGTGGTCTCAATCCATCGAGCCCGCCTTTCCGTCCAACCGTTGTGCCATCCTCGTCGGTGCCAAAAATACCCGACGATCATTCTGCGTCGGTAGCAAACGAAAAAGCGACCGACGCACAATGGACCGAATCAATAGGAGGAGTCGGACAAAATCCAGCAACTTTGAAAGCTTATATTTTCGTAAATATGATACAAAAAAGATTAAAAAATGTTTCCAGTGGATTTTTCGCGAAATGTTCTTTCAGGGACACCCCTTGAAATTGAATTTGTGACGGGATACACATTAAAATTTGAAATTTTATTCAAAAATTTCGTGTCCGACCTCTCTCATTGACTCTATCCACCGTGCGACGTCCAATCGTGGGCACAGTTCCTGGTTCGCCCGGGCCCGAAGACCGGTGGCGCACGGCGGCGGTAAAAAATCGGCCGGTAATTCACCGACTCGTTAGCGGCGAGGTGTCGACAAAAGGCGAGGGGAGGGGGGGGGGGCGTCGCGATGCGGTTATGTGGGCGTCGCGACGCGGACGAGCAGACCGCGACTCCCGCCGCCGCCGCCGCAAGTGAGCATTAATTTTCGCCAAGAAGCCTTACACGCGAACCCACGGTCAATCTCCCGCTGCCCCCCCCCCCCCCCGGCGTTGGCCCCTCTTCGGGCAACGATTACCATAATCCCGTTTAATTGAGCCGGGATCCTACCTCGTTGCCGGCTCTGTCGATCGAAGGGTAACCTAAGATTTTGTAGGTGCTCCACCGTGCCAACTTAAACTCTAAAATTTAGAATCTAAAGATAGTTGGTTTAAATTTGTACATACATAAAAACAGTCCTTAGCAACAAAAAAGAAATGATAGACAAACAAATCTATACCGATGCATGCCAACAGGCGGATTCCGGTGTCGCAAACCTAAACCTCTGCTGATTTCCAGTAACTCTTTTTACTGTTTCTAATTTTCAGCTAAATTAGCTCTCAAACTATATCATGGTCCTATATTATTATTGTTCTCTAAATCCTTATTTACTCACTTTCATTGTAAGTGTAATTTTGTAATTTTGTAACTATTCTCAAGCGACAATAAAAAAAAAAAAAAAAAAAAAAAAAAAAAAAAAAAAAAAAAAAAAAAAAAAAAAAACCGTGCCAACTGCCAAGGAAAAGCGTCGTATGAACGTCCGGATTAGTGCTTCCATTTCCCGGAACTAGTTCCGAATTCCGGAACTTATGGGATTTTCCTTAATTTCCCCCGGAACTTTTGAAATTCCCGAAATGTTCCGGATTTTTTGCATTTTCAGGAACTTTCTCGGAACTTTTGAAAAAATCTACAAGAATCTTTCGACGGTCATGGAGTGAGAGAAAGTGAGACAAAAAAGTTCCGAATTCCGGAACTTTTGATGGGCATGCAATGGGTGCACTGACACGGATGGTGCCAAATTTTCCCCTGCAATATATTCATTTTTGAGGAAGTTTATGAATATTCTTCCTTGAAATTTCCAGATACTGTAGATTAAATTGAGAATGGAATTCTCTCTGTTAGTGAGAGAAAAGTAGATAAAATTTCCTCTGTTAATTCGTATTTTATATCAGACGTTTGGCAATGCCTGAAGGCTCGCACGGCGTTGTCTCTTAGCACGGAAATTTTGGTACTAGGATGATCGTAGAAAATGACGCAGCCACCGTTTATAGTGAAAAAAAAATCTGGAGATAAACATCGAGGTACGGAACTTTTGCTAAATTATTGCTTTTCGAGGATATCTCAATGTCCACTTGAGTCCTGATCTACGTATAAATCCATGCTTTCTGGGGCTCATACGCGGATACGCCGCACGAGCGACGAAAAGGCGAATTCATCACGCGATGCATCTTTCAGTGGTTTTATCCCAAACGATCTATTTTGGAAATCCTATGATGAAGCTGAAAGCATGTGAACGGGGAAATTACCCGCTTGAATTGACTAATCGAATACAACATTTTGCATTTGCAAACTTTCAGTTCTTTATGAAGCTCAGAAAGTAGATTCCCTAGAAAGAAAAAGCTGAAATTTGCATTTAGCCGTATGGACTCAATTTTAGTGAAAAATTCAAAATAAAACCAGTAATTTAGCGAAATTTGTTTGATATCTCGATATTTGTTTTCTCCGGTTTGACTCACCGTTCTTCAGCAGCATGAGTAAGGTAAAAGGAAAGGAACCTGAGCACTAATATTGAACCAAGCTTTTTCGATGTGCCGGTGTTGGTTGTAGAAAGGCTCCCTCCAGTTTCAGTCTTTCGTCCCGTTAAGCCGTCCAAGGCTCAAATGCCAGTAAAAAATAGCGCTAGGACATGAAAATAGTACCCTTTCTCAGGAAGTAGAACAGAATCGAGCGTCCCTAATGCTTGAGTAATGAGACAACAGTCGCTCATGAATGAACTGCTAAGTTACGTTTCGCGTTTTAGACTCAGCGCAACGTGTAAGTACTTTTAAGTCTCACGGCCAAGAATTTCGAACTTTCCTTGTCAAATCTCCGAGAAACACTAAAGTTTAATGTATACGCACAGCTCTTATCTTGTCCTTTCTTCAATAATTTGAGAAGACCAATTTTCGGTATTGTGCTTTCATCCAAGTTCACCTTTTGAAGAACTGGATCAATTTTGCGTAGCTTCCTTAAATTTCAGTGGTCGCGTAGTTCTCAGATGAGCATTTGGGACGCAAAAGTTTTCAGACTTTCTGAAGTATTCGAATGGATTTGGTACTTTGGATTAAAAAAAAAAAACAACAAAAAACAAAAAAAAAATACTACGATGTGACCGGATCGGCGGAAAAGGACCTGATCTCCTAAAAAATCATTTGAGTTATTGGCACCATTGTACAGAGAAAACAAAGCGGAAGTTTTTGCGCTAGTTTGATGCTGAAAGCTCACAAATTGAGGGAGACATGACGTAGATTGAAAGTTTAGAGTGATAGTTTATCCTTCATAAAAAATATATAATTTTTCTTACTTCTTGTTTTTGTAAATTTTAATTGAATAATAATAATATTGAATGTCAGGACGTCCTGAAATTCCAAGACAAAAATTCTCAAGTTTTACCCTAAATTTAAAATTTTATGGGGAGGTTGAGGTCCCCTCTCAGAATTCTAACATGAACAGTAAAACGGAGCAGCTAGCACTCTTTTTGGCAAGATCGAACTGAAACTGCGCGTAGCTTGTTCCAAAGGCTTCTACAGAACATATTCCGTCGAGAACTCAAGATCTTTCTCTAAATTCGGCTCTCTTAGAAAATTTCTCCTGGAAGACCAGGTACCTTTTCCCAGGTACGGTCTCTAATTCAGGAAACTAGAACTGTCTTGCGAAAACTGATGACTCCCATTCTCCCGGTGTGAACCTAGATTTCTACCTCGGGCTTTGAAGTCGAACTTTCAGCGTTGTTTTTTGCACGATCTAGAGGCAGCGGGCTGCGTGCCGAGTATTGACTTTGGACGGCGGTCTTTGATTAATGTCGGTGCATCTCACGGTGAGTGCATCTGTCTCCGTCGTCTTTCTCCTCCCTTTCCTCCTCCTCCTCCTCCTTCTCCTCCCCTTCCTCCTCCACGTATTCCCGTTTGGCGATAACTAGCCTCAGCGGAGGATCGGATGCTGGGTACAGCTGTTTTTTCCCACAGCAGAGCTCCGCACTCCACTCAGGAATGCGTTACCCGGGTCATTCTGCCGTGCTAAGGAAAAACGCCGTATGAGCATTCGAATGTTGCCAAATTTCCTCTTAGAGAACCTTTATTTTTGAATAAAGTTTTGAATGCTTTTCCTTGCTCTTTTCAGAATTTTTAGATCAAATTAGGAGCGAAATCCTCTGAAAAATCGGAGGAGTAACATTCGAAAGTTTTCCTGAAAATTCGTGATTTGTCGAAGGAATTTGGCAACGCTTGGTGGCTCATACGACGTTTTTCCTTAGCACGGCAGCATTCGCGGTTCACACGATGGTGGAGTCCAGAAATGCTGTGTCGTGCCGTCCTATCTTGTTAGTCCACAGACGCGTCCACGCGGAAGAAGGTCGTTCAGGCAACCCACTGCGGACTTTCAAATTCAAATTTTTATTACGCCTGAAGACACTTCAGTGGTGGATTCAACCCCTCCTTCCTTCTACATACTCTCACACTTGCTCGTGAACACCCAGTGAAGAAGCAAATTATAAAACGAAAGTTCAATTCACGGAAGATGGCGCTATCAGGACTTTAATTGGACTCTAATTTACAAGTAGGGAATTCGCCCCCAAACTGCTTTGTGGTCCAGTCCCCCCAAACACCTCGCGCCTCAGGCGTTATGCATCCCGCGTTACTCTCATATGATATAATATTGCAGATTAAGCTAAGTAATGACTACGTCTGGCTCATCCGTAAAACCAATTATCGACATTAAGACACTGAAAGCACTTATGTTGTTTTTAAAATAAGACTGAATTAGTGATTCCTATTTGCTAACCGAAGTCAAATTTAAAACGGGGGTTTTTTTTGGAGGGGGGGGGGTCTTTTTCTTAGTTAGATAGACACAGTGTTTCTTATATGGACAATGGACATGCACACACGCATGGACTCACATGGATAGAAATATTGAGATTCGTTTCCATTTCTTGACACATCTTTGAATACTTATTGTTACTTCATAGTCGTTATCCAAAGAAGAATTTCATGCTGAAAACGTGCCAAAGTTAAACGTTAAAGCACAAACTTGTCAGTCATTTTCCTCCTCTTAAGGTTCTTCGGTGGCTTGGTATAATAACTCACATGAATTAGTAGCACTTCATTTTGTTTGATTGAAATATGAACACAAATTGTTGGGACGGACTTATCAGAAGGCATGACAGGTCGCAACCTCCGCAGAGAAGATCCCAAAATTTGGCAGCATATCGAGAATATGAGGAACTCTCTTCCAACTTTTCTGATGAACGATGATGTTGGAACCTATTTGCACTGACCGATAAAATTCTTAGAATTCCTAACACAGCAGAGGAATTCAATGTTGGCATGCATCTTCTTTACCCGCACCCAATAACCTCACTCCAGAGCAGTGCTCTGTTTCCTTCGACCGTTGCCTTCTATTGGCATTTACAGTTGCCAGATTACTCATGACCTTTAGTTCTATAATAGTGTAAACGTGATGCTAGACAAAATGGGATTTCACGTGAAATTTTGTAATCAAGAGGACTATATCCCAACTTGGATGGACTAATTTTGAAGGTGACCCGCCAAATCTAAATGTGTGTTCTGTGCGTTAATAACATACTGCCTGCGATTTACTTCTGTTATCTCGAAATTTTATGTAAGGAATCAGGTGACATTTTGCTCTGGGTTACTGAAATAGTTAGTTGAAATTTTGGTTCTCTTAAAAGACTGTAAGCGTTCAGCATTACGCACAAAAAATAGATAAACTTGGCTTGAGTTTCGTTGGTAAAAGTTCGTGAGCTTTCATCTGTAGTTCCATCTCACCACAAAAGCCTTTGCGCCGCACTATTGGGTTTCTTTTACAATTGAACCGATCATTTTCTAAATCACGTAAGCGCCAATCTCTATTTTTGTAGCAGGGGGGTTGATTTTTCTTCATTTTATCTAGTATAATCAATCATGTCTGATTTCAAAAAGCCATCTAAAGGAACATACATTTTTTGAAATTCAAAGCTTGTCAACAAAGCGAATTAAACGGGGTTTCTTGTTTTTCTCGCATTAGCAATTTTGACGTTTATGTGGTTGGGATAATTATCGGTTCAATTAGGAACTGCAGTATCTGACTCATTTTTAAAAGCCTTGCATGTTGCGAATGGAAACTTATGGCACATACATTATTTCTAAAGTGAGGTGAAAATGTTAGTTCCAGATTGCGAAATGAAGTCCTATCGTAAACTGTGCATCAATAGTTCGATAGTTCGTTCGTAATTTTTTCTGTGTGTGGCGCACCAGCTCACAAATACCGCATTGTCACACGAAAATTGTAGTTCCAGATTGCGAAATGAGGTCCTGTCGTAAACTGCGCATCATCAGTTTGTTAGTTCGTAATTTTTTCTGCGTGTGGCGCACCAGCTCACAACTACCTCATTGTCGCACGCAATTGCGTCGTAGAGCACAGTGGGCGTTCCCTTTGTTTTCCTTTCGGATTTTCGCTGGTGGGTGCTCGAGCACAAGTTTGATCGATGGGCTCGAATGGGACGATGATGCATTCGTTTCACGAGTGCATTCTCGGTGCGTTCTCAGCCCTTAAGAGGCCCAACCGTGGCCGCTGCTGCGTGGCTGCTTCGTGGCCGGTGAAATTAATCAAAACAAGGGCTCGTTCGCATTCTCATTCTCGGCTGCCAAGAAACGCAAACCACTGCCACCGATCGGCTCTCGACGTAATCGATCGGACCTCTTCAGTCTCTCGCTTGCCGGATTTAAATGAGTTTGTGCGCATTTAAGAGAATAGAATTGAAGCATTGTTCGACCAGAGAGCTAGAGAAGAAAAAATGCTTCTTCAAGAAGTCTATATAATTCAGTGGCGTGGCGTGAATAATCGATTAACGATATCTCGCCATTTGAAGCTATGGTAAAGAATCGATTACTAAGGTGTTCGCTGCGAACACCCTGATAATCGATCTTTTTTCATGGGTTTAAATGGCACAACAATCGATATATCGCAATTCACGCCACGCAACTGATATAATTCGATTTAGTTTGATTCCTGGCCACCGGGCCGATTATTGAAATTGATAGACAAAGCTATAGTCAAAGAAAAGAAAAATGATATGGTGGGATCCTATTGGTGGAAGCGGATGGCTTCAATGGACAAAGGAGATAAGTAATAGACTAACTAATGGCAGCGGACAAGAGACCCGACAGTTATTCCATCATGTTCCCTCTCAGTCTGTCAGAACCACCAGTTGCAACCAATGGGATCGTTCCATACTCCCTATGTCTTCTTTGTCTATAGCTTTGTCTATCAATTTCAATAATCATTCCGCAGGTGACCCGAGTTCGATGATCTCAAACAACGGTTACCATGGGGCTGGCTGGATTAGGAACTGAGAGGGGGATGGGGCTTTAGGGACTGCAAGCGTGAGAGTATTCCTCCAGAGATATTTTAAACAAAATGCTACGAAGAAGCAAATTGAAACGACCTAAAGAATGAACCTGTTGCGAACCTTTGCTAGGGCAAAAATAAAAGTTGTTTCTATCAGTAAATATCTCAAAAATAACAACAAGTGCATTGGCAAAGTTTGAAATGCACTCCTAACTTCACAATCTGCGTGAGAATTTTGCGTTTTTTCGAGTTTCCCGCTTCATAAACGATACTACGGCACAGGTGAACATTTCGTTCAGAGGAGTCGTTCCATTCAACCCTTTTGCAATAGAAATACATAGCCAATGCTTCCGCGCGCAAAATGCAATCGAGAGCACAATATGATAACTCATATCAGCGCCTGCAAGACTGCAGGAATACTTCACGTATTGCGCCAAACAGTGCGGTTGGCGTCTAACGGATATCAGCGCCTACAAGACTGCATGGATACTTCTCGCATTGCACCAAACGCAATGCTAGACGCAAGGGTTATTCGCAATAACTATTCGACCAGTATAGGCTATCAACGCGATGAAATCGTGAATGTAAACACGCTGGATTGTTAACAAATTGTTGGAATCTCGTCCAGGCACATGTGTTTTGGCAGATTAGTGTTGGCCATGTTTAATATTATGTAGTATCCTAGTGCACAGGAGTTGGATAGAACAACACCTTCTAACGAAATGTTCATCTGTGCCGTAGTATTGTTTTTGAAGCAGGAAGCTCCAAAAAAAACAAAAAAAAAACAAAAAAAACAAAAAACAAAAAAAAGGCAAATTTCTTATGCAGATTGTGAAGTTAAGAATGTAGCTCAAACTTTGCTAATGCACTCATCATGATTTTTTTAGACTTTTACTGATTGAAACAACTCCTAATTTTTTTTTACCAAAAGTTTCCAACAGGCCCATTGCTAGAAATATTAAGGGACTCGGTGAAAACAAAAAGGAACATTTGAAAATCCTCAAAAACATTCAGAACATTTTGATACTTTTCTAATTTTTCGAATTAAGAGCAGCGGTCAGGAGACCGCACTCGTTGGCTCTTAATTCGCTGAAGTGTGTGATTGGATTAAGTTATTTTATTTAACAACTGAATAAACTTATTCTCACGTTTGCTCCGTGCGACATCCCCATCTTTACCGCCTAAAGATTTTAACAAGGATGAAGGTATATTTTGGTGCAATCAGGCATTGGTGGTTGAACCGGAGCATAGAATGCTCTCAATGAATCAACTTCTAAGTGTCCAGCGCGGCCTGGCGTTAACATTATGCAAATGTTGGCAGGCGGGTGGCGGTCCTCAAGTGGTGACCGGTCTGAAAACTAAATGGGTTCAATTATTGCTTCGTTGCCATTTTCTATTTAAGAAAAGAAGATAACATTCCTCCAATCCTGCAATCCTTGCTTTAAACTTTTGAAGTAAGGGGAAAGGATGCAAAAATCAATGCTCAAGGGCGGATTTTATCGTTAATTTTTCCGCTATCCGATCAAAATTGAAGGCGGATAATTAGATTACATTTTGCAATAAGGAACCACTATTTCTGGCCCATTTCAGAAACAACATCCATTGGTTTCTCTTTGCAGATATGTGCTTTTATAGGAGAGCCAGAGATAGTGGCTCCTTTTTGTAAAATGTAATCCAATTGAGCGCCTCCGTCAGTATACCTTGAATTTTAAATGACAACTGTTAAGATTTGGGAATCATGGGGTTGATATTCGTCATTTCGAAGGACATGTTGGCACACCTGGAGTCACACTTTGAAACAGAGAGACTCTTCAATTTGTTGACGAGGTGTAATGCCTTATGCTACACACTTCTTAGCGCCGAATCATCGTGAAGTGTTATTGTGACAATGTCACGTCAAAAGGTTCTTCCATGACCATATGCCGCGTTCATATTCACGCGTAAGTTGAAAAATTATTTAATGCGTGGAAATCTATTAAAGTGATTGTGCGGCTGAAAGGATTTGATAATTTGAACATAAGTTTGGTGCAGTATGTTGTTAGTTTTCTTTTAGAGAGACTGGCAAGCAGTGGCACCAACATTTTTGCTCTTTTCTTTTTCTTCTATCGCTGACGACTCTCGTTCTCTAACGGCCCCATTTGTCAAGCTTTTGAGTACCGAACAAATGTAAATCACCGTAAAAAATTAAAACAAACAGCAAAAGCAACATTTAATTATTTTCAGGGAAAGAGAGTCAGCTCTTAAGCAGCTTTGTCAATCAGGAATATGAGTGATTACAATTCCCGAGATCGGGTTTTTCCCAAACTGAGCAAAAATTGCCAATTAAATACTAAGTAACTTGCAGAAGTCCAGAGGTGAATTCAGCAATTTGGCAACGCCGAATTTCCTCCATTTAAACCTATGCAAAATAATCGATTCTTGTCGGAGCACCTAACCCTTCCACGAATCGATACATTTCCATAGGTTTCAATTGAGAAAAGACAATGTTGCCACTTTGCTAGATCCGCCAATGGAGCAGAACCCAACGTTTTTTGAAAAAATAAAAAGAAAAATAAATGATAGTCGCGTCCGCCCCTCAAAAAATTCTGTAATCAAACGAATTTCGGAATGTTTAGGAGTGGAGTCGTTCCCGAAGTGAACTATTCAATTACCATCTCGGAGGCGTGCGAAGACGTCTCGGTTTTGCTGGACGATGGCCAGGACCCGATCGTTGGACGTCGAGCGCGGGGTCGAGTCGCCACTACTTGACGTCCGATCCACGTCTGTCGTCCACTGCTCGGCCCTCGGCCCTAAATATGGGCACTCGGCGAGTCGCACTGGACCAAATGCCCCAGCTCCATCATTGTTGCATGTTCCATGTTTTTCTTCCCAGCACCGATTAGTCGATCGCCTATTGCAACATTCGTCCGTGCGAACTCCGAGTGAAAGAATGAACCACTTGACAGGGTAAGAATTGAAGGACCGCGAGACATTATGCTTCATGAAAGAAAACCTCAAAAAAAAGAAAAGGAGAAAATGGAGATGTTGCATGTGTGAGGAATTTGCGATTTGACTGTTGATCTTTTTGTAAAAGTTCACGAGGAACACGATGTGGCCACTGGTTTTCTCTGAAATCTAACTCCCAAGCTCAAATAAAGCTCTCAAGTTGAGGCCAAAATGGAGGGGGTACCCCACGCTATCCTGAGAGTCCACCTCTACATCAAGACAAACTCTCCATGCAAAGATAGGGAGCAAATACATTGATAGGGCTGCCACTTTATTTGGGGACTCCAAAACTGAAAACACGGCATCACTGTTAATGTATTTGCTCCCTATCTTTGCATGGAGAGTTTTTCTTGATGTAGAGGTGGACTCTCAGGATAGCGTGGGATATCCCCTCCATTTTGGCCTCAGCTTGAGAGCTTTTTTTGAGCTTGGGAGTTGAGTTCAGAGAAAACCAGTGGCACCATCGTGTTTCTCGCGAACTTTTACATTTGAATCAATGGTCAAATCGCCAATCCCTCACACATGCAACATCTCCATTCGACGTATCTCTGCCAAACGGAACCTGAGACAGGTGAGAAAGAAGGGGTGTGCTTGTTAGTCGAGGGCTGTAAGAATGAATGGGAATTATAAAACGCCAGTGACGTGTGACGTCAGCACGACGAGCCCATGATGGCCATTAACTCGTGAGCCCCGTCCACTACGCTCTCTTGCCATGCCCACGGCTCATGAGTCCCGCATTCAGTTGGCACATAGTTCCGTTTCGCAGACTGTAAAAACCCACTTTCTCATTTCTCCAAAGGGGGCCCACTTTTACATTTTCACCAATGCAACTTTCTGGAGCACACGTCATGCACGAAGACGAGGTTTCCTCATTTGCAAGAAAAGAAACACCACTATTTTTAACACTACATTTTCAATTTTGTATTGTATTCGTGTGTGCACTGGTGTATGTCAGACGCGGCGTGCACCGGTCAAAAATTGTGCACACTGCGGGCGGTAGGTCTGACATTGATAAATTACGACATTTAAAGATAAAACGTGCTCCTTGGTGTATAGGCCCAATGCATAAAGTCAGCATACAGACTTGTAGATGCTAATGTGCGTTTCAAACCGACCGCGCTGTGTTTGACGCAATGCGTGAAGTATTCCTATAGTCTTGTAGGCGCTAATATGCGATTCAAGCCGACTGAGCCGACCGTACTGTGCTTTTCGCAATGCGTAAAGTATTCACACGGTCTTGTAGGCGCTTATATGCCTTTCATGCCGATCGGTCATTCTAATGTTCGTAATTGTGTCACAATACATATCGACGGTGAAACTACCAAACCACGTATCTCGGTTTGCGACGTCGCAGACTTCCTGTCATACTTTATTTTTTAAATGAAAAACTACTTAACATCCAGTCTTGAAAATTTCTGTGATTTTTCCTCTTTGTGTGGAGAAAATTCCGTGAAAATTTCAAGGAATGATATTGATTTGGTCTACTTCAAAAAAATAAAATGTGAGCGTAGATTTTTAAACACCGCAAACGAGATACGTGGTTTGGTAGTTTCACCGTCGATATGAATCGGTGAGAACGAAAACACACCAACTCGGTACCTCTAAAATCCTCAATTTTCATTGAGGGCAGTCCATTTTCATGAAGGTCATTGAAGTTAGCGAATCTGTTCCAACTTGGACCTTTAAAGTGTCCTTAAACACTCGTCTTTCGGCACCAAAAATTTCCTTCTTGGACTTACTTCTTCACCCACTGTGCAGTTTAGTGTGTGTCCTCATTATTTTCATTTTTTCGAGTTGGCGTGTTTTCGTTCTCACTGATTCATATGTGTCAATTGTTGGCGCCATGTACATTTCTTCAGCCACTCTCCATGAGATTGAGCCTTTTTGTGATGAGAAAAGCCACTACTTTGGTTAGCTTGAGTTTCAAGCTGTTTTTGTCAATATCAAATTATACATTAGCAATCCAAAATTTACATTTTTGCACGCAAACAGGCATATTTTAATGCAACGTTATTTAAAATTTACCTTGCCGCATCAACAAAAGTGTATCTTTGATTTCAAGCTAAAAATTTTACCAATGATTCCGTGGTTTCCTTCATGAAAAAACGCAATTATATTTCAATGTTACAAAGTTTCCCCCTCGCAAATCGCATTTTTACGAAGGGAATCTTAGACATTTCTTACCGAAAATTTCACTGATTTTTCTTCTGATCTTATACAAAAAGCAGAACATTCTCACAAAAATTGCACCGATACTATATTGTAAAAAACAGAATGGACCACTAGACAAGGTATGAATTTAAGCAATCTGATACACGTTTCTTAACCAGAATTTCACGTAGAACACGATTCGCACAACGAAAATTATTGAAACCAACTCCTAACTAAGATATTAACGTTTTTATTTCACACTGGTTACAAGGATTTGAACTGCCCGCTCATAAGAAACTCAAAGCTCTACGTGAGTCAAATCGCGCATTACAACGGTTTCAGCAATCTTCTCAATCGATCAATGTTCATTTCCCACCATGTGTTGTTCAAACTATAAGCAACTTGCTATAGCTGAGCAAAAGCGTCAAGATTGAGGTTGCCAGATTTTTATATCGCAGAGACTGTCATGATAAACGTTTAGCGCGCGATGTGAATCACGTAGAGCATTGAGTTTTCATGAGCGGGTGGTTTGACTTCTTACATCAAGAATTATTGAATATCTTCGGAAGGAGTTGATCGCGCATTGTGTTTTACGTGAAATTTTGGTTAAGAAACATGTATCAGAATGCTGAAATTCGTACCTTGTCTAGTGGTCCATTGTAGAGTCCATCCTGAAACCTTGGAATGAAGTTAAGTTCCTTAAGTTCCTAAAGTTCCTGAGAAAGGAACGACGATTTTTGAGGGGTGGGACGGGAGCTCATGGTAGAATCAAGGCTCAAAATTTAGTGTTTTATACACTGATAAAAAAAAAGTCACGGGCTGTACAAACATACCGTCTTTACCGGGATTAGAGGCCAAAAATTCCTGGCGCTACATCCGGAACTTCCGGTCTCTGAGCCCGGAACGCGGACGGTACATGTCTATATAAGTAGCTCGTAAGCACGACTTCAACGGCCGGAGTTTTTTTCTTCTGTGTGGTATTTTAGACTTACGGCTGATCCGTGGTATTGTAGCATCGCGTCCATGATATTGGACTCCATGCTCAGCTATATAATGTTCGGTTCCTCATGACGTCCAAGATCTTGGACTCCATGCTCACTTCAATCAGGGATAAATTTTTTGAAAATCGAAGTGAGCATAGCTTTCAAAATTGTGAGCTGCAGGTATTCTCTGACAATACACGAGCATTGGGTCCAAAAATTTAATAAGACAATGTTTGTGAAATAGAGACGAAAAAATGTGTTCTTGAAAAAAATTGTACATTGCTTAGATTAGGTTAGGTTAGGTCAGGGTAGGTTAGGTTAGATTAGGTTAGTTTAGGTTAGGTTAAGTTAGTTCAAGTTAGATTAGGTAAGCGAAGTATACGATTTTCAATCATGATGAACTTTAAAACTGAGGGAGGTCTACTTGCTTTTGGACCCCATGCTCAAGCAAAGAAGTGAGGAGTTTAGCGATGAGCATGGAGTCCAAGATCTTGGACGAGATGAGCAGGCAAGTATATCAAGGGTGAGCACGGAGTCCAAGATCTTGGACGCGATGCTATACGTACTCTGATCCGTATATTACTAGAGAACAGCAGAGAAACTTAAAATGCGCGGGGGCAGAACGACAAAAAGTCAATAATTAATTTAAGCGTTGAGTTGAACTTTGTAAGCCGGTCTGGCACGCGTCAGCACGTCCATCAAGCCGTGGATTTATTCCGGAGAGCGGGAAGTCGCCGGTTCCAGCCGTCGTAAAAAAAAGTCGTATAAAAATAAAATTATACGCATGCATAATCGTTCCGGACGCCCACGCGCCTCCCAAAGTTGCACAGACTCAACTTTCGGCGAAAATGAGAAAAAATATTCTTATATCACGGGTTTTTATCGGTAATCTTGTTCATCGGATGTCTATATTTTTTCTCGTTTTTTCGGTGAAATTCGCCTCGCCAGGAGGGATTAGAAACGGACGTGTCAAATGTGCCCACGTTGCAGTTGGACCGGTGAATCATCGGCCCGTATTGCCAGCTATTTAAGAAATATATTTTTTATTATAAGGAGGGTTTCTTTGGAAAGAAACACATTGGATCTAGATTCCAGACTCTTAAAAACATCGACAAGAATAAATACTCTTGATTTAATCGGATTTTTGCTTAAATCAAGAACCAAGCCTCCGGTATTTGAGATTATTTATTTACTGATTAGTTTAGCTATTGAAAATAGCTCCATTTGGTGACCCGACGTGATTATATACTCGAAATCTCTAGTCAAAGTGAAAAATAATAAGGAATTAGAGTGAAGATGAAATGTTTGTAATTGAGATAACCTAAAAAAAAAAAGAGAGAGTATAAGTAGACGTTGCGTTTAACACTTTGACAAGAGCATTTCTTACTAATTCATTATTGAGGATGCAGTGAGCGGTTTTCGCCTCCATCCGATAATAATAATTATGAATGCAGTGAGCGGTTTTCGCCTCCATTCGATAATAATATGAATGCAGTGAGCGGTTTTCGCCTCCATTCGATAATAACATGAATGCAGTGAGCGGTTTTCGCCTCCATTCGATAATAATATAAATGCAGTAAGCGATATTGTCGCATACAAACTGAGAGCTTAAAAGCTACATCATAGAGAATGTAGTGAGCGATATTTTTCGCCTCCATTCCCGATGTGAACTCATGAATTAAGCTTGGATAGAAATAAGATTGCAGTGAGCGATATTTTCGCCTCCATTCTTATCCTTGCAATACTTGTATAAGACCTGGGCCTAGGCTTCTAATTCGATCGGACAGAGGCGGTGTCTCGACACGAACGAAAATAAATAAAAAGACCTATCTAAGCGCGAAAGTGCATTTAGGCAAAAAGACCTATCTAAGCGAAAGTGCATTTAGGCAAAAATGACGGCTTTCAGCCGATAATAATCAAAAAAGACCTATCTAAGCGCAAAAGTGCATTTAGGCATTAAAGACCTATCTAAGTCTCAGTACATTTAGGCTAAAGCCCTGTCTAGTCGGAGTTAAGAGAAGAAAAAGTATAAATTTGAGTGAAAAAAAAAGTATACATCTGAGAGAGAAGAAAAAGTATAACCTAAGTGAGCAGAAAATAAGGTTATGATCCAAGACTGATATGAGTTATAAGATCGAGAATAAAGAAAAGTGAGCAGAGATATAACAATGGAATAAAATACATAATACTACAGTAAATATGAAGGAAGGAGGATTTACTAGTCAAGCAAAACCCAGCGTGAATGAAGCAGAAATTTTAAAAAAAAAAGAAGCTACAGAGGAGTTGAAAATTCGAATGGAAAACATGGAATATCAACTGTCCAGATTTGTGAACTCTATGGAAACAACTTCCGAAACAAGCTCACCTGAGATAAGTAAAATAAAAGCCCAGTATACCAGTTGTGCCAACTTGATTTTTGAATATTTAAAAGTAACAGTTGCATTAAAGCACCTACAGAAAAATGTGTGAAATCCTGAGGAGAAAACTCCTGACTCAACAATGCATGCAATGAATGCATTGGATGACAAGGTCCCTAACCCTGACAAATTTGTGTGTCATTTTCAATTGGCTTTTGTAAAGAAGAGAGAATGAGCACAATAGAGAAATAAAGCGAGTTTAACATACATGAATTTTTATGTAACTTAGCATTATTGTGGATTAATTATTATGAACTTAAACACGTCATAAATTAACACAAAATAATACGAAAATAATACGGTGAAAATAATACGATATTCATAATTCCTCAGTAAATTATTATACCATACATAAAAACCGATTTAATAGCGCTCTACTTAGAAATCGAATTTCCAAAAATTGGAATTAGCTTTTTGGTGCGGAAGGAAATCATCCAAAATGTATGATGTATTCATACTTTTAATAACCTTCTTGAATAGAGATGCAAAATTTGAGGAATTCATTGTAAGAAAAAGTAAAGACAGTGGAAAGACTGTGGAAGACTAATAAATACTGCTGAAATGATGAGATAAAAGAGACGTGTTGACAAATGAGTCTGAGTTCAGTGGTTTACATAATAAGAATGCAGATCCTTATTGATCGAATGTTCGAATTGAGTAAAGTTCAAAAAGTATTAAAATTCCCGTATTGGCTATCAGTAGTATTGAAAGCGATTCTTACCCATAGTTTCAATTTCTAGACTATATTTATTATACCTGTATATTATACCTGTCTATATTTATTCAAGACCTTTGGTACCCTTGTCCAGCGCCCCTGAAGAGTTTGACGTATTGACGCCAGGTCATTTTTACCGCCAGGAGGAGGACCTCTCACGTCTTATCCTGATAACACACCTACAAAGCAATCTACAAAAATTCTACGGGCGTATGAGGCAATACAGGAAGGATTCAACATATTTTGGAAGAAATGGCAAAGGGAGTATCTTCAACACATTCAAACATTCACTCAAAAAAACGAATCTCCGAAAATAGGATCGTTAGTCGTAATAAAGGATAGACACTGTCCCCCGATGTTTTGGAAACTAGCAAGAATACAAAAACTACAAAACTGCAGGATCAGATGGCATCACAAGAGTAGTTACATTGAAAACAGCAACATCCACACTAGTGAGAGCCATCACTGAAGTTTGTGTATTACCGTTACGTGATGACTAACTTAAATTTAATGTGCTTAAAAAACACACAAACAGTTTTTACTGATGAAATTTCAATTTCAAAATTTTCAAATTATTACTTTTACCTTTTTACATTTATTACTTTATACAATTTCAAAATTTTCAAATTTTTAATGATATTCAATCTGTATACATTTTTTAAGGGGGGAGAATGTAAAAACTTTACAACACTGTATAGTTTTTAGTTGCTAAGTGATTTCTCCCTGCTGTTCTTTTTATGCTGTTTATATATAAAAGGTTATTGCGATTCAGTTTGGTTTCCTCCGGTATTTGAGATTATTTATTTACTGATTAGTTTAGCTATTGAAAATAGCTCCAGCCACCGTTAAAGACGAGTTTATTCGAAAAGTCAGTAATTTGGTCATTTAAATCATGTTTTTTTTTACACCCCTGCAGATTCGATAGAATTTCAAGTTTATATTAGGAAGAAATTATGGAAAGGACAGTGAAATTGATTTTTATTGCAATAAGCTCTTTTAAAGAATGTGTCAAATCTGAGCTCCTTGCATTTTTGCTCTTTCAAAGCTCATGGTTGAAAATTCTCCTCACCCACGAGATGGACCGTTTTATTCTTGAGTGTATCGTTGTTTATCATGATTCATCTCTTTGCTAAGCAATCAGTCGATCTTATGAGTCAATCAAGCCAGCTTCTTCTATCCTTTTATGTACAGCAGCGCTCGCCAAAACTCTTCAAAAATGCAGTTTAATTCTTTAGAGTTATCTGTGAGCTCCAGTAAATAAATAATTACCTCGAAGTCTCTGCAAAAAGCAATTCAAGAGCCCACTGCAATGGGCATCTAATTGCTTTGACATTTCTTCAGCCTATTTTGTGCGCGTGCTTGCTACATATTACCTACAGTGCCCTGCTAAGAAGAAAGCCGTATGAGCCTTCAGGCGTTGCCAAATTTCCTCAGAAAAAAACACGAATTTCCTGGTGAACTTATGAATATACTCCTTCCGATTTTCCGGAAAATTGTGTTCGCAATTTTTCCTAAAGTTACTGAAAATATCAAGGAGAAATATTCATATTTTCTTCCCAAAATAAATATTTTATGGTAGGAAATGTAGCAACTCTCGAATGCTCAAACGGCGTTTATCCTTAGTACGGTAGTACATCTCATGCAATCCTCACGGTTAAACACTGGTCGCTAATTTTGGCGTTAGTATTGTGTAACAGGTAATGCAATATCATCAAAATTCTAAATACTTCAATTTTCACGTGTTATGAGACGTTAAGAGCTCCTGTAACCATCTCTATTTTACACCCTTCCATTCTTCTTACGCATGAATGTTACTTGTTTTTAATAGTTTTATATAGTTTTCATACATTTCACTGCTGAGACAAAGGAATTATCCAATGAAGGATCATTTTCTAGCTTCACGAAACTAAAATTTTAAATCACCCTGCAGTGCACCATAAAACTGCGCTCTTCAGTTTTTTAAAATCCAATTGACAAATATGAGATTTCCGTTCAACATTTGACTAACCGAAAAATTTAACCCGGTTTGGGTGTGTTTTTTAATTACGAAAATCTTAAAGACATCTTATCTCACCTCATTTCACGAAAATTTCTTTCTCTCTCAAGTCTCTTTCGTTTCATTTCGTCTTATTATGACCTTATATGAGGGGTTTGGAAAACAAGGTGTATAAGTGCAGTTTTTGAAAAAATTGAGATATTAATGATTTCAACTGAAGCTATTCTTAAAGTATACTCTGGGTAAAAGTTCGCTCCCGAATGCCAATTTTAAACACCAAAAAGTCAGTCTGAGTTTTCTTTCCACCACTAGGATCTATGTAATTTCGAAACTTCAAACACGTATTTCTTGAAATTGTAAAAACTGCATTTATCCGCCTTGTCCTCCAAGCCCCTCATATCTCTGTCCATTCTAATTTTACTAAGTCATAGATTTCATCTTCATACTACATCAGAGCATTCACCCGTTCCCTAAAATTTATTACGATAGGTGAGGTTGTGGGAGGTGGAGCCCGTATCGCCGTCTTTTCTTATTTCCTTCAAACCCGATATCACTCCCACGAAACTTCCACCGGTAAACGACCGGTGAGTAAATTTGATTCGTTGACGGCAATCTACGTGCGATACCGGTCAAAATTCTTTCTCTCACACACGGTTACGCAACCGACGGTGGGCTTAATAGCTCTATGAGAAGTCTGAATTTTTCCCCCGGTCCATAATTTCAAGTCCTTATTCTTGCATAAATCTGGCCTATTTACCGAGTGAGCGGCAAATTCGAAACTCGATCTTGTTCGAGCCGCCCTCGTAAAGTTGGCCGGGGAAACGGTCGAAGACTTATGATAAAATATGTGCCCGAAACTGCGGCGGACCCGCGCATATTCCACGCTGTTGTCATTTTCAGGTATGTAGATGACTACAGTGAAAAACAGTTCATATTTGATTGCGATCCCTGGTAAAAATTGGCGATAAGAGCTGCGCTTCAAAATACCGTATGAATTCTTAGAGCCGGCTAAAGAGGGCTACAGAAAATCATATAGCTGCCTGTAGAATGCGGAGAAAATCATACGGCCGGGCAATACGAAGCGGTAAAAAATTATGCAGCCGGGCTAAAGTTCCTATCGCCGGGCTTTACACTTTATCGCCTGGCTGTTGCTTTTTCGCCATCGATTATAAAAGGCTATAAGAAATTGTGTTGAAATTCGTGTGCTTTGAAAATCATTAAGTTTGATACGGAACTACCTTAATATTTACAAAACACACATTATATTTTCCTTTAATACCTACATATTTCTTTTCATCAATTAAAATGAGAATAATCCATATAGGATGTGCAAACATTTCAAAATCTTGAGTTGAATAACGCTGACTCCGACAGATTAAATATTAGAGCCTAACACAAAGCGGAGCGGCGACGCATTGGCGCCTACAAACCTAACAGGGATACTTCACGCATTGCGCAACGCGTGAAGTATCCCTGTTAGGTTTGTAGGCGCCAATGCGTGTTTCGCGCTGGCTGCCCGCCTGCCACGGCGTTTGAAGCAACTATTTCACACCAGAGGTATTGCACAGTATCATACGAAACTGAAGGCGCTCTAATATATTAGTAATGACAGGCATTCATCAAAAGTACGGAGCTTTCCTCGCAAAATAAATCAAGATACTACGGCCAAAAAGAGAGCAGTATTCTAAAAACTCACTAAGTCCTAGCATCCGTAATTAGTAACGTTTAGCATACGCACTTTATCGCCTGGCTGTTGCTTAATCGCCATCGGCTATAAAAGGGTACAAGAAATTGTGTAGCCGGCTATAGAAGCTATTTGAAATCTTACAGCCGGCTGTAGGTCTATGGTATTTTGGAACACAGATTCTACTGCCAATTTTTACTAGGGATGTTGCAAACGGTTCTTGCCTTACTTGCCTACAGAGCAGTGGCGATGTTGCAAATTGGCGTCACTATTTTTCCTCCATTTAAATCCATTAAAAATATCAATTTTAGGCGCGGCAAGCTGCGTCTCCAAGAATCGGTTGTTTTCTCACGCATTTAAATGAAGGAAAAATATTTTTACTAAATTTCAAGAATTGCCACTGCTACAGAGGAGTTTATACAGAACAGAGGGGTGAGTTTCAACCAGGAGTCTTAATGATGAATATGACACACAAAAAAAGGTTCACATGCGTCTGTCATTTTCAATGATATTAATGCCGAGAATTTTCAATTTCTAGTTTTTCGCATGCAAATTGTCGATGTGAATAGTCAGGGAATTTCGATCATTTTTGTAAGGCGAAAACTGGAAAAAGCGAGGAATTTTTTCTGTTAACTACAGCGCGTCCTTCCTACCCTTTTTCTTCTCTTTACCCTAGGAAAAAATGATATTGCTACCTACAACAACAATTTTGTAGTTAAAAATGCTAGCTTTTTATAGCTTTCCACTATTGTAAAATGTACATTTGGACGTATTTCTGTCAAACGGAACCAAGCGCCAATTTGAGTTCCTTTTGAGGATTTTAGAATGCCGGATAGCGCGTTCTGTCAAACGGAACTAAGCGCCATGGAAAATCATTGCGAGTATAGGACGGAATGAGCCCGACCGACGTCCAGTTCCGCCGCCAATCCAAGCCCCTTTCTACCTTCCTCCCCCTATGGCGCTTAGTTCCGTTTGACAGATATACGTCCATTTGAAATATGTCTTACTTATTTTTTAACAATTTAATTGTGAAATCAGCAATTCGTTTTTTCCGTGGAACGGGAAGGCGTATTCTCCCCCCCCCCCCCCCCCCCAAAGCCGCCCCTTGAATCTACCTACGCAACAGGATCTTTTAATTTGCCCTTTTTCTTCTTTGTCCATCGCTCCGTCGATGATTATCAATAATTAACCCGTCGATCATGAACGAGATGCGCTTAGCCGGCGCGGCGTCGGTTTTTCACCCGTGTGCGGGGATGGCGAATTTCCATCCAGCTGTGCCAGCCGCCGCGACGCCAATCGCCAATCCCGCTCCGGATGACCGGGACCCGCGGGGGCGCCGGCGCCCAAGGACGCGAGGTGTTAATGAATGTACTGTGTCGTCGCTCAATGAGACGCGGGAGCTCCAGATCTCCAAACCCCCCCCCCGCCCCCTCTCCCACTCCACGTCACGATCCACGCGAGGGTAGGAGAGCGTCACGCTGACGCGACGCCCAGCACTCGGTCGCGACGTCATCAGGAATCACCGCGGCTCCCAGTGCACAGAGTTCTTACGATTGCTGGATCGGAGGCCAGACCGCCGGATAGGGTGAAAATTCAGCGAATTTTGACGTTTCTACGACGAAAGAACGTAACTGCATACGTCGAAAAATTCACACTCGCAGATTTAGCAGCGGATCCAGGGATTTGGCACCATTGGCTTTCCTCTATTGAAACCTGTGATGAATAATCGATTCACACTGACAAGTATTTAAGTTAATTTAACATTCTGGATGTAAAAAAAAGTGTGCAAGAACTTACTAAATGCTGAATTAACTGCTACAGCAGTTACTTTAGCAATGTCAAGGTGTAAAACTAACTGTAGTAGCGGGTAATTTAGCATTTTGTGAGTTCTCGCACACTTTTCTTACATCCAGAATGTTAGATCAACTTCACTTTTTTTTCGGTGTTCTTGTCGGAGCAACTGCTCCCTCCGAGAATCGATACATTTTCATAGGTTTAAATAGGGAAAGAACAATGTTGCCAATTTTCTGGATCCGCCAATGCAGATCAAACATTTCGTTTTAGGCATCTTGAATTGGAACTTCATAGATTTTTCTTCAGAAAACCCATGAGAATCAGTTTAATTCTAGTGATTGCCCGGTCCCATTCCTGTAAAAAATGGAATTGTTTGAGTCAGTCTTATAACCGCAGAATGGAATTACTTTCCGCGGGGAACGACGATTTGGGTCGTTAACGGAAAAGTGGATGTTATCTACGAAGAGGGATGTTCAGTGAAGGGACTGTTTTCGAATGAGATCAAAGACCCGGATTTTGAAATTTTAACGGAAACCTCTGTTTGGTGCCGAGAGACAAGAGACCCTCCACTGTCCTCTTGGCGACAGGTGGAAGCTTTTACTTTCGGGGAATCGACGATTCCTGCCCTAAAGAATAAGTCCCGAGCGATTGAGTTCATTTTCATGCCAAAAGAGGACGGTAATTTTTAGTTTAATCTGGCAGCTTCGCCCACTTGCGAACCACCATTCCTCCAGCCCGGTTTGAAATTTTCGGGATTTTCCCCGTGTACATCGGGAGATTTAAAATGGAACTCGTCCGTGCCAATCGAATTTTCCCTCGAAACGGTTGAGGCCTGCCGCGGTGTTACATATTGTAAAGATGGGAATTCGTTCAAAACGGATTGTTCTGAAAATCAGGGCTTTGACCCAAAAATCCCACTCATCTTCCGATTCGCTGCATGCCTCTTTAAGCCGGGGGAGGGGGGGGGGCCTAGGACGCTCGTCGACGGGGAGTCCACGACAGGATACCGACTGCGGGGGCCAAAGCTCCCAGTTCAGAGTTCGAGAGAAGAACAAATAGAGAACCGTATTGATTATGTAAAGGATTCCCCGACCCGACACCTAATCAAGACGAGGGAAGAAGGAAGGTGAAGGATTGTAATCTGAAGTGTATTTATGTGTTTATATTTTGATGAATGTCGCCGAGATGTGTCTGCGGGTCCCACGGCCCGCGCCCACTCATTCGCGAGCTCGGAGAAGAGGTGTTCGCCGCGGTCCGGTGCCAACAAGCTGGCAGTAATTAAATGCAAATTATCTCCTCAATTGTGCGCGCAAGCGCCGAGTGGAGACGCGCCACGGAAGGTCCGGGACTTAGTCTTGTTTGTAAAGAGGGTACTCGTAAGTCCTGAACGCAATTCGCGTGAACAGTTCCATTCGATCGTCCAAATGGGATCTTCCATTGGACTTGGATGGAATTAGACTGACCCTAAGATTATAGTATTGAGATAGGGCACCAGATAATATTGGTACCTAATCTTCATTTGCAACAGCTGTTGTGTAACAGCTTGTCTAGTATGATCTTGTTCAACGAGTGGTGGATGACAGATTGCCTAAGAAGTAACAGAAACAGATCGGGTACCTCCCGGGAGGAGACGTAGAGGACATCCAGCAAAATCATGGATAGGTGGCATTCAAGATAAAATTATAAGATGTCATTTACCAGATGACCCAGGTGTCGCAGAGCGCCCGGGGTCGCTGTAAAAGGGACTTGTATATATGTATCTTCATTTACAGCGCGATTACATAGTTACCTCAGGAAAACTTTTATAATGAAATTTGCGATGAATTAGAAAAGTATAAATGACGAAACCAGAAAAATACGAATGTGACCTTGTTTAATGTTTTCAAACATTGACTTTTATTGTAGTTTCTCAGATTCACAATTTTTGTCAAGTACTTCTCTCCATTTATATCTCACCTTTTCGTACTCACCAGCTAAATTTCCTTTCCTTTTTTGTTTTCAGTTTGAGTAAAATGGCCACTGACGTCTCCGGGGACCTCAATCTCATTCAAGATGAAGATGTACTTCGGAAAATGGTAAGTCAATGAGGCACTGCATCCGCATTAGTGGGGCCCATAACTGGAAAATATCATAAGAATAGTGCACTTCTGGATGGAAACATGAAATCAGGGATTCATCATCTCAACCGTATAGGTATTCTATTTAGGCATAGACCCCAAAATCCGCTGGGGGGAGGGGGGGCAGGATGCCCCATTTTTATTTGAAACTGCCTCAGTTTTCCTCAAAAGCTGAATTAGTATGAATTAATAACGTATCGTAAAAAGTAGCCATTGCGAGCTAGCTATGGGAGTCAAGAGGTATTTATGTGAGAAAATCACGCTCATTTTGGATGCGCCAATTCTCATTCAAATAAAGTTCTATTTATGGGTCATTCCATATCAACTGTTCCAGGCTCGGAACCCGAACCTCTCCGATTTGGCTGGAAATTGGTATATGGGGTCTTTACATCATTTTAAGAAACTAACTTGAAGGGTTTTCCCGTCCGATTAGACCACGGAAATGCCCAAAATCCAAGACGGTCCAGAAAAACTAGTCCAGAGACACTTTTTAAAGTTTGATGGATCAATATAGACTCTCACCATGGACAGTCAAAGAGAGGGAAGTCAATAAAATGAGAGCCGCTAAAACGAGCTTTTCGCATATCGCTAAAATGCATCCCATCTTTGGTGGTCGATTTCTGACGAACGGGGCGTCGGATGGGAAATCCCTTCAAAAAAATTTCTCAGAATGATGTAAAGACCATAAATACCAATTTTCAGCCAAATCGAAGGGGACGGGTTCCGATTCTGGCTTAGTTGACCTAGAATGCCTATTCCTATTTTACTTATTCCTTTTATACTCTCACTCACACGAAATTCAGCCGTTTTCATCTTCGAGTTTATTCCGTTTCCTGTTTTTCATATCAGATCTGAGTGATCACAACTTCTTGATAATCCTTTTGATATGCTGTTAACGTCAAGCAGTTAGTTGTGGTGACGTCCTGAAACATGTAAATCCCGATTATACATTATTCTAAGTCTTTCAAAACCTTAAACCCACGGACTCCGCGTTTCGCTCGTTTCCAAAATTAGTGCGCACTTTAAATTTATTTTCGACTTTTTACCATACTTCCAATTTTCTATCATTCATCTTATCTTATCTTTTACTTCCAATTTTCAAGGTATGCTGTATATTTTTATTAGTGCACTATTTAAGGACAATGCAGACATAACTACACCCCCTCTAACCATTGCCGTGTTACGGAAGAGAGCGCGTAAGTCCAAAAATGAAGTTCGGAGGAAATGGACTTAGCATTGTCCCTCTTTCGTACAACTGTCAATAATCATTCTACAGATAATGTCGAGAAAATATTAAATTTTCGAACACCCCAAATTACGTCAATTTAAATTATGTTTCGCTCAATTTCGATGACATTTCTAAAATTTACATAGAAAAGTGGTCATGATACTTTTTCTAAAAGTTTGATGGATCAATACAGAGTCTCACCATGGACAGTAAAAGAGAGGGAAGTCGAGGAAACGAGAAGCGCTAAAACGAGCTTTTTCGAATATCGCCAAAATTCATCCCATCTTTAGGGATCGATATCTCACGATCGGGGCGTCGGATGGGGCCCCCTTCAAATTAGTTTTTTCAGCCAATTTTTTAGCCAAATCGGAGAAGGTCGGGTTCCGAGCCTGGTACTTTCGACATGGAATGACCCGTATTTTAATAGACTCGGCAAACATAAGTTACTTTATGTTTTGTTTCTTTAAAATAGAGAGGAGTAGGTGTGTGCATTTCGTCAGAATGGCAGTCTTAGGATGATAAGATGGAGGAGTATTGACACTCACCTTCAAAAGAGCCAGTTTTGGGTTGGAAAAGATGAGAATTTTTTTTTTTTTTTTTTTTAAACTGTAGAAAGCTTTTAATGTTCACTTATGTATGGCTATTTTGGTTTTTTTCAGTGGTCTCAAGCCGATGACTATGACAGGAAGAAGGAAATTCGTCTTAGAATGTACAAATTGAGAGAACAGAGATTAAAGTCCTACTACACCGGGGATGCCATTACAGCGATAACGGACACGCCACCAGCTAGAAAACATGCAGCAGTCACTCACGCAGAGTCCATCACAGATCAGGGATTTATGACCATGAAGGATAAAGAAATAAGGGACTCGGAGTCACCAACTAGGGATCTTCAACAAAGGCAAGGAAATGAAAAATACTGGACGACTGTCCAGGACACAACTACTTCATCAACCGGTGATGATAAAAATTTCACGAAAACTTATAGTAGAACATCGGACGCAAAAGCAGCTGTCGACGACAATACTCAAGTTCAGGTTTCCGCAAAAGAGCAATCATTACATTCAGCAGCTACTGAAGTCACAGATAATGCAACTACAAAAAAGGAACAATTGAAATTACAGGCTGCATTATCTTCTGCTTCTGAAACAGTGGGCCCTAACGGTGAACGCATATCCTCAAAATCAGAGCAAGAGGAGTCAAACTTCACGTCTCATTCTACTACCGAGTCAAAATCTGCAACTGGGTACTCAAAAAGCTGGCAATCCTCTAGTTCATCCAGTTCATCAAGTAGGAGAGTATACAGTTCTAGTTCAACCACTCAAGACAATGCAATTCAAAACAGAAGAACGTCTACTGATCGAAAAGCGATAACATCTGTGGACGATGTTCTGGATAATGTCTCATCGACTAGAAAATCCTACAATGTAGATGAAACAGATTTTAAAAATACTGAAATCCGAAATTCAGATTATAAAACTAAAAGAGATTTCAGCACTGTCGAAAAATCTTCCACTGATGAAGTAAAGCAAGTCAGTACCACCAAGGATTCTGTGAGGAAATCTAGCGACTACGATAACTCTAACCTCACTTACTTTAGGTCTAACAGAGATGTACCCTACACAGACAATACTGATGATGCAGATTACGAGATAAATGTCAAAATTACAACTAACTCTTCTGTAAAGAATCAACGTAATGTTCCTGAAAAGACCAGCACTAAAGTTACCGAAAGAGTCTTCGACGATAACGTGAGGAATGAATCGAACAAGGAAGACTCCTACTTTACGAAGGAGTATTCTACTAGAACAAGCTCAAAAACTGTAAGTCAGAGCAATGATGTGAATACTTACGAAACTAACAAAGCGACCAGTCCTACGGAAAACGTTTCGAGGAAAGGTATCATCAAGCATCCATCATCCCTGGACCTTCCTAAGGAAAGCGCTGATAGCCAGTACATGACCACCTATCAACAATCGTATCAGAGAATTAATGTTGAAAATAGTCCAACTCATAATGCTTTTGCATCCTCCTTGCGAGCTAGTCCTGATAGGTCTCCTGTTAGCTCTCCTACTAGATCTAAAAGTGTCACCGACCGAAGTAGCCCTGAAAGGAAACTCAGGTCCTCCCCAACTCGTGGCAGCCCGGAAAGGAAGTTTAAAACGACACCGACAAGGACACCCACCAGTCCTGAGCGCAAGTTCCGGACTTCACCTACTACCAACAGTCCTGATAAAGATCGAAGAATTAGTGTCGGTAGTTACACCGTAGAAACCCCCAGATCACCTGTTCGTAAAGTTTCTGATATCACACCAAGTCGCACTAGCGTCACATCTACCTCAACTGTGACTACTTCGAAGCAGAAGAGAAAGTTCTCCTCAACGAAAAGTAAAGAATCGTCAAAAAAGAAAGCATCGACACCGAGTGTTTCCCCATCTGCTAGTCCAACTCGTCAACTTACTGATGCACCTGATTCCGCAGTCGAATCAGACAATGACTCTGATGCATCGCAGGCAACTTACAGTAAGTCTCCCGTCAACTTCAAGCAGGCTTTTGAAACAACAACAACGACTACAACAGCAGCTTCAACAAGGTCAACGTCCGAGCAGACTCGTAAATCTTCTCTGAAAAAGACCTCTGTCAGCGGCGAATCTCCACGCCCAATTGATAAAACTCCCCAGAGTCCAGAACGTACTAGCCCATCCAGAACCCCTGTGGTGGAGGAACTTATTAAGCCGAAAACAGCTTACAGTGAGTGCGGTTTAGATTGTGAAACTAAAATTGATGAAAATATTATTAGCAAGAATGTAGTAACAGAAACATCTACCGCAGTGAACGAGCCTACTGTCAAGCCTGAAAAAACATTTACTGCAGGAGAAACTTGTGAGATTGAATTTACAATCAGAAAGAACTCAGCCTCGAAAGGTCCTGAGCCAATCACACAGAGTCCTATTTTTAATAATGTACGGGACAAGTCACCAGAATACAGCTCGGAGGGGTCAGTTGGCAAAGAAGTTAAGAGAATGCGATCACCCGTTAAAGAATCACCAAGCTCTAATCGCTCCAGCCCTGAGCGAAGTGCATTTGCACCGATCAAACAATTCAGAACGAGTCCAGAAATTAAGAAAACCACGGAACCCTCATATCCAGCAGAAAAATTGCGGAAAACTTCTAATACAGCCCCGATTACAGACGCTCCCGTGGGTCGAAAACCTTCACTGAAAAGATCCTCACCCACTAAAGTTTCCTCTCCAACCAGGAGTGTATCGTCAAGTGCCTCTCCTGCGTCTAGTCCCGAGAGGAGAAGTCCTCAGAATAAGATCAGAAAGCCTTCCGCTTCAGCTCCCGTCTCCGAGGAAACTGAAGTAATTGAATCAACTCAAGAAACACGGATCACAAGGAAAACTTCAGTTCCGCGCTCAAACTCAAAACAGAGCCTTACCAAGAAACAACCCGAGTTAAAGACCCCCGTCAAAGATAGAGTGACGCAAGGAACACGTATTCCTTCCTCAACAGATCTCAGAAGTTCTTCCGTTACTCGTAAAACCAACCGAGCATCCGAAACAATCACCATCACTAAAAAAGCGCCGTCAAAACCAACAGAGGTCACAAGAACTCCTCAAAGAGGTCCTTCCAATTCAAATCTCAAAACTGTGAAAACAACGCTCACTGCAACGGTTAACGCGTCTCCAAGATACAGCTCCCCTGTCCGAAAACCAGGGACTCCAACTCAAATAGCTCGATTGAAACCAAGCCCCGTGCGAGGAACAGGACCATCCAACACCACCACAAATAGAGTCACATCAAGAAGCGAGGTGACAGTAACCGTGTCACCCTCCAGAAAGCCAGTTCCAAAGAAAGAAACTCCGAGCATGAAACCCAGGAGTCATGAGGCACCTAAACGCCCCGAATCTCCCCTACGAAAACCAACTACTTTCTCAAAGGATGCTAAGACCAGTTCTCTTCGAGCTTTGCAATTGATTTGCTCTCAAGAAATAAATAAAACCGAGAATGTTGACAACTTTGAATATGAAGTTGACATCGATGAAAATAACCTTGAAGACGAGCTCCCACCAGATGATTTTGCGAGTGACGTGACTGACCGTGAAAATGTCAGAACAACTACCAGGAGTGTGGTCACTAAAACTGTAACTACAAAGGTGACGCCGGCAAAGAAACCATCTGTTCAAGCTCTTAAATCTGATAATAAATACAACAGATCGTCAAATGAAAAATTGATTTCAAGATTAGCAACTCCCAAGAAACAGCCGACAAAACCAGAAATTGTAACTCCTAAAACCAGCCGAGTGCCGACTAAAGTTAGTCCTGGGAAAACTCCAGTAACGAAGAAAGCACCTCTAACGAAGAAAGGTTCAACTGGCAGCACAACCGGTACTAAGAAAACAATTACCAAGAAGTCGTCAAAGGATAGTATCAAGCGAGTGGACGATGACTCTTCTTCTTGTTCTGAGGATG
Organism: Bemisia tabaci; assembly: GCF_918797505.1. Classification (NCBI taxonomy): domain Eukaryota; kingdom Metazoa; phylum Arthropoda; class Insecta; order Hemiptera; family Aleyrodidae; genus Bemisia; species Bemisia tabaci. The sequence goes on from NC_092800.1 coordinate 32,137,488, forward strand.
AGTTGCACGATGTATCAATTACAGTTGATAGTTCAGAAAGAGACCAGAAGTACGTAGAAGAACTGGAAGAAATCAGACGCCGAGATGAATCTGAACATGGGTCAAAAGTTTTTGCCACAAGCAACAAAGATTCATCTTTGTTATCCGTTATTGTCCAACTGCCCTCGTCGTCAAGAGAGTCTTCTCCTGACTATGCTAGCCGCTCACAGTACTCAGCTGCTGTTAGTGATGACGGCAGTGAGAAACCTGTGAGGTACGCTGATAGGGTTAGCGAGCCAGAAGACTCCGATGTCAACATGAAGGTGAAATCTGCTGACTTTCTTCGCGCTGAAGGTCGCATATATGAACAAGTTACTGACCTGGACGAAGAGTCTGAGTCTGAAACCACGAAAGTCGACGTGTCTGTGGCTGATCGTGTATCAAAATTCTTGCAGTCCACAAAGACTTCTAACACTACAACAACTTCCACCACTGAAGTTCAGAGCAAGAAGGATAAATCTGTTTTGAAAGCAGCCGCTCTCTTCGATAAAATTGTTGAAGACCAGTATGTCCCCGTAGGTCCTAGTAATAAAGTAATTGATATATACAGTAAACAATTCCCAGGCCACGAAGCCGTCACGTCGAGGATAGATCAGATCAATATCAAGAAATCCTAGAATCTGTACTTGATATTGATGGTAGGAGACGATCATCAGTGAATGTCGATGAAACAGACGACATTGCCCCAACACGGACTTTGGATAGGCGACAGTCGTCGGTTGCGTCCATTAACAAAGAAGACTACAAAGCGTCAATTAAGGCTTTCGAAAAGAGACGCTCCTCCGTGAATGTTAACGACGTAGCAGCTGCCACTAAGCTGTCCGAGAAAAGGCGATCATCAGTGAAACCTGAGGACGTTACGCCAGTTTCGAAAACCTACGAGAGTAGGAAGTCATCCGTAAAACCTGAAGATGTCGCACCGGTATCGAAAACTTATGATAGTAGAAGGTCTTCGGCGAATGTAGAGAATGTTGTTTCTTCCACCAGCGTCTATGACAGGAGACGATCATCGAACACGGAAGATGTAATACTAGAGAGCAAGACTCTGGAACGACGAAAATCTTCTATCCCAGCCGAAACTAAGAGCGATGATGTAGTCACGGAAGAAATTATCAACGTTGAAGTCAAAGAAAATAAAAAAGCTCCATTCGAAAGGAAAGAATCAGCGTTTGCTGCAGATTACAAATCTCGCAAGGACTTCTTCGAAAAGAAAGCAACGACGCCTATCAATAGCGTTCCCAGCAGTCCAAGAGCTGCCCCGAAATTCGGGACCAATTTGAAAACTACTACAAATCAGACCGTGGAAACCAGAGAAGTTACGTCATTCACAAGGAGGGACTCTGAGACGCGCAAGTCTCCTGAAAAAGATCTGTCAACCCCCAGAAAGCCTTCTCTGAAAGATTCTCCAGTCGAAAATCAGAGACTGCCGTCTAGCAGGAAATCTCCTGAAAAAGAGGTGCCCAGTAAAGTTGCCTCTCCCAAGGAAGACGCGCCTTCACCTCGTAAAGATTCTCTCCCTCAAAAGGACTCGTTCACAACTCGTAGGGACTCGTTTTCACCAAAGGAGCCTGCTTCACCACAAAAAGGACCACTTTCAAGGAAACCGTCCGAAAAGGAAGTCACTCCAACTGTCACCGAAACTACACCTACTAAAGCCCCTGCCGACAAGCCTCACGAATCAACTCTCTTCAAACCTACTTTATCATCCTCTAGAAGAAGCTCAACGCCTAGAAAGTCTCCAGAACGACAAGCACCGATCGAAAGACAACCGTCGTCCAATGAGTTGCCGCAGAATGTTCGTAAAGCTCCCGAAAAACCTACCGTTCGAGGGGCAAAGTCCATTATGGATAGACTAAGTATATTTGAGAGGGGAGCAACAGAGAAGACGTCTCCTGTCAAGAAAACAGATTTTAGAGGATTTGGCAGAACGACAAAAACAGAATCATCGTCTACTTTCATTCAGAACGAACGAAAGGTCGCTGAAGTAGAGAAGAAAACTGATGAACCCGAGCCAAGTACTTTTGAAAGGAAAACATCTCGTACTGAAATTGTGCTGAAACCTGCAACCCCGGCGGACCAAAAACCTCAAACGAGAAGAGACTCGTCCGTTCGTAAGTCTCCCGAGAGAAGGCCGTCCGCCTCTCAACCCTCGCCGGTTGAACAGCAACCGAGAGGTCGCCCCGAGTCCCCTAAGAAATCCCCGTCTGTGTCTGAATTTGAAAGGAAGAGTTCATTTACCTCCTCCACCGCTCAAAAAACTGTGCAAGCAGAAACCTCCAACAAATTCAGCACGACTCTGCGTCGAACACCCTCTCAATCAGGTCCTACTCCTTCCACTCCCAGCACTGCTGCTACTCCCAAGCGCAACTCTATCGTTAAGGAGTCTGGAACCGAGATTGAAGAAATATTTGACGTTCAGCTCCTAGAACAAATGGTAAGATATAACACTACTCATATTCTTCTTTTAAAATATCAAATAATCAAATAAATTAATGCTACCTGCTCCTGAATAGTTGTGACTATTGTTGAAGCACTCAAGCAAAATGTTCCTAGGGTAAATCAGTACGGAAAAAAGAGGTGTTTAACCAGTTCAAGTAGTTCGCGGCAGGCTCAAAAAGTGTTGTTCCTTTGAAAGAGTGAAATTTTTAAACACCAAGTCTCAACAAAGCCATGGCATATGAGCTGACCATTCTTTTGTTCTTCTTATTTTGAGTTTTTCGTATTGAAGGAGCTGTTACAGCCCGTCGTGCGCATTTTGGACTCTAAATATCTGTAATGATCAGTGGCGTGGAATACTTTGCGATTTATCGATTTATTTTCCATTTGAACCTATGGAAAAGGATCTACACACAGAGTGTTTGCAACGAACACCGTAATAATCATTCTTTATCATAGTTTCAAGTGGGGAAATATCGATAATTGATCTCCGCCACTGAGCTAATGATGCTACACTCACTGCGGGTCGATTTTTGAATCTTTATAGAATGACATCGATCGGTAACTTGCGTTTTTGAGGTAGAAAAGTATCGATCAAATTCATTCAATCACAATCCAGCAATCCACGCACTGGTCAAAATCGAAGGACCTAACTATAGAGGAGATATTTTTGGCTTACCGCTAAAAAAAAAAAACAAAAACGGTACCCTGTATCATACACTGTAATTTGAAGTAAGGAGCTAAGAATGGTAAAGCTTGTTTTCGCTTTCTCGTTCAAAAAAAAAAAAAAAAAAAAAACTTCACCATTCTTAGCCGTCGAAATTTTTAGAAATCAAACCGGCAGCCGCAAGTAATCGGACCTTCTGTAAACTTTTGATACAGCATTAGAAGGGGTTTTTCCCCAGAATAAAATGGCTCAAACATGACGAATATAATGGCACGGCTTCCACCTAGAGTCGAGGTTGTCACTACGCTTGGTTTAAGATGGATCCGCACTGAAAAAAAAATCCGGCCATGGAAGCCGTACTTACGGGGTATGCTATACATATAGGCGTACCGTCCGTTCCGGACGCAGAGGCTGAAAGTTCCGGGTGGAGCACCGGCAGCAGCTGAAGCTGCGGCTTTAGCAGTCCAGCACCTGGAACTTTCGGCCTCTGCGTCCGGAACGGACGGTATTTCTATAGAGTACGTAACTTTTTTTGAGTGTCCTCTTTACCTCGGAGGAAGATTTGGACTACGTTTTGCAATTTGGAACGATAAATTCTAGCCCGGTTTAAACACAACGTATGTGCCATTAGTTTCCCTATTCACATAAGTGTTTTTCTAGAAGAGCTAGAATTTATAGTTCCAAATTGCAAAATGCAGTCCATTTAATAGTCGACCGATCAATCGAATATTTCTGAGTTCTATAAAATTTGCTCAAAGATCACTGATCATTACATCACGCTGTTGTCCATCAGGTGTATTTGTACTTAATGTTTAACTTGATACGTACTTCTGAAATTTTCAAAATGTTTATTCATCACATTTTGTGCACGAATACTAGAAGTATGCGACAGGGAAAAAAATTTCCTGAAAAAATCACCTGAAAGGTAAACAAATTCTTCAAGAGAATCGGATCGCATTTAATGAAAGGGAACCAAAGCGATTAAAGTGTATCCAGAGCGATACAACTTTTATTCTTTAAAAAATACTCAGTACGTAAGTACAGTAATAATGTTCACGCGATATTTCTACTTTAAAATCAACAGCTTTTTGGCGGCAAAACAACAATTTTTTAACGATATTTGGAATTTTTTGTTAAATATGACGATGCATGATTCTCATACCGCTGATTATTTGCGTTGGTTTCCGTCTGCCAAATGCAATAAAATTAGGATTCTACTTTTGACCATTTCCTCTCTGTCTTCATATGGCTTTTTCACTTTTTGAGTGTCAGAAAAGATAATATGCGGTGTTAAAATTTTGTTATTTTTGAATGATTAGATGGAGTCGTCAAAGAATTACGATGACCGACGCCGGATTCGGGCGCAAATCAGAATCGCCAAACGAAAACCCGATACGACATCCAAGTCCAGCTCCACCTACGAAACAACCACTGTAACCACAACCAAAACAACCAAGCCTACGTCTCGGAGCTCCATCACGGAAAAGGTAAAATGAACCATTCAATCATTATTGGTCATCACAATAATCCTTAATTTTTGAATGCTCTTATATATTTTCGCATTTCGTTATCAGCAGATTTTGCATTTTTTTACTATCTTGGACTTTTTTCTTTCTTATTCTTTAAACTATGTACAAACGTTTTACTTTGATTTCGAACACTATGTTGGATTGAGCCTTTGCAAAAAATAACGCGAAAGTGCAGTCTATTAACTAGATGAAAACATCGAATGAAAAAAGGAGATTAACTCTGCGCTCTTTAAACACCAGAATTTTTCTTTGCTCTCTTGAAAGCTCCTCAATTATAGCGATTGCGGAATATTTGATAAATGTGCAGTTAAAGTTTTGTTTAACCTATATCTCTAACACTAATGCACCTAACGATACACATCGCGAAGATTTGTCAGTATGCCTCGCGCTGTGAGTCAGAATTCGAACAAATGCGATACGATCCAGCGTTAGCCTTCAAAAGCGAGGAACGCAACAAAGCCTACACTGCTGCAACTTGCAGTGCTGTCTCGAATACAAATACGTTAAGCGATCTTATAATGCCGCTGCGATCTTATCGTGTAACTTCGTCGCCTCCCATGAGCGTTGACCGTTAATAGCTCCAGGTTCAATCTGCGTCTTTCGGCCTCGATAGACGATCAAATTTTGGAACCAATTCCCGTCCAAGTGAGTGTTGGGAGTCACCAGTTTTAAAGTCGTCACTTCGAATTATTTTCAAATGAAAACTTGGCAGAAATATTACGTTTTGCTTCATCAAAATTAGACAAGCCGTCCGTTGAACTATTTTGATCCGAATTGATCCAGAATTCAAAGGTCTGTCGAGGTCTTTTACAGTGATCCATCCATTTTTGCTGCGAAGGTCCCTCACCAAGCGGAACGCTCTGCACAAGAAACATACATATTTATCATTTTCCCCTGAATGCGAATACATCTGCAACTCTATAGAAATCTTTACTTTAAAAATCGTTCAAAAATTTTTCAGTATCGAGTTTCGTGTAGAGGCTAAAGAATTAATATGGAAATTTGGATTTTTGGAGTGATTTAATGGATGCGCGAAACATAGTCGTTTCTTGTTGCTAAATAAAATTCATTGCTCTTGGGCTGATAATTGGGAGAAATTAATGTGCCGGAAAATAGTTGGGAAAACTGTCGGACTGTCTAACTTTTTGGACTTACGACAGTTTTCCCGACCATTTTCCGGCACATCAATTTCTCCCAATGATCAGCCCAAGAGCAATGGATTTTACTTAGTAACAAGAAACGACTGTTTTTCGCTCATCTATAAAATCAGTTGTCTGTATAAAGAAATTAAGCAATTGTATAACGTTTCCAAATTAGTAATTCCCCATGCATAATGTAGTACAATTAATTTTTACTGAGAAAACACTCACAAGCGAAGTAATATTTGCAAATTGATAATTAAATTTCCCTAATACTATCCACCAGACAGGTTTCAAGGGTTTTTTCGAGGATAATTAAATTGGCATTAGAGTATACCCTCTATTTATAGTGCTCAGTGCCAAGATGCAATTATGCTCCTTTCATCATGAAACTCGAATGTGTGAAATCAATATAGAAATTGAAATTGTATAATGTAATTTAACTGCGGCCAACAGGCGGTAACAGGGTAAATCAGTAAATCTGATATACGAGACCGTAGGAAATATAGTGATGGGATTCATATCAGGACGAGGCTACTCCCTTACTGCTCTTGTTTATGCTTCTTTTCTTGACCTCAATGTTTTCAACACCATGTAATATCTTAGTTTTAATCCTTGGTTAAAATCACCTGCATGTCGCATGTCCAAGAGGAGAAATGGAAGCGTTAGAATGAGCTTTAAGGGAAGCCAAAACAGTGAGAACATGTTAAAAGAATCTGCGGCCACTCGTGAGATTAAGACTGGTAGGTATTAGTGTCGAGATTTCTTCGAGCATGTAAACTTTGGTTTCTTTGCTTATATTACATGTCTCCTCTTGAACACTCTTTTCATTGAATTATGTGATACAAAAAATAAATTCATAATGTTAGAAAAGCGGATGTTCACGACGGAGACAATAATGTACGATTATTTTAGTGCCCCCACACCACTAGAATCAGCAATATGTGTAATCAGATGAGGTAAAAGTTCGATTCTGAAGTTAGCGCTTCTTATCGTAAATCGATGATTGAGCAACTTTTTGAGCATAAAATCAAGTAATATTTACCAAATGATGACCGATGAATGTCGGGTTAAGCACTTTGCTAGGAGATTTTTTGCAAATTAGATTAGGATTTCTGAACCAGTTACTCAACTCTTCGGTTATGAGCTACATAAGGCGAATCTGAGTGTTGACGAAAAGTAACTTTTAAAGTATCGGGAAGATACAAGTGCGGGGTCTCTAAAATGGACGTAATTCTGCCAAACAGAACTATGTGCATTATAACATGAGCCCTGTTATGCATATATCCTTATGGATCTCAGGGCTCTTGTCTAGTGCACATAGTTCTGTATGGCAGAAATACGTCCTTATATGTTTTCTTTTTGTCAAATTTTGTATTAACCACTAATTTTTCCCAAAGAGATCATTCACTCGTACACCTGAAATGTTTTCCTATTTTTGCGGAATTGCGCGTTCTAATGACGTCACAATTGAATTCCAGGTCGAGTTCGTGACGTCAACTCCCAAGGAGAGCCCGAAGAACGAAGCCAAGTCCCAATTCACTTCGGAATACAAGACCGAATTCACCTCAAAATCCTCGACGACGACCAGCGGAACCAGACCCGTAGAGAGCGAGCCATCGAGAACGAAAGAGGCGGCTCCGACCGTCGAGTCGAAGAAGGAGATCGTTCTCGAAAGGAGACCGTCCGGCACAGATCGGAGCCTCCAGAAAACCGACTCCTTCCACAGACGGGGCTCCAAGACTGCTGATGGTGTCTATGAGTTCACTGTTACAAGTAAGTCCTCTTAAATATATAATATAAAATATTATAGTTTGGATTGTAGCCGAGTGCTAGAAATAATGTAAAATTTCTAAATTTTTAAATTTTTAAATTAATTTAAAAATTTTTAAATTATGGCCTTTGTGATATTGATTTTGTGACCCTGACGATAAAGCGTTCGCTTCGAAAAGCTTCGGTATAAATTTGTTAATAACATGTAAGTTTTTTAAAAAAAAATTTACATTATTTCTAGCACTCGGCTACAATCCAAGCTCTAATATACTCAGTGCTACTACCTTTAGACATTGCATTACAATGTTCGCTGATTTTGTTTTAATATAAAATAATATTTCTACTGTAGCTGAAAGTAATTTGATGGAGTATGTTGTCTGGCCTACCTTGAAAATGGAAGGCAAAATAGCGATGAGCTTGAATTGTACCTCTCGTTTCAGAAAAAGCCGCAGTTTAAGAACTGCCGCGAATTGCATACATTGAATCATTTTGCGTGTCAAAGAATCGTGTTGTGATTGTTGAGTCTTATTATTGAAGTTATTTATAGAGGTATTTCCCGCATAAAAACATGTTGAATGACATCTACGGTTACCACGACGCACACCACAATTTTCTCCATCTATCGCTAGTCTCATTGACGAACGATGAATATTTTAACCACGTTTAGGGGATGGAAAAAACCATAAGAAAAATAAATATGTCAACACTGAAAAACTCCGGCCGTGGAATCCATACTAACGGGTTACATAGACTTACCGTCCGCGTTCCGGGCTCAGAGGCCGAAAGTTCCAGGCGTAGTACCCGGAGCAATCGAAGCTACGGCTCCAGCACCCGGAATTTTCGGCCTCAGAACCCGGAACGAACGGTATGTCTGCATAGCTCGCACCTTTTTTTAGTGAGCGTACATAAAATGTGAGAGGATTCAGTCTCAAAGCAAGGAGTACATCCCTTCCGAATCAGTCCAGCTCGCTGAAATTTGTCTCGGTGTTTTCTCAATCTTTGAAACGTGTTGCATTATGCGCAGCAATACATATGTGTAAGAAACACCTTTTCTCGCCTTGAATACATAGTCTCTATGTTCCGTCGGTAATTATCCCGAAAAAAACGTGTTCCTGGCAAGGGTTAACATTCGAAGTGAGCCACGAAAAACTTTCTTCCTACGGATGATTTATGAATCACCTTTACCGCTCGAATTCGTAAACGCGCAATTACGATTTGTTTACTCAAAACGGGCGCCCGTGAAACCGCGAATGACGTGAAAGCCCCGAAACGCGGATACGCCGGAAAGTTGTCGAAGATGTTGAGCGAAATAAATAAAATGTTCGGGACGGTTCGATGCCGGACGAAGTAGTTTTATGAGGCCCTATTTTTACTCCTTCAATATTGCCGTAATTCTCGTTTTGCGTCAGAGGGGAAAGATTTTTTCCACGCTGAGGAAAATTCTCTAGGTGCAATATTTTCCCAGCAAGGATTCTCGAAAATATATAAAGATACACTGGAAAAAAACCCATTGGATCTAGAGTCCAGACTCTTGGAAACATTGACAAGAAAAAATACTCTTGATTCAATCGGATTTTTGCTTGAATCAAAACGAAATCCGCTTAAATTAAGAGGCTTGGTTCATGATTTAAGCTAGATTCTTATTGAATCAAGAGTACTTTTTCTTGTCGATGTTTTTAAGAGTCTGGACCCTAGATCCAATGTGTTTTTTTTCCAGTGCAGGGGATTTTGAAAAAGTCAGGGAAAACTTAAAAATGCCAGAGAAAATGACGAAAATGTCAGGGAAAAACTATCAAGTCATCTTTTTTTGCTTTTTAGAATGGGTTTGTCGTTTCGAATGACAAATGCCTGGAGACTAATTCTAATTATGTCTTTTTACCATAGTCATATCTTCAATTGTCAGGGAATTTCACCAAAATGTGGCTAGGGAATCAGAGAAATGTCCGGGAATTTAATTTTCTGAAATCTGTGGTAATCCTATAAAGAAACATGACGCCTTATCAAGATAATAGAAATATCGTTTGAAAGAAGGAGATTTCCTGCTGGGTCAACGGGAATTTCCCTTAGGAGGTATTAGTCGGAACTTCTATTGACCCAGCAAAAGAATTTCTCGGTGTGCTGCGTCTGGAATAGGGAAAATTAGGTTCATGAATCCAAGAGAATTCAGATTTTTTTGAAGTTTCTACTTGGGGTTGTGTCAGTGAATGCGCGATTAATGACGTCATTGAAATATTTTTGTGTTGAAATTTTACTTGTGACGACGATTATTCAAAATTCCTTCCAACTTCGTCCAACGCAATCAAACGTTTATAGATTTATTAGTGGTGAAAACAGCGTCGAGTGACTTTCCATGTAATCTTCTTGAATAACCATCACAGTGAAACGTTCATGTAATTTTACTGGATTCTCCCTGCAAAAATAAATTTATTAGCGACTTACAGATAAGTTGCCAAAGTTAGAATGTAGCCCTGCTCTTGCACTGATATCTGAATAACTGAATACCGGATTGCATGAGAAACTAAGTTCGCCTTCAACTCGATGGATACAATTTGGGCGGCTCAGAAGTTCAAATAGTTGTATCACGCATTCTGGTTTAGCGTGATGTCCGGAGTACGAGCGACTTCCGTTGTAATCTTCGTGTTTTTCATGACCATCGCTGCACAACGTCCAGAACTAATTTAAATTGTAGTGTTTGGGTTATTTGCAAGTTTTAACTTCATAGATCCAATTGCCGTGCTTTAAAGTGCGTGTATCACTTTTCTTAAAGTAATTTTTTTCTTTTTCCCTCGTAAGAAGTCAGGGAAAAGTCAGGAAATATCAGCGCCATTTGTCAGGGAATTTTTCCAAGAAGTCAAGGAAAGTCACTCGAGGTGAATTACATTTTGCAATGAGGAACCCTTATCTCTGGCTCTTCCTTAAAAGCACCTATCTGTGCATAAGGGCAACATTGGCACATGTTCTTTCTAAAACGAGCCAGGAACAGTGGTCCTTTTTTGCAAAATATGGTCCAAGTGTGCGAAACCGAAATCGCCGTTGACCGGCCGCGAGCGAGTCCTGCATGCGCGACTCGCGCTTGTTATTCGCGGTGCAATGAACCCGCGCGCGCGACGCGCAGCGAGTGCCCCGGGGGGGGGGGGGGGGGGGGCAATTGGCGCGACTGCTGCTCGGTGCGAATCGGCCACCGGTTTTCGCCACCGTCGCTGTCCAAGTGTCCACTCTGATTGACGGACGCCCCCGCGCGGTACCGCGGTTCCGGTTCGTCACTCGGCGAATTTGGCGACTTTTGAACTCCCGCGCCCCGCGACTGGCGATCAGAGGCCGTCCTCACCTCGTGACACATTTCACTCTCGCTCTTTGCATCTTTGTGGCTCCGTTTTCGGTGCCCGATGCGACACGGATGCGCCGCCGAACGTCGCCGAGTCTGATTTATGGTTCGCTTCGCCATCCGATGCCCTGTTCAGTCTACACCGAAAAAAAAATCTCGGTGTATTGACTATGAAAAGGGTAAAATTACCAAGAATGCAGGGTTCTATTTGATCCCAGTTTTTTCTTGGTAAAATTACCATTTATAGAATTGGTAATTTTACCGAGAATTCTCGGTAAAATTATTGACTTTCTCGGTAATTTTACTGGACCCCGGTAAAAACGCCAATATTTTTTATCGACTGTGGCACAATTACCGAGATAAAATGGCAAAGTTACCGGGAATGGATTACCAATAAAAGTGGTATTCTTACCTGAAAAGAACTGTAAAAATGCCGGTTTTTAGGTAATCTTACCAAGGTCTTGGTAAAATTACCAATAATTGGTAAAAAAAGTGAGCTGGTAAAGGTACCAACGGACCTTGGTAAAAACGCCGAGAATTTTTTTTCAGGGTAAGGGGTGGCCGTTGACGTCATCGTCTCTGTCATGCGGGCGACACAGATTTCAAAGCCTTAAAGAGATCACAGGAAAAAGGGGGAAAAAACGCATTGGATCTAGAGTCCAGACTCTTGAAAACATTGACAAGGAAGGGATTCAATCAGATTTAAGCTTCAATCAAAAGAAAATCCGCTCAAATTAAGAGGCTTGGTTCTTGATTTAGGCTTAAATCTGATTGAATCCCTTCCTTGTCAATGTTTTCAAGAGTCTGGACTCTAGATCCCTGGTAAAAATTGGCGATAAGAGCTGCGTTTCAAAATACCATGGGAATTCTTATAGCCGGCTAAAGAAGGCTACAGAAAATCGTATAGCTGGCTGTAGAATGCGGAGAAAATCATACGGCCGGGCTATACGAAGCGATAAAAAATTATGCAGCCGGGCTATAGTTCCTATCGCCGGGCTTTACACTTTATCGCCTGGCTGTTGCTTTTTCGCCATTGGTTATAAAAGGCTCTGAGAAATTGTGTGGAAATTCGTGTGCTTTGGAAATCATCAAGTTTGATACGGAACCACCTTAATATTTACAAAACACACATTATATTTTCCTTTAATACATATTTTTTTTCATCAATTAAAATGAGAATAATCTATGCAGGATGTGCAAACATTTCAAAATCATGAGTTGAATAACGCTGACTCCGCCAGATTAAATATTAGAGCCTAACACAAAGCGGAGCGGCGCGGCGACGCACTGGCGCCTACAAACCTTACAGGGATACTTCACGCATTGCGCAACGCGTGAAGTATCCCTGTTAGGTTTGTAGGCGCCAATGCGTGTTTCGCGCTGGCTGCCCGCCTGCCACGGCGTTTGAAGCAACTATTCCACGCCAGAGGTATTGCACAGTATCATACGAAACTGAAGGCGCTCTAATATATTAGTAATGGCAGGCATCCATCAAAAGTACGGATCTTTCCTCGCAAAATAAATCCAGATACTACGGCCCAAAAAGAGAGCAGTATTCCAAAAACTCACTAAGTCCTATCCGTAATTAGTAACGTTTAGCATACACTTTATCGCCTGGCTGTTGCTTAATCACCATCGGCTATAAAAGGCTATAAGAAATTGTGTAGCCACGGCTATAGAAGCTATTGGAAATCTTACAGCCGGCTGTAGGTCTATGGTATTTTGGAACACAGATTCTACTGCCAATTTTTACCAGGGATCCAATATGTTTTTTTTTTTATTCCAGCGATGGCTACACATAGAGACAATATATTTTAAAGGTTTAGCATTAATAATCTAAACCGGGGCGATTATTGAAATTGATGGACAAAGCTATAGACAAAGAAGACAAAAAGGATATGGAGGGAAAATCGACGGACAATCTTTCATTGAAAATATCTGATCGAAAAGTACATCGACGAACTGATTAAACTATAGGCTTTGACCTTTCGAAACTTTTTTAAGTGAGTTAATAGTAAATGAAGAATTAATATCAATAATTTGGTATCTGAGTTACAACGATGCTAAAGAAGTCGAAAGTATGTACGGATATGTTGATAGAAAATCTGTGCACTAGACGGACATTTACTTAGCACGCCGATCCTCTTGCGCATTCGATCGTCGTCCTTAGCATACCACGAACAATTCACACTCACGAAAACAGCCGTATGGTAGGGTCCACGCTTTCTGCAGCTATGCAGTTGTATCTCTGTATATATGCATCTCCATGAATTTGCTACACGCACTAAAGAGAGTATTATGTTTCTCGTTAATTACAAATTTTTCAAATTTTTTATAGGTTCAAGCGCATTCTGTATCAAATTACGTTCAATTCTTTAAGATAATCTCCAAATTAAAAATTTAACAGATACTGCGCTCTTTCTCAGCATGACTGCACAGAAATCGGAAGTAGAAAATCAGTGGCTGGATTTGTTTTTGCAAATCTATAAGATTTTAACATCAAAACACAAGTGTCCTTCGACACGTGCAATGCCCCACCAGCCGTCACTCAATTGCTCACCCACCTCTCGATACCACCGTCCTCAATCTTTTTCGTAGAAAAGTATTTGACTTTTTAACTTCCGTAGCTCCACGGAGTATGGAATTCGGTTGCAATCGGTGTAGCGAGTGGGCTTAATTTTGGTCATTAATCAGCCGAGAAGAATGGCTCACTCGCCGCGTAGACAACGCCCTGCAGGCCGGTGGTTTCCATTGTGGCAGCTCAGTTGTCGTCCGGTGCCATAAACAGTAGAAACTCCCGTGTGCATCAAGGAGTTGCACCTTGATTTTTCATCAGCGCGGCCACAGCGCAGCCGAGGTGCAATTCAAAACCTACAACATCCAGAATGCATGGTGTTAATCCGCCACGGGTCGCCATGGTGATGCCACATCGTCCATTGTTTTCATTGGATTTCGTTGTCGAGGATTCGTTCAAGAAAACGATCTTGATTTTTTAAGGAAATTCTTGGACTGTAATGAAGTCGGTTCGATGTGTCGGTTGACGGTGAATGTAACCAAAATTACGGGTTAAGAGAAAAATGCGGTCTAAACAGTCAACAGAATTTGGTCGTGATAGAATGACGAGTTTTGAACGCAACCCGTATGTGTTCAATTGCTCGGAAAGAGAATGTTCAGAGGAGGACTCGGTCAAAACAGTCAAATATCGAAGTACTTAGATATTCTCTCTTCATAACAGTACAAATCGATTAAAGTAGCTGAGCTGACACTGATTCGAAAGTAAAATAATTTCATGGGAAAATTTGTTGGAGTCCGGGTTCTGATAGTGTCCAATGAGTTCAATACTGTGCGAAAATTGATAGTAATAATTTGAAAATAATATGCGCACGGTTGACCTGCCGATCGGAACAGTCAAAACAGTCAAAAAATCTAATCATTAATGAAATGATTAGTTCCAGTTTTTCTGATGGCAGTTTATTTTTATGAATGTTTCACCACCAGGTCGCGTGATGAGGTCGCAGCGAAGACTTAATTCTTCTTATTCCACGTCTTCCATTAATTTATTTAACTTTTCTTCTTTTGCTTCCTGTTCTTCCTTCTTCTTTCCCAATTCAATTTTTTTTAAGCCGATACGTGCTTTTATGGACGAGTCAAAAAGTGGCTCCATAGTGCAAAATGTAATCCATTATTTTTTCGCTGAGCTATGTTCAATGTCTCGGACCGTATCTGCCGCGATAGCGAAGAGAGCAGTATAAGTGCATGCCGGGATAAACCTCGAGACCCATAAAAGCATGTGCTAACCATAGCTCATCCAGAAATGCACTTACTGCTCTCTTCGCTGTCACGGTAGATATTCAGTATACTTCTTACCACGCCAATGACTGCCGGACCCAGTGTTCTTCAAGAGACCACCCCTCTTTCGCTTCTTAGCCAAGCTCTTATAGCTGGAATGTGATTCGTCAAGCTCAAGTGACGTGGTCCAACTGGCATGCGATATATCGCATCTTTTAGGTCAAAAATCACGGCAGATTTTGAATTTTCAGCAGAAAAAAAGACGATAGCCCCTGCGCATGAGCCTGAAGAATCATTCTAAACCCAAAAATCTGCAAAATTCAGAGAAATGAAAGCAGGTTAGTGTTTGGAAAAAAAAACCTCGCATTCGATACAGAAATCGATAGCTGAATCGAATGCGAGGTTTTCCTCCAAACACTGTCCTGCTTTTATTTCTCTGAATTTTGCAGATTTTTGGGTTTAGAATGATTCTTTAGGCTCATGCGCAGGGGTTATCGTCCTTTTTTTTTTTTGCTGAAAATTCAAAATCTGCCGATATTTTTGACTTAAAAGATGCGATATATCGCATGCCAGTTCGACCACTTCTTTTGAGCTTGACGAATCACTTTAAGGACTATCGAACCCAGTGCTCTTTAACAGTCCACCCCTCTCTAGCTCCTCAGATTCGCTCTTCGGGCTGGATCCAGGTGACCCAGGACCCAGGTATCCCGGTTTTCGGTCGAAGCGCGAACCGGTTCGAAGCGGCATCATCGGGGGTCGTCAGCGTCATCGTCTAACGGGTCCGGGGCTCCGGGCGGCCCGGGGCGGCGGCGGCCGCGTCGGGCATCGCGTCCGCATGGCCGCCTCGTGTTGTCGGTGCCTCAGTCTCGGCCGGTGTCGGTAGCGCGCGACACGTGTCCTCTCCGCGTGTTCCCGTGCCCGTGTCTCGCTCCTTCCGTTCCGTTCCGTCCTGTCCTGTCCCACCCCCTCGTGCTTTCGCCCTCCCCCCCCCCCCCCCCGTCCCTGCCCCCGGTTAATTGCTCTTATTTTCGCACCCGACGTCGCAAGCGTTGACCCCGACGCCCACGCTTTTCGACGGTTCCGCCGCGGATCCAGCCGCGAGCGCCCAGTGGCTCCGCGAACCCCCGAGCGATTTGTTTACGCGACCTGTGGATTTATCCTCGATCCAAGTGAGTTGTGTTAAAGTTCTATATTATTGAGGCATTTTTCGGTAAAAGGTGTACGGGACTTCTTATGCAGGGTGTCTACAAGTCCGGAATTTCCGGAAAGTCCAGAAACGCCATTTTACATTTTTTGGAAGCAACGTATCATAGCAGAAAAACTTGCATACCTTGGGACAATGTTTTTACAGAATTCTTTCGCAAATATTATCAAGAAATTAATTTGAAAATTTGAGGTGCATGGGTAAAACAGTTTTTGTGTTACGAATTGTTTTGTTCCAAAAAACGAGTGAAAATCTTGATGGATTTACGGCGTTCTTGCTTAGCACGACAGAAACAGAACTGATTTTTAAAGGGCGCTCCGGAAGCACAGAAAAAGTGCGAAAATTCCGTTAAAAGGTCCGGAATTTTTTTCATTTTTTTTGTCCGTTTTGTCGTAATTTGAGCGAGAGATTCAAAAGTTTAAAATTGTTCAAATTTCGTCAAATGGAGCTTCTGAAAAAGTAATGCATTTTTCTATTGAGGAGGTTCTGAATTTCTCGGGAATGTACTGAAAAAGCACTGTAAAAGTAATGATTTTTGGCCAGCCTGTTTTAGTAGACACCCTGATATTATGCTGCTAAGATTGTGCAACGTAGTTCTCTAGTTGTAAATAGGTATCTTATCCGACAGTTTTGCCATGAATTTATCCCTGCATGTGCTCTGAGTTTGTCTTAGCATTATAAGGTAGTTAGTCAACTGTGAATGAATTTCACCCGTCGCAAACGCTATGAAAATTGAAAAATCTTAGCAGTATTGCAAGCCTCATACGCCCTTGTACCGAAAAAGTCCTCATTTGTTGGATGTTCAGAGTATCACATTTGTTTGTGGTCACCGACAGGAAAGGGAAGTCAGTGTCGAAAATCCCAAAATATTGAGGTATGAGTATCATTGTTTAGGATCCATCCATGAATCACGTTAAATATTAAGGGATTAGAGCTCTATGACTCTTTTTCAGACCTTCTCAGATGAGTGTGGGCCTTCGGGGTGGTACATAAGCGAGAAGAACGGAGAACATGCCGGATTTCATTTCTGGACAACTCTCTTGTGGATTTTTCACGAAAAGTCTGTCGCGAAAAACCCTCAAAAATGGCAAATTGTACCGGAGTTATGAGTCCGCTCAAGGCATACAGGATTCTAACTTTTCATAATGCAACTATACATCCTCTGTCAGCACAAAATGACCTATTGCTTGCATCTCATTCCTTGAGATATCCTCCAGGAGTTATCGCCGGCAGAAAATAATGTTTCAGATTTTCGACCCAAGTTCGTTCTCCTGGGAAAATTCCTGTTAAAAATGAAATTCCTTTCTCCTTGGACGATCCCAACTATTGATTCTTGCATCAATTACATTTTTCCTTAATAATTAATATTAAACAAGTAATCTTCAAGTGAACTGTTGAACCGAAAACAACATTTTTCTCTGATGATTGTGCAATTCTGCTGACTGCTTTCTTTAAGGGGAGTCAGGAGACCCCTCAATCCCTGCTGCAAAACCTGCCTCAGAGAACCGTTGTTTGAGACCCTTAAAATCGGGTCGCATGGCTACAGCCGTTACATTACAGTAGGCTGAAACCTCAGGGGATTTTTTTTTTTTTAAAAAAGAAGGAAGACTTTCTCTTTCATGCGCGCAAAGCTTATTTTTCATATGATTTTTCACTTCGTAATACGGCTGTAATTGAACTCCGGGACGAACTACCTTGATCTCCACCTGAATTCCGTCGGTCAACGAGACTTTTATCCCGTGCACGCATGTACCTTTCATCGTAATTCAACAATCGAACCGTTAGACAGGAAATCTGACGGATAGATGGGTTTTGTGTTGGAATTGGTTACGCTCGATGAGCGAGTCCCAGTCCAGGCTGGACGGGAACCAGTGACGAGGCTTGAATGATCGATTATCGATATTTTCCCATTTGAAGCTGTGCCAAAGAATCGATTATCGAGGTGTGCATTGCGAACACTCTATTTATCGATTCTTTCCCATAGGTTTAAATGGCAGATAAATCGATGTATCGTATAGCCACTGGCGGGAACGGAGAACGGGGATGAGGAGCGAAGAAAGCGGAACCGATGAGGTGCCGGTGCCGGTAACATAGAGTAAGCGGTAACCTGCCGCAACTATTTCCCTGTCCTGTCATATCCAGATTTCATGCAGCGCTGCACAGCGACACGGGCTCCGCCGAGGCCGCCGAGGAGATATATCGACAGAACACCGTGCCTTCGCCGTGCCAAACGCTGCGAAGCCGCCAGCATTGCTTACCAAGTGCCCAGCGCGACTTTGATAATCAGGAGGCTGATCATTGACATTGATGATAGGCAATGCTGTAGAAAAAAATCACTGGAAAAAAAACACATTGGATCTAGAGTCCAGACTCTTAAAAACATCGACAAGAAAAAGTACTCTTGATTCAATCAGATTTTTGCTTAAATCAAAAGGAAGTCCGCTCAAATTAAGAGGCTTGGTTCTTGATCCAAGCAAAAATCCGATTGAATCAAGAGTACTTTTTCTTGTCGATGTTTTTAAGAGTCTGTACTCCAGATCCAATGTGTTTTTTTCCAGTGATGCGGAAGGGGTGTGAAGGAATTCTATTGGTGGAAGCGGGTGGTTGCAATGGACAAAGGAGGTAGGTAATAACGGCAACTTACTAGAGACCCTACAGTTAGTCCATTATTTACCCCTTAGTCTATGAGAACCGCAGAACCCCCCTATTTTAACCATTAGCATTGCTCCATACTCTCTATATGTTTTCTTTGTCTATAGCTTCGTCTTCAAAAATCAGACCGAGTGTGCCCAGCGCGACTTTGATAATCAGGGGTTTCATGAGTGTTGCTGATGCCCTCGCTTAAGGATCTGAGCTTACTTAAAGGATGGGGCGTAAGGGGTGCAAAACTTGCGCCACCTAACGACCAATCCGATCGCGGTTTGTCGCGGTAAAAATGCAAAGGCCGCCGGAAAAGGGCTTTTGAAATGTGCCCGTACCCTAAAAGGGATGAAAATGGTTGCTCCTCTAGCGTAAGGGCGTAGGTATCTCTATTTTCGCATTCGGAAAGAGCAGAGGATCCATGTGGAAATTAAGATACCCTCCTACGTCAGAGAAGCCACGCGGCGTGAGAAGGTAACGTCACTGTTTGTGCATGAAAGCTGGGCCGGATTTACTTACTTGCCGCCCATGGGCCGCCTGTATTTTGCCGCCCCCTTATTCTCATTCGTTTTGAAACATCAATAAAAACCACCAAGTGAACGTGCCGGAGGGAGAGAGGCTTATAAGACGCGTTTACTCGTGTTGGACACATTTTTTGCGAAAGCCCTGTCAACACTACTAGCAAAAGTTCACGGAACTTGGCGCGAAAGTTAAGTTCCGTAAACCTATCTCTGTATGGACAAGGTCCTCCATTTATAAAAAATGAACCAAAAAATTATGAAAGAGCAAACATAAATGTGGTTTAGTAATTTTAACTTCCGCCGCCGAGCCGCTCTGACCGCCCTGTGTTTGGCGCAATGCGTGAAGTATTCCTACAGTTTTACATGCGTTATGCGTTTCGGGCCGACCGCTGCTGCACGCACTGTGAATTTGACGCAATGCGTGAAGTATTCATGCAGTCCTGTAGGCGCTATGCGTCTCGGGCCGACCGCAGCGACCGCACTGTCTTTGGCGCAATGCGTGAAGTATTCATGCAGTCTTGTAGGCGCTATTATTTGTTACATGCCGACCGCCGCGCCGCGCCGAGGTTCCCTTAGTCTTAACTCGACTAATTAAAGGTGCTGTCTATTGTATCACAGAAGGACGACAAAATTAGAGATATACTCTCAGGAAATGAGAGATTTTGTCACCTTTTCTCCTTCGTACATTTTTTTTTTCAGAATCCGATTTTTCTTTAAAGCCACATTTAAAAAAATGGCAAAATTTGCCGCCATGAGCCGCGGCCAATGTGGCCACCCCCTTAATCCGGCCCTGCATGAAAGTATTAAACGCGTTATCCTTTCAAGTGGAAACTGCCAAGTACGTTACTTTTAGGGAAGGAAATTGTGAAATGTGTGTTTAATGCAGTGAAGCGCGCAGCCTTATCATTGCACTAAACGTGGAAGCAGCCTGAAAACATGTGAAGGTTGCCTTATTACGTGTGAAGGCTGCCTCAAGTATTGCGAGGAAAAAAACTTTCTGCACCCCGTTCTGCAGGAAACTTTCAGACCGAAAAAGAGGTAGAATATTTGCAGTGGCGGACTTGGACTGAGACCTCGCTTTTCGAGCAAAGTGAGGGTTCTCTGTGAATTATTTTCCCGAGAAAATGAAAATCCATCGGAGACATTTCCGATAGTGTTTCGGACTTTCTACGTTCTTGCCGATCCCAGCGGCTCTTACACCACAGCCACTTAGAACACGATCCCGATTGCAAGTTGGTCTACGTCCGTCTGCGAACTAATTTTACGATACATCCATTCATGCACTTCACTCCGTACGTTGGGCAGACACATAATTAATGGGGCAAGTCGCGTCGGATGCCCGCTCTACGTTCACGTCGGCGTGAATTCTGCCTACGTCCTATCAATTAGTAACACGGCATCGATTCCACAAATAACCCAAGACCTGGTGCCTTTTTATTTTCGACTCCGCAAACTTCGCCCCACGCCAGAGCTACAGATTCCGCGGAATGATTCCTCGTGTCATACGCTCTTATGCCGAGGGAAAACGTCGTATGACCAAGCGGAAGTTGCCAAATTTCCACCTCAAAAATATTTATTTTAAGATGAGGAAAACGCGATGAGGAGGAACACGAGAAAATGGATGCACAGGGCTAAAACAAACATTTAAAGTGCCTGGGACTTTTTGGGGGTGGCATCAACACCCTTGTCAACAAAGAAACGACAAAATTAAAAAAATAATTGACCAAGAATAAAACAACCCGTAGAAAGACAGGCCTCTGTAGTGATTTGGTGTCTCAGACAGCGCAGAGGACGCTGAAAGCGAATTCGTGTATTTATTTTTTTTTAAAAAAAATGGGGGGATTCAGATTTTCTCTCTTTCTTTTTTTGGGTAATTTATTTTTACTTTCACCGGGGTCTGACTAGGCGGCACATAGCATGTACCACCCCGAAACATCTCAGGTATCTTTCATGTTTTTTGTAATCTCGTTTAACCATTTTCTAACGATCGTTTTCGTTGGATAGGCCGGACTATTTTTTAGCACCGTCCTTTCAAGATGCGTGTTTGTGCACTTTTTTCAATAAGTCTAGTTAAATTGTGAATATAAGTCTGCAAACATTTCCAGGAATGGCGTACGTACATTTTCTAGAAATTTTTTTTCAGCAGAAATTTGGCAACGTCTGAATATACATGCGCCGTTTTCCCTTAGCACGACGGAATGGATCCGCGGTATCGTAAACAAAATTTGACAATTTTCGTCGGAATCGATCGACTTTTTTTTCGTCAAGCTGGGTGGCGATCGTTTTGTTTTCATCCGGAACATGTTGTTTATGAGCGTTCTTATTTTTAACCCAAGTTCGCGCTCCGTAATGCTTGTTCGTTTCTGGAGGTTCGACCAGACGAATTTCGAATGAAACGAAAGCGGACACATGTCATTTCAAAAACGCGAAGCAGGATAAATAGATAGAAATAAACGGGAAGAAAGGAAGACTTATTTTGGGGGATAAATATTGGTTTTGAGTCAGCTGCAAATGTTTCCCTATGAAAAATATTAAGTCGAGAAAATATTTTGAATTTGAAAATACGTGTTGAATTTCATCCCTGTTATTTAGAGTTTTAGAGGTGGGTGTCTACAAGTCCGGAAAGTCCGGAAAAAGTACTGATTTTTTAAGGGCGATCCGGAAGTACTGGAAAATTGCGGGAACTCCGCAAGGAGGCCTGGAATTTATTTTATTGTTTGTCTTTTTTGTCGCAATTTAGGCGAGAAATTCATATTTTTGAAATTTTTTGAATTTCGTCGAATGGAGGTACTGAAAAAGTACAGAATTTTTCTGTTGGAAAGGGACTGAATTTCTTGGGAATGTACAGAAAAAGTACTGATTTTTGGTTGGTGAAGGTTTGATGATTGACCGAGACTCGATGGTGCCTTCCTTGTGATGAATCCGCATGTGTCTTTTGAAAAAATAGTGGGCATACTCTTTAAAATGTTCGGTGGTGCTCGGTTCAGTTTGGTTGAATCCGTCATTCTTATCTACCGAAATTTTTACGGGCTGTATAGTCATACCGTCAGCGTTCCGGGTTCAGAGGCAGAAATTTCCGTCGGCGCGACGACTCCAGGATCCGGAACTTCCGGCTTCTGAATCCGGAATGAACGGTATGCCTATATAGCCCGTAACTTTTTTTTTCGCAGTGAAGCCAATGGAGATGTTGCATGTGTGAGGGATTTGCGATTTGACCATTGATTCTTATGTAAAAGTTCGCGAGAAGCACGGTGGTCCCACTGGTTTTCTCCGAAATCATCTCCCAAGCTCAAAAAAAGCTCTCAAGTTGAGGCCAAAATGGAGGGGATATCCCACGCTATCCTGAGAGTCCACGTCTATATCAAGACAAACTCTCCATGCAAAGATAGGAAGCAAATACATTAGCAGGGTTGCCGTGTTTTCAGTTTTGGAGTCCTCAAATAAGGTGGCAACCCTGTCAATGTATTTGCTCCCTATCTTTGCATGGAGAGTTTGTCTTGATGTAGAGGTGGACTCTCAGGGTAGGGTGGGATATCCCCTCCATTTTGGCCTCAACTTGAGAGCTTTTTTTGAGCTTGGGAGATGATTTCAGAGAAAACCAGTGGCACCATCGTGTTTCTCGCGAACTTTTACGTGAGAATTTATTGTCAAATCGCAAATCCCTCACACTTGCAACATCTCCATTTTCCGCTGTAAATGTCGGGCTCCCCTCGGAAGTAACTTCTCTCCCGTTAGGCAGGGCAGACTTTGCGGTGTCCGGGCAATATTCTCGCCAGGTAAGCGCCACCAGAATGAATCAATCTCGGCTAGCCGATGGCGGTGCCTGCATTTCTCCGCGGGGCCGCGGCCGAAATCTCGATTCCCGAGGCGAAATGCGGCCGTATAGCCGTAGTGCCCGTAGCCGCGGCGGAGATTGGATCATAGGGACAGGAATCGCGGTGGCCGGTCGCGGGATCTGGGTAATCTGGGCGAAAAATCACTTTCATCGCTCGCTCTCGCGCGCTCCGGCTCGCGTCGAGCTGATATTAGGCCCGCGCTCGCGCCGCCACCACGCTTTGCTGCACTTTCAGCCGCTCCGCTGGTCCAACAACCATGACCACCGCACTGTGCACCGCTCGCCAGCCGGCGCAATTGGAGAGACATGCCGGATGGCCCTTCTTGCCCTAAGATGGAGGCGCTGCGCTGCTCTGCTGTGCCCGCAGGGTCAAAGCTCCTAGATTGCTTTTCTAAGGAGGGCAGACAATATATTTTAGACACCGCCTGACAATCTAAGCAATGTAACTAGGAGAAGCTGAGGTTATAGTACCTGGATAGAGAGAGTTTGAGCTAGAGTACCTGTAAACGAAAAAGTATTGCCGTCTCTGTGCCGCTCTTTGATTGGCTCATCAGGTGCCTAAAACTATCATGGAGCTCCAAAGTTGGCCCAGGAGGGCAGAGACAATATATTTTAAAGGCACCGCCTGACAATCTAAGCAATGTAACCGGGAGAGACTGAAGCCATTGTATCTTGATAGAGAGAGTTTGAACTAGAGTACCTGTAAACGGGAAAGTATTGCCATCTATGTGCCGCTCTCTGATTGGTTCATTAGCTGCCTAAATATAGCATGGAGCTCCAAAGTTGGCCCAATGTATAACAAACTCGACCAAGAAAAACACGTACTATCGGCTGAGAAGTGAATGATAATTCCACTCAAAGGTTAATTTCGGCAAAAATATTCATCAGAGTTCGATCCGAACTCAATTTAGAAGTTGGATTTAAAAAAATTTCTATCACATCCTAAATCACGTCAAGAAATTTGTAGACCTTTGTCGTTCTTTTATTTGTTTACATTGGGCCGATTTTTGGGCTCCATGACAGTCAACCAATTACAGAGCAGCACTCTTTTTCTGTAGTAAAAGGATTGAGAAGGTAACACTCTTCCGTATGTAGGTACTCTAGTTTGGACATGTCGCCCCTCCTCTTTCCATGGAGGCCTCAGGACCTAAAAATGGCGGCGCTTTTTTAATTTTTGAGGATGGGAGGGGGTCATCGCCATCTTTGGACGGTTATCACCAACCGCACCTGTTGCTAACCTTACTGTATCCAAGATGACTTTTCTCGAAAATAGCATACGATTAACCGTTAAACTATCTTTATCAGGTTTTAGTTTCCTTTTTTTAAAACTTTAGTAAACTTAAGTAATTTAGTAAATCTCAGTAAACCAAGTTCTAACCACGAAAACACGATCATAAGATGAGTGCAATT
Organism: Bemisia tabaci; assembly: GCF_918797505.1. Taxonomy (NCBI): domain Eukaryota; kingdom Metazoa; phylum Arthropoda; class Insecta; order Hemiptera; family Aleyrodidae; genus Bemisia; species Bemisia tabaci. The sequence continues at coordinate 32,161,795 of NC_092800.1, forward strand.
TTTATCAAGCCTCGTGGTGTGTAAAAACTGAACAAATTTGATCCCAAGGGCTAGCACAATCCTCAGCAAAATGGTATATGATAAAAACACCCATTACTTTAAAAATATCGCAATTCTAAATGTGGGGAAAAAGTACATCGCAAAAACTTATGAAAACGGACATGATAAGGAAAATTGCAAGGAAGTGAAGTCATATCAGACCAATCGCACTTGGAGTTCAGTGCCTCTCTTAAGTGGACGGTGGACAATGGTTCTTGACACATGTGCAGGGAATTTTCGCGATAGCAAAAAGAAAGGAGGATAAAGTTGAGGCAAGGAACAATGCTTGAATTTTATTCGTCGTTTATCGCGAAAACATTTAAAAAACGACGATTTGTACCCCTGACACTGATTACGGAGAGCGAATAAGCCGAGTGGATATACTTACGTCCGTCGAAGTTCATTAACCTTTCAGTCAAGTGTGCATTCTCTGGAACGCCGCGCGCACCACGTTGAAACGCTCGCGGCTGGCTTATGACTTCAGTCGCTGCCGAAAAGTTCAAGACGCGAAAAGTTCACGAGGTCACCGAATCTCATCTCTGGGAGCATGTAATGTAGCTGAGAGGAAAATTTGCCACTCGTAGTGACTTAACGCGTAACAATACACTGAAAAAAAAGTTCCGGGCTTTATAGACATACCGTCCCTTCCGAGCTCAGAAGCCGACAGTTCCGGGTGCTGGAACCGTAGCTTCGATTGCTCCGGGTGCTACGCCTGGAATTTTCGGTCTTTGAACCCGGACCACGCACGGTACGTCTATGTAGCCCGTAAGTACGGCTTCGCCGGTTGGAGTTTTAATTTCAGTATAGGATAGGGTCTTTTCTCAGACGAAGGAACGTAACTTTATTCCAAGGATGCAAAAATGCCGTAAAAATTCCAATTTTTTACAAGAAAATGACAGCGCAATTGCTGTCTAAAATTTTGCTGAATTTAGTATGTGATTGGAAGAAAAATCGATACAATTGGCGGCCAGTACACGACAGTTTCTTTCCGAACATTCAAAAATTGCGAGTGTAAAAACAGCTTTTAAAAGCAGTAAGCTGTTACGCTCTTTTGACTAGGAAACGACAGCACACATGAAAATTGAGATATACCCTTCTGTCAAAGCAGCGTCACCAAGGCTAAAGCTGGTATCATAAATGTTAGCCCACCTCATTCAAAGGCAAGAGTGTATAAAGTTGCGCAACATTGATATCTCTCGCACGAGCCTGTGCTTTTTCCTCACGAAAAAAGGACCGATTTCATGACTGAAAGCACAATTTATCTTCATTTTTTCAAAATGACGAGGAAACGAAAAAGAAAGTGAAGAAATCCGTAAAGCAGTCACCTTTCTGCTAATTGCCTCTCCATTTAAGATTATGTCGTGTTTGCCGTGACCCGCAAGATTGGGCATATTTTGCACTCTTGATCCAAGAGTATCACAAGGAACTTCCGGAGGAAATCACGAGGATAATGTCATTTTAGGATTCAACAAAAAAACGGACACGTTTCCGAAAATCGAGAGTACACTTATTGCACACGCTTGGAATTGACAGGGCACAGTGACCCACTTTTAAGCTGTCATTGTGTGAGCCGTTGTCGCCGTATCGGGACCGGCAACCGGTCGCAGTCCCCACGATCATCGGGAACCGGTCACCATCATTCATCTGCGGGTCGATCTATCGATTCATCGAATGATCCTGATCGATAAATCCCTATCTTAGCAATGTTTTCTATCGATCATGGTCGTTCGATATCTATTCAACAATCGAGCCGCAATAACGTGTCGTGCCTGGCGATGAAATCGATTGATCAGCCACTAAACCTATCAAAAAGGATCGATTGTCAGGGTGTTCGCAATGAACATAATAATAATCGATTCTTTAACATAGCTTCAAATGGGGAAATATCGATAGATGATGATTAAATTGTCTTTCACCATGTTTTTCAAACCTCTCCAATGCGTTTGAGGCCACGCACGTACTCGTGTACAAGAGATCAAGCGTCGAGATCGTGCATGGTATTAGTATTTTCGGACCGTCTCACTCATCTTCGTGGCTAAATTTCGCCAAAATTTCGTGATCTTCGATAACAGAATGATATTTTTTCACTTATGTAAGATGAGTCTTGAGCATTTTCGAGAAGAATTCGACAAGGGATCGATCCAATGCAAATTACTCATTCATCTCCGTGGCTTAATTTCGCCAAAAACGTCGTGATCTTCAACGACAGAATAAAATTTTTTCACTTATGTAAGATGATTCTTAAGCACACCTGAGAAGAATTTGATAAGCGATCGATCGAATGAAAATTACTGAATATCAGAGGAATTTTTTTAAAAAAAAAATCGTGTGAGTCACACCACGCTGCGCTGCACGATGAGGATGAGGAAAAACGTCGTATGAGCCTTTGGACGTCGCCAAATTTCTTCGGATGGAACATTTTAATGGAAAAAAATACAGAATATTATGTTTTTTTGGTTTTGTTTTCTTAAAATTTATTTTTCGCTGAAATTTTCCTTGAGAAGAGTGAGGGGGGAGGAGTTAAAAGTTTAAACTCTGGCATTAAGTCGCCGCCCAATCAAAGTACGAGCGGTATAAATGGAATACATTTTCTGACTTATACTTTGTTGAAGGATATAGGCAGGATTAGTTTTGCGTTTTTGCGTCTCCTTTTTGCAGTTGACGCATCATTATATTTTATATTTTATTGCCCTCTTTCTCCTCATCTTTGACGTAAATTTAAACAAATCATGAAATAAATGAAAAGAAAACGCCATTTTATTCTTCCTAACCTCGTCATTAAACGTCCCTACAAAATATAAATAAACCCGTTCCGAAACAACAGTCCCGGAGTATCGTCGCTCCTCTGTCATAAGGGCGTATCTCTATTCCTACATGAGCCCCGAAAAGTAAGGAGTTTTACGGAGAACAGAGCTCATGCAGATTTTTAGGTACGTTCTTACGTCAGAGGAGCGATGATATGATGAGAAGGAAACTGTAGAGTTTTCTGAAGAATGGTGCGAAGCCCCTCTTTTTGCGATTTTATAAATATTCTCTGCGCGGTTTGCATTCACGGGGCCCGAAGCAAGGAATTAGAATTTCTCCAGTGCGTTTAACCTTAACATTCCGAAAGTTGGCCGGAGTCCCTGAAACGAACGAGTCGGAATATAATAAAAATAAATTAGACGGGGAACGGTGTGCCCGGGGAAAGGGGGTGTGGGGGGCACTATTTTAGACGGATAAAAAAGATCCGTGACATTGCGCCATGGCACCGCACCACGGCTAGACATGTCTAGTCCGATTTGAGGAGAGAACTGCCGTACGAAGGAAGAACGACGTATGTGCCTTCGGAAGTTGCCGAAGTAACCTTGATGAAATTTTTTGAAGGGAAAATTGTGCAGTGCTGTCATTTTATTTTACCGAGGATTCCGGGGTCCCCGTAATTAATTTCGATTTCCAAAAGTTCCAAGACAAATTCCAAATTTTTTCAAAAGTTCCAGGGAAAAACTTCCAACATCCCCCGAATTTAGTTTCGGAGATCGTCAAATTTGACCGAAAAGTCATAAAATTGATCAGATAATTTGTCGGAATGGACGAAAAATCCCGATATTGCAAAAGTAGCTGAAAATTCCGGGATATACTTTAAAAATTTCGAAGATTCCGAGAACTTGCAAAAGTTCCGAAATTCGGAATTAATTCCGGAAAATGGCAGTACGGAACTTTTGAGCATATTTTCCCTATTTCTCATATCTTCACTCGCGATTTGGAACGCATGTAGCAGAAGAAAACCAACAAAATTGCCGGTTTCCCAAAATCGTGCAACTTCTTCTCTGTAAAAAAGCAACTTCAAAAGTACCAAATATATTTAATAATGGTAAAAGTCCCCACAAAGGTTTTCCTGACTAATTGAGGCGTTGGGTGCAAAAAGGGCTTTTCTCGGTTGCGGTGTTTTAGAATCCCCAGTGCTAATTTATACTTTAGAAAGGAAACTGTCAGGTGGATTTTCTGAAATTTTACTTTTTCAGCATTGTAAAACTGTAAAGAGTATTCATTAAAAGTCACAACGAATTACATACGTTTGCTTTAATCATATCATAACGGATGAAACGTTAGCGAAGATCTTAAGACACCGTAGAACCAAGAAATGCCCTCTCTGCACTCAGCGCTTTAATTGCGAGACGATATACTCCACGAATGAATGATTAAAAAGTGGAAGATTCTGCGCAGCAATTTATGATACAACTATTTTAACTCTGGTGTGAGCAGTGAAGTATCGCGCAAACTGAAGGCGTTTTTGACTCGACTAATTTTATTCGCGTTCGAGACTTAATTAATTTTATTCTACAATTATACTTCTAGTGTATAACTCCGACAACCTCTAAATGATTTCAAAATCCTTATGAGGTGTCAATGTCACGTCTTTCTAGCTTTACTTCAATTTGACCTTCTCACGTAGAACAAATAAAACAAAAAATACAAATTAAAACCTGTGAAATTTTACATTAACAGTTCATCTCCGAAACAGTGCAGACATTCGGTTATCTGCCGGCCGCCAAAATTAAATGGAGCTGTTACAGCTTAAAAGCTAATCTGAGTCATTACGTACAAGTCAAACGTAAGGAGTACCAAAAAATATCACCACGTATGTACCTAAATCATTTTTATCTAAAATCGTTACCAATATCTAAAATTGACTGCGCGAGTCAAAATTTATTGTCAACTTGCAGGAATAAAATGGAATTCTTTCTCAGATATAGTTATCTTTTTCGACGTTTTTACTCACGTTATGGCAACGTTTCGAACGTGGCCGACTGTCGCAATTAGTGGCGCAGCGTGATTCATTGGCTATCGATAGTTTCCCATTTGAAGCTATGGTAAAGAATCGATTATCAAGGTAAACCCTGATAATCGATCCTTTTTCATAGAGTAAATGGTAGATTAATCGATGTATCGCAAAACATGACCCGCAGTTGCGAGGCTTGAATCGTCGGCTATCGATACACTCCCATTTGAAGTTATGTTAAAGAATCGATTATTAAGGTAAACCCTGATAATCGATCCTTTTTCATAGAGTAAATGGTAGATTAATCGATGTATCGCAAAACATAACTCGCAGTTGCGAGGCTTGAATCGTCGGCTATCGATACACTCCCATTTGAAGTTATGTTAAAGAATCGATTATTAAGGTAAACCCTGATAATCGATCCTTTTCCATCTGTCATATGACAGATATATCAATCGATTCATCGCAAAGCACTGCACGCCTGCGCCACTGGAAACGCTAATTATACCAAAACACGTTAGCTTTCCAACGACTCCATAAAAATTTTGAAAAAAAAAACGCTAATCACGCTTCGGGTGAACTTACTTATTAACGCTGTTATAACGTGGCCCCTAATGATGTTTCTGTACGGTGCGGCGTGCAGAGGAAAAGAAAGTCAGAGCAGGAGATAAGTACCTACATCAATGCGAGTGGTTAGTGACTCCTGCCTACCTTTAATTTGAACAACCGCCTCAAAAAATAAAGTGATTTGATCTACATGAGTTAAGAAGGGTGCAATAATTTTTAGACCATTTTTGACGTATACCCAAAAACTTCTTGCCTGCAGTGGAAAAATGTTCAAAATTTTCGAATCGCATGGATCGTTTTTAAATCTGTAATTAACTCTGGATTTTAGGTAAAACAGCTTTTTTCATAAGTACAGATTGTTTTTATACATTGAAATGTAAGAAATAGTGCCAGCTTCATGACGAGGAAAATTTTTTGGGGAAAAAAGTTCTCCTGGAACTTTCCCTTTCATGATTTAGCATCACTGAAACCTTGGTGTCGAAGAATATTTTCTTACTTTATCGACGTATTCTGTATCTTAAAGGTCGTTTTTTATGAAGGGACTTATGCGTATCTATTTCTTTCGACGTTAAGGAAAGGAGTTAACGAGTAGGGTAGAGACATTCTTCGTGTTTAAGGAGACATTAATCAATCCAATTAAGTGAAACTCTAGCTCGCCGTTTACAATATTCCTGAGCGACGCCCTTTCGAACCATGTTGAGTAGGCATCGTCTTATCGATTTGTTCTACCCCTCTACCTCTTTAATTTCTCCCTATTGGGAAAAGTACATTTCAGACACGACGATTGCTTCCTTTTCCAATTCTCCCCTTTGACGATGATAAAATGCCGTATGAATAGTCGGATGTTCCTTTGGCTCGCCCTGTTCGGACACTAATTTTCCAGAAAAATATTTGTTTCCTTCACATTTAAATTTCCAAATTTTCTAGACTGAATGTTTGAATAATGATTTTTTTTTTGGGGGGGGGGGGAAGGAGCCTCCTCCGCATTGAATCAACGTTCTCCAATTCCAACACTTAAGGTGGCTGCTGTTCCCCGCTAAAAAATTGTATAGTCTCTCTTTCAAACCGAAGTACAGCCCTTGTGCCCTTCCCCAAAAATTTACATGGCTCTATCCAGAAATTGAGAGATTTTCCCATTTAAGTGCGTAATAAAACACATCTATCATCTTTGAATGCGTATTTCAAGCAACTTTGTGGTGGAACAACTCGAAATTCGTTTTAAGACCAACTCACGTTTTCAAAAAATTTCCAGGGGTTGCACCCCTTTTGTAAAAGAGGAACTCCTTTTTGGAACCAGTTGAGTCTTCTGGACCCCCCTTGGTAGACTGCCGTTTTGTGCCCCCTTCAAATCCCCCTTTATGAGGAGTCCCTCTGGCCCCACCGACAAAAAGTTTCTAGTTCCGTGAACGGACAGATTTTCTCGGTCATTTCGTCCAAGGATGTGTTATACCCTCGTTGCATTCTACAATAACCCACGTCATGTATCGGGAACAAAGCCTCAATACATCTAGCTTGAGACGGCTTCGCAATAATCAGGGACCATGCATGAAAGCCACCATTGAGTTGTAAACTTCCAAGCCGTTTCAACCACTACTCATTGTCAGCTTAAAATCATTGGTGGGCATACAAAGTATTTGCTTAAGCTTATTGTTCATCTCCGAGTTAAAGACACAGACGCCAAGTCTCCGCTAAATCAGCCGATGCAATGTTCGGCTTGAGGTGTTTCGTCCGGGTCCAAGGCGTGATCGAACTGGTGTGTGATTAATTGCATGGATTGAGTAAAAAATTCGGAAATGTCGACTTGTTAGTCAAAACAAACGACCATAGCCCCTACGCATGAGTTGCGCGAAAAAATCGTTTGCAACGAGAAAAAAATTACAAAATTTGGAGAAATGAAAACAGGATTTGGCCACGAAAAAAAGTATCGCACTCGATACAGCAGTCGAACACTGAAAAAAAACTATCGGCGTTTTTACCAAGGTCCGTTGGTACCTTTACCATCTCACTTTTATACAAATTATTGGTAATGTCACTACGACCGACTGGTAAGCTTACCTAAAAACCGGTATTTTTACTGGTTTTTTCAGGTAAGAATACCACTTTTATTGGTAATCAATTTCCAGTAACTTTGCCATTTTATCTCGGTAATTCTACCACAGTCGATAAAAAATATTGGCGTTTTTACCAAGGTCCAGTAAAATTACCGAGAAAGTTCAATAATTTTACCGAGATTTCTCGGTAAAATTACCAATTTCATAAATGGTGATTTTACCAAGAAAAAACTGGGATCAAATAGAACCCCGAATTCTTATAGTAATTTTACCCTTTTCTTAGTAAATACACCGATATTTTTTTTTTCAGTGAAAAAAATCATTTGCAACGAGAAAAAAATTACAAAATTTGGAGAAACGAAAACAGGATTTGGCCATGAAAAAAAGTATCGCATTCGATACAGCAGTCGAAGCCATGGTTTCCCTGAGTTTTTAAAATGTTCTGACATTACTTGGTCGTCCCGGTATTCCCTGACTGTTGCAACCCTGCCGCACCGGGACCTACTTTCGGAGTTATTCCGAAGTGAGTCAAATCTTGTGCGAACAAATTTGACGGACCCCACTGCCTTGCTGAGGAAAAACGCCGTATGAGCCTTTAGGCGTTGCAAATTTCCTTAGGAAAAACACGAATATCCTGGTGATCTTATGCACATTTTTCTTCCGTTCTCGGAAAATTTTGTTCGTAATTTTTCCTAAAGTTCCTGAAATATGAAGGAAAAAAATTCATATTTTTCCCAAAAAATAAATATTTTATGGAAGGGAATTGGGCAACTTTCGAATGCTCATACGGCATTTTTTTCTCAGCACGGCAGTACAGCATGATGTGTCACTCGGCGATTTTTGAAGACGTAACCTAAAATCCACGTATTATCAATTGATCGATCGACTTTCAAATCTTTCTCCAAAGTACCGAGGATCCAGCTTAAACCAATCGGAGTGACAACTTGGGCTCCAGATGGAAGCCGTGCCGTCGCTGGGTTGAACGGCGGCGCGCGGGGCGGCCGGCCGGTGGAATACCGATGGGATTGACACGACAAGAGGCACGGCAAATATTCGCATTCGAACGCGCGCGGTTGGACAAACGGCCTTGAACTCCGATTCGGATTTCACTCTGTCTCTGCTCATAAGACTGTGGTTTGGCCCTCCTCCTGTCGCTTGTCTAATATATCTTTCAAAAGTCGATAAATCGAATTTTTCGGGAGCGAGATCGGATTTGGCACGGGGATAAACCGCATTTTTTGCAGCACACATTGTGCCACGGAGAAAAAGAGTTCGTGCGTGGGACCCGAAGTTGATTGGTCCCACGCACGAAGTAGTTGAGGTCATATGGATCTCTGAAGTTTTCGGATCACGCATCCAAAAACTTGAGGTCCAACTTTGAGGTCGGGTCAGACATCTGAAGTACTTATGTATGTATTGGATACTTCAAATGTGTGACCCGAACCCCTCGGTATGTACCTAAGTATTTCCGATGTCTGACCCGAACTTCGGCAGCTGGACCTCAAGTTTTCCGGATGCGAGACCCGAAAACTTCCGGGATCCATATGACCTAAACTTCGGTTCTCATGCACGAGGTTTTTTCCTCCGTGTGAACTAAATCAATATTCACATACTTTACTTAGTGAAAGTAATTATACTGAAAAAAAAGTTACGGGCTATATAGACATACCGTCCGTTTCCGTTCCGGGCTCAGACGCCGAAAGTTCCGGGTGCTGGAGTCGTAGCTTCGATTGCTCCGGGTGTTACGCCCGGAACTTTACGAAATGGATTGTATGTCTTTATTGTAACGGAGCAATTTGTCCGAAAAGCATTTTAAAACCTGGAAAGAAGTTACGGCTCTTCTGCTGCAGACAGCAGATCGTAAGTCCATAGATCAATTTCAGTGGCGTGGCGTGAATTGCGATGTATCGATTGTTCTGTCATTTAAACCTATGGTAAACAATCGATTACTGAGGTGTTCGCAGTGAACACCCTGTTTATCGATCCTTTTCCGTAGGTTTAAATGGTAGATCAATCGATACATCGCAAAGCACGAAAGCGGGAGTGGGATCCCACGGGTCCACCCAGAAGGAAACGTGGATCTGGGTCTCGAGGCTTTGGCGGCGAGCCACCGGACCGGGCACCGGGTGACGTCACTGGGCGTGGGGGCGGGGGAGAGGTAGGGGGGGGGGGGGTCCGAGTCCCGAAGCCCGGGTCTGGCGGTCATTTTCAAAAATAATGTTCGATTAACCTTGCCTCCGTTTCCCGCGTTTCACTCGAAATAGAAAAGCGGCTAAGTGTAAGTGCGGGCACTCGAGGGGCGAAATAACGCCCGGGTCTCATTAAACGCGTCGAGGTTTAATCGCCGAGTGCGTGCGCCCTCCCACGATCGCGCGGTGCTCGATTTTCAGAATTTCCGTTTTTTTATTTTTTTGGTGAAAAGTCACGAAGTTAGTGGAGCGATCGCCGGCGTGAGTGTTGTCCGGTCGATTGCTATGTTTAGTTTTGTAGCCGTATTTTAAGACTCAGCCATGGTGATTTAAAATTTGTGGACTTTTTCGCAACATCGAGGAATCGAAGAAGGTAGGCATCTTCAACTCCCGCGGCTCCAGTTTTGGAGCAGAAAAGGTTTCGGTCCAGTTTAACCAAACTACGGCCAAGGTATTCGAAGTTTTTTGTAGCCGTGCTATGCTTTGACTCGTATTGGACGTATTCATGCTAGAGAGAACGGTGTAAAAATGTATTGAATCAAAAGGAACTATGTGAGCAGAATTTACATGCAGTGTAACAGTTCCTTTTGATCTCAGATATTTTCACATAGTTCTTTTTAGCATTAATATGCCTCGGTAAAAATGGTACATCAATGGTACCAAAAATGGTAAATGGCACATCTCGGTAAGAATGGGCATCATTTTTACCGAGAGAAAATCCGTATCAATATGAAAATATCTCAACTCTTTAAGCTCTGACGTTTTCGGCTGAACTTGAGGTTTTGTTTGGCATCTTTCTCCCTGATCTTTGTGTCAGGCACCTGTAGTTTCACCCTCGAAATGTGACATAGGTCATGGACAACCCTTGTTTTGACTGTAGCACTCTCTGTTGACTGCATCTGATTTGTCGTCTATTTTTAGTCGTGTGCCAAAAGCAAAGAACGTTTAAATAATTACGCCGCTCTGTTTGTTTCAGCAAAACAATCGTCTCAAAAATCGTCGTCTTTCGCCACATCGAAAACCGAGGAAGTTACGGGAACCGATTCCATCACCTCCAGCTATGGCGTGGGCCCCACCGACGAGAATGGACTCCCTCTCTTCGGACTGAAGGCTCTCCGTCGATCCAACACCAGCAAAACTTTGCTTCTCACAGGTTCGTTTTCTTTTAAACTGAACCCATCAAATATCCCTGTAAAGAGGTCTTGAGATATCAATCTAAGGTAAACTTGGGCACAAACAGGGATGGAGAATGAAATTTCAAAAGGCTCGCGAGTAAATTTCATAAAATTAGAAATTTATTAATTTTTATCGGAATTATTAATTGAACCTTTGGAATCCGGAAGCGTTTCAAATCGTCTTCCTGTTGATGCGGCAGTACTATACTAACCTACTGCATGCGGTGCTATACACGAAGGAAGGAGGGAACAAGGGGGAGTTTAGAGAGTAAAGCCCCAACCTAACCTCTGAACCAAACAAGAACATTTGAAATGTGTGAATGTTGTAGGTTTGAGGTGAAACATTTCAAAATCTAGAATCACTGTTTCTATGCGTTTCTTGGCCTCCTGAATGCTTCCCCTCAGTGGCGTAGGAAGGGGGGGGCCAGGGGGGGCCTGGCCCCCCCCAAAATTGGAAATAGTATCATCTGGCCCCCCCCAGAAATTCTGGATGGTGCAAAAACACCATCTTTAACATCTTTAACATTAATTCCATCCTGCTTTGTTTATTCAATTACCTCTAATTAACGAGGAAAAATCAGAGTGTAAAATAAAATTATGAATCAATAAAATTTATCACTCTTAATGCACATAGTTTTTACTTAAAATCTCGCGCTCGAACGGTTAGTTTTTTCTTCTCTGTTCATTATTCAGTTGAATTGCTCTAAAAAATCTGGATGCAATCGATTTTTTTCTAATTCATAATTCATATCTTTATTTTTTGGTACATGACAAATGCTCATTCGTTCATAGTTACGTCTTGCTCATTATATTATATTTTACTTTGCATGGGCTTTTCCTAATACAGAACAATGATTCTGGCATTCACTAAACATTTATTTCGCAATTTTCACACAAATGAGTGGTTAAAAGTGAGAAAATAAATGGAAATAACCTGTTGAATGCAACAATTTCAAAGTATTTTAACCTTAAAATGCATAAAACTGGGTGAATTTTATGCAGAAATTGAAGGAAGATTAACGCCACAAGTGCCTCGAGATGCGCTCAAATAGAGTTAAAATTTCAAAAATTTTCCGGGGGAGGCCCCCCGGACCCCCCGCTGACCTGGGGGGTATTCCATACCCCCCAGACCCCCGGTGGTGGGGGGCCAGGCCCCCCCCAGCAAAATGGCCTAGCTACGCCTATGTTCCCCATAAGCTTCAAAAAATTTCGTGAACTCTCGCGTTACATATTTTATGAACCATACGATGGTTTCCTCCTTAGATGAATCAGTGTTGTGCACATTTAAATTGGTTGCTAATGATTAATTGATTAAGGCAAAAACCAAAGTTAACTCAATTGACTTAAATTTTTAGGGGTAGTGAAAGCATGAATATTAGACTTGCGTTGGCCTTCGGTTGGATTACAGTAGACTCTGGATTATCCGGCTTCGTATTATCCGGACTTTGGATTATCCGGATCAATTTTGCAACCATGTAACTACGTACGCATTCCGATAAGTGAGCGGATCCGCGGAGAAGCGGTCGCAAGGCATATTGGCGCCTGCAAGGCTGACGGAATACTTCACGCATTGCGCCAAACTATGAGGTCGGCGTGGAACGCATTAGAGCCTACTAGATTGGATAAATACTTCTCGCATTACGCCAAACGCAGTGCAGTCGGTTAATTAGCCTAAAACGCACATTAGCGGCTACAAGACTGCATGAATACTTCACGCATTGTGCGCTTTAATCGTTGTATTGTAATTTATCGTTGTCGGCTACCATTCACAATCACCATTGAGTCGTTCAGTTTGGCGTTAACCTTTTAAATTCGTGTTGGTATGTACATGATGTATACTTAATAAGAATACTGTGGTGTTAGTTGGTAGTGTTTGTGTTTACTATTATTACCCGGATTTCTTTTTCATCCGGATCGGGCCCGGCACCACACTGGAAAAAAGAATCTGAAATTTGCCGCCAAGAAGTATTTCCTCTTAAATCAAGAATTTTGCTGGTTAATATAAGCTAATTTTTTGCTTAACCCAAGCATTATTTTTCTTGAATCAAGAAAAAGTCAGCTTGAAGCAAGATAAAGAAAATTCTCGGAGGCAAATTCAAGAATTATCATGCTTGATCCAAGCTACTTTTTTTTTTCAGTGCAATTTCTCCGGATAATCCAGAGTCTACTGTATATTGTTCGGGGCCAAACCGCAAGTTTGCTTGAATTTTGCAAGAAGGAACCGAGAGCATTCCAACGCTGCTAGGAATGTGCAACTTACATTTTTTGCAATAAAATCACTGAAATCGTGCAAACAATTGAATTTATGATGGTAAATTTCGTCTCGAATGTACAGTTTATTGGGAGTAAAGGTAAAACTTGTTTAGACGATCTATTATCTATTAAAAGATCAGCGAGCTCAGCAGGGTGTTGCAATTCTTCTTCGCAAGAGCCTACGGAAGTGCATCACTACATGGGAAGTTGTTAACTCCCGATTGATGAAGATGAATATGGCAGTGTTTGGCCATAAAATCACCATTTTGGGAGTGTATGGAGTCAACGATGATTCTACTGTCTATTATTATTTACAAGGTAAAAAATGTTGCACAATCTTAGCGACATCGAAATGCTCTTGGTTCCTTTTTACAAAATACAATCCAGTTGTAACTATCGAAGTACGACTTTGTGGCCAGTGGAACTGGTGGAACATGGCTTTTGTAATAACTATGTTTATTTTTGTTTTGTTTAGATGAGGTCAGCGCGGAACTCAACGGAACTTCCGAACCGGACTCCGGTTTCCGTGACACCGGCGGCAGACCTCTCTTCGGTGGTTTGAAAGCTCTCAAGAAAAGCGCCCCAGCCGAAGACATGCCGGAACAACCGGCTTCCCCACAACTCAGAGATCTGGTCCAACGCCATGAAAAACATGTCCGTAAGTAAACTTCGCCTTCCTCATCCGGCTCAAATACTCCCGCGTGCTACGGAAGAACGCCGTATGAACTCTCAGGCGTTGCCAAATTTCCTTTGATAAAATACGAATTTCTTGGTAAACTTATGAATATACTTCTTCCAATGTTTCAGATAATTTTGTTCGCAATTTCACCTAAAGTTTATGAAAATATCAAGGAAAAATATTCATGACTTTCCTCAAAGATAAGCATTTTATCCAAGGAGATCAGGCAACTTTCGAATGTTCATACGGCGTTTTTCCTTAGCACCCAGTCATAGTCATAGTCATAGTCATAGTCGTCAGTACTCTGCCATTATATAAGGAAGAAAGCCGTATGAGCCTTGAGACGCTGCCAAATTTCTTTCACCAAATCACGAATTTTCAAGAAAAGTTGTAGGTATTTTCTTCTCATATTTTCAGAGTAATTTGTCCGTAATTTGATCTAAAGTGTCTAATAATTTCAAGGAAGTATATTGATAATTTTTTTAGAAAATGAACATTTTTTGAGAGGAAATTTGAGTGCTCTTACGGCGTTCTTCCTTAGCACGGCAATGTTGTGCGTAGTTTATACAGGGCGCAGGGCCGCTGCAAGACCAAGTTGCCACCCACACAAACAGCTTTTTCTCGCTATCCCCGGCCAAGGAGTACAAGTACATGTACAGTGGGTGTAGGAATAATCTCATGTTTTACTTCGAAAACAGCCAAACTCGGAGGAATGAAAATTTCCTCCAATTTCGGATCTGAGCCACGCTCTAATTTATTCCGTGTATTTAATATGAACGCACAATGGCTAGGTGCAAGAAGAATCAGTCTATTGTATTTCCCGTTCCATAATTTCTTTTTTTCGATTTTTTATAAGAAAACTTACGAAGATAATGCATTAAAACTGTCTGTAATAAACTCAATTATGAGTAATATACTCACTAATTTAGACAGTAGTGAGTTTGTCAGTTCTCTTTCAAAAATAACCTAACACGAGAGGAAATTGAACATCCTGTAGTCAGATCAATTCTGAGTACAAACGTTCCATTTATTTTTTGAGAGTAAATTTTTGATGTTTTACCCAGTCTTATGTATTTTGCTTTAAAATTTGGCGGCATACTAGTGTATCTCATCATCACTTGCGGAAATATCCTGACGTGTTTTAATGCATGCTCTATTCAAAGTTAACTCTTTAAATAAATTTAAATAATTAAATCCAAAATTTCCTGTATAGTTAATCTCTGGTTGAATGTAATGCAACAAACGCGGTTTTGTTTTTCAAAAATTCCTGTAAGAGAGCTTGAAAAATTTAGAACATCTACAGTTCCGTGAATCTTTCCTCTGAGGTTTTAAAACTCCTGCATTTAACGGCTTGTGAACACGACCTCCGCTCGCGCAGTGAAAGTTGCCTATGCTAAGATTTGAAGGCTTTTTTGAGAGCCAACGCAGCCATTCCATGTAAAGTAAGCCCCATGAACTGAACGCAGCCCGTCCGCATGATTATGGATGAAGAATTGGGATAAATTGCGATTTCATCGCTAAATTTGCAATGAAATCGGAATTTTATCGACGGCAATTCATCGCAATACAATCGAAGAAAAAATCGTGACAAACGGAGATAAAATTTCGACTTTATCGAAAGTGATTTTACGGAGATAAACTTGCGACACGATTGAGGATAATCGCTCAGATGTTGATGGTCCTAGCGACTCTAGCGCTAAAAAGGGTAACTAAATCGCAACTGAAATTCAAAATATCGCGATTATTCCTTTGAAAAATGCTACTTGAGTCCGGGCAGGGTTTTAATCAGTGATCCCTTTTCCCGGAACGAATACCGAATTCCGGAACTTTTGAGAATTCCCTAAATTTTTCCCGAAACTTTTGAAATTTTCGAAATGTTCCGGATCTTTTGCATTTTCCGGAACTTTTGAAAACATCTTTAAAGAATCCCGGAACTTTTACCGGTCGTAGAGTGGGAGAAAGTGGAACAAGAAAGTTCCGAATCCCGGAACTTTTGAGGGACATGGAATGGGAGCACTGGTTTTAATTTGAGCCAACAATAAGATGAAATTTTGGTTTTGGCAGGTGAGAGTACGACGATCGATAACTCTCCGCGACAGAAACCAACGAGGAAGCTGAGAGACAGTTTCGTTCTCCAACCCCAGGATGAAGAGGAACTGGTCCGAAGCATCGCCAATGCTGGTTCCGAACAGAAACATTCCACAGAGGAAGCTACCTCCAGTCAGAAAACCGTCTCACTCCGCTCCATCATGAAGAAACCCGACAATTTCGGTGAGCTTTCAAAGTTGACGTTTAGCATGCTTTTAGGAGATTTTTGCAACACGACGCACAGTGGATCGAATCAATGGGAGAGGTCGGACGGAATTTGGAAATTTTAAAAGCTCGTAACTCCATTATTCCAAACTGTGGAGATCTTGCAAGTAATCCCGTTGGTTTTCTCGTACAATGTGCTTTAGAAAGCACCCCTCAAACTTTAAAATATCACGGAGTAAACATCTAAATTTGCAGCTTTAGTCAAAAATTTCATGTCCGATCTCTCTAATTGACTCGATCCAATGTGCGACGTCAATTTCATCTTTTAAGTAACAATATTGCTGAGGTGTACCTGACACGTAATGCAGGGTTGCCACAGTCCAGGAAATACGGGGAAAACCGGAAAATGTAAGAGAATTTAAAAAATTTGGGGAAAATCTAGAAATGTCAGGGACAATGGTGAAAATTTTAGGGAAAATGACGAAAATTTAAGGGTAAAATGATCAAGTCACCCTTATTTCCTTCATAGAATGGAATTGACGTTTCAAACAACAAATTTTGCCTGAGAACTATTTCAAATCATATTTTTCTCACCCTTTTAAAGACACTTACGAAACATTTTGAAGATGTTATGGCTAATTTTCTAGTAAAAAAAAAGAAATTGATCACATTGATGGCAAAACTGCGAAATTGCGTATCTTGGTTTGCGATGCTTCGGACCTCCAGTTATAATTAATTTTTCAAATGGAAAAATTCTCATTCTCATTTCTCCAATACATCCTCGATTTTTCTTCTCTCTGTGAGGAGTACTCAGTAAAAATTGTAATCAATGGCATCGGTTTGTCCTCTTTCGGTAAAGTAAGATATGAGTGGATATTTTGAAACCTCGCAAATGAGATAGGCGGTTTTGCAGTTTCATCGTCGAAATGTCATCGGAAGTGTATTGACATAGCAGTGAAGTCAGGTATTATTCGACTTGAGCCATCGATATGCCATTTGCAATCTGTTCATGACTTTTTAAATTTTTCTATTTGCATTTTTTACCAGATTCGGGAGCTGAGGTGCACATGGAGACGAGGCGAAGTGTGATAAGTTCCCACGGGACTGTGAACGCCGATGGCACCGTTTCCGTTACCAGGAATGTTGTACAAGGTAAACTATCATCTCTATTATTTCGAATTTTTCATACATGTGTTCTATGTGAGTGTATACAATAGGGTTGATACGATAGAGTTGCCAAATTTCCTTATATAAAGCGTTTGTTTTTTAGGAAACTTATGAATATTTTTCCTGGAAATTTTTAGGAACTTTAGGGGAGATTGCGAAAAATATTATCTGACGAATTGGAAGAAAAAATTCATAAGTTTACTAGGAAATTTGTGATTTATCAATCGAAATGTGGCAACGCCTGAGGGTTCATACGGCGTTTTTCTTTAGCACGGCAGAGTTGTTGTGTACGCCTCAACGGCGAACAATGCACAAACTCATCGGAGGGGATCTGGATGAGTCATAGGCGATGCATTCCCGAAACGCCGGTGGGAAGAATTCGGGATCAAAAATACCCGGTGGGCACCGCGAATGGAATAATTATATCGGATAAACACAGATATAATAGGAGCCGCAAACCGATGCACATCGTCTGCGAGGCGGGTTACACGCTATTTGTGTCTTGCGCGCCGTAAATAAATGGCACTGACAGTGTTGATCGTATAATTAAACCGACGCGTTACATTTTCACGCCGGCGACTCCCACTTGCCTTTGCCTCACCGCGCGGCACTTCCAAAGCTCGACTTTCTAGAGCTTTCTTACGAAGAGGTTTCCATCGAAAATGGTAGAGCTAATTATGACATTTTAATGCCAAATTTGGTAGCTTAAGCGATTAAAGACGTGGTAACTGGTGTATCAAACGAGCTAAAAGCCAAAAAATAAAATAATAATTCAGTATGATAATTCGTGTAGGTAGTTGAATACACTGAATCATTATTTTATTTTTTAGTTTTTTGCTCGTTTGATCTATCATTTACCATGTCGTTATTATGACATTTGGACTAATATATATTTTGCAGTAGAGAATCACTATTTATGACTCATTTGACCGTGAGGCAGCGCAGTGTGGTGGCGGATTTCGTCCCTAGATCACATAGAATCGCCTTAAAATTGGACCGCGTTAAACAGAAAGGAACCAAACCACATCAGCTATTGTCAAATTTAACAGGGGAATTTGATTTTTTACGAGAGAACGTTTGTGCGGATTCCTTTGAAAATTTTAAGGAATTTGCTTTGTATTATGGAGAAAATTCACTGAAATTTGCACAAAAATCCGCACAATCGTTTTCATGTAAAAAATTACATTGCCCCCTTAAATTTGGCAGTAGCTGATGTGGCTTGGTTCCTTTTTGCTTATAACGCGGTCCAATTGATACCAATCCGTAAGTTAGGCGTAGATCAGTCCGTCATCTTGTTTCAGTGCATGTTTCAGCGACAGTATGTGCATGAACTGTCGTCACCTCCGTTAACGCGGCTGAATGTGATCTGGAGGTGCGCGGAACGTGCGAATCGGCGTGTCGGTGTCGCGGCGGCGGTGGCAACTCAGGCCCGGGCCGGGGTTCGAGCGAGCGGCCAAAATGTCAAAAACTATTTCCGACTTTCTCCATTTCCCTGTCCATCCCTCTCCAGCTCCCGCATGGCCGCCGCCCTTCGGACACCGTCTAAGAAAAGACTTACATCCGCACGAAAACAAGAGCCTCCGTATCGATGCACTCTTAGCCGATCGCGAGCTTTCGCTTGGATGTGGATCTGGTGCGTTAACTACTGCCGTGCTGAGGAAGAACGCCGTATTAGCCTTCAGACGTTGCCATATTTTTTTCAATAACAACCAAATTTACCAGGAAAATTTTGGATACCTATTTTTCTTCAATTTTTTCAGACAATGGAGATGTTGCATGTGTGAGGAATTTGCGATTTGACTGTTGATTCTTACGTAAAAATTCACGAGAAACACGATGGTGCTACTGGTTTTCTCTGAAATCAACTCCCAAGCTCAAAAAAAGCTCTCAAGTTGAGGCCAAAATGGAGGGGATATCCCACCGTACCCTGAGAGTCCACGTCTACATCAAGACAAACTCTCCATGCAAAGATAGGGAGCAAATACATCAGCAGGGTTGCCGTGTTTTCAGTTTTAGAGTCCCCAAATAAAGTGGCAGCCTGTCAATGTATTTGCACTCTATCTTTGCATGGAGAGTTTGTTTTGATGTAGAGGTGAACTCTCAGGATAGGGTGGGATATCCCTTCCATTTTTGCCTCAACTTGAGAGCTTTTTTTGAGCTTGGGAGTTGATGTCAGAGAAAACCAGTGGCACCATCGTGTTTCTCGCGAACTTTTACATAAGAATCAATGGTCAAATCGCAAATTCCTCGCACATGCAACATCACCATTGTTGATATTTTTCCTTAATTTTTTCAGACAATTTTATTCGCAATGTTATCTAAAACGTCTGAAAATCTCAGGGGATTTTAAATAGTCAGAAAAAACCTGGGAATGTCAGGGAAAATGGCGTAAATGTCAGCGAAAAATCGCCAAGTCATCTTTATTTGCTTTCTCGAGTGGGTTTGACGTTTTGAACAACAAATTGTGCCTGAAAACTTTTTCTTACTACACTGAAAGCTCGCTAAGTTGAATTGTGCAGGAATCGAAAAAAAAACTTGACTTAATCGATTTTCCACTTAATTTATAGATGTGTCCAGGGACCGAAAAAAAATTGGACTTAATCAGCATTTCGTTTTAACCGTAGTACGACTTAGCGAGCTTTTACTGTATGTCTTTCAACAATCTGGCTTTTGTTCAATTGTCAGGGAGTTTCACCAAAATATGTCAGGGAAATCAAGTAAATGTCAGGGAATTTAATTTTCCAAGCTCTCTGGCAACCCTTGGTGAGATATTCAAAAATGCGCCCCTTGAATTCCCAAGTACCACGGATTTCAAGGAATTGCAATCAAACAGTAAAATTATCGCTACTGCATCGGAGTGTTGTGTATGTTGCCCATCTACCAATTGAAGGGGCTCCGTTTATCGTAATTTATCACAATAAAATTGAAATAAGTTGCAATTTCACTTTGCATTGCAAGTTGCCAACCTCTTTGATATACATTTCCCTCTTATCTTATCGATCGCCTAAAACCCGTATTTATCGACTAAATGAAGTCAAAGTATTGCAATTTCACGAGGAAAAAAGTCACCATAAAATTTGATTTCTACCCGGGTCGAAGTTCATACACCGCCTCTTGTAGCAACACTGGAAACAAAAACACATTGGATCTAGATTCCAAACTCTTAAAAACATCGACAAGAAAAAGTACTCTTGATTCAGTCAGAATCTAGCTTAAATCAAGAACCAAGCCTCTTAATTTAAGCGGATTTCGTTTTGATTCAAGCAAAAATCCGATTGAATCAAGAGTATTTTTTCTCGTCAATGTTTTCAAGAGTCTGGACTCTAAGATCCAATGTGTTTTTTTCCAGTGAATAACCACCTAATTCTCATTTTAAACTCAACGGAGAGACGCGGTTTTTTATCAGTAAGATGGTTCCCAGGAACAGCCCAAGCGTCTCTCCGTCTCGCGCAGCATCTGCAATACGGTGGAAGTTCGGCAGCTGCCCGCGCAACTATTATTAGATTTATGAGTTGTTTATAATATTTGGATAAGATCGTACAAATCGAACAGCTCCTCCTCACGTCATCTCTCATCCGTTTTGAGCAGCGTTACCTCCCCCCTCATTCACCCCCACCCCGCCTAGCGCCGGAGCGATGATCTCTTGTCGCTAAAAATGTTCCTTCCGCAAAGTTTACTGCCGGGCTCCAGAAAAATGCCGTATGAACATTTGAACGTTGCCATATTTTCCCCGGTGAATTATTAGTTTCCTGTTCAATTAGAGAACTATTCTCTTTGAAATGTTCCGAAAAGTTTACTATCCATTTGTTAGCAAAGTATTCAGGCGTAGCAAAATTGGACGGGTTGAACGCCCAATTGCATTTCAAGTTGCCTAGTTGGACCAAGTGTATTAGAAAGGAATCAACGTACATATGTGTAAAATAATGTTTAACCACTCTTTTCAGAGACAAATTTTCTTTTCCGATTTTGAGTTTTTGGCAGGAGAATTCTCTCCTATAATTACAATTACGACACGTTATCGAATAAACAATTAGTGAAACTTGAAAATATTCTTCACTCTATTTTTTCGAAAATGTGGGTTGGTTCCTTTATGGTATACTCGGTCTAGTTTTATCTCATTTTTAATTTTTAACAGAGAACTTGACTGGGTCTAACGCCTTTAACCCCGGTAAAAATTGGCGATAAGAGCTGCGTTTCAAAATACCATAGGAATTCTTATAGCCGGCTAAAGAAGGCTACAGAAAATCATATAGCTGGCTGTAGAATACGGAGAAAATCATACGGCCGGGCTATACGAAGCGATAAAAAATTATACAGCCGGGCTATAGTTCCTATTGCCGGGCTTTACACTTTATCGCCTGGCTATTGCTTTTTCGCCATCGATTATAAAAGGCTATAAGAAATTGTGTAAAAATTCGTGTGCTTTGGAAATCATTAAGTTCGATACGGAACCACCTTAATATTTACAAAACACACATTATATTTTCCTTTAATACATATTTGTTTTAATCAATTAAAACGAGAATAATCCATTCAGGTTGTGCAAACATTTCAAATAAATCATGAGTTGAATAACGCTGACTCCGCCAGATTAAATATTAGAGCCTAACACAAAGCGGAGCGGCGACGCACTGGCGCCTACAAACCTAACAGGGATACTTCACGCATTGCGCAACGCGTGAAGTATCCCTGTTAGGTTTGTAGGCGCCAATGCGCGTTTCGCGGTGGCTGCCCGCCTGCCGCGCCGCAGCGTGACACGGCGCTTGAAGCAACTATTTCACACCAGAAGTATTGCACAGCATCATACGAAACTGAAGGCGCTCTAATATATTAGTAACGGCAGGCATCCATCAATAGTACGGAGCTTTCCTTGCAAAATAAATCAAGGTACTACGGCCCAAAAAGAGATCAGTATTCCAAAAACTCACTAAGTCCTAGCATCCGTAATTAGTGATGTTTAGCATACACTTTATCGCCTGGCTGTTGCTTAATCGCCATCGGCTATAAATGGCTATAAGAAATTGTGTAGCCGGCTATAGAAGCTGTTGGAAATCTTACAGCTGGCTGTAGGTCTATGGTATTTTGGAACACAGATTCTACTGCCATTTTTTACCAGGGAACCTCTCTGTGAATTTACCCCAGACTATAGCGAATATCTCACAAAATTTCAAGTTTCAGTGCCGCTTTACTTTTTCTCAAAAATAGGATATCGCAGGGAAAAATTGGCAACGTGTGATTCAGGTGGGGAAATTCTGGTCAAACTCGCCCAACTCGTAATTTTTCTCGAAATTAAATATTTTTTGAGAGATATGTGGCAACATTTGAAAGTTCCAATGACGTTTTTCTTTAGCAGAGCAGTTTAGGTGTGAAGCTTCCCCCCTGTGCCGGCAAATTTTGGTTAAATTCGCCCAACTCGTAGTTTTTCTCGACAATAAATCTTTTTTGAGGGAAATGTGGCAACATTTTAAAGTTCAAATGACGTTTTTCTGTAGCAGGGCAGTTTAGGTGTGATGCTTCCCACCTGTGCCGGAACTCACTCTTTACTTGCCTCTCGGGTTTCAGACGGACTTGGCCACGATTATCTTCAGTTTTATTCGGCTGAAATTGCCTATTATGAACTTGTTGAGACTTCCCCCTTCCCCTCCTCTGTTAGCCCCATTTGTTTTTATTTTTTGTTTTGTTTCGAGCCGCTGACAGCTAAGGACACGGTAACTTTGTAGATTGAGAGCTCCTAGACAAGGTGACGTAATCGACATCCAATCCCTGTACGTTTCACAGCTTTCTTTTAGACCTTGTCCACTAGTGCTTCGTTAGTCTCCTCTCTCTGAACCTCTAAAACATAAGAAACGCGTCACTTTTGTACAGTTTTTTTAACGCTTTGTGTGTAACTCCGCGATTTAAACCCTAAATCCGATTCTAGCAGATTGCAATTTTTACGAATTTCCAAGTCGTACTTGTCGACTTTTTTTTTTAAATTCCTAGAAAGAGAAAGGTTTAAAAATGTCCCAAAAGCTGTGATTAAGTAATAGAAATGATTTGAAGTTTTTATGTGTAGGAGGCTTTTAGTGCAAGGAATTTGACCTGAAATGAGACATCATGAAAAACTCATGTTTATACGGTCTTCAATGATCGGAGTGTAAATGGAGCCCCATTCAGACCCTTCAAAATGTAGAGAAAATAACCCTGTTTTGATAAAACAAAAAATAAGAAATTAATTGTAAGAGATATCGAAACGAAATGGGCAGGTGGAAGTTTCCATTAACCAATTACTTTTTAGTTTCCAGGCGTCTCATTCAACTCATATAGTCAGCCAGCAACTTTTTTCTTACCGGAATTTATCGCACTGAAAGAAAAGTAATGAGCCGATAGAAATACCGTCCGTTCGGGGCTCAAAGGCCGCAACTTCCGGGTGCTGGAGCCGAAGCTCCGATTGCTCCGGATGCTACGCCCGGAACTTTCGGTTTCTGTGCCCGAAACGCGGACGGTTTGTCTACATACCCCGTAAGTACGGCTTCCACGGCCGGAGTTTTTTTTCAGTGCGGTGAAATATTTCCGTTTTGATTTATTTTTAAAATAATTAAACCTAGTTGGTCGGTAACTAAGATAACATGAAGCGACAACTTTTTACTTGAAGAAAAATCATCTCGTAAATATATTAAGACCGTTAAAAATTCTTTAGTTTTTGTCCGATCACATGCTACTCATTTCTTAGATTGACTTTTTTATTCCAAGTGGGTTTTGCTAATTCTTCAAGCTCCCTTTCCGTGAAATTTACTCACTTACTCTTTTTTATTCCCGTGATTGCTCCACCTCTGGATTTGTTTGGCTGTTTCCCGGATTAAAGGAAATCCTAACCGCCCGTCCACTTCGATGCGTTTTGGACAACACTCTCGTTTGACCGGCTGCCAAAATCCTACACTTCACCAGCGCGATGGTGTCGGATTGAAACAAATCATGTTTTCTCATCACAATTCAAACTTCTCAATTGTGAAGGAAGTTAAAAAATAACACCTCCAATCGGTACAGTAATCCAATTAAGTACACAAGAGTTCTTGGAACAAATCTTATAAAATCAGAATACAAAAAATGACAGTCATAATAAAACAGGGTGTCTAGCACCAGGATTTTTCCGATTTTCCCGATTCTATCAGGATTTCAGGTCAATCAGGATTTAATCCCGATTTCATCAGGATTTGAGGAAAAATCGGGCGTAAAATCAGGATTTGAGAAAAGTCGGCCGTCCGATCGGATTTTTTAAGCTTTCCCATACACTCATGCAGAAATGTTAATTTTTCTCCGCATAAAATCAGGATCTGGAAAAATTATGAAATCAGGATTTAGCAGTCAAAAATCAGGAAAAATTAGGATTTCATCAAAATTTTCAAAAATGAAAAAAAACTAGACACCCTGTAAAAATTAGCTTTTGCTTCAACCTCCCAAAAATTCATCATAATTTTTTTTTATTCTTAAAAAAAAAAAAAAAAAAAAAAAAAAAAAAAAAAAAAAAATATTTGATTCAGGGAAACTTCCAGTCAGCTGAATTAAAGTGGTACTTTCGTAAGTGTTTTTAGAACATTTCTTACTTGAAAAATTTCCCAACTCATGATACATTGCGTGCAAAGTCTATTCTAATCAGTTGAAAATTTTTCCGAGCGCAAATGTGGCAACGAATGATTAGCCGCACCGGTAATTTTTAACGCAAATTTGTGTCGCTGGAAGACCCAAGTGTTTTTTTTTTATTTTCCCGAGCCGCTTTGGCTCGGTGGCCCGAACGTTATCTTTCATTTCACTCCGGAAATTTATCAACACAACAGTTTCCCTTTCATGATCCCTGAAAATTTGCGCTTAAAATACATCCCGCGAAGTTCGGTAGGATTACAAGCCTCTAGTTGTTTGTTTTTTGACACGTGTTTTTTTTTTTTCTCTGGATCTTCCGGGTGTCCCATTTTTCAGTGCAATCGTCGTAGATACATCCTGGTATCCGAATTTTAGGCTTTTACATACCTGTGCCTCAATCATCCAACTATTTTTTTAAGTTTTCGATTTTCGTCAACTTGGATTGTTAATGTGTCGCTTAGTGATTGACTGTGTGACAAATTGTTTATTTGGATGGAAATTGTTCAATTTAATTCGGTTCTAATCCCAACGGTTTTTAGTTTTGATTGAAAGTTAGTCAGGATGGGTACATAATTGACACGTGGATTTAAAATCTCTGCTCTTTTCATTTTTTTCTTGTATCAGTTTTACCGTGCTTTTGTCAGTCACTCTCGGCTGCTTTTTATTTTTTCCTCGAATTCAGTGCCCTCCTACTCCAAAATTAGGAGACCTGGAAACTTGTTCCAGGATCAGCAAACATCGTTGGAAAAAATATGGGTTGTGACTGTTGAAAAATCGTGTTTTGATGGTTGAATCTCTATCAATATCGGACATAATGGCCTTGGGTTTGGACCACTTACACTTGTTTTTAATCTCCAAATTTCAACAATCAAAACACGATAATCTGCAAGTTTAATTAATCTTTTTTTTAGACGAAAAAAATTAAGGATAATCATTGGCTCGCGGGTGAAATTATAAGGTCGGCTTTTGTTTGCGTAACGGAATAATTGATTTTTCACGTCTTTGGTCAGTCCTGGCCAGCGATTTCCCCTATGAAACGAAAGAAAAAGCTTCGACGACGCATGGATCTCGAGGTGTAACCCATGTTCTCGTGTTTCTTCGAAAATGATCGAGTTCGATGCGTTCCTACTGTCCCAGTTGAGCCTTTCTACGGTTGGGATTTTACTTGTATGGTTTATGCCGTCCGACTTTGAAATTCTCAGCGTGCTTTTCGGTGGCTTCATTCTTGGGATCAATTTAATCTCGTTTCTCATTGCTGAGAAAGGTAATTCAGATTACAGTGAAATTATTTTTTCCATTTATAAATAAACCACTAACACGAAATTACTGCCCAAAAATAGAGGAAACCTCAAGGAATATGTCTCAAGAGCCTTTTCGGGAAATTTAAGTAGAATAAAGCTGCAGTATCCATTCCTTTTCAGCGTCTAACTTGAAGAGGATTGATCAGCTTGGAAATGAGGTCGCCTCACATAATTCTTTGATGAAGAATGACGACGGAAAGTGGCGCCGTCATTGCCAAAAAATACTTCCTAGCGTGGCCTTAGAGTCCAAATAGTTGCATCATTTAAAAAACCATTTAACAGTAGATTACACAATTTTATTGATTTTTGCGTGTAATCAGATCAGAGGGAAAATCTCGGAAATTTTCAGGAAAAAGTGCCCAAGATTCTCCTGGTGAAAGTATAATTTTCAATTGGAAATTTGGCAACACTGAAGTAAAGTTACGTTCTTTCCCAAGGGGAACGACGAATTAGCCATAACTCTTTCCTGTCCTTGCAGTGACCATACTCTCGCTGTAAAAGCACTCAACAAGTAAAATATCGACGGTAAAACTACCATACCATGTATCTCTTTTGCGGTGTTCTAAAATTTCGGTCAGCTTCCGATTTTCGAATCAACAAAATTCCTCGAGATTTTCACAGAATTTTTCTCGCCTAGAGCTGAAAAATCATGGCAATTCTTAGAAATTAAAAATTGCCTGAGTTTTCCTCTTAAAAAATTAAGTAAGATAGGAAGTATGGAATGTCGCGAACTGAGATACGTGGTTTGGGAGTTTCACCGACGATATGTCACCTGACACTCGCTATCCCTTTTTATACAATGACGACTAACCTCTTTCCGCTCTGTGTGTTACCAGGCAAGATCTCCTCCAAGAACGGCGAAGAGCCGTCGGGTCTGATAACGCGGACGCAGTACAACTACGAAGCCCCGAGCATCCACGAAGAAGGCCGCTCGGAGACGACGACCCAAACGACGACCCTGGGCAACCGGCGCCTCTCGACCGGGCCCCAGATCACGGAAGCCATCGAGGACAGCGAGGAGTCCCGGCGCAGCTCCAAACGCTACGTCTCCAGCCGCTCCTCCTCCGGCACGAAGATCACGGAGATCCTCGAGAACGGCACCGACTCCCGGAGGTCGTCCACCCACGAGGAGGCCGACGGGAAACTCAACGGGATCCTCAAGAAGTCGGGGAGCGGCAAGTTCAACGTCGCGTCCTCCACGGTCGTCACCACCTCCACGTCGGAGACGGTCACCAATGGAGATTCGTCCAGGAAGTCTTCTGTCGATGCAGAGAGGAGGAAGCCGTCGTTGGTCCGCGGTGATTCCATCAAGGCGCTCCAGCACAAGTTCCAGCAAGCCACCGGTGAGTATTTTTGCTTCTTTACACTTCTTTTTTGGGTCTTGGTGTGTGGGAAAAATGAACGGCGTTTGGCAGGAAGGATCAAAGTAAGCCACATAAGCTATTGCCAAATTTAATCAGGCAATTTCATTTTTTACATGTGAGCGGTTGTGCGGATTTTTGTGCCAATTTCAATAAATTTTCTGTATAGTACGAAGAAAATTCCTTAAAATTTTCGAAGGAGTCCGCATAAACGTTCTTTTTTAAAACATTAAATCGCCCAGTTAAATTTGGCAATAGGTGATGTGGCTTGGTTCCTTTCTACCAAACGCGGTCCAAATGTCAAAGGTATCAGAGGAAGGATTATTCATTCAAGCTCACTTGCGGTGGTCGAACTTATCTTCTGTATTTTAGCTAATTTCAAAGATACAATCACCGAAACATGATTATTGATCAGCCTAGCTGACCTATTCCTGTTGAGGATTTGCAAGTGTATGTTCTTAGATAATGACATTACAATATATTGTCATTTTTGGAAGTTACCGCAACCTGCAAAAGCATCCTGGTCAAATTATACTGCAACACTCCGTGGATTAGCAGTTGTCTGTACAGTTTCAAGATTAATCAAGTAATTTAGCTCAAAATTCATAGTTTAGCTGTGCCAAATAGAATTACACTTGTGTGCCTCTTTCCTTTCGCTACTTCCCCATACAATATTGCATTAGAAAGTGGGTTGCAAAGTGTAGGACATTTTTCAAGTTTTACTTCTTCTTTCTCATTCATCGCTTTCTTCTCATGTCATCAAGATTACATTCCATTCCCTTCATTTGGAAGGAGATGAAAAACCATAGTTCGAATCTTAAGTGTGCCGAGTGACCTTGTTCAAGACCTCCAGCTCTTACAGCAAGATTCGAACCCGGGTCACTTGGCTAAATGTCAATTATTCCATTCACCACTTCATGAAGCTCACTCATCACCTTTCAGCTTTGTCTTATTGTTTCAAAACATTAGCCTGCAGTTTACTTTTGAGCTGTCCTCCTCAATTACATTGCACAAAATGAGAATCATACATAGTGAGCTCTGAATGTCATCTGTATAGGTGTCCCACTGCTAGACTGAGTGAATGCTGTAAAGATTGATGATAAAAAATTCGATGAAAACTATGAGAATTTGTCGGATATTTTATCCAAATTGTTACCCCTTGTAGATAAAATGTTAATGTGTTGCGATGAGAACTGGTTGTCCATTTTTTTCTTCTCTGGGTGAATCATTTCCATTTTACAATTTAGTTTTTTTGAGTTATCCACTTGGAGCAGTTAAAGTTGTGACCTTGCATTGATTCACGCAAAAAAATATCGAAAAATATCGTTACTCAGACTTTTAGATTTTAAAATGTTCTGTCGGTTACTTAACCGACATCCCATTTTACGGTCTAAAAATCTTAGTGATAATAACGCCTCATTATTCTTTGCACGAATCTTACGCGACTGCACCAATAAGAGTCCCAATAATTAAAACTATGTTCGTTTTCGATTAATTCGTCTCACTGCTGTGAAAATACTTAAAAAACGAAACTGGCAACTCAACACTGCTGGCTGATTGTTGTTATTGATAGACATAGCTGTAGACAAAGAAGACAAAAGGATTTGGAGGGATCCTATTGGTGGAAGCGCGTGTGGTTGCAATGGACAAGGGAGGTTAGCTAGACTAAGTAACGGCAACCCATGAGAGACCCTTAAGTTAGCCCATCATTTTCTCCTATTTAGTCTATTGGCACCACCCATTTTAACTAATAGGGTCGTAGCATATTCCCTACGACCTCTTTGTCTATATAGTCTATCAATTTCCACAATCAGCTCGTCGGTCCCGTTATCATGAAATTGCCAATAACTGTGGATTTCCTCGGTGCGTTGTTCCATCAGTTCTCATCGCAACTATTTTGTAGTTTTGTGAGTTAGTCATTGGTACTTGGGTGGTTTTGGTGTACACTTGAGTCCTGTCATGTATGATTTTGTTTATATTTTTCATCCGGCTCACGGCGGCACGCCGCTCCTTCCCTCCGACGTAACCAACAGAGAAATCTGTGCGGTGTATGAGAAGGTCCTCCCGTGCGGGTCTATTCCACCGCTCCTCCAGTTTCGAGGACTGTTTGGCTTTTTTTACCCGCCTTGAGTCTCAAGCTCTAAGTAAGTGCTCCGATCGGAGCCGCACATATCCACTCAGAAAACATCTTCTCGTCTATGGGAATTTCCTTCTCTGTGCCTGGGCTGTCTCTATCGGGGACAAAATGTTTTACTTAGAGGCTCTGCAATAGTCACTCCTGCGGGCCGATTATTGAAACTGATAGACAAAGAAGACACAAGATATATGGAGCGATCCTATTGGTGGAAGCGGGTGATTGCAATGGACAAAGAAGGTAGTTGATGGGCTAAGTAACGGCAACCCACGACGGACCCGATAGTTAGTCCATCATGTTCTCCCTTAGGAACCACCCATTTCAACCAATAGGATAGCTAACACAGAAGACAAAAGAGATATGGAGCGATCCTATTGGTGGAAGCGGGTGGTTGCAATGGACAAAGAAGGTAGTTGATGGGCTAAGTAACGGTACCCACGAGGGACCCGATAGTTAGTCCATCATTTTCTCCCGTAGTCTAAAGGAACCACCCATTTCAACCAATAGGATAGCTCCATACTCCCTATCTCTTCTTTGTCCATCGCTTTGTCTATCAATTTCAATAATCGACCCGCAGAGGGGTAGCCGTTACTCTTGGAATTCAACGTATTTCCCATATGGGCAGCCAGAATCGTGCAAATTACGACGCAATTGGACCTGTTTTGGCACTGTGTGGTCGACTCCGTCGGCATGGAATGCATTTCAGCGCCTACAAGACCGTGTGAATACTTCACGCATTGCGCCAAACAGCACGGTCAGCTGGGTCGGCTCGAGACGCATATTAGCGCCTACAAGACTGTATGAATACCTCACGCAATGCGCCAACGTACTTTACGCAGTGCACCTACACGCTTACGCCGCGGTGCGCGCTTAATCGTTGAATATTCGTAATTTATTGGTGTCAGACTTACCGCCCGCGATGCGCACAAGTTCTGACCCGTGTGTACCGCGTGTGACAAACACCCGTGTACACCCAAAAAAATAAAATACAAAATTAAAAAAATGAAAGTGAAAATGTAGTGTTCAAACTAGTGGTGTTTCTTCTCCTACAAATGAGGAAACCTCGTCTTTATGTCCTAGTGCCAGCAAAGCTTTACTCTTTGCTATTTCATTTGAGGTGAGTGAAATCTACTATAGGCTACAACGACCAAAAAAGGCCGGTCCCTTCAAAGTCGTTATATTCGATTGCCACTGTATTTGATTCTGAAGGTATGGTTTCAACTTTTTTATTGTTTTCATGTACGAGGAGTAGGAGGACATTTGACGGAAGTCATAGAAATCCGTGCTCGCTTCTGATTGGTACCGAATGACGTCATTCGGTTCGGCGCGAAACCGGGGTGCAGTAAATTTGCGGAAAAGTTGGGCTGTTTGAACTGCGTATTTCTCGGTTTCTGAGTAAAGTTTTCGTGTTTTTAATGTGCGCATCGTCCTCTCCGCGTCATTCACCTCAGAAAACATGTGTTCGCAAGTCAAAGTTCCTTTATGGTTTAGTGACCCATTCGTGTCCTATCCGTCAAAATATCATTCAATGCGTCGACTTATCTTCAGCATTTGGGAAAACTAGTGTTGAATTCTGAGAGTAACTCCAGCAATACTCTACGTGCGAAGTCCTCAGGAAATTTTGTCCCTGGTTTCTATCATCAATCTGTCCAATCGGTGGCGAAAATTGCATCTTGTACCTTCTACCACATGAGGTGATGTTCTTTGATTCATGAACACCTCGGCACCTCTTACTGCTCCCAGCACACCAATGAAAAATTGCACTTTATACCTATCAGTGGGAATTCTTTCTGGTTGCATTTCTTATTCCTAAAGGAGGAGAATCTCCTATTCTGCCGTGCTAAGGAAAAACGCCGCATGAACATTCGAGAGTTGCCAAATTTCCATCAATGAAATGCTCATTTTTGAGGAAAGTTATGAATATTTTTACTTTAAATTTTCAGAACCTTTATAGGTGAAATTGCGAACAAAATTATCTGAAAAATTACAAGGAAAATATTCACAAGTTGACCAAGAAATTCGCGTTTAATCAAAGGAAATTTGGCAACGTCTGAAGCTTCATACGGCGCTCTTCCTTAGTATACGGCAGCATAGTAATCATTTTTTTTTCCAAGTTCTGTTTGGTATTCGCAATGACTCTTATCTAACGTGGAATAATCTTCTCTGTTGTAAATTTTGTGTATTTTCATTCTTTTGAATTCCTGTACTGAGCCCTTTAAAAATAATTTTTGTATTGGTAACTGAACACTCCATTTTTCAAACTGTTTTCATGTATTTTTCTCTTCTGATAAACTTGCATCTTGTATTGGTTCTTCTGTTTTTAAATATACCCATTCAGTCCTCTGTTGTATTTATATATCTCCCTTAAGCATGCCGAAATATTTTTAATGAAAACGAAACTAGTCACAATTCAATTCAATTATTATGAATGTGTGCGTGCATGTCATCTATCTATTTTTAAAGCACTGAATGCGTTGTTCCATAGATATACCCTAAATCATAAGTTTGCATTTGACAGTATTTTAGGTGTCTATTGATACCAGTGTCCCCCAGTTTTACTATCACCCGACCAGCAACAAAAGTTATAGAAAGAATGATCTGCATATATACCTACTACTTTTCAAAAATGCATCAATGTTTTTTACTTGTGATTTGGTTACAGCATAACTTTATCCTAATAGTATTTTACTTTTCAGACTGTTCCTCACAAGTCGCAAACTTTACAGACATTATCTGGACAAATTGAGTTTACGAACAATTTCTTGAGCATATTGAATATTTTTTGGCAAACAGTTTGAAACTGGAGGGGAGAGGAATTTCATCGGTTTAGTGTCACATTTTCTGACCTTTCATAATATGATTTAAGTTCATTCATCCATCTTTCTGTCATCTTTGATGCTTTGCAAGAAGCTCGTCACTAACTGCAATTTTGTACCGCCAAACTCAAACTTAGTCTTCCGAGAAATATCTGTTATCTGCCTTCACATTTTTTAATGTGCCCTCCATGTACTGTTTTGAACTATTTGCTTCCTCCAAGGAAAAATACGCAAAATTAACCTATCAATGTACTGGTGGCAGTGACTCGAAGGAAACATAATATTCAAAAAGGGAGCATAATTCATTCTTAGTTGAGTCAAAGCGATCACACCTTCCTGAATTGTTTAGCCCGTAAAAATACGGTATTTAATGCAATTTATAGATTGGCGACTTGGCGAGCGAATGATAATCTTCTTGCACAACATTACGTTTTTATTGTTTTTACGCGTTTTTTAGTGAAATCGGGATGAAGAACTGTATCTTACATAATAGTATATAAGCTTACTTTATCTAGTGGTCCATCTCAGCTGGTCTTTTGAAGTTTTGCCATCAAAATGTTCCTCTCTCTAAAATTCAGCTGTAATGAAGATCCTGAAGTAGGTCTGTCAAACTCAATAAGCCTACCATTTTTCTCTGGCGTGTGTATTTGGGATTTCCCTTAATGCTGTATGTATATCCATGAAAGCCGCTTTTACAGTGCTCTCTGGCGCTCTGCGACACCTAGTCGCGCAAGTCCCCTATCCTCCCAAGGCCCTTCAGGGAGTTGGGACTCCCTCACTTCTCATTTCATCAGAAAATCTAAACATTTTCGTTTCTTTTCTTTCATTTAGTGTGTTATATTATTCTCAAAATAACGGATTTGTTTTTTGTCGGGTGCAGTCTCTTCCAGTTTGAAACAAAACTCAGGAGCCAGTGTCAGGAACCGTTCCTCGTCGAACTCGCTGGATTCCTCGACGAGAACTACGACGAAAACGTCTCAGCCGGTGGAATCGAGTCAAAACGAAACGAGCGTGAAAACGAGTAGTTACTCTGTGAAATCCAAGACTGAGAGCACGTCGAGCGGACCTACCTCTTTCCTAGACAACAAATCTAAAGTCACCGGTGTTCAAGATATCCTCGAGAGGATGAGGAACGCTGATCTCGGTAAGTTCCTGATTCATTTTGTCTCTCCTTCATTTTCCCCGTATAAAGGACAAGTCGGCACCTACATTTTGAAAAAATGTAACTCAATCATAGCGTTTCAAAATCAATCACCGTTTCAAAACAAAAAAAAAGCTTGCCAAGAAAATCCTTGTTGTGCCCCCTTTTTTGGGAAACTCGGGGAATTTTGTTCAAATGTCACCCAAATGGAACCTTATGATGAGGGAGCTTGTTCTCCAGTAAAAAGCTCGTTTTGGCTGAACAGCATTTCAAAATTTACATTTTGTACCATTGAAAAATGTTAATATTTTGAGGTTCCGCGGTCGAAGAGGCAACTTAAAATGATCCCTTTTATTTTCTGAAGCAAAGAAACATGAGCTGATAATATTATACTTTCGGAAATAAATGATCAGTCGGATAACATTTTGCAATTCGGACCTACAATTTCTGGCTCATGGGCAAAAACAAGTATATGCATAAGGGAACTAATGGTACATACGTTGTTTCTAAAATGAGACAGAAATTGTAGTTCTTAATTGCAATATTTAGTCCAATTAATTTTTTTTTTTAATCCGAGGAACTTTAAGTATTGACAATTTTCGATGGTAATGCATGTAAAATGCTTTGGAAATCATTAAATTTGATACGGAACCACTATTATATTTACAAAAAACACATTATATTTTCCAGTAGTACATATTTCTTTTTCACCAATTTAAATAAGAATAATTCATGCAGAGTTTTCAAACATTTCAAAATTATGAGTTGAAAAACGCTGACTCCGCGAGTTTAAATATTAGAGCCCAACACAGAGCGGAGCGACGTGTTAGCAGCGCAGAACTCGCACTGGCGCCTACAAACCCAACGGGATACTTCACGCATTGCGCAACGCGTGAAGTATCCCGTTAGGTTTGTAGGCGCCTATACGCGTGTCACGCTGTTTGCCTGCTGCGCCGCAACGCTTTAAGCAACTATTTCGCGTCAGAGGCGTTGCACAGTATCCTACTAGATTGAAGGCGCACGAAATAACTAGTTAAAGAGGACTTTCAATTTAGACTGCATCTGTTACTGAAAAATGTTTAATTTGGCATCGGAGCGTTTCCTAGGCTCCCACTTTGGTTTTCATCTTATCATATCCGTACAGTGTACACATGAACATATATTTTTATCTGCTCTTAGAGTTCTTTTTGATGACTTAATTCATGAATGAAATGTTTTTAAGAACGAAGGTAGTAGTAGTATGCATTTATTTTTGAGGTGGTTCCTGTTATTTAAATGAGGAGAAAAAAATGTGGACATAACATGTCCACAATTTGGACGATTTTGGACATACTCATGGTTGGACATTAAATCATGTGGACTTAATAAAGACTGGACTTAAGGTTTAGTAGACATAAATAGCGGTGGACATTTACTTAATGGACGATAGGTAGGTGGACATAAAGTCCTGGAACCGAATGTAAACTTTATTACGCAGTATTGCAAAGGCGAACTTTGAACTGAAACGAAAAATTTAAGTGGACCACAAAGTATCGTTTAGGCTACACTTGAATGCATTCCTCGAGTCCCAAAAGGACACTTTTTTGGCAGCTCTCTCGGGAAATATTAAAAAAATAGTCTAAGGAACACTGCAAAAAAAAGGTCGGTCATATGAACCAAACCTTCGATGTTCCATATCATCCCAACTATTCGTTTTGTGTAACCGAATATTCGATTCATATGATCGAATTTTTTTCGTCAGTCCATCTTTTGTGAAGTTCGTAACACGAACCGAAAGTTCGGGTTGACGAACCGGAAATTTATTTGATTTGAAAAACCAAATTAGTTGGGATGACATGGAACTCCGAACTTTGGTTCATACGACCGAACTTTTTTTTTAGTGAAGGTACCCAATTACCCTGGGGGCAGAGAGACCAATGCGTGGTTTTCTCCAGCTGTTATAATTATTGGTTTTAATTTTTTTCTCGGTATTTTTGACAGCGTCCGACGTCACAGAGTCGACAGAGGACCAGGAAGCCCGTTCCTTGCTCAACAAATTCCTCGGGGCGTCGGTCATTCTGCAGGGCATGGAGGCCGGCATGAAGAGCATCAACGGCCGATCCCCGCAGTCCCTAACGACCAACAGCGCCACCCTAGTCAACCGCGTCGAGAAACAGAGAATGGTGAGTCCGAATATCATCATTTTCCCGCCATTTCCCTCTTTCCCATATGGATTGTATTCGATAGTGGTTCGATGTATCGTTTGGTTCAAAACAATAGAACATAACCTCCAGCAAAAATTTTAGTACTCAAGTTGAAATAGCTGAAAATGAGAAAATTCCTAGCAATTTCCTTCAATCCCTGCCAGGTTGAAACTTATACGCTCGGGGACTCAATTGTCTAGACAATGGAGCTCTTACCTTTCTCAGGGATTTGCGGTTTAATCACCTCTTTCGTAAAATTTTACAAGGAACAGTACTGCACTCCATTGGTTTCCTCTAATCAAACTTCCAAGCTCAAAAAAGCTCTATAAGGTCAAGATGTAGTGGGAAATTCCCTCTTATGTAACTTGAACTTTGAGAGCCTTTTTTGAGCTTGGTAGTTTGTGTCAAAGAAGGCAAGAGCGCGCTATCGTGTTTCTTGCGAAGTTTTATGTATGAAGAAGCACTGAAAACATGGCCCCGGAAAGTTTGTCTCAAGTTCAACGAAAGTCAGCGTATTTTTAAAGTATTGGAAATTTTGTTCTAAAGTTAGGGAATGTTAGGGGGTTTGAAAATTTTGGGTGTTAGGGTACTTGCTCGTTCCTGAAATTCCCTTACTTTCACGGGTAATCAAAAGGAAATCCAGTGAACTTTTTGTTAGAAAAGCCCACAAATTGTCTAATACGCATGCAATTTTTGAGTGGATATTTTACAACGTTGAAATGTTGCTAGCTCTTTGACCAGCGAGCTGATTATTGATATTGATCGACAAAGTCGTAGGTAAAGAGAGAATAGAGCCATCCTATCGGTGGATGCGTGTGGTTAAAATGGACAAAGGAGGTAAGCAATATAGCCTAACTAACGGCGCGGCGACCCACTACACTCCCTATAGTAAGTTCATGATTCCCCTCAGTTCCTTAGATTGTCCCTTAGTCCATAAAAATCACCCGTTTCAACCAATAGGAACACTTCATTTTTCTTTTGTTATCTTTGTCTATCAATTTTAATAATCAGCCCGCGGGAAACAACAATAAGTGAGTTTCTTTTGGCAAGCTTCACTCGTGGAGAAAACTGACGGTAATGTTCAATTAAAGGGATCGGAGGACAAAAGGCATTAATGCAGTTTTTGCTATTTCGAGGAAAACGTGTTTGAAGTTTCAAATCACATGGATCATAATGGCAGAAAGAAAGTTCAAATTGACTTTTCGATGCTTAAAAATTGAAATTTGGGAGCGAATTTTTCACAAAATATGCATCGAGACTAGTTTTACTTGAAATCATAAATGTCTTAATTTTTTCAAAAACTGCACTTAAATGCGCCTTGCCCTCCAAGCCCTTCAATTTTCCATACCGTCGAGGAATGACTTCATTCTCTATTTTTTGACAGTGGGGCGAAATTTGTCGACACAAGTCAACGCTCGGTTGCAAAATTGCTTTGCGCGGCTCAGTTCTGCCATTCGTTTTTCGATACTTCGGTTTGCAGTTTTAACTCGGCGAAAAAAACCGTCAACGTGATTGCATCATTGCGATTAGTGCAACCTTGTCGCTTGAACACCTGGCCGGCTAAAATTAGGGACGCTCCAACGGCAATGCATTCTGCAACTAATGGCTTTCAATTGGGCCAGATTTCCGATTAGCACTGCGTCGCTTTG
The DNA here is from genome assembly GCF_918797505.1 of Bemisia tabaci. Taxonomy (NCBI): domain Eukaryota; kingdom Metazoa; phylum Arthropoda; class Insecta; order Hemiptera; family Aleyrodidae; genus Bemisia; species Bemisia tabaci. The sequence continues at coordinate 32,199,132 of NC_092800.1, forward strand.
GGCAGTGGCGTGGCGTGGCGTGTTTTGCGATGTATCGATTGATCTGCCTTTTAAACCTATTGAAAAGGATCGATAAACAGGATGCTCCGCAACGAACACTTGGATAATCGATTCTTTATCGTAGCCTTAATGGGAAAGTATCGATAATCGATCATTCTCGCCTCGCGTTTGGCCTCGGGCCGTTCTCAAAAGGCTCGTCTTGTGCTCAGGCCATAGCTCTCAAGGCTTAAGTCAATGTGACGTTGTGTTTTTCTTCTATTGAAACGAGCTTAGGGACTCAAGCACTATATGTTACCCCCTAACGAGAAGAGCGGGTAGGTCTGCATTACCTTAAAAAGGGTTTCAAAACCAGTGTTATTTTATTTTATTTCGTTTTTTTCGGATGGGACAAGGGCACCCAGTGCTATGAAATAACCCGACAGGGATGGCTTTCAAGGCAGCTGCACAAGTCGGCGGCTAACGTTATTGATGGAACTATCCGTCAAAGGACTTTTAGCTCGGGATTATTTCGGCTTTTTTTATGCGATTTTTTTGTAGGTAGTAATTTTGATTGACAGATAGTTTTGCCGAGGTGCAAAATGAATTTTAATTCCATAGAATTGGCCGTACACTATAAATAATAAATATTCATGATCCAAGGAAAGACATATCTATTCGCTTTGATTCATTAGGTGAATAAGAGGGGCGCTCATTTTTTACGTAATAAGTCTAAAATAGAAAGTGCTTTGGATCCCCATGTCTTGAAGGAGAAAAAAGAGTGTCTTTCCGTATTTTACTTTTTTGGAGGAGGATAGATTATCCTTCTTTCATGATTATTTTCGGTTGAATTTTATTTATGCTTTGAAAATTTCGTTGAAATTGTCCACTAATCCTGGTAAAACTGGCCTAGGGTAGACCAATAGAACTTTGCATCTTGAGCTTACATAAAACACTGCCTTCAGTACTTTCAAACACTGAGGTCAATACACTCTTTTACTCCCATTGCCTTCAGGCACTTAGGTCAGTGTCCTTAGATCTGCTCTGATGGCAAGTACCTTATTGACCTTACCACTTACCTTGTTAACAAGGGAAGTTACTCTTAAAAAAACTGGGTAAAAATTGTTTGAAACACCACACACGCGCTTATTGAGGTTGCTTTTTCTGTAGTTTCAGGATCGTTGTACTATGTTAGTAATGAAAATTCACGAACAATTTTGATAAAAAATCAAATTCACAATAAGCTGGGATAATCTTGCGACCGACGTGCAAATTTTTAAGGGTGGCTTAAAACAGCTGCGAGCGGGGGTTTTTAAATCGTATCATAACCTCCTCATTACCCGGACTTAATCGTGATTTATGGATTCCACACGATCATTAGGTGTTCGTCGCTCATTCGCGCGGGGGGGTTGGGGTGGGGGATATTATAATAAATATATCAGAGGGCGAATATCATAAAATCTGAGCGGGCAAGCGGCCAAAAATCGGAGTGATTATTTTGAGGACTGTTTTAGATTATTTTGTTTGTTTAGGTGTTGAGGGCGACCTTGAACCGCGAACATGGTGCTCTGCGAAGAGCTCAGTCTGCGAATTTGTAGACTTGTAAAGATGAATGTCCGAACGACAAGCCATTATTACAAGATTCGGTACTAGATAGTGCATTCTCTTTGGCTCTTGTTTTATTTTCAACTCGTGTGCCACAATTTGCTCGCAGCCATTCAGAGACAAAGTATTTCGGCAACTTTGTATGAACACTGAAAATAAATTCTCGGCGTTTTTACCAAGGTCCGTAGGTACCTTTACCATCTCACTTTTTTACCAATTATTGGTAATTTTACCAAGATGGACTGGTTAGCTTACCTAAAAACCGGTATTTTTACTGTTTTTTTCAGGTAAGAATACCACTTTTGTTGGTAATCAATGCCCGGTAACTTTGCCATTTTATCTCGGTAATTCTACCACAGTCGATAAAAAATATTGGCGTTTTTACCAAGGTCCAGTAAAATTACCGAGAAAGTTCGATATTTTTACCGAGATTTCTCGGTAAAATTACCAATTCCATAAATGGTAATTTTACCACGGAAAAACTGGGATCAAATAGAACCCTGAATTCTTGGTAATTTTACCCTTTTCTTAGTAAATACACCGAGATTTTTTTTTCAGTGAATGGCTTCCTACTGCAAAGGTTATTTTATGCCTTTCATTTTTGAGAATGGACCACTAGACAAGATTCAAAAAGCAGTCTGATATGAGCTCTCTTCAAAGTTTCATATAGAACACGATTCGCACCACCAAAAAGACTCAAATTGACCCCTAAGCAAGAAATTACCGTTTTTATTTAGCACAAGGTACTACAAATTTGAGTTTTCTACATTAGTTGCTTCTGTTGTAAAAGATATTTTTAGACCAACTGTAACAGAAATGCCCCAGTTGGCTGATTATTGAAATCGATAGACAAAGTTATAAAAAAAGAAGAAAAAAGGAAAAATGGTGGGATCCAATTGGTGGAGGCGATTGGTTGCAATGGACAGAGGAGGTTAGTAAATAGACTAACTAATGGCAACCCACGAGAGATCCTACGGTTAGTCCATCATTGTCTCCCTTTCTCTGTAAGAAGCACTTGTTTTAACCAATAGGATTGTTCCATTTTCTCTTTGTCCTCCTAGTCTATCACTTTGTCTATCAATTCCAACATTCAAGCATCTAGTGGCATACTTGGACGGAGAAAAAAAGGCTCGAAATATTATTCCTCCGATAAGGCTCAATGTTCACAGAATAACGTTTAGCAACTACATATTTTCACGTTCAAAATGTGTGTTTCGACCTAATATTTATTCCAACTTGGATATTCATCAGGAGAAAATGTATGAATAGTTGAATTCAAAACTACTCTCAGTTTTCCTCCCAAAACGGGACTTGGTGCGTTTCTGCGAAACTCGGTTCATCTCGACAGAGAAAAGATTGAGAAATTTGAAATGAAATTACGGTGTATCGACTTTTCGGCTGTAGTCGGCAGCTCAGCCGCATCTGAAAAATTGGCGTTGAGTCCTACGGTCGATCGGTTGTCAAACACATGTTTATAACAAATACAACTGTCAAGATGTAATTTGGTGCAATGTATACAATATGGAAACGCGTTAGTCGACGATGACACGATCCCCCGAGAAACCAACACCCACTGATTTAGGTCAGTGTCAATTTTCGAAATTCAGTTTCGAGCTATAAATAATTTATTACAAAAGCGCTGCTTTGATGATTTCACCGACTGAGACTGACCGACCGTGTTTCCACTGTTCATCGGTTTTGTCGGGGATGACTCCAGTAATCTTTCGGTTGTTTTTAAGCAAACAGGTCATTATGGGTATAAAACGTACGGGGTCAAGATCACGATGGTTGTCTTGTTTCTTTTCTCTTCAATACATCATGTGAAAGTGAAAGAGATGTTTTCTTTATGGACACAAGTTGGTGACCTTATGACTGAATTACGCAGAGTGATTTCGACATAGAGGGACAAATCTAATTCAGAGCACAGTTTCTCTCTTAGAGTTATGCTGTTCGGCGCAACTTTTTTCTCCGTAGGACTTCGCGCTAAATCACCGTAACTCCGGTTTGGTCTCATATATTTTTACGAATTCATAGCAAAATGGTTTTAATACTCATGCTTTGATATCACGAAACGATTTTTTTTAATGTGCGTAAAGTACTGTCTTTTTTCTTACGGAAGGTCCTTCAACCTTTATTCCCTTCTATGACAGTTCGACTTCAGTGTTTAGTGTAGACAAAACATGAGCTACCACGTGGTTGAATAGTTGTATCACCGTAAAATCAGTGGCGTGGCGTGCTTTGCGATATATCGATTTATATGCCATTTAAACCTATGGAAAAGGATCGATAAACAGGGTGTCCTTAAGAATCGATTCTTTACCATAGGTTTAAATGGCATAACAATCGATATATCGCAATTCAAGCCACACCACTGCGTAAAATGACACGCTCACTCGGAGTACATAGAAAAAGGAGAGTTGAGGAAACGTGGCCCATGGTTGTCACAAATGGGAATAAAGATTACACAAATTGAACGATTTTTGTAATCTTTGATCAACCCATTCCCGAATTCCTGTCATCTTTCCCTCTCTCATCCCGTTTTTTCCTTACCGTGCCCCTAATTCCCCGGTCCATTCCAATTCATAACCTTTGCGATAGGTGAAAATGTAATCTTTATTCCCGTTTGTGACACTGTGGAGGCCTAATCAGGAATGGATTCGGATGTCTTCATAAAGAATCCATTTCTGATCGGTCATACAAAAGGACTCTAGGAATACGCACCCACAAAAAACAGCTTTTCTCCAAACGGGGAGAGGTGATTTTAATGCAATATCAGTTCGCCTTCAATTTTTAGTGTAGGCAACACAAGCTCCCACGTGGTTGAATAGTGGTATCATCGTGAAATGTCACGCTTATACCTAAAATAATTCGGTTCGACTCTATGAAGTATAGATCCTCCCTATGATGATACAGCCTTTTGACAGTTTTTAAATAATAAAGGCTCTGGTTCTAGCGGGTTGATTATTAAAGTTGATAGACAAAGGAAAAAGAAGTGATCTTATTGGTGGAAGCTGGTGGTTGCAATGGACTAAGGAGGTAAGTAACAGACTAATTAATGACAATCCACGAGTAACCGTATAGTTAATTCATTTCTCCATAGTCTATAACAATCACTCGTTTCCACCAATAGAAACTCTCTTTTTCCTGTGTATTCTTCGTCAATCGCTTTGTCTATCGAAGTCCAGATCCTCCCTATGATGATACAGCCTTTTAACGGTTTTTAAATGACAAAGACTCCGGTTCTAGCGGGCTGATTATTGAAGTTGATAGACAAAGCGATATACAATGGAAAAAGAAGTGGTCTTATTAATGGAAGCTGGTGGTTGCAATGGACTAAGGAGTTAAGTAATAGACTAACGAACGGCAATCTCCGAGGAACCGTATAGTTAATCCATTATTTTTCTCCATAGTCTATAACAACCACCCGTTTCTAAAAATAGGAACTTTCCCTTTTTCCTATGCCTCCTTTGTCCATCGCTTTATCTATCAATTTCGATAATCAGCCCGCTGGTGGCGTTTACCAGGTTTTAATGAATCGTATTCGATAGGTGTTCGATGTAACGTTTGGTTAAAAACAAAAGAACATAACCTCAAACAAAATTCGAGAATTTAAGTTTGAAAAGCTGAAAATGAGAAAATTCCTAACTATTTCTCTTTCCATTGCCACTTTGCACTCATAAGAATCAGGAATCTATCACAAAAAACCCGTTCCCTCAGATTACTCAATTGACGTTTGAGGGTATGCTTACATTTTGAACCAATCTATATCGATACAATCTCACCTGCGGGCTGATTATTGAAACTGATAGACAAAGCTATAGACAAAGACGACAAAAGGGATTTGGAGGGATCCTATTGGTGGAAGCAAGTGGTTGCAATGGACTAAGGAGGTAAGTAATAGACTAACTAACGGCAATCTCCGAGGAACCGTATAGTTAATCCATTATTTTTCTCCATAGTCTAAAACAACCACCCGTTTCTACTGATAGGAACTCTCCCTTTTTTCTATGCCTCCTTTGTCCATCGCTTTGTCTATGGAAGGCGTGCGTCCGCGAGTGGAGCTGGGAGCGAGCGCGCACCGCCCGGGTTGAAACAAGTTCATGGCAAATCATCAAATTGGAACATTTCCATTGTGTTTCACTGGCGTTATATTTTAAGTGCACTTGCACATAGATCACGCCTCGAAATTATCCCCCTTTCGCGTATTCCGCGCGAAAATCCACCGCAACATCCAACCACGCGTTTCTTCCGAGAGCCGGCTCCAGAACCCCGAGCGGAGTGCACCCATCGTCCGTCCCGTCGCACAGTGGAAACGGAAATTAAATCATGTAAACTTTGAAATTTTCCGGAGGAAAAATAGGTTAAGTTTTTCTTAAGAGTCGTCGTTTTCGGACGAAGGAACGTAACTCCATTCCAAGGTTGCAAATTTGACTCTAAAAATCAATTTTTTACGAGAGAGTACCAGTGTGATTTTTGTCCAAAATTCTTCCGTCAGGTAATTTTAAATTGTCGGGGAGACCTGGAAATGTCGGGGCAAATTGTTGGGTCACCTTTATTTGCTGTCTAGAATGGATTTGACGTTTCGAACAACCCATTTTGTTTGAAAACTATTCCTGACAATGCCTCATTAACCATCAGGCATTTTTTCAAGCGTCAGGGAATTTCACCAAATGTGTCGGAAAATCAGGGAAATATTAGGGAATTTCATTCTCTAAATTCTGTGGCAGCTCTGAATTCCATTTCAAGGTTGCAAAATTGACTCCAACAATTCAGTCTTTTTACAAGAATGTACCAGTACAATTTTTGTCCACGTTCTTCTGATTTTTGCATGAGATTAGAAGAAAAATCTGTAAAATTTTCAGTACCTAAGACATGTCCAAGATTCCCCTGGTAAAAATGTAATCTGCGAGGGGAAATTTGACCACGTTGGAATGTAGTTACGTTATCTCTTAGAGGGAAATGACGAAGTGTCAACTAAGGTTCAACAGCGAAATAGCATTATTGGTGGATTAGGAGAAGAAATGTAAAGTTATCAGCCCGTTTTTTACTACTCATAGTTTCTTTTTGACAATGCATTGTATAATTAATTGATGCAATAGTTTGAAATATTTTATCTTTCGACAGTTCATTAAATGTTCGACTCTTCCATTTGCGTTGTTCCACTGTGCGTTTTCGAAAGGCAGATTGCATGTTTACCACTTGAATTTGTTCTGCGTTTAGGCTGCATGATTGTGCTTCGAAATGCCCGAATGATCAATTACGCATTCTTTTGGGACGGAATAACTGCCTATTCTATAATTCAAGGTCTTTTAGATCTTGAAGGCTATTTTTATTTATTGAAAGGGAGCAATTTAAATTGAGCAAATAGTGAGTGGTGAGTTTTGGTCTTCGTTTCTATTGCCAAGCACATTGTAAATTTTGAACTCTCCCTCTCTCAATGGGAACCCCTTATTCATCTCTCTCGTATTTTTTTTTTTAAACCGTATTCTTTGTAAGGCCGTGAGAGTCTCCAAAGTTGGGATTTTTCATCTGCTGCTACTCGGTTACATTCTTTAAAACATGAAAATCGGCGCAATAGACCTTAACGAATTATGACCAAAAAAGAAAATCGAACTCGTTTAAACATTAAATCCTCAATTTCATACCCTAAGATTGAAAAACCTAGAGTCCCTTTATACCCAGAGTTAAGACAACTCACTTTTGGTTGGGCTGAAAGTGGCCTAAAAAAAATCCAATTCTGATTGGTTCTCGCTCATGGAGGCCGAAACGAGTGCACCAAGATGGCGGTACCTCGAATGTGAACAAGAATAATGAAAATATTCCCTAATTGTGGTTTATCAAGAGTAAATTGTTATTTCCATCGGTCCAAAATGAAAATAGATTAAGAAATTATTTACAAACCAATCTCATTTTCTTTTTAATTGATCACTTTGTTGATGTTGTTGTTTTTGTGTGACACACATCGCAGGATTCCTGATCCTTATCCCTCAATATCGTTCGTTTGGGTGCACTCGTTTCGGCCTCCATGGCCAGCCAAGGCCGGCTGCCAGTCAGCTGATAATCGAGTTGTCTTAACTCTGGGTATAAAGGGACTCTAGAAAATGCTGGATGATATTTTCAAGATTATTAGAGAGCTAGCCCATCTAGATATACCAGGAGCCGCAATAATCACGGAAATTGGCCTTGTGGATCTTTTGTGGCGCTGATGTGGCTTGGTTCCTTTCTGCTTAACGCGGTCCAAAAGATCTATGCGTGTATCTTTTGCGTGCTTCATTCTTCACCTACCAATACTAAATGAAGAAAGTCCCCCCTCCATCCTGCCCCTCTTGTAATGTCCCCGTCTCAATCAGACATATTTTAATATCTTGTCCTACCTACCAAAAACTAAGAACCAAAATTTTCCCTCCTTTTTCTGATCTCAATACCATACTTTCAAAATTTTCTCATCTAATCCCTACCTTTTTCAAACGGCTTAATCTCCAAATTTAATTAATTTCTTCTTCGTCCCTTCTTTCAATTTTTTAAACTTCTCTTTTTGTAATCTCTGCTGTAGGTGTTAATGGCCCAGCTTTGTCAAAGTACCTATAAATAAATGTATAGAACAAACAAACATTATTCCTTTTAATTTGTGTACGATTATTTTTAGCCTAACTATGTCTATATTCGATCTCATGCTGTTTTGGCACAATTTGAACGCGGGTTAATCCCTCTTTGCATAATCCGTCCAAATTTCATCCCCAGTAGTTCCGGGTCTTGTCTCGAATGCGCGCGGCGGTCCTCGGTCGCGCTCGAAAAGGAATTAAATTTGATAAAGTTTTTCACTTGGATTGGGTTCAAAAGTTCAACGTGGAATCCGGATTGCCGTTGATCAGCGCGGGTATTTTTAGAGTGGGTCCGATTAGCACGTGGGAAGTGCGAAGTTCGAAGTTTGTGAAAGGGACAGCGCGGAGCCGACTTGTCTGTCGTGGTCGGGCGTGGACGTGGACGTGGACGTCGAACAGGGACTACGACAACGTCGCGACGCGCCGCGTCGGGTCGCGCGCGCGGCGCCGAGGTCAACCCTCCGATCGAGTCGCCAAGTTCGGGCATCGTGTTCAACGCTTGTCGATCCCCTCCTTCGTGTATTGAAAGTTTTGACACTTCACCTCGAGCACCCATCTGGGAAGAGTACGAACGTGGTGGTAACTCTGGAGTTTCAGTCATGGAGCTTCTAGGGCTCAAAAGGGCAGCCAAAGGGTTCAAGTATCAGTAGTTCAGGGGGGGGGGGGTGGGTTCAAGTATTACGTAACGCTTTTTAGGGGGGAGGAGAGGGGGAGTTTGAGCCATAGTGTTACAGTGCGTTACAATGGGGGAAGGGAGTCAAGCCCAGCGTTATGTAACAAATCCGAGCCAAGGGGGAAAAAAAAACTTTAAAAAAATCTTGCAAAAATTGAAAATCAAATGCGAAAGCAAGTGGTAAGTCGCCCGGCACTTATCAGTCATCACTAGGCAAATTTTACTCTCAACAAAATGCTTATCAATCAACACCAGGCGAAAAGAAGCGTTGAACACGACTTTAGCCAGACCTAATCGCACTGCTTAGATTGTGAGTGCGGGGTTGCGAAGATAAATTGTTTCTGACCTCATCTCACAGGGACCCCATTGACGGGTGATCATTCTTATGAGGCACAAAGCACACCGCTTATTCACATGTTTTCAATTCAAAATTTCAATCAGGGAAAGATTCAAACGACGGTAAGATAACAGCCTCTTAGGAGGAAGGCCAAGGTATTCTTTGCTTTTTGCAACACGGTCAGTTATCAAGCTTGAATCGTTGGATCGAATTGTAACTATCACCGTCGTTGCTACCATATGCTTACGGAAAACTATTTCGCCTTCATTTTCTGCGTACGCAACACGGACAGTCCTTAAGCACGTATAGTTGTATCCATGCATAACGATGAACCTTTTCGATCCGTGTAGTTAAAGGGAGTTATTTCATATATTGCTTGTAAAGTACGCTTTCGAAATTGTATAGTTATCCAGGTTTAACCATCATCAACGCATATTCGAGTTCCATCGACCGCAATATGCAGAACAGATCAAATAAAAACACATATTATGGAGGAAGCTTAAATATTGAATATCCTAACTCTAATTTTAACAAATCTTGTGCAGTACGATGTGCCGTAGTATAAGTAGAAAAGGACTCAAGCCACATCAGCTGTTCCTAAATTTAACTGGGCAATTTAAATTTTTACAATAGAACATTAGTGCGAATTCCTTTGAAAATGTTGAGGAATTTGCTTCGCACTATGCAAAAAATCTACTTAAATTTGCACACAAATCCGCTCAAACCGTTTTCATGTCAACAATTAAATTGCCCAATTAAATTTGGCAGTAGCTGATGCGGCTTGGTTCCTTTCTGCTTAACGCGGACCAACTTACCCATGTCCTTTTTAATTTACATAACTGTCGTGCGAATTGAGGTGAGGTTTGGTGCGGAGAAGTCAGTTAATTAAAAGGATTCATGATTTTTGTCCGATGTTAGATTGCATTCTTATGGTTTAGGGTTGTAATAGGTGTATCGACGTTTTGGACCGTGCAACAACCATCAGCGGTCGTTTGATCGGTGCGGTGTTGTGTTCGAGCGCAGCGTCGTCGTAACCTAACTTGACGGCGCCGCGCACGGTGGGCAAAAATTGATTTTTACAGCCAAGAATCAGTTGGAAGTCCATTAGATTTTTGTACTGGGGGTTATACTATTTTGGGGCGCCCTTTCCTTCTTCCAGTTCGTCAGAAACCTGGTTAACTTGGATCAATTGTAGGCTATTTTGGGAGATTTTTTCAACATTTTACCCTTCCCCCTCCAAAGCCAATATTACCTCCTTCGGACACTCCTCCTCACAACTTAACCATGTAATTTGTCTCAAAAGATACCCTTGAACCCTTGAGGTGCCCTTTTCCTTTCCCAGTTTGTCGGAAACTTGGCAAATTTGGAGCAATTTTAGGGGATTTTTTCACAATTTTGCCCCCTCCCCCTCCGAAGCCAATATTACCTCCTCTGGATACTCCTCCTCACAACTTGACCGTAAGACTTGTCTCTGAGGTCGCCCCTGAACCTTTGGAGCGCCTTTTTCCTCTTCCAGTTTGTCGGAAACCTGGTAAACTTGGATCAATTTTAGGACTTTTTAGTGGACTTTTTGTCGAAATTTTCCCTCCCTCCCCTCTTCCGGACACTCCCCCTCACTAGTATTTTTGTGTGTTGTGTTCGTGTCTCCTTGTACGCCCCTGGAGCCCGGGGCGCCCTTTTCCTTTTCCAGTGCGTCGGACTCGGGGCGGGCGTGCGACGGAGGTTCGCGCCCGGGAGCCGGCGTCCCTCGGCGAGCGGAGCGGCGGCTTCGGCTGCGGCTGCGGCGGCGCGGCAAAAATAACCCCGCGGTGAATCTCGCCTATTTTGGGCCGAGCGGCGTTCGTGTCCCCGGTGCCCCGTGGCCATTCGGCTCCGCTGCCTCACCCGAGATCCGCGTCCAACGTCCACCGTACCCATCTCGCCGACGTCCACAGGCGCCCCTCCCGCCACCGCCGCCGCCCCACACGCTTCCAGGTATTTGCGCCTTTCACTACCCCCCTCCTCCTCGCAAGTCCCTACTCGGATTCGAAACCAGTGTCGCCCTTTCCATTCCCAATTATCAGTGTTTTTGGTGCCCCCTCATCGTTCAACACCCTGTGTGCCACTAGGTATTTGGGGATTATGTTCTCTCCCCCTCCCCCTCTCTGTGGTATTCTCCAGTCCATACTTGAAATTAAAATCAGTGTCGCCCTCTTCATTCACATAATAGTAAAATTACCTGTGCTTTTGGTGCCCTTTCATCGCCCAATACCCTGTGTGCCTTCAGGTATTAGTGGAATTCTTTTCTCTCCTCGCCCCCCCCCCCTTCCCTGGTATTCTCCAGTCCATACTTGAAATTAAAATCAGTGTCGCCCCTTCCATTCGCAATTATCAGTGTTTTTGGTGCCCCCTCATCGCTCAACACCCTGTGTGCCGCTAGGTATTTGGGGATTTTTTTTCTCTCCACCTCCCCCATCTCTTTGGTATTCTCCAGTCCATACTTGAAATTAAAATCAGTGTCGCCCCTTCTACTCGCAATTATTAGTGTTTTTGGTGCCCCTTCATCGCCCAATACCCTGTGTGCCTCCAGGTGTTCGTGGATTTCTCCCCCCCTCCTCCCCCTTCCCTGGTATCCTCCATTCTGTACTTAAAATTAAAATCAGTGTCGCCCTTTCCATTCGCAATATAGTAAAATTATTAGTGTTTTTGGTGCCGTTTCATCGCTCAATGCCCTGTGTGCATCTAGGTATTTGTGGATTTCTTTTCTCCCCCCCTCCCTCCCCTTCCCTGGTATCCTCCAGTTTGTTCTTGAAATTAAAATCAGTGCCGCCCTTATCATTCGCATAATAGTAAAATTATTTGTGTTTCTTAGCGCCCAATTCCTTGTGTGCCTCCAGGTTTTTACGGACACCCCCCCCCCCCCCGGTCTCCAGTATCATTCAGTCCATACTTGAAATTGAAATCAGTGTCGCCCTTTGGTTCGCCAGATTGCACCGCAAAGAGATGAAAGTGTTTCTTGGATATCACTACTCTTCAAGTCGTCGTGCCACTCATTACCTCCCACTCCTCCTCCGATTTAGAATCAAAATCAGTGTTGCCCCTTTGATTTGTATCACAATGAAACTTCCAGTGTTTTTCGGCACCCTTCCCATCAACACAACAGTCACTGCCGTCTGTGCCTTTAGGTGCTCGCTTTTTTCACGGAATCGAAATCTAGTGATATTCGCTTTGAAAATTGAATCGCGAAAATTGATAGTGTTTCTCAGAGTCCAGCATTCTGCGATTCAGCATCAAAATCAGTGTTGCTCTCATAGTTGCATCGCAATAGTCTTAGTATTGTTCATGTGCGCCCTTCCCTTGCCCATTACCGTGTGCACCTACAGGTATTTGCACTTTTCAGGGAATGAAAATCCTTTATATTCGCATTACAGTCAAATTGATAGTGTTTCTCGTGTGGACTCTGCCTCTCAGTTTTGCGCTTTTCATAAGCTCTCAGCCTTTATTCGCGCGTAGAATTAAAATCAGTGTAACTCTTTACGTTTGACTCAGAATAAACTTAACGGTGTTCATGGGTGCCCCTTCCGTTCGCCCACTTATCATTGGCGGATCTAGCAACTTGGCAGCTCCGGATTTTCTCCATTAAAACCTATGGAAATGTATCGATTCTTAGAGGGGCCAAGTGCTCCGACAAGAATCGATTATTTAGCGTAGGTTTAAATGGAGGAAATCCGGTGCTGCCAAATTGCTGGATCCGCCTCTGCCACTTATCCTTGTGTTTCCGGGCGTTTGCGTTTTTTACTAGCCTCTCCGTGTAATTCACTCACCTAGAATCAAAATCAGTGTCCCCTTTAAAATATTCAATAAAGTTGATAGTGTCCTTTTGCGCACCTCCCGGCGTAGAACGCCTGAATTTTTCCAGTTATTTGTGCTTTCTACATCCCTCTCTTCCTCATTTTGTATTTCTCCTTCCATTTGCACTACAGTTAAATAGTGTGTTTATTGGCGTCTCTCCCAACGTCCACCATTCCGTTTGCTTCCAGTCGTTTGGCCGCTCTATAGTATTCTTCATGTATTCTAGTCCCGCTCTATAGTAGTCTCCATTACTCTAGTCTCTTTTATCTACACTGGAGATCAAAACCGGTGTTACCTACACGAGTTTTACCACCATAAAAGTGACAGTGTGTTCCACTATGCGCCCATCTTTATACTTATTGTTCTACTTGCATCAGTTAATTTTGCTTTGCACGGCTTTTTTGTTACTTCGAACAAAAATGTGTGTTGCTAATTTTGGTTAGTAAATTGACTGTATTCTTTGGACGGTTTCCGTTCCGATGGTTCCAGTTATTTGCGTTGAAACTTAGTGCTAAATCAGTGTTGACTCCTAAAGTTGCATACCTACCTCAAGATTGACAGTAACCTTTCACATGTGTGTCACATTTTTTTCTGTCCACCACCTCAATTCATACTTGGCACCAAAATCAGTGCTACACTTAAAAGTAGCACCCCAATCAAATTAGTCGGTGTTTGATTCGCCACTTCAATGTGTCATGCAGTGGACACTTTAATTAACTTGGCAGTCACTTGACAGTACTACGTTCCGTAATTCTACTGCTTCTTCCTCCCTTTTTTGTTTACTACACCTCTAGTAAATGCGGTGCATGAATGTTGTCGAGGATATTCGATGATCATCGAAAAATTTCCTCATTTTTTATAATAAAATATATGAAACTTTTAAAAAATTCATCGGAAGTCGATAAAGTCGTCGCTCCTCTGACGACGCAAGGGCGTACCTTGATTTTCACGTAAGCCCTGAGCTCTGTATGACTTTATACTTTTTGGGTTTCATGTGAAAATTTAGATACGCCCTTAAGTATGTCAAAAGAGCAACGAATTTACATGCGATCACAACCTGCAGTTTTTTACCCTCGGTCTCTTGTTCGAGAGGATCGAATCGAAATAATGATACTCTCGGGGAAGAAAATTCGGTAATTTTTCAAATTATCCTATCCTAGCAATCCTGTAATGATTGTTGTCTCAATGTGTTCTCGGATTATTCATTTTGCTCGCCTATTTTTCCCGTATGAATATGTTTCTAACAAGTTTCTCCGACAAATTGGTAAATCGTATCAGAGTATTATCCACGTAGCGCTAGAATCATCGACCTCTTTCTTAACACCGTAGCACATCGGCGAAAATAAAAAAAAACGCGTATTTTAGTCTGCGACGATGCAAGTCTCCTACCTAGGGCAGGTCTAATCAACGTTTTTGCATTAAATTTCGTTTGATTTTTATTTCGTTCTTTCATAAATATTCCCTCATGATTTAATTGAGTATAAAAATGTTGGGCAGCAGTGCAAAAAAAAAAAGAAAAAAAGAAAAGAAAATACGAGCGTAAATCGTCCAACAGCGCAGTTGAGTTCCATGATTTGGTGGTTTCATAATGACATGACACTTATGCTCACACATTAAAATAGATTAGAACGCATTAAAGTGCGCAAGTAAATCGCCATTAATCTATCTTGCGAAGAGACCAGACTCGCTCCCAGCGAAAACGCCTTCAAATGGAACGATACCTCCGAGCATTACATGCACGTTCAAATAGTTGTATCTCAAGGAGCGTTCCGCGTTACGGTAGTTGTGATGAAGGATACGACGCTTTTAATTCAGGATACGACAGTGGCTCTTTTGAAAAGCTTTTTCAATCAGCATTAACTTTACAAACAATTGCTTTCGCGATCAACAACCCGTCAAATTAAATTTTGAGACAGGAATTTCTCACTAACTTTATATGTGCTCTCGTCTCGCACTTTTCGCTTTTGTCCAGTTACTGATTGCGATTATTTTTTGTTCCCAGGCATCTGAAGCCAAAACACAGAACTTAGATGAATTAGATCTTGAAACAATTTGGGACGAGCAACACCTTAAAAATTTGGTGAGTGTGTTTTAGAATTTCACTCGAAGCTTCTTTGGTTTCGTTCATTACATAGTGGAATTATAATTTCTTGATTTTAAACTGACGTCAACCTCACTCATGCTAACTTCCTTGGTCGGATTACAACCTCTCGCCTCTTTTTCGTCCGCTTTTAGGTTAATTAGTTTTTGTTCATGCACTCACATGAATATACATGCCCTTAATCCTCCTACCTAGGCAGGCAATTTTACGTACGTACTCAGTAATTCATTTTTTGCGCAAAGAAATGCAGCCAAAATTTAAAAGGCTACTGGAAATTTGCACTCATAATCCTTTAATTTAGTTTCTTTTTCTTTGAAGCACAGGACTAGCCGTGGAGGGCGATTCAAAATTGTGAGGAAGGGGAGAGGGGGGATGAATTGCTTGTTCTTATACGTAGAATCAAAGTTTTAGTAAAACAAACAAATCTTTGATGTCCGAACTTTTCTACCTATAAAGATTTTAGGATTGGTCCATTATACAAGCATACTTTTAAGCTAAAATTTAAGTTTCATGTCACTTATAGTTTTGTCACAATTTTTTTTCAACAGTTAGAGGCTTGCACTGACTACGAAGGAAGACGAAAAATTAGAGCTAGGCTTCGCACAGTAATGGCTGAACATAAAGGTAAGCTGTACAGTTGTAATTTTAGTCTACATACAAATCAAAGACCAAAACGGAAATATGCGTACTCCCATTGTAATGTTTCAAAATCTCTAATTATGTTTTATTTTTCAAGGGAAACTCAACTGAGCCATCTCCCTGATATGTTTTGGGAATGTTGCACCATTTTACCCATTTCTTTTTCAGAAAGTACCAAACGTATGAGGAAGCCAGCATTTTTCGTTTTCAATTTTATTATTTTCCATTTCATTATGCTTTCAATTTGCGAATACAAATTCCTCATATTGAGGCTGAACATCCATGTCAACAAGCTCCCCAAAATTTACGTGTTAAAAATCAATTCAAAAATTATTTAGAGAATAAGAAGTCTCTCCAACTATTAAAGTTTTTAGCTTCTTTAGAGAAGCACTCACTTCCCTATGTAATAGTAACGTTCTAAAGTTTAAGGTAAGGTTGTTGAAGAGTTTAAAGGCAGTTTGGGACTCAGATTATTCAGCAACCTTTAGGTGAGTGTTTTCCAAATTGAAATGAATTTCCAACATTTCTGATCATGTCATTAAAGATTGAGCGATCGTCAGTGGCAACTTTGAGAAAGTCTTAAATGAAGTCTTAAAAGAACTACCTAAGTACCTATGTAGGGCACCAACATTGAAACTATAAATACTTAACTGCTTATTGATTATGGTGTTTCTTTGCTAATTGTGTTTTTTTGCTTTCTTCTTATTTTTCAAAAGGAAACCAACCGATTTTTTTTTATGAAATTTCGAAAGATTTTTTGTGGTAGCCCCAGAAGAGTAGATCGTGCTTTATCTAAATTATAAATAGTTTGTTGTTCTAAGTTGAATATAAAAGGCAGTGAGTAAGAGGTTTACAAAATCATTGACGGAGATATCTGTGTCTCTACATCTGTCTACCATCAATATATTTTCTAAATATGAAAATTTAATACGAATAAAATAGATGCCATAAATTAGGGGCATGGAGGACAAGGTGCATAAGTGCAGTTTTTGCTACTTCAAGAAATACATGTTTAAAGTTTCAAAAGTATATGGAGTCTCATGGAGGAAAGAAAATTCAAACTTACTTTTTGATGCTTAAAAATTGGATGTTAGTAGTAATCTTCACAGAATTTATTTTAAGACAAGTTCTAGTCAAAGTCGCTAATAGGTATCTCAAATTTTTTTCAAAACTGAACTTATGTGCCTTGTCCTTCAAGCCCCTCAAATGAAAAAATTTGATGGGAAAATGGCGCACTTAATATTATTCATGTAATAATTTCTAAATGATTCAGATGAATAGATTTTGATTATCCTTCAATAACAGTTAATAAATTTTTCATTTCGAACCTTGAGTCATCTGCATATTATTATGGTATTACCTACTATTTCCTCATAATGATTCTTTTTACTTTTGCAGCGTGTGGTGATGTGACAGCACTGGTGAGCAACTCAGTTGGAGCAGATGCGTCAATGACACAGGGTGAGTGTGCGTTTATGCGCTCACATTCACGAGAGAGCAGTACCATTGATGATTCAGGCACTGAGTCGGGCGAGGATCTTAGACATTTGAGTCCTCAGCTTTTAGCTGAAGTCCAAGGTGCTTTATCGCGCCTAGAAGGTGCTCTACCAGGACTCGATCCCAATCGGAGGGAATCTCTTGTCCAGTTAGTCTCTCGACTCCAAACATGTTTAAAAATTCAACAACCCAACCCGGCCCCTCCTCACCCTCCCCCGCGAAGATTTTCGAACAAACGAACTTCAAGGCACAGTCGACACACCGTTGGTGTCAGCCGCGAAGAGCTAGATGACGCAAGAAAGTGGCTAGAAGAAAACTATCCCGACCTAAAATCCAAACAAGTAACTAAAGATGATATAGATGTTAGAGATAGGCAAAAATCGACGGGGAGTCTTCCCTTCAATAGCGAAGCTAGTCAGTCAAAACACTATCGTCCAGTTAAATTTAATGCTCATCACACCAAGAAGAAATCAGACCCAGATATTCTCAATCGATCCAAGAAAAAAATCGTGAAAGCAGAATTCCATCAACCTAAGTTACATCAAGTCAGTTACACTGATAAAGAAGCTCCACAGTCTGCTTCTATCTCATTTGTCGATGATGACACCAAAACTGAAAGCACTGAAAGTTTACTGGATTACGATCCAAACTTGAGATTATTTAACTCTAGTCATAGTAAATTAGTAAATAGGACTTTAAGCAAACCAGAAAATGGCAGTGATGGAGACATATCTAGCGCTGAAGAAGATCTTGTCAAGCCTCTGAACAGTGCACAGAATGATTTTCTCTCCTCACATCAGAAATTTGCCAATTTTCTTGCTTCAGAAAATAAGAAACAAAATAGATTTCAAGGCAGATCAAGTAAAAAAATGAAATTAAGAAGGTCTAATACGATTGATATTCCGAAACCTATCCATTATTTATCATCTGGAGATGATCATGAGGCTGGTTCTGCCGACGAGGTTTCTCGTATGCGTAATGGAGCAAGAGGAAAATCAAACAATACATCGAACCGTTCTAGTATTGCTTTTGAGCCCAAAACAGAAAACGATAGAAAATTCCTTGCATTTTTAAAGCTAGCGGATCAGTCTGAAGCAGAAAGTAAACTAGTCGTCTACAACTCATCAGCTCGAGGAGGTCCGCATTGGAGCAGTCGCTTTTCTAATATGAAAACAAAATTTGAAACGCTAGAAAGAGACTCAAAGAGTCAAAGTAGTGGAACTGCGGTTCCAATGCCTAATCAAAATAAGAGAAGTGTGCTAGATAAAGTAAAGCAGTTGAATGCCGTGGATTCTTTGCCCGTGAAGCCAATACAACCCACACAACAAATCTCAACAAATCAATTTTCTCACGCACCAAGATCTCCTTTCAGACCCATCTGCAAGAGCCCTCAAAATCCTTGGGTAAAACCCTCTGCAAGTGGCACCGTAAAGCAGATGGTCAAAGAAAAATTCTGCCACGAAGCAACAGGACCTCCCATGTACCTGCCGCCACCTAAAACCACGCCAACACATGATATTGTCATGCCTCAACCAATCAGAAAAAATATTATGCCTACTACCTCAAATGTCCAAAAACCTTTCAGCTATTCCTCGAATTCCGTTTGTCAACAAAATGCTTTTCCAAATTATCCTCAAGGAACTCCAATGGAGAATAATTTCAATGCTGCCACGAGAAATCAGAGCATTCAAAACATGTATCCACCAGATACAAAATTTTGCACCAACACCTTATTTAATCCGTCAGCTATTCCTCTTACCCCAGAGATCAATCCCCCGCCACCTTTTAGGAACAATTCCAATGAACAATTTTACAACAGTAAGGTTTTAACGCAATATAGACTTCCATCTGAGGCAAACCCGCATCTATTTAAAACACCTGTTCAAGCTCCTTATATAAAACCGCAAAGTCCTACACCGTTTAATTCACATGTACCTCAGTACATCCCTCAAAAAGATGCAGCTCTTAATAATCCATCTGAAATTCCACTTCACCCATCCCCATATCTGCCACCAAGTGTGAATCCATATCCTACCTCTATCTCCCCTGTGAATTATCGACCAAATAACACCATCAAGCATAATTTTCCAACTCCAGATTATTCTCCTGTCAATTACAGCCCCTTCTCCAATTCGCCGTATAATTCATCCTCAGCGAATGGCTCAGGTCCTTTAAACGAGAAATTTTTCCCACCTACTGACTCGCGCAGTGTCACATTAGCATCCCCTTACCTTAATCAAAATGGGCAATACTCTGTCAGTGATCCTAATTTTCATAATTCTCAAAACAGCAGTTTCATGATGAATCACTCGGTGCCATTTGCCTCGGTGAATCCCTCTCCAGCTTCAATAAGCGGTTTCAGTACTCCTTTAAATTCTATTTCAAATTCAGTTACTCCTAATTTTAATAATACTCCTATAGAAAATACCCCACTGGCAGCAAGTAACACACCCAATATTCCCTTTCTTAACAACCGTAATTCAGTTAACATTCCTTTCACTGATGGCTTGACAGTTAGTGAAAAGGCTCCTCTCAATCATGTGTCTGAGAGAAAAAATATGTTTACTCGAAATTTTGATAATTTCTTGAGCGATAATGAAGAGGTGAAAGCTAAATTATCACAAAGCTCAAACCCCCATAGGAACTCTGTTCATAATTTTTCTAATTTCTATGAACAAAAACCTTATGAGCCTGTTCCGATACAAAAAACTTATTCGCTCAGCAATATTCACACAAAGCAAGATTTAAATCCCAGCTTTGAGCGGAACTTTGATCCCTTTTACTCAGAGTTACAACCTGCATCTATGTCTTCATACCCGCCCTCGAGCATCGCATCTAATGTTTCCTCCCCACGTTTCGATATCATACCAAGTTCACGTAACTATCCCGCAGAAACTAAAAGTTACTTCACCCCAGAACCACTGAGTGACAATAGAAATTCAATTTATGCCTCTGGCGCTCACTCTTACTCCACCTCTAATAAAGCAAATGGCGAGTCCTTACCTTACTCATCTCCACACTTGGAACCAACAACTCCAATAAGGTGTCTCGATCAGCCTGACTACGAATCGACCAATACAAATCCAAAACTTGCCAATATCTCACCTTTTCAATTTGATGATGCATCGTCAAGTCCCTCCAGCTGGAAGGAGGCAGAACCAGAGACCTCACCCTCTGTCATGCAACCGCAAACAGCAGTCAGTAAAGTAATGGGTAAGGCGCAGTGCCAACAAGCGGTTGTTGTTAGTGACCGCACAAGGCACAGATTTGATGAGATGGCGCAGAAACTCAGCGCGGAGCTGTCACAAAAAATGCAGTCTCCTTCCGATAGGTCTAAATCACCATCTGGAGCATCCGTAAGCTCTGGTCACCAATCGCGTTCATCTTCTCTTCATAGTAACTTTATGTCACCAGTAAAATCTCCTTCAAGTTCTAAATCACTTCCATATGGGCAAAATATCAGCTCATCGCTGAACCGATCCTCATCATCTTACTCGATGACCTCAGCAACAACTTCTCCTTCATCTCACAGTTCCTCATCTCCATTCCATTCTTTACATCAAGCTAAATCATCCAGTAACCTTAAATCTGAATCTGATTCACAAAGACCGAGTCCTCCTCAATCACCGACCATTATAAAAGCGACGCCCGCTAACAAGCCTCCAGGGCCTCCTTTATCTCCCAGCTTCCAGCAGATTCCACCCATCTCCAATTCTCCTTTCTTAGCCCAGTTTGGAATGGGCGCTGTTAAATCTAAATCCCAGCATTTACTCAGTCCTGCCTCTAGTCCTTTCTGTCAGTCGCAAAATTTCTCCTCCACAAGATCCTCACCTGCTAACCCAGCTTTTACCTCATACTCTCCCGATCTGATGACCCCGATGGCGAAATTTCCGTCCAGTCATTTTTCGTCTCCATCTCGATCTCCGGCCAGGTCTCCTACTTCCTCTGTGCTCCAGAAATCAGAATCATGGCATCAAATGGTTGTTGAACAAATGTTAAGTGCGAAACAGGCTCCGCCTTTGCCGAAAATCTCCAGGGCAAAATCAAGTCACGCACTAGCGTATCCCAAACAGTATGAAGCGTCAATGAGTCCCGATGCGGCCTCCAAGAAGCAAGCTACTGTAAAAGAATACCTGCGAAAATCATCTAAAAGCTCAAGTGCATGTGCTGTCAAAGCAAATTTCAAAAAAGCAACTAGCGAAAAAAATTCCTCTGCTACTACTTTAAAGAAAGAAGCAGCTGTAGTCAAATTGAACGATGATTTGGGCAACGTGGATGAGGCTTTTGAAAGTTTGTTTCAAGAAAGCAAGAAGAAGCAAAGTAAATGAAAAATAGACTGATTTTTGGCTGTGTGTATATATTATTGATCATAATTACATTCTTTGAATATGACTGGTATAAATTATGGAGCAAAGTACCAATTAAAAAATTTGAAATTTTCTTCAACTCAATGATTTCTCTGCTCCCAAATTAAACATTGTGCTACGACTTGAAAAAATGAATGAATGTCATTTCAACTACTATTGATTATTGAAAATCAAACTGTTCAAAATCCAGACTGTACGAAGCTCTCACATCTTTTTGGCAGTCTTTCAATCTGAGACTTCAACATCCGTCCCATATTTTCCAATCAAAATTGTGATTGAATTATGAAAATAATGGGTGAAATTAGTGATGAATCAATTATCTGTTTGAATCCTCAAATCTTCATTTGAAAGTGCAAATCAAATGTATTTTTGGATTGGATTTACTGTTTTCTCCTTGTTCAGAATCATCAGGCAAAGAGTATTTTTGTTTAAAGCACCAACATTCCACTCGATGGTTCGAATCTGGACATGACTCTCCGACGTAGCGATTTTTGTGAGTTGATGAACAGTCTATCTGATTGCAGATGCGTGCTTTTCCGTTGGTTTCGTAATAACTTACTATAGTGTTTATTTGCGTTGTATGACTTAATTTCACTCTCTTGTTTTTCGCTACGAATTTCACTCGCTCGGCTCGCTCTGACTTTGAAATGTTTTTTAGCGCAAATTATTTTCTTTTCCTAGTGTTTAACATTTTTTTTTTAATTTTGCATAGTTTTTCCAATTTTAAGTATCCTCAACTAATTTTGATCCTCATAATATTGAAATAGAACATCATTCAATAGAGATTAGATAATTTGGCACTGGTGAAGCCAGTACTCTAAGAGGAAGAGATTGTGTTTTTCTTTTATCCATTAGTTAATACTGCTAGCATCAAGAGCTAAACTATATCCTTCAACTGAACCTCCCTCTGATTTGTGTGCTGCTGGAAATGTACAGGCTTAAAAGCTTTCATTAGATTATTACATAATTTTATTAGCTGTTATATAATTTCAGGAAATAGTTGCAACTTTCCCTGAAACCATACCAAATTTCAAACATATCATCAATTCTTTTCTTTCTCATTTTAGACGTTGCAACACTAAAAAAAGTAATAAAGATAAAGATGGACAGAAAAATAATGATTTTAGTTCTAGACATACTCTTATGCATGAATTCATTTCATCTACCTCATCTCTGAATCCTCCTCATGGCCCAATTAGACCTCTTTTTAAAGAATCCCATAATCTTCCACTGAGACTTATACCTTCAAAGTAGATCTTCAGCGCATTGAACAACGATTCAATAGTTAATATCCAGAAGTTGTCAGTTGATTGATTGACTATCGAATAGCTATCCATAGTGGTGAAGATCCAGCTTTAATTATTTACATATACCATATCCTTAGCCTTTCAACCATCATTTACTTATCGATCCCCATCTCTCACATGTCATTTTATATCCTATAATCAAAATTATCTCATTGAAATTTGTTTGACCTCCGTCATCCTCCATAGTAGAAATCATTAGATTCTCCGTAAATTAAAAACAAACTGTTGTCAATAACTAACAATCAATTTAACAACGAGAAGAGTTGAAATGTTCGAAACAATTAATTATTTTAATTTCTGTATCAATCAATATGAGTTTTGAGAGTTCATTAATCGTAACATCAAGATACTGATTTTAGTCCTAAAATTTTCAATTACTCACATATTTCACTAAAAGGAG
Organism: Bemisia tabaci; assembly: GCF_918797505.1. Classification (NCBI taxonomy): domain Eukaryota; kingdom Metazoa; phylum Arthropoda; class Insecta; order Hemiptera; family Aleyrodidae; genus Bemisia; species Bemisia tabaci. The sequence goes on from NC_092800.1 coordinate 32,222,467, forward strand.
ACTAATTGCATGTTTTCCATAAATTTTTCTGTCTACTACTTTGCTAAGTATTTGATCATAGCTTTTTCTTCTCAATACGTTTTCCCCGTATGGAGCTCTGAGAAGGAGTCTTATCTTCAAAATTATCTCGAGCTTTCCCCTTTTGATCATGAAAAACCATGAAATCTCAAAGCCAGTTCCTTCTGAGAAATATGTTTAGGTTTTTAAGTTTTCATCACTCCAATATTGTTAAGATCAAAAAGCTTTTATGGCTTTCAAAATTTCCATTAGTTCTCATCATTCCTTTTTTTTCATTTTTACTTTCTCTTCAATCTCTCCATTCCCATCCTCTTTTTCTTCTTATCAATCAATTGTTTTTCTCATATGCTAGATTCAATTTGATCAGGATCTTCTCATACAAGTTGATTTGAAGGATAAGTCGCTTTTCGTACTGAACGGCAAATCCCCGTATCACAATATTAGGAGGCAATCATGGAACCTTATAAAATTTTCATTGTTATACTGATATTTTTACTTTTGTTTGTTTTAGATTGCTCGGAATCATCAAGTGTAAGCACGAAAACTGAAGGAAATACAACAACGCGTACTGAAGGTAGGTCATATATTAACATTTTGATTATTTTTCACTTAGTGTTATAAAATTCACTGTAAAATATTTTTTAAACTCTATGCTGATCTTAATTTAAAATCAGAACTGCTGAAACTTGTCAAGCTAAACTTTTTACATTGTACCGATTGAGGCGCAATCAATGCTGTATTCTTGTACTCTGCATTAGGTACATACCAGTATAGAGAAGCTTGAAATGTGTTAAACTATTCTAGAATTTTCTCTTTTATTTCAGCGTTCATAGAAAAAATACGAAGACATTTATTGAATCTAATTTTCAACTTTTTTCTCAAGAAATGCGGGCAAAATTCTAATGCTTGGGAACGTTTTAACACTGGGAACTGGACTTGAAGTGTTTCTGTTTTGACAATATTTTCAGTTCTTTTTCCACATATTAAGGCTTTTAAACTTGATAACATCAAACAGGGTTGAGTCTAATAAAATACTAGAAAGTCAGTTGAAAACACGTACCACTTGTGAATTTTTTTGTCTTCCTGACCCATTTTGGGCCAAGCTGACAACCATCTTGCAATTGTTGTGATTCAAGAGTCACATAGTTGCCATAGAACTCTCCAAGATGAGTGTTAGCGTAGCCGGAAGCGTGTTGGGAAAACAAATAATATTAACAAGCAGTGTGTTTATTTACCCAATTTTCTAGTATTACATCATTACATTGTAATGAAATATTTCATTATTGGAAATTTGTCTTGCTTGATTGAGATGCGATAATATTCATAAAAATGTTGCGTACCTCTGTTTCAACAAAAAAATCAATTACTGTTTCAGTTCACACGCACACTTCTACATCAAGAGCCACACTAACAAAATGTGAGTATTTATTGAACTTAGTTACATTTTTTTTGAAATTACTATGATTCAGAGTTTAGTTTTCCATATCTGAGATACTATATTAGAGTTTTCAGAACCTCATTTAAATAAAATCTGCATTCTAATGCGGAGGAATGAATACACTAGAATGGGAGAGAGGATGGTAATGAATAACCATGAAACTAAGTTCAAAGTTACGTTTTTGAATTATAAACCAGGGACAGAAATGACGAACGACAAAAAAGGGAAGACCGTCTTTTTGCTTAAATATTCATCTCTTTTCCAAAACTGAAGGAACTTTTTACGTCAGGTAATATCGTTGATCCTTCAGAAAATGGTGACACATGATTATATGAGCCCTAGATTGCATAAAATTATTTATGAAACAGTGCTCATATCTGAATTTTAATTTAAATTAATTCATTTTTCCACACTGATACTTATGACATACTTACTTTTTTATTTAACTTTCGACTCTCAATGCTGCCATCCTTATTTTAAAGCATAAATGGCCGCGGTTAACATAAAGGCACCAAAGCATCATATCTTCGGAAAAAGCGAGCTGGGAACTGTTTTGAATTCAACTAGTCGTGAAGTTTCCCCTGTCAAAAATTTAATAGTCGAGAACGAACATTTTAAACATGAAAATAGTCATTAAACTTTGTTTTTAACATTAAGTCTCACGGAGGAATTAATTTCAAACGCCTTTTTCTCAGTTCCAACTTTGTGCAACTCGGTGCGTTTCTGTCCAAGAAGTTCAAATTTTGATATTATTAACACATGAGGTTTCTGTTGAAACAATTTCCTCTCATTCTTTTAGTTTTTTTTTTTTGAAAACCTTTTTTCTAAATGTCTGTCTCCTTTTTTCCAGCGGGCAGCCTTGCCTCTTCACCTTTTGCTAAATTTAGACAACTGGAACGACAACACTCTGCCCCTAGGTAAGTTCTCTCCCAATCAGTATCATTCTTTTCGTCATCATCCTTCACTGAACTTTTTGTCAAATTTTGTTGCTCAAAGACGGTCTTTTCATTACTTTCATATCATTTAATTTTCCTTTTCTACCGACTGCAGGTCCCTTCTCTTATTATTTTAAACTGTAGTATGTGTAGATTAAGTGAAAATTTTAATTCAGGAAAGGAAAAATTGAACATTTAAAATTACATTTTGGATATGTTTCTGCAAGCAAGTGTCACCAGCTTAGTTTTTTGAGTACCTAGTCTCATGGTAGACAGATTCTTATCCTTTTTCTGACTCGGTGAATCTCTTGTCTCACCAGTTTGGTACCACTTTAAATCAGGTAGGTACATGCTACCATGTTAAATGTGCTTTGATGTGTAAACTCTGGAAATGCATATTTGCCTCATGTAGATTTCTCAAACAGAGAAAATTCTATAAGAATTCGAGCCAGTAGTGGTGGTTTGTGTGCCCATGAAAAGTAGAAGTGGAAATTTCGAATAACATCGTTAGAAAGAGCATGAAAAAAGAAAATTTTTGGCGCAAACCGGAAGTCGATCCGACCCCCCTGTCAAAAGTTAGGGGGGTCCAAAGGTTATTTAGGGGGTCCGTACCTTCATTTTTTAGAGTAGCTTCGGCGGCTCTTGGACATACCGTTTCTCTTTTCAAAGAGTCCTCGAATACTCCAAGTCTGATACCGAAGTCTTCATATTGCCCCCGGGCCACCACAGCCCCCCCCCCCGTAGGGGGGGATGGGCCTGTTACAATGAAACATTGCATTAAAATGCGAAAAGTCACAGAAGAGCTTCAAACTTAGCATCAAATCCGAGTGGAACTTCTTGCCAATGTTAACGCAAACGCAGCCTGCGACTTTAAAGTGAGTTTTCAAAACTCTTAGCCCCCTGCCCCCCCTCATTTTTGGTTGCAGAGCGGGTAAAAACCGGGAAATTCACTACAAATAATGCCCGAAACTAATGTCCAACTTGAGGAGGACCCTTGAAACGTTGCGATCAGTCGGAGCATTGAAATACAAGGACTGCCACCCCCTTAAAGTACGGAAACATCCAAAACACCCCCGCTGCCCCCCTCATTTTTCGTTGCGGAGCGGGTAAAAACCGGGAAAATCGCCAGAAATGATGCCCGAAACCACTGTAGAACTTGACGAGAACCCTTGAAACGTTGCGCTCAGTCGGAGAACTGCAACACAGGAACTGCCGCCCACTTTAAGGACGGAAACATCCATAAAACCCCCGCTGCCCCCCTCTTTTTTCGTTGCAGAGCTGGTAAGAACCGGGGCATCATTTCTGGCGATTTTCCCGGTTTTTACCCGCTCCGCAACGAAAAATGAGGGGGGCAGCGGGGGTGTTTTGGATGTTTCCGTACTTTAAGGGGGTGGCAGTCCTTGTATTTCAATGCTCCGACTGATCGCAACGTTTCAAGGGTCCTCCTCAAGTTGGACATTAGTTTCGGCATTATTTGTAGTGAATTTCCCGGTTTTTACCCGCTCTGCAACCAAAAATGAGGGGGGGCAGGGGGCTAAGAGTTTTGAAAACTCACTTTAAAGTCGCAGGCTGCGTTTGCGTTAACATTGGCAAGAAGTTCCACTCGGATTTGATGCTAAGTTTGAAGCTCTTCTGTGACTTTTCGCATTTTAATGCAATGTTTCATTGTAACAGGCCCATCCCCCCCTACGGGGGGGGCTGTGGTGGCCCGGGGGCAATATGAAGACTTCGGTATCAGACTTGGAGTATTCGAGGACTCTTTGAAAAGAGAAACGGTATGTCCAAGAGCCGCCGAAGCTACTCTAAAAAATGAAGGTACGGACCCCCTAAATAACCTTTGGACCCCCCTAACTTTTGACAGGGGGGTCAGATCGACTTCCGGTTTGCGCCAAAAATTTTCTTTTTTCATGCTCTTTCTAACGATGTATCACATGATGGGGGTTGCCATTTGAAATTTTTGAGTTGCCCCCCGCCCCCCCTCCCCCTGGGGGGGTGAAGAACTGAAAAGTACCTCAAAAAGTTTCCCCCTCGATATGAGGAAGGACGCCACAAACCGCAAATCGATATCATAATTAGAACTAAAGTTATGGCCAGTGGTGCGTAACTTTTGAATAACCCTGTATGTTATGAGTAATGCTTCTCCAGAGTTTAGCCATCAATAATGTTCAATCGAGTTCGAGTGAGTACCAATTAATTAGATAAAAAGTCCTTTTTTTTTTGTTTCAAAATGAATCTAATTTTTTCGGTGCATTTTGGAGTAAAAGTTGGTTTTTGTCTCAGTTATTGATAATTACTAACTGAAAACAATTCTCATGAAACATTTTATCTAACAGCCTCAATTTCCATAATCGAAACGGGATCATTCAATCTAGTACCTAACTTTACTATTTTACTTAACATTTTGTAAATAAAGCATTATCATTCATGGATATGATAGTCCGTAAGATTATTTGTCTTAGATTTCAGCCTTCTGTACTCTGTCCTAACATTATCTCAGGATTTCAATTTTTAAAATCATATCTTTAAACCTTTAGGTATTTTAACCAATGGTTGATTGACTTGAACACCAAATGGCTACTGCCAGCCTGTGTAGGTATTGCATACAGTAAGAAAGAAAAGAAAATCAGGAAATTAAAAAAAACTGAAACTCCTATAGTAAATTGAAGTAAACGCCAACATGTTTTGGAACCCTGCAGTCCCTTTTATAAGGCTGAAATTTTGACTGCTCAGTCGTTAAAATGTGTAGTTCATCTTCAACATTCAAATGTCAAGTATTTAGTAGGATTTCAGCCGTGAAGGAGGGATCGCAAGGCCTCAAAGCACATGGGCGTTTACTTTAATTCATTTTGTGGATTTGAATTTTTTAATTTTCTGCTTCTTTTTTCTTCTTGTTCATCCAGCTCACAGTTTGTCACCCTGTTGATTTGTCAGTTTCAGTTTTGTTATTGTTTCTCTCGGTTTCATATTGCGTGCGGTGTTGAGTTACATCACCTCCTCCTCATGTTGAAGTTTAGTGGTCAGAGGAATTTTTCATTGCAGATTTTTGACATGTGTAAAAACATAGTTAGCAATTATGCTTAAAAAATCATACCTCTCATAAACTCATCAGTAGTGGAGTTCAGAGTCAATTAATTGTTCATTTATGGGGAAGTTGACAAAATGATGGCCATTTCTGTTGGCTGAAGACTATGATGGAACCGAAAGAAGTTCAGTAGAGGTTTATCACAAATGACTCTTAGTTCTCGTCGAAATTTTAACAACACCCATGAGAGAATTTGACTGCATCAATTTTCCCCGTGAGGAAAATAGAACTGTTGCCGATTTCCTGCAACCAATTATTATTCAAACAACATCAGAAAATTAACTTTTTTGCGGACAGTGGCTGGATGATCTTTGAATGATATGTCTATCTCTTAAATTAATCTTTTTTCATTTCCATTTAACCAACAATATTATTGGGGCTTGTTGCTTGTAGTTCGGGTACTGCTCGTGCCCCCATTTATAAAATCACCGACCCTAAGCTTATGAATAGCGCTGCAACCATCAAAGAGAGACTGCTCAGTTGGGTCAAGGCGCAAACTAAGGAGTACAAGGTACACATACGTCTTGCATCCTGTAGTGTGTCTGATGCTCTTTTTTCTCTTCTGCACTCTTTTCATTAACGTCTGCTGATTCGCTGCACGAATAACGCTTTTGTAGTTTTTTACGGCCTTATCGCATGAAGGAATAATATATGCTTTTTTGTGTCAGCTGTTTTGTTGCAGCACTGTTAGGTAAGATTCCTAGATTGGAGCAGATGTACCACCTCTTTTTCAGAGCTGAATTTGAGCTGAATTTCATGCTGAATAGATGATTCTATCTGCGTTCATTTTCTTGCTCCAAAGTATAAAACAAGTTTTTCGGATGAGTTCCAGTACAAGATCTTTAAAATTTGTTGAATGTGAGCAGCCAGTCAGATTCAAAGTAACTGCTCAAAGAAACTGATTTCAAACGAAACAGTTGTGTTTAGCACTATGCTTCCTCACTACCGACAGAGTTATTGAAGATTCTACCCTGCTGCCGGAAAAGGTTTTAAGAAAAAAAGTCTCAACGGCAGGAGCCACCTGAATAGCTAACTCACCTACGCTGAAAGCTCTTCCAAAACTTACATAAATTTCTTCAAATTATTGCCCCTCAGCTGTTTCATTCTGTGTCTGAGTTTTCTTGAGGCAATTTGTTTGGAACCTTATTCTTTTCTTATCTCCCACCCCCTCCACCAATGATTTGCCTCTTCATCGCAATTTCAATGCAAACCTCAGAGCCATGAAATTTTAGAAGAAATCGTAGGTGTGTGTGTGACTTGTTTTTGTGTTTGGTGTTTTCATTTTTTCAACAATTTAGGAGAGCTGTAGAAAAAGGGACCATAAAACATGGGCAAATTCATTTTTCTGAACTGTCTAATCTAGACAAGCAGATTGCAATGTTTTCAGTTATGCTGCCACTTGTCCGGTTATAGCCGCTGCTTGAAGAAATGAGCATACCTGGACTATTATGAGCCCTTCCTTTGGAGCCCTCCTCAATTTTTATTTCATCAAATAAATAAACAAGAGAATGGAGTCAATTGGAAAAAATCCTTTTAACCCTTTGCTTTTTAAGTTTTTCTACTTTTTTGCTCCCAAATTAAACCGTAAACTCTTTCAGATTGTTCTGTTTTTCATTTTTGAATCCTCTGATACAAAATATTTCTTAAACTTTCATTGCTCATTGCTTTATTAAGTTCAAAAGCCTAAAAATTACTTAAATAATTCGCATCAGATCTTGGACCTAATTCATTATTTCTGCTGTACCTACATCCAAATTGATGTGTGCTTGGTTGTGCGTGGGTTTGCGAGCTATGAGCCACTAGACAAGATCTTAACTAGAAAAAAACAGCACATATTTTCTCTTCAAAATCCTACCTAAGAAAGGATTCACCCGCTAGGAACTTCAGGAATCAAATCCTGAACGAGATATTAATAAGTATTTTTAACATAGGTTAAATAGAAGTTATATGCTACAAATGATGTTATTTTTTATTTTTGCCATTCAACCAATATTAGTTGTAATTGATTAGAAGTAAATGAATAAGTTAAAATTGTGAAACAGGAGGACTACCAAACTATTTGTAAGGTTGTCATTTTAAAAAAATTCCCAACTTCCCCTCACGTTTGATTTTACTGGATGCTTTTCATTGTCCATCCTCATCCATAATGAGGACATGATTAGGAAAATGAAAGGGAAAGTTAAGAGTCTATTAATAACAACCTTAAAAATTAATTGTAAACTGTTATATTTTGTTGAAGAGTTTATTCCCAGACTTCCCCATGCATGATTGGTTTTTCTTGCGAAATTTTGAAGAGAAAACATGTTGCGCAGTGCTTTAATTAATACCTTGTCTAGAGGTCCATTAAAATGATGAAATAATTTGCTTCAGTTTTTGCGAGGGTTTTTTTTCAAATTGCATTTATAATAAAAAGCTTTGATTGTTAATCTTTAACTACTATCAGTTCTTGGGACCCATGCAACTGATATTCGTCTGTGTTTACTGAAAGTAAATTATGTAGTTGATTTTCTGCTCCATATGTCTCAAAAATATTGTATATGCGTAGATCAGATTAATTTTTTTTTTTTTTTTTCGTATTCAGACTTTTAATTTTAAGTATCCGAAACCTTGTTCTTAACTATTCCTGTCCGGCACAAACTTTGTCACAACGTTACTTCCTAAATTATTGTTGCAGTACTGTTTTTGCAACATTTTTGTGAGTTTATTTTTGGCAGTTGTCGGGTGGGTTACAATGTATGATTAAGTTTGTCGGCATTAGTCGTGAACTTTAAAAGACAGATGTTTCGAATTTCATTCCTTCTCACTTCGAGGAAGAGTTGGATTAAATTTTGCAATAAGGAACCACTATCTCTGGCTATTCCATAAAAGCATGTATCTGCATCGGGAAATCAAAGAAATAGTGGTTCCTCATTGCAAAATGTAATCCAGTTCTGAATAAAGACTGTTATCTGACAAAAGGCTATGATAATTTTTTTAGGCGATTCATGAAATTCTTGAAGTTTGCATAGTGTCAATATCCTCCTTGTTATTTATTTGGCCCTTCCAATTCATTAAGGTATTTAGTTGACAGTCAATTAACAGATCATAAGATACCATGAAAAAAAGTGATAATTGCTTTGAAATTTTAATCATATTCTTTTTTATTCTTTTTCAGAACATCCAAATAGAGAATTTCTCTACTAGCTGGAGTAACGGACTTGCTTTTTGTGCACTCATCCATCATTTTCTACCTAACGCTTTTGATTACAATAAACTAACACCAGAGGAAAGACGTTACAACTTTGAACTTGCATTTAGAGTTGCTGAGTAAGTATGCAATTATTAGCATGTAAATCTGAACCTTGAATAAACTCTTGTTTTAGATATTTCTGTGCATAAATCTTTCACAAATTTTTTTTTAGGAATTGATCGTCGTTTCAGAATTATTCCTTGACCACCATCAACCTTTTTAATATTCGCAGCTAACTTTAGTCTAAATCACATCGTCAAAATCTGAATATGATCTGTTATTTTTCATTGTTTAATGGATTTCAATCGTAGATTTAATGTCCACTCATGATTGGGAGCTTGATTCTCAAAGTGTCTTGCATTGCTCATGCGTCTATTTAGGATAATAATGAAAAAGAAAGAAATTCAAGTCAAAAGTGAAAATTATTTTGTATATTGTATGGATGCGCCCTCTAGTGTCTAATCAAGTGTAGTTAGTTCTGAAGACAACCCAACTCTAAATTCAAATCATGCTTTTCAACCCTCTTGAGTGAACAAAAAAGCATTATGACTTTTTTTTTCTTTCTTGGATTTCTCTTATCACATTGCTCAACTGACTCATTTATTGCAATCTGTGCTACTTGGATGCTTATTTTAAATTCTTGGCCAAATTTTGTATCTAATACTGTGTTATGCTTTCAATCGCAGGGAAGAAGCAGGAATAGCTCCCTTGCTTGATGTGGAAGACATGGTGATAATGCGGCGACCAGATTGGAAGTGTGTCTTCACATATGTGCAGTCAATTTATCGCTGTTTCCACAAGTCTAATCGAGCTGTTCTAGTCTTCAATTTTTAGTTTATCTACCTTTGTAACTCTCTCCTATCGTTTTTCCTGCCTCCTGTATCTTTACTTACCCAATCCTTATCAACTAAGTACATTATTTAGTCTTAGACGTGATACTGCGGTGCTTCATCGCAATCATTTTTTGTTACCGTAACTCAAGCCCATACTCGAATCTTTTGAAGATATTCACATGCAACCATAATTTAGACCTTTCTGGATCTTTAAGTGTAAACTGTAAAAATCAAGGGTCACAAATGAAAGTGAATCAAGTAAGATCGATAAGAAAGTGATCTACAATAACAGTATTAAGTTGCATCATTCCTGTCAGACAGATCGGTGTCAAAAAAATTTCTGCCTTTATACACTGGATCCCTTCGAGTGGGAATTCATTCTCATGATTTTTTCTGTCGTGCCTTCTTGCCTGATTATTTCATTTCAAAATTGTTGCAAACTAATTATCTAGTCTACCTTGTTTTTTAAATGTTGTGATACTTAAATTGAACAATAAGACTATTCAAAAATTTTGTACATAACTGCCCTCCTGTAAATTAGTGGTGGATAAGTAAGAGCGAAAATTGATCTGTTTGTAAATTCATGAATTTTTAGCATTTTTCGAATGCCTTTTGTAAATCAGAAGTACCTGTAATGCATGTATGTCCATCCGAAACTCACTCTGTCTCTTTTTAGATAACAAAGGAGGGTTTTATTAAAAAAATGTCGGTTTTTAAACTGGTACAGATTATTCCAGTGACTTTCCAATCCTGCAAGGAGGAATGAATTAAGTTAAATTTTTCTTCACCGCACGAAAATGAAGCAAAGAAATTTAAATAGGAAAAATATATTTTTATTTTTTGTCTGTACTTATTAATCAGGCATTTATGTGAATCAAGTTTAACACTCTGTTGTTTTGAAATTGAAATGAAACATATCCCTTCTTTTTTTGCCCTTGAATTATCATTATTTTTAGTCTACCGCTAAGTGAAGATAAAGTCGTTTTGAAAATACCTTCACTTGGGTATTTTTAAGACCTAATCAGTTTTATTGCAGTTACTGGTGGATGAGTGCCTTAACTCCTTTCTATTAAGTACCTACTAACAATTTCAAAGAATGCTTTTACTACGAGTTGGGTCCATGAGATATTTTTCATTCTGTGTTTTCTGCAAGTATAGTTCTGTTCTGCCAAGTTTACCTTCGAATTGTTGAAGATCCATTCACTTTCTCTCTAGCATTTTACTTGCCAATCAATTTCATTAAACTTTGAATAAATTTACTGAAGAATATTTCTTTCTTTTCTTTTTTATGCACTGTAAAGCATAAATGGTTTTTAAACTTATTGACAGATTTCAAGTTTTTAGGTAATTTCCAATTTGTCTTCATGACCCCAACTCCATGTACTTCAGCATTACAATTTTTTCTTTTTTTTACTCCTCGCCATAGCTTATACGTTTTTGAGTATCATACATTTAAGTAGTTTCACAAAAGAAGGAGCAGTAGGTACATTTCCTTGAATTTTTTTTTTTTTTTTTTTTTTTTTTTTTTAACTGGAGCAAGAAAGAAAAAAAACTAATCAAAACCTTAACATTGTTAAATTCCTTTTATTTATAAATTGTAAATTTGTTAAACATTTTATACTTTTAATACTATTATTTATTATTTTTCTATTATTTATTTAGGCTGTCATAATTATTGTTATGAACTATGCTTGCTTACTATTTGTTGCATCAAATATTATAAGATAAAGCATTGATATTTACTACGTTTTAATACTTGAATAAAAAATGTTTTATCATGAACTATTGTCTTTTTGCAATGTGAAATCAATAGTGAAAGTCCACAACCTTATCTTTTGTTTGTGGTGTTTAAAAATCACAGCCCCTATTTTATTTTTTAAAAGGAGAACATATTGACATCTACCCTTGAAGTTTTCGTAGAATTTTCTACTCATAGAATAGATAAGATCATAGCAGTTTTTAAGAATACTGTGCAGTTGTGTACCTAGTTCTCTATTTAAGAAATACGAGGGGCGTTCAACAAGTAAGTATCCCCCCTCTCTAAAATCAATAGGAATGGACCAATTTGAAAAGCTTGGTGCACAAATCTTCCTTATGATAGTTTGAGTTCAACAAACAAACCGCAAGCACAAAATCGACCAGTGCGGCCGAACCGCGCCGTTTACGCGCCGAGGTGCACACGCCGCTCCCGCCAAAATCCGCGGAATTTTGACGTCCGCGAACGCGACAAGATAGAGCTTCTCTGCCAAACGCATCAGTCGTTCATGTCGCTGACGAAAATCAAGAAAGTTTTTTGAGGAAAATATTAAGGGGCTTACCTCACCTCTCCACATAACCACTCGATCCACAGCAGGTCTGATTACTGATTGTGAGACAAAGAGAACAGCTTTTGGATACCTACCCTCTGTTGAAGTCTTTCAACTGGCTGGGGATGAAAAGTGTTGACGGCTTGTGTAGACCTCTTCCACGATTCGAAAAATGCACTCCCCCGATTCCAGATTTTAGAAATGGTGATAAATGGCAAACCAGACCACCATTTATTCTCTCTCTCTGAAATCTGAACTCGGAGAGTCATTTTTGAATCAAGTGGAAGAGGTCCAAACAAGCCGTCAACACTTTCATCCCCAGCCAGTTGAAAGATTTCAACACGCGTGGAATCCAAAAGCTGTTCTCTTATCTCACAATCAGTATCAACACCTGCTTGGTCGAGCTGGATGATGTGGAGAGGTGAGGTAACCCCCTTATTCTACAAAAACTTCTTTGATTTTCGTCAGCGATGACGACTGAAGCGTTGGCAGAGAAGCCTCTCTGTCGCGGACGTCAATCTCCGCGATTTGTGCGGGAGCGGCTGCACATCGGCGCGATTTAAACGCTCGCGTTTGGCCGCACAGGGTTCCGATTTTGTTTGCGGTTTGTTTGTTGCACTCAAAATATCCTGAAGAGAAGATTTTGAGCCCAAGCTTTTCAAAATTGGTCCATTCCTATTGATTTTAGAGAGGGGGGATACTTACTTATTGAACGCCCCTCGTAAATATTGATAGGAAATCTGCAACGCCGCAAACCGAGATTAGTGACACCATTAAAATATGACTTTAAATGTTACAAGAAGTTGACCTGAAAAATCGGATTCAGTAGGTCATTGCCAAGGGAACTCGATCGGAGAACTTTCGATTTTGACCCTAAAATTTTAATCCATGTAACCCCTGTCAATTTTTCTCAATTTTGGGCAGGAAAAAATTTTTTTAGATTAGTGTTGTAACCTATGTAGTCAGAGGCGTTGAATTCATTTAGCCTGGTCCCCAGCATCGCCGAAGCTCCCTGAGCCGAGACACTTGTTTTTTCCAGCGTTTTTGACTGTCTTGACTGTTTCCAAGGATCGACTCCCATATTAGCCAGTTATGAGCATTAGTATACTCGTGGAACGTTTGAGACCTGAAATTCGGACTCAGCAGGTCATTCAAAGGAAACAAGCGGCATTTTTGCCCGACTGGAGAATTTTTGATTTTGAACCCAAAATTTTAGTGCATGTACTTCGTCAATTTTTCTGGATTTTAAACAGGAAACTGAAAGTAACTTATCATAAATTACTGCCTTTAGTAATGAGAAATTTAACTTTATGAGCTAGAAGAAGTGCGGCCTTTATGATAAATGCGGCCTTGAGGAAGCTCAAAGTCGGTCAGTGATGTCGCCGGATCCCGTTCAGGTAACATGTAAAAAATCAATGCAATGAGTAAAAAGAGGAAATCAGCTTTTTATTCTGTTACTTCTAACATCGAATGCGAGAGTCACATCCATATCTTTAGATTTTCACAACTGTCTATAGAAAATAATTCAATTTTTTTAATTTTCCAAGATAACAATATACAAACAATCTATAAAAGATATTTACAAAAATGTACAAAATTACTTCATTTACATCACTATACAAAATATTAGGTACCTACAGGTAATTTCCTCGGACAGGATCATTGAAACAAATGTTTTTCTCTCTCTCTCAGTTGGTTATTTTCATAAGATTCATCATCACTATCAACTTTTCAAAATAAATATGAGATGAATCTTGCTTTTTTACAGGAAAAACATAAGTTGTGCTTAGCAATACACATGCATATTGATGAATTTATAGTTGTAAATCTTGGCGGTTGGTGTCTCACAGAAGTTGCCACCACAAGCTAATTTTTTTCAATAACAAAAGATCGAGTAGCAAATATTTTGGTTGGTTTAGCATTTATAAAGTAGTACCTAAATCATTAATTTTTGCATAGCAGAGGTTTTAAAATGAGACCTCCAACAGACACCTCGTTTTCAACCACTGAGAGAACCACAAATTGAAAACAATTCCACTAAGTAAAAAGAAATGAAAGAGAGAGGATGTAGTTTAGAGTATTTCTGTGACAGCTTAAGTTACTAAACAAAGAGGACAAAAACAGACTAAAAATTGAGTCAAAAAGCATTCGATGGAATGTAGGAACTTCAAGAGTAATGAGAAAAGAGAACCGGCAACTAACAGATTCATACTTTTAATTTCTAAAATTTCGATTTATGATCCGCCCAACCGTTTGGAGGCACTGGTTTCCACTCTTTTTTTTTGTCAATTTTCCTTGAAAACATTCTCGTCACTCTTTGAATTGGATAATTGAAGTGAACAAAAAATCGAGAGAATAAAGACAAAATAGACCTCCTGTAAAACCAAACGGGCAAGAAATTTTTGGAACTTCGGTGTGAAGTTGAACTAGTTCTCCTTTCAGTGGCTTTCATACAACTTTGAAAAGAAAAATGCATTGGACTTCAGCTGAAGTCTCATCGAAGAGGAAAATCCGATTCTGAAGAATTTGCAATCCACACTAAAAATGTATTCGCATTAAGTATTGCAGAACAACAAGAGGAGGCAAAATTTACACAGGTCGAGGAGCAGAACTTCCAAAAATCTCAAAAAATGCCCCTAAACTTACAAAAAGTCACCAAAGTCGCGCTTGTAAAAGTTTAGTTAAAAAGGCAAAAGTCAGACAAGCTTAATTGCACTGCAACGTTGCAAACTTTCGTTCGACAGTTCATTCATTTACTTAAAAAACGGAAACATATTCGCTTGTAGATTTTGTTGTGAATTTCTTCGAACTATCTATGTAAAATGACTAATCCTGTCAATTCATAAAGATCAAATTGGTAAGTTGTCATGTAAGGCTTGAAACATTGCGTTGCACTCGAGCCCTATGACTCTCACCCCTTCAATTTTGAAATGAGGGGGGGAGGGAGGGAGGACATCCCTCCCCGAATGACATCCCTAGCGGCAAGAAAAAACTTTGGTTAGAGGGACTGAACTTCACAAGAAACACTACAGTTTTCGGTCCTCAAACCACACGTTGCTTGGTTCAGACAACCTGAGTATTTAGCTCAGACAACCGAAGCTTCCGGTAAAATTACGAGCATTTCAACATTGCCTTGCGAAAACTTCAGTCACCTGCCATGAAAACGTCAGTGTTTCTCATGATCCGACGGTTTCCTTCTACGCAAGAATGGTACCATTTCCATCCTTCCCGAGTAGCATTTCTCAACGGAAAAATCGGGATTTATTGTACCTAATGTTATCGGCGATAAAATTAATAGGGTCATCAATGTCTGAGCGATTATCCTCGATCTTATCGGGATAAAATCGCGCTTTTATCGCCCGACAATCTATCGCGATAGAATCGCGCTTTTATCGCCCGACAATTTATCGCGATATTTTGGAACTAAAAATCGCGATAAATGACGATTTAATCTCGATTTCATCGACGAAAATTGATCGCAATTTTTTCGAACCATTAATTGCGATGTGTAGCGATTTAATCGCCATATACCGCAATTTTTAATTCAATAATATCTCGATATATTGCCACCGACAATCGCAGTAACCAACCGATGAAATCGCTATTGATCGCGATCACTGCTACTGGGGCTGATGTCCCCTCCCTAGATGAATCACAAAAAAACCTTAAAATTATGTACAGCTAAATGTTAGATAGGTAACAATTATACGCAGCTTTCAGGGCCGGGAATTGTGCTAGTTATCACTTGGTTTTTCGCCCTGAGAGTTCCGTTGCTCGAGGTCTTTTTCAGGGAACCCATGGAATGAACACTACTTAATGCTATTGTCTGAGGTCTGGATGCGTGCGACGAATCTTGATAGGAGTTCGACGAGGACTCCCCTCGCTCGCTCACGATTGGGCTCATACTTGGAGAGATCTGTAACAAAAATAATTTTCACTTGAGTTTTTACCTACTCAACGGAACTTCCTGAGCCAAGAAACTGATGTTTTTGACCGTTTTTGACCGTTTTCGAGGATTACTCCATTATTGCTCAATTGTGAGCTCCGATGAACTCGTGGAGCATTTCGCAATCGGAGCAAAATCGGACTTGGTAAGTCATTTCCACTTTTAGTGCTTCATTTCAGTCCGATCGAAGAACTTTCGATTTTGACCCCAAAATTTCAGTCCTTGTCATTTTTCCCTATCGATTTGTCTCGATTTTGGACGGGAAGAGATTTCGAGATAATGAGCTTATCCTACGTCCTTTGAGGGGTAGCATCGATGGCATCGGGTCACAAAATGCCCACCACGACATTAATTTTCAACCAAATTTTAGTGTCACTTTGATCGTCTTAAATCCGATGTAATCTTCAGGATCGGTGCCACCAGTACAGGGCCAGATTTATCTACTTGCCGCCCATGGGCCGCCTGTATTTTGCCGCCCTCTTCTCATTCATTTTGAAACATCAATAAAAACCATCAAATGAACGTGCAAGCGGAGGAGGCTTGCATAAGACGCGCTTTCTCGTGTTGAACACACGTGGGAAAGCCCTGTCAACATTACTAGCAAAAGTTCACGGAACTTTACGGAAAAGTTAAGTTTCGTAAACCTATCTCTGTGCGGACAAGGCCTTCTTTTCATAAGAAATGAACGAAAAAATTATGAAAGAACAAACATAAATGTGGATTAATGATTTAACTTCCGCTGCCGCGCCACGCAGACCGCACCGAGTTTGGCGCGATGCGTGAAGTATTCAGACAGTCTTGTAGGCGCGATGAGTTTCACGCCGACCGCTGCTGAACGCACTGTGTTTGACGCAATGCGTGAAGTATTCACGCAGTCTTGTAGGCGCTATGCGTTTCACGCTGATCGCACTGTGTTTGCCGCAATGCGTGAAGTATTCGTGCAGTCTTGTAGGCGCTAATATGTGTTACATGCCGATCGCCGCGCCGAGGGCTTCTCCTTTTCATCTCAAGGCCTCGTCATCATTTCTCTCTAGGTCGCGCCGTTCCAGGCCAAATTGCGTGTTTGGTTTCTCTCTTAATTCGACTAATTAAAGGTGCTCTCTCTTGTATCACTGAAAGATGACAAAATTAGAAATGACTATACTCTCAGAAAATGAGAGATTTTGTCGCTTTCTCTCGTTTGTAATTTTTTTCTAAATTCGATTTTTTTTATACCTACATTTAAAAAAAAGCGCAAAATTTGCCGCCCCCTATAGATTTGCTGCTATGGGCCGTGGCCCATGTGGCCACCCCCTTAATCCGGCCCTGCACCAGTAGGGCGACAGACCCATCAATCAGTACGGGCAAATCACAGAGCTTCTCGCTAGAATCACAAGGTCCGTTGTTATTCACAGGGGTTAGATTAAATCCCAAGCATGACCACGGTAAGTGTCGACTATCCATTTAGCAAACCCCGAAAATGAGAATCAGGTTCACGAGAAAACACGGATTCACATGATCCATCCGATCCAACACAAAAATTCGTGTTTTATATGATGAAACATACACTGGAAAAAAAACACATTGGATCTAGAGTCCAGACTCTTAAAAACATCGATAAGAAAAAATACCTACTCTTGATTCAACCAGAAACAAGCTTAAATCAAGAACCAAGCCTCTTCATTTGAGTGGATTTCCTTTTGATTTAAGCTTAAATCTGATTGAATCAAGAGTATTTTTTCTTGTCAATGTTTTCAAGAGTCTGGACGCTAGATCCAATGTGTTTTTTTCCCAGTGAATGCTAAAAAATTTGAGCACTGAGCATTATTACCTACTCTGAAAAAGGAGTTGTCCTCTGAATTTAAATTGCTCCACCCGAGTGCATTACTCAGATTGTCAGCGCTGGGTCTTTAAAATATTTTGTCTCTGATGAAAATATTATTTAAAGTTCCTCTTTTTATGCCCCAAGTAGTTATTCCAGCGCAAAAATAATAGATCGTAATAAAAGGCCCCCACAGTGAGTTTAAAGAGGCAAGTACTTAGCCTTCAATTTGTAACCTGGAGCATCAAAAATATTTCGAGCGTAAAATATCATCGAAAGTTATAAACTGTGATATTCAATGAAAAATTCCCGCCCGGGGGATATTCCATGGCTTTTTAATAGGATGAAATACTTACAAATGCGGTGGCCATCTTGGAATCACAGAGTGCGCTCTCTCGGTCGAGAATGTTGTCATCTGAAACTGAGCAGAAAATTCCTCATCTGAAAAATTCATTCATGGAAAAGCTCGCACGAGAGCGAAGGGCTAATGAGTGAGGAGCGCCTTTAAAAATGCTTCGAATTTCGGAGCGCTTGCGTGGGAGGAGTGTCTTAACTGCCTCGCGCGGAATCCGGCCGGAATTCATTTTCAATAACATCGGAAGAGTTTCGCGATTGAGGTTGTTCAGCCTGGCAGTTCGCGTTTTTCATCCGGGCTTAAATGAAGAGGAATGCACAGGTTTACGCTGCCGTGCTAAGGAAAAACGCCGTATGAACATTCGAGAGTTGCCAAATTTCCTTCGATAAAATGCTTATTTTTGAGGAAAGCTAGAAATATTTTTCCTTGGAATTTTCAGGGACTTTAGGTAAAATTGCGAACAAAATTATCTGACAAATTGGAGGAAAAATATTTACAAATTTCCCCGAAAATTCGCGATTTGTCGAAGGTAATTTGGCAACGCCTGAAGGTTCATACAGTATTTTTCCTTAGCACGGCAGTACGGGTATCCGAGCTTTATGGTGCGTTTCACGGAAATCATTGCTTGAAAATCTCCGAATTTTATCCTTCAGAGACGCGCTCGGTTCGGCCGTTCCTCTCTCCTGAATTCCTCGTCGAAAAATGGGGACCTTTAATGTGGATTCTGATGAAAATACTGGACCACTAGACAAGGTAAAAAGTTATGCATATTGGTGCATGTGTCTTATTGTCATGGGAACGGAGTTCCCCATGATATTACAATCGTTCCGTTGCTTTCGCTATGGGATTCCCTATACCTCTGCGACCTTGAGCGTTTCGCCCAGTCTCCGATTTTTGGTTGATTTTCCGATGTATCAAAAACCGTTGTATTTTTTAGCCAATCATGTCTCTACGTCAAGTTGTGTTGATTGCTAAAATTCGCTTTCAGCGAGTTTTTTTCCACCTCGAGATGTCGTGTCTGACTGGTAAATCTGCGCAGAACCACGAAGTTCCGTTTTTAGGCAAATTCTTTTTTTTGGGAGGTTCTGATTGGTTATTTTTCGCCATCAGTTTTCTGTTCGTTGGTGCAAAAGATCGCCTACCTCGTTGCTCTTGAGAAGCCGCCATTATCCCACCTCAAATTTTACAAATAGAAATAAAGAAATTATAACTATTGTGCAAGGTGGAAAACTGCTCTGGAGGACCCGTTACGGATATATGAGCCAAAATCGGAACTCGATTGATTGATTTATTCCATGAATACAGAAATATTGCCTCAGCTTACTGCCGCGATGGCAAATGCCTGCTGATATGAACCTTGAGACACATGATAGCATAGGCAAACAATGTCTCACAGAGAAAGGCGCTTAGCTCATTTCTCCAGAAGCTACGAAGACGCGAATCGCCGAATCGCTCAAGGACAACTCTTGTGATAAGTCCCGCCCATCGTCCGAGTCTTTTAAATGCTATTTTTTCCCGTCCTTTCGCTGATCTGTGATAGCCTAGTCGACTGAGGCGCCCCATGTTTTTGATAAGGTGCGGGCAATAGGTGATCGGGAGTTCGATACCCGGCGATGGGAGATAATTTTTAATGGTTGTATTGAATGTTTTAGACCAATCATCAAAAAATAATTAATACTAGATGATAAATGTACGAACATTTTCTCGTGAGTTAATATGTTAAACAAAAATACTGGAATATACCTCCTTCATATAATCAGCCACATGTTCCCCCAAATTAATGACGTTATTTTCTTTTTTCAATAAAGTTAATTTGCATTCAACGTTCGTAAGTTAAGCAAAAAGTACCTATTGATACAAATAGAAAGACATGAAAATAGTATGTCTAACATTTCAGTTGTTTTTTTTTTTATTTATTTTTTGTTTTTTTTGTTTTTTCAATAAAACAAATTGACTGGGACTAGAATCATTGTATCTCTGAAGACAAAAGCTAAGTTTTTTGATACAGAAATACTAATATATTCATCCTTCATATAATCAGGGAGATGTTGACCCAAATATTGATGTATATTTTCTCTGTTCGCCCAAATTAATGATGGTATTTTCTTTTTTCAATAAAACTAATTTACATTCCACGTTCTTAAAGCAATATTTTCTCCAAAACTCAGCAAAAAATAACAATTTATACCTACGCAAAAAGTAAATAAATAAATAAAGCAATGACATGAAAGTAGTATAGGTAGTACACATCTAACATTTCGGTTACATCTATTTGAATGAAAAAAATGGCAACTTAGGAAGCACATAGGTCACTTATCGACGGTGAAACTACCAAACCACGTATCTCGGTTTGCGACGTCGCAGACTTCCTGTCATACTTTATTTTTTAAATGAAAAGCTACTTAACGTCCAGTCTTGAAAATTTCTGTGATTTTTCCTCTTCGTGCGGAGAAAATTCTGTGAAAATTTCAAGGAATGATATGGATTTGGTCTACTTCAAAAAAATAAAATGTGAGCGGAGATTTTTAAACACCGCAAACGAGATACGTGGTTTGGTGGTTTCACCGTCGTTATGATGCGTATTCGGGCATATGCGTAGAGTAAAAATATCATACTTTACGCCGAAAAAACGAAACTGAAAGTTAAATGCGTTAACTTCCAAAAACCATGCATAATCCAACGAAAATAAATAATTGGTAAATAACAGCTTTCTTGTATGCAAAGAAAAAAAATTAAAAATGTTAAAAAAGAGATGTCGACACAAAATTACATAGCCCCTTCAATTCTGAAGATACTACAAACGAACTGTACCTACCTTAAAATTTTCATATCCCAGAAGCAAAAGTTCCCATGACCAATATTGCTATCGCTAGCGATTGCAAAAACCAACTTGTTCAAAATTTCACGTAAAACACGATTTGCGCAACAGAAATTACTGAAATCAACTCCTAATGTTTCTTGACGCGAGAATTCAAACCTCCCGCTCATGGAAACGCAATGATCTACGCGAGTCAAATCGCGCACTAAACGCTCGACGTCTCTGTGATATGAAAATCTGGCAACCTCAATCTTAACACTTCAGCTCAGCTGTAGCAAGTTTTCATGGTTTGAACAACACAGCGTAGGAAATAAAAAGGGCTCGTTTGAGAGCCCAAACCGTTGTGGTACGCGATTGGACTCACGTAGAGTATTGAGTTTCTTGTGGCCGGGCAATTCAAATTTACCGTAACCAATGTAAAATAAAAACGTAATCATCTTAGTTAGGAGTTGATTTCAATAATTTTTGATGCAAGAATCATGTTCTGCATGGAATTCTGGTTAAAAATATGTATCCGAATGTTAAAATTCGTACCTTCTCTAGTGGTCCATTGAGGAGATAGGTGCACGAGCCGAAGGCCATTTTAACAGTCATTCTTTAAACATCTCCTTTCCTAAGGAGACCCCACCGCAACGATGAAATTCCCAAACCACGTATCTCGTTTGTGATGTTTAAAAACTTCCTTTGATGTTTTATTTTTTTTAAAAGGTGAACAAATTAAAATCATTCCTTGCAGTTTTCATAGAATTTCCTTCGCACAGGGAGAAAAAAGTATAGAATTTTTTAATGATTGAAATTAGGTAGTTGTCCATTTGAAAAATTAAGAATGTCAGGAAGCCTGCAACGTCGCAAATCGACATACGAGGTTTGGGAGTTTCATCGTCGATATGCCTTACACTGTAATAAGGGAAGTTTAAGATGTCATAACATACTTATTGTGAAAGCACTGCGATTGTTTAAAAGCGTTGGTTTCAGGAAATTCCATCAATAATTTTTTGTCCACCTGTTTAATCCAGTAGTTTACGTCATCGCGTAAATTAAGCTACAGTGACTTGGTCCAAGCGTTATATTTTAGTCCGTGCGTAAAATCATATTGACAATGTTGAAATGAGAAAATTGAGAGGGAACGAGGTGTTCGTTCCCTCGTTCGTTCATCTTTTCAAATTGTCATCGGAGAATATTTGGTTTTATTTCTATCCTTAAAATTTTTAATATAAAATATACCTTTTTTTTAAAATGAAAACTTCGAGAATGAAATTTACATTTTTAAGACGTGGTAAATATTTGTAAATTTTTTTTTAAAGCGATGGCATCGATATTAATCTCAATGAGCCGTAAGTGTGTTGAAAGAAACAACACATAAATGAAAAAAGACAAGAGGGGGAAAAAACCAAGAAGCACGAAATCTTTGGTTTTAACCCTTTTTTACATCAATCTTTTACAGTAAATTTTGAGCGTTCGATTGCGCGTGCACCACGCTGTAGCACAGTAAAAGCACAAAATATAAAATAAAAAATTAAATCATTAATCAAATTGAATCATTAAATTTGACACGGAACCACCTTAATATTTTAAAAAAAAAACACAGTATATTTTCCTTAAAACATATTTTTTTTTCATGAATGTAAATGAGAGTAATCCATGCGGAGTGTGCAAACATCTCAAAATCATAAGTTGAAAAACGCTGACTCCGCGAGTTTAAATATTAGAGCCGAACACAGAGCGGAGCGGCGTGCTGCCAGCGCGACACGCGCACTGGCGCCTACAAACCTAACAGGATACTTCACGCATTGCGCAACGCGTGAAGTATCCTGTTAGGTTTGTAGGCGCCAATGCGTGTGTCACGCCGGTTGCCCTCGCCCGCCGCGTCGCAGCGCGGCGTGCCACAGCACTTCAAGCAACTATTTCACAACAGAGGTGTTGCATAGTATCATACGAAATTGCAGGCATCCTTTAAGATTACGGAGTTTTCCTTGCAATATAAATCAAGATACTACGGCACAAAAAAAGAGCGGCATTCCAAAAACTCACTAACAATAAGTCCTCGCATCCACTTATATAAGCATAATTTTTGAATTTCATTAAAGGAAACAAAGATTCGATTTAGGCAGAAACACTCTTGAGTATGCGGTTAAGAAGATTTTATTTTGAATCAATAATAAAATATCTAAATGAAAGCGGGTCTCTGCTTCATCTTTTTATGTAAGCATCTTTTTATCCTTAAACAAGTATTAGTTTCTTTATTGATTCATGAGGAAATTTTCTCGGCGGTAAAATTGAGCATATTTCTGCTCGAATCAAGTCGTCTTTAAAAAATAGGTGTGCGGACAAAAGATCGTTGACAAAATGTCCTATAACCAAGGCGTTAACCCTAATTTAAAAAAAAAAAATAAGAAAAAACCCTGCATTAAACTTTAAAATTACATTTCATCTTAAAAAACCATCGATAGAGAGATTTTGAGACTCTCCTTGAAAAATAGAATCATTGGTGCGGAAGTTTGCTCTGATTATTCCACTGCAAGTTCCGAAGTGAATCAATAGTTTCGAAGGATTTAGGAAACTTTTGGAAAAGTGTCGAGGAAGCAGTGAGCAACTTTCGCCAGAAGATGCCACACCGAATTAGGAATGGTTATGAGTGCGGAATACGCGGGGTTAGCCCCAGTCTGACAGACTCGAAGCAGGTACAGAACTCGTAGCACGAGTCAGATGCGGGTGCAACAGAACTCGGAAGAAAAAGAAGAAGAAAAATATGATATAATGATGATGATAAAGATGAAGAAGATCAGAAAAGATTAAGGAAAAAAAGGAGGAGGGAGGAGAAGAAGAAAAACAGTGTAAAACTAAGAAAAGGAAGAAAAAACGGAAAAACGAGACACATTGTCAGAAAAGAGGAGGAGAGGGAAAGAGAAAGAAGAAAAGAAGAGGGAAAGAGAAAGAAGAAAAGAAGAGAAGGAAAGGAAAATGAGAGGATGAAAAAGAAAAAAATTAAGACAATTTTCTCTCTCTTCCCCTTTTTCTCTTTTCTCTCCTTTTCCTCTCTCTTTTCAAACTTCTTCCTCCTCTCATTTCCCTTTCCCTCTTCTTATTCTTCTTCATCTTCGTCTACCCGTGTCTAAAAAAGTGGCGTGGCGTAAATGAATGATTATTGATATTTCCCCATTTGTAGCTATGGTAAAGAATCGATTATTAAGGTGTTCGATGCGAAGACCCTGTTAATTGATCCTTTTCCATAGGTTCAAATGACAGATCAATCGATAAATCGCAAAACACGCCACGACGCCACCGGTCTAAAAGACTCGAGTCGTCCGACATGGGTAAATAGACGAAGAGAATCGAGCAGATATAGTTCATTCGGCTCGCGTGGCGCTTATTGCATGAGCAACTTTTGAAGGCGTTTTGTGAAAGGGCAGGAATACGTACCTCGACTGAGAATATCCGGCTGTTTGGGCTCCGGCTTGAGCTGATAGGAGATGATATACCGCTGATCGTCTCGGTTGATCAGCTCTAGTTGCTTCGTTTCGTGGTGCAGCTGATGATTCAGTTGCTGACGGCGTTTCGAGACGATCACCATGACAACCAGGACGACGATGCAGAGCGTCGCAGCGGCCCCGATCAGGAACCCGGCCATCTGTCCCAACCCGAGCTTCGAGCTCCCAGACGGCAGCCATTCTGAAATTAACATATGAATTTAGTATCTTCCCTCAGCCGGATGCCATAATAATGGACAGTAGCATTTAAATTGAATCCATCCCAATAATCCCGGAAAAAACCGTTGCGACTTCAGTATGACATAGAAATCAGAGAAAGGATTCTCAACTTTATCTCTCTCTTACTCATTACATCAATGACTTTCATCATTTTTCAACGTTTTTGTGATGGATTTTCACAAAAAATCCTCAAATTTTATGTCATTATTACTCAATATTAATACTATGATACGTTATGGTTCAGTTGGTTCTGTATACGTTATCACGACTGTTATTGGCTTTCGAAGACTCAAACTAGGGTTGCAATTTTACTGGCTTTCAAAATTACCTGATTTTCCTCCAAATTTTCAGGAGTGTAGACCCCTGAAAATTTGGAGGAAAATCCATTGGCGGAGATTTTCCGCCCCGCGGGCGAGGCTAAAGGGATTTCTTGAGGAGGGCCAGAGAAACCTCGTTTAGGGGATGTAGAGGACACTAAAAAAACCCTATTAAGAGCGATTTGCAAGAATTCCCCAGCTCCCAAGGGAAGTTCGGAGAATTTCCCTGCGCTCAAAAGGGGATCCAAGGGCCCTACCTCGGATACTTTTGAAAAATTGGGACTCATGAGCAACTTTGAGCTGTACTGTATTTATCAACAAATTGATCGAATTAACATTTCAATGGTGAAAAATATGTCACACACTCATTTATCCCCTAACATTTGTTGAGAATTTAGAGGAAGGGGGCAGCCCCCTACTCCATATCAGTCCCACCCATGGGGGTCTAGGAAAATAAAGTTTGTTCTTCGGCCATCTATATTAGAGATATCAAAAACGTAAAAGTTCGACTGAAACGATCTGAACAAGATTGCAAATTTTCGGCTATCCAAATTATAAATGCTCTGCCTTGGAACATCAAACAACAATTCCGCGATGGTGAAGTAAAATTATAAATGCTCTGCCTTGGAACATCAAACAACAATTCCGCGATGGTGAAGTAAAGAAATTCTTCAATTTACTAAGAAATCTCCTCTTGACCAAGGCATTTTATGATTTAAACGAATTCCTGACTTCAGCTGTTGAATAACATTCTACCAACGACCACTTAATTTAACATTTTCAATTGTAATTTATATTTTTAATTGTTGTATATTGTAATTCCTAGTGTTTTTTGACTTGTGACATAGCTCCAACAATGGGGCTTCCGTGTACGTAAATCGACGGTGAAACTACCAAACCACGTATCTCATTTGCGGTGTTTAAAAATCTACGCTCGCATTTTATTTTTTTGAAATCGACCAAATCAATATCATTCTTTGAAATTTTCACAGAATTTTCTCCGCACAAAGAGGAAAAATCACAGAAATTTTCAAGACTAGACGTTAAGTAGTTTTTCATTTAAAAAATAAAGTATGACAGGAAGTCTGCGATGTCACAAACCGAGATACGTGGTTTGGTAGTTTCACCATCGATATATAATAAATAAATAAAAAAAATATATGCTTCCAGTGACGTGGGTTAAAATGAAGGAGAAGCTTACCTATCCGCCTCTCGGCATCCCTGAGGACGATCTCCTCGAGGACGTAGGGCTCGCCTCGGCCCTTCTGGTTGGCGGGGTAGATGATGAGCTGGAGGATGTCCGGGATGTTAGTGAGGGAGGCCAGGTCCAGGTGGAAGAACGGCGACTCGGGGTTGCTCAGGTTCAGCCGAAGACGCATCGAGTCCGAGTCGACCGCCTCCAGGTGGAACGTCTGCGGCAAACCGCCGTCGTAGCCGGGGGCGCACTCCACCTCCAGCCAGTCCCCGGACGCGTTTACCGTCGAGCGCAGCGTGCAGTTCCGCACCGCCGACGGCCGCACTGCAACGAGAAAACAACATCAAATCAATAACACTTAGATGAAAAACCTCAGTGGAAAAAAAAAATCACATTGGATCTAGAGCCCAGACTCTAGAAAATATTGAAAAGAAAAAATACTCTTGATTCAATCAGATTTTTGCTTAAATCAAAAGGAAATCCGCTCAAATTAAGAGGCTTGGTTCTTGATATAAGCTTAAATCTGATTGAATCAAGAGTATTTTTTCTTGCCGATATTTTTAAGAGTCTGGACTCTAGATCCAATGATTTTTTTTTCCTCAGTGTAACACTTAAATGAAAAACCTGGGTGCGACGGTTTACTAGGTGATCACGGTTGAATCAGAACTATCCTATTTTACGGTCTAAAAGTCTAAGTGATGATGATGCCTTATTATTTTTTGCATGAATCTTGTGCAAGTGCACAAATAAGACGATTTTCAATTGAAATTATGTTCGTTTTCGATGAGTTTTTCTCACTGCCTTGACAATGGACCACTAGACAAGGTACGAATTTCAGCATTCTGATGCATGTTTCTTAACCAAAATTTCACGTAGAATACGATGCGCACAACGAAAATTGCCGAAATCAACTCATTACGAAGATATTTAATGATTCCTGATGCGTGAGTCCAAACCATCCGCTCATGAAAACTCAATGCTCTACGTGATTCACATCGATCGCTAAACGTTATCATGACAGTCTCTGCGACATAAAAATCTAGCAACCTAAATCTTGACGCTTTGGCTCAGCTATAGCAAATTGTTTACACTTTGAACAACACATGGTGGGAAATGAACATTGCGCGATTGAGAAGCTTGCTGAAACCGTTGTAATGCGCGATTTGACTCACGTAGAGCTTTGAGTTTCTTGTGAGCAGGCAGTTTAAATTCCTCGTAACCAATGTGTAATAAAAACGTTAATATCTTCATTAAAAGTTGGTTTCAGTAATTTTCGTTGTGAGAACCGTGTTTTACGTAGAATTTTGGTTAAGAAACATTGCTTTAATTTGTGCCATGTCTGGTGATCCATTGAAATTATGTTCGTTTTCGATCAGTTTGTCTCACTGCCTTGAAAATACTTGAAAAACGAATCAGGCAACTATACTGCGGGCTGACTGTTGAAATTGATGGACAAAGCTGTAGACAAAGAAGACAAAAGGAATATGGAGGGATCTTTTGAGCATTCGAACACTTAAGGTCCAGCTGCTGAGGTTTGGATCACACATCTGAAACTTCAGTTCTTACGTCTGAAGCACTTCGGTTTTCACATCCGAAGAACTTAGGTTCTCACGTCCGAAAAACTTCGGTTCTCACATCTGAAGTACTTCAAATGTGAGAACTGAAGTTTCAGATGTGTGATCCAAACCTCGACAGCTAGACCTTAAGTGTTCTGATGCTCAATCTGAAAACTTCAGAGATCCATATGACCTAAACTTCGGGTCCCACGCACGAGTTTTTTTTCTCCGTGTGGACCCAGTCGCTGAAGTAAAAATTGTATCTAAACTGTTATACTAACATTTCTCGAATCATCTAAAGTTTCTTGATTCTGTTGTCAGTGAATCAATCATTCAACCTTTATTTTCTTTTTTTGTATCAACAATTCATACTATACACTCTGCCGGGACCAACCTTGAAAAGAGAATCTTTACATTTTATCAAGAACTTGACAGTCCCCGAGTATTTAAAGTAATCGAACAAAAGTTCACCGACAAATGCAAGAAAACTCATGAACAGGCCAACGACAAGACCAATGAACCCCGATTGTAAATCATTCAAATCGAACGGACGTGGCTCCGAGCTCTCCTCAGCGTAGGACACGCCCAACTCCATGTTTTCTTGAGCCTCCTCTAAAATCCCTCTAGCAAGTCCAGCTTCAATGTATTGAGCCATTTTTTGGTTCACCTTATCAAAGAAGAAAGAATTTTTCGCAAATGTAAATATCATCGGATACGTCATGAGACACTCACGCATTAAATGATACTCATGTCCCTGATCGTTCATGTAATCTTTCAAGCGAAGATTTTTTTTGGGCGTTGATGAAAAAGGCACACTCAAGACAATGGCATCGGTCTCTATAATCGAACGCACATTATCTTGAACCATTTGTAACGCATTCCCAAGATGCGAGTGATTGTGCAAAAAGTCATGAAAAGGATCAATCCTATTGGGGGGACCTACGAAGTAAAAATGGCTGGAAAGTAGCTCTGAAAACAAATATGCGAAGTAATAATACAGGTTGTCTACCAATTTTGCCCGTAATGCCTCAGACTGGTTCAATTGATCAAACAGACTCGTCTCAAAATTTCGGTGCTCAAAAGTTTGGATGAGCATATCAGACTCTTCTAAAATTTTTAAAGTGTCAATTTCTGGATACAAAACTCTATCACTTAGTAATGTTGTCATGCCGCTCAAAAAAACGGTAGAAATTATAATCGTAGAGAAGCTAAAAATTAAGAACAGGACTTTTCCTGTGAACAAACGACCGAGATGTAAAGATGGTGGGCTCCCACAAATGAAGTAAGCGTACACAGTCAACAGGGAGGATGTGTCTCTATAATAATCCACTTCTGCTTCTGTGTAGAGTCGAGGAAACAATGCGTACTGCGAATACTGGAAAAAATATTGCATTACGGCAAGTGACGCAATAGTTACCGAAAAGAAAATCCAAACAACTGGTGAAAAACTCTTGAAAATCACCAGACCTTGCGACATGTAGCCGCTATGCGGGGTGATGATGCACAAAGCGCTTGTATCAACACTAACGGAAATATCGAATTTGGAAAGATCAGTTCCCTCCAAAACGATTCCATTTGCACATAAGACCAAACTGGCGTCGTATCTCATAGGGTACTCGCTTTCCCCTGCCTTTGTTGCACTTCCATCAGCAAGTTTCAAAGTGCAATTCACAGAGTGTTCTAAGTGCTCGAGTACAGTTGTATAAAAGCTATGCAAATCACACCAATCATCTTGTCTCGCTGATTGTAATTCTCCTAGTTTGGAGTAGTCATCCCATAATGAAACGGGTTTTTTATGCATGTTTGTCCAAGAGAAATCGAGAAAATCCTGATTAATCTCGCCCCCGTCCTGATAGAAAATGAGGCTTTCTGAGAAGGGGTCGTATCTTTCGCAGCTATCTGGGTGGCAGATAACAGTTTTTTGGCCTTTGAAGAAGCGCCAAAAAAATTTGAAACAAATTTTAAGAGTACGATTTTTGCCCGTTTCAAAATTCTGAATATTTGAATTACTGAGTACTTTCGTCGTGGATTCTCTGATATTTTGGCCGAAATTTTTCAAAAGGAAAATAAGGTGGTTCCCGAAATTCCAAATTTCGTTGCTGTAGAATCCGCGAGTTGCGTTGAAAACTGAATCACTCAGAATTGAAAGATCTTTTAGTTCGGTGGATGTTATACTAATTTCATTACTACACCCTTCTTGTGACCAGAAATGATGAAGTTCGCCAATTTTAATGCAATAACGAGGTAAAGTTCCATCCATTTGATGCTCATTTGATACAGTGCTTTTTGTGCTTTGTTCCAGACCTTTTCCCTTTTCAGACTTCGGATCTGAAGATTTTAGATGTGAAATTGTGTAAAAAATAAAGTCGAACAGCTCATCAATGTCATTAAAATTGAAAATGATATTTTTTTTCTGATCATTGAGCATTGAATCAGTCATTTTTCCGTGGTGGGTTATGGAAATGGTCTGAATCGAAGTTTCATGCAAGTCTTGAATAAAATGCTGAAATGATGGATCTGAATCCAAATCTACCGTGTAAAATAGCTTTAGATCGGTTCTATTAGCTATGTTTTGACATAAGTTAAATGCCAATGAATGTAGCGACTCCCGCCTGTCTTCCATTGGCTGTTGAAAGCCGAAACATCTCGAAAAACGAGGAATCGTCAGAGAAATTATTAGTAGTATCAAATTGAAATACCCATGTATCCTCGAACGGAACTTCACCATTATCACACTTCAAAAAGAGCAAATCCAAGAGAACTACTTTCGAAATATGATCCACTTTTTTACAGAGAACGCGAGTCCTACACAACACGAATCCCACCCAATTTTGATTCTGAAAGCGTATGTATTCGGGATATTTTATTTTAGATCTACTAAAGTCAAGCCTTATTGCACGTCTGAACAAGTCATTTGATAACGGTCCGAATCACCCTAGGAAAAGGTGACCTTCAGTTGTCCTATCATGACCCTTGACTATCGATTCTGTCATCGTAAATCAGGAAAACCGCAATACTTGCATTCATCTTAACCTATATAGTCCATCAAACTTGAGCCTTTTAGAGTCGGGCTTCCGTCTTTTAAACTAGGAGACGGCTGAAGAGGAATAAGCATGGAAAAATAAAGGAAAAAAATCCCAAAAAAATCTGATACTCGCATTTTCGAAACGGGGATCAACTCAGGGGATAACTCAGATCGTACGATTGCAAGCGCCCGTTTATTATTTGGACTGCATTTTGCAATTTGGACCTGTAAATTATGGCTTATCTGAAAAAAGACTTATGTGCATAGGAAAACTGAAAGCACCTACGTTGTTTTTAAACCAGGCTAGAATTTATAGTTCCAAATTGCAAAATGGAGTCCATTTTGCATTATGGAACTGCTCGCTCTAGCTCATTTTAGAGGAAACGTATCGACGGTCAATCTCACAGTCCACTCATCTCGGTTTGCGACGTTGCAGACTTCCTGTCATACTTTGTTTTTTAAATGGAAAACCACTCAACGTCAACTCTTTTCCTCTGTGCGTAAAGAAAACCGAGTGAGAACTATAAGGTATGACTAGTTGCTTCTGCTTGCTTCGCTCGCCTCCGTAACTAGCCAGGGGGCGGAGCCCCCTGGACCTCCAAACGCTCGCCTCGAAACCTCACCCAAAAACGGTGTTGAATATTCTTTCGAAAAGTCGGGGATGATGGGTGGGGGGGGGGGGGGGGGTTTGACCTATTGGCATCAGACACTGTTCAAGGAAAAATCATCAGCCAAAAATTTAGGTTAGGATTTTCATTGTTCTCGTACAGACAAATGTTACAGATTCTATCAGAAGGTCGGAAGTGGGGGGGGGGGGGGAGAGGTGGTGGACAAAAAATGTTGCATCTTGCCACAGATTCTAGGTGCTATGTGGCTAAACGAAATAAAAAAAATTAGTGTGGCAAAGTGCCACAAATTATGTTGCAGTTAGCGACATGACCTAAGGACAAAACGACGTATCCCCATTGCAGCGTTACCGAACCTAATCGAAACGAACATGACCTAACCTAAGGTATTATGCGTAGGAAAGCAAAACGCCTTCAATTTTTTGAACGCAATACGGACATCCGTCGAGGTTGTTTAGTTGTATCAAGGCGCCGTAGCAAACGCGTCCCATTGTTTAACGTTACAGACGAATAGAAGGTGAGAGAGGCCAGTCATAATGCCTTCAATTTTATACATACTTATTTTCGGGCAAAATGAGAGACGACGTTTCTCCATTTGCGACGTTGCAGACTTCCATAGAACTTTTATTTTTCTTTCGAGAAACTGGTCAACATAAAACTTAAATTCTCCATGATTTTTCGTATTCGATAGCAGAAGATTTGGTTCAAAATTTACAGTCGTGCATTTGGATTGTTTCTCATGGAAGAGATGGATTAAGAACGGAAATTTTGAAACACCACAATGGAGATACGTGGTTTCGCACTTCAGTCGGACCGATACGGCCTTCCAACAAGCTTAAATAGTTGCATCAAGTTCCCGTCAACGCCGACCAACGTTTGTCGATCGAATCAACTACAGGTATTATTCGTACGAAAGCAAAACGCCTTCAATTTTTTGGACGCAATACGGACATCCGTCGAGGTTGTTTAGTTGTATCAAGGCGCCGTAGCAAACGCGTCCCATTGTTTAACGTTACAGACGAATAGAAGGTGAGAGAGGCCAGTCATAATGCCTTCAATTTTATACATACTTATTTTCGGGCAAAATGAGAGACGGCGTTTCTCCATTCGCGACGTTGCAGACTTCCTTAGAAATTTTATTTTTCTTTCGAGATACTGGTCAACATAAAACTTAAATTCTCCATGATTTTTCGTATTCGATAACAGAAGATTAGGTTCAAAATTTAAGGTCGTAAATTTGGATTGTTTCTCATGGAAGAGATGGATTAAGAACGGATATTTTGAAACACCGCAATGGAGATACGTGGTTCCGCACTTCAGTCGGACCGATACGGACATCCAACAAGCTGAAATAGTTGCATCAAGCCCCGTCACCGCCGACCAACGCGTTTGTCGATCGAATCAACTACAATAATTTAGCCTAACCTAACCCAACCCAACCTTACCTAAGCTAAGCTAACCTTGCCT
This sequence comes from Bemisia tabaci, assembly GCF_918797505.1. Lineage (NCBI taxonomy): Eukaryota > Metazoa > Arthropoda > Insecta > Hemiptera > Aleyrodidae > Bemisia > Bemisia tabaci. The sequence goes on from NC_092800.1 coordinate 32,255,121, forward strand.
AAATTAACATAACCTAACCTAGTTAGGTTACATCTGAAGTACTTCAGATGTGAGAACCGAGGTTTTTCGGATGTGAAAACCGAAGTACTTCAGATGTAAGAACTGAAGTTTCAGATGTGTGATCCGAACCTCGACAGCTAGACCTAAAGTGTTCAGATGCTCAATCTGAAAACTTCAGAGATCCATATGACCTAAACTTCGGGTCCCACGCACGAGGTTTTTTTCTTCGTGTAGGATCGCTCCATACCCCCTATATATTTGCTTTATCTATAGTTTTGTCTATCAATTTCACCAATCAGCCCGCAGATCTGAGAGCGACACATCATTGGCAGCATAGAGCGGAGCATTGCGAGTTCACGCGTCGCGCCATAGCGCCTTCAATTCTGCAGCTGCAACACGGGCATCCATCAAGTACGAATAGTTGTATCTCTGCGCCGTCATCAACGCGTATCCTTTCACTTGCTCTATTTCCATGGTGAGTTTGTTTCCTTCTGTATTTTCTGTACTGGTGCTTTCAGGCTACGTGAGCAATACCGTCACAGATAAGAGAGTCGCAATTTGGTCTCGTTTATTAATTAAATTCCCAAATTGGAGCGATATCTCACTAGCAGCATAGAGCGGAGCATAGCGAGTTCATGCCTCGCGCCATCGCGCCTTCAATTCTGCAGCTGCGACACGGACACCCATCAAGTACGAATAGTTGTATCGCTGCGCCGTCATCAACACGCTTCCTCTCCTTTGCTCTATTCCCATATTATATTTGCTTCCGAGGCGTTAGGAGGGAAAACGGCAGATTCCAGATACGGTCATTTTTCAAGAGAACGGATTTTCTGAGAATATACAAAAGCTGAATAGTATGTGTACAACATTTCTAATTATTTTTGAATTTTTCGCCACATAAAATTCTTTCTAATTCAATTTTTTTTTGAACCTAGTAAATGTGGTTAAGTAAGTGCTCAGTCCAGAGAGTCAATTACTGGAAAGAGAGTAGTAATAATCTTTTCAAAATGCAACTTGCGTCCGTGTAACGGGTCGTTCTATCGAAGAACGGCCAAATTACACCTTCCGCATGTCTAATATTTCTCTCCATATAAAGTGTTTGAAATTATATAATAAGTTGATTTAGGTACAAAAAATCAGACGTTAGGGTCCGTTTTTCAAACTTCGGATTCCGGATTTTGCTGGAATATCGACGCCATATTGTACCGACCTACGTCACAGGGTAAGCAATCCTCAAGATGCTAACACCTCCTTTCTTTCTCTATGCATTTTCCTTCGGCAGCAATACGTCCATATCAGTGTTCGAAACTCACCTTTGAGTTTTAGGAGCCATGTGGCGCATCAAGCCCGATTTTTAGGCGCCATTGAAGATTTTTTAGAGGCCAAATTGACTTTTTACCTATATATTACGGCGCATTTAGTGAAAATTTAGACGCAAGATGTTTTCGTAACAGAACTAGTAAGTAGCTGTAGCTTGGGGAAGACAAAAGCACTAAGAATGAAATCGTGAAGAATAGAAAAAGCTTTCACTTGTAGTGCTGAAAATTCTGAGTTTTTTTTAATTTAAATGGACGTATTTCTATCAAACGGAACTAAGTGCCAATTTGAGTTCCTTTTGAGGAATTTAGAATCCCGGATAGCGCGTTCTGTCAAACGGACCTAAGCGCCAAGGAAAAGCATTGCGAGTGTAGGATGGAATAAGCCGGACGCCCGATTCCGCCGCCAATCCAAGCCCCCCCCCCCCCCCCCCCTACCTTCCTCACCGTATGGCGCTATGGTCTGTTTGATAGAAATACGTCCAAATAGATTTATTTTTCTTTCTTTATGTGACTTCCTGTGACTTTATGTGAAAATCCAGATTTTCATGGGCCACTTTGGCGGAGAACCTTCATTTTATAGGCGCATTTGGCGCGTTGGCGCCTGTGAATTTCGAACACTGGTCCATATTATCAATAAGATCATTTTTTCAAGAGTCAAAGAGTTCGATTTCGAACACAGAAGTCGGAGATACTGACCTGCAGGTACGATTTGGAAGACACAAGGATCAATTTGTTTGCCTATGACGTTGATGCCGCGGCAGGTGAGGGTGCCGTAGTCCCGCTCGGAGGAGGGGCGGTAGAGGAGCTCGTTGGAGCTCCCGTTCTCCGGGCGGAACTGCCCGGCGGCCACCGCCCAGGCCTCGCCGCTGTTGCGGAAGAACCACTCGAAGGAGACCTCCGGCGGGTCCGCCATCACCACGCACCGCACGTGGATCGACTCGTGCAGCGACGCCCCGATGATCGTCGGCGTCTCTTGCGAGCACACCGGAGCGACTGAAACACGCAAAAAAACACACTTGTCAGAGCATTGTTTAATACACGAAAAAAAGGAGTGAAATTCGTGTCCTGAAGCGCGAGTCCCACCAGCGGGCTGATTGTTGAAATTGATAGACAAAGCGATAGACAGAGAAGACAAAAAGGATATGGAGGGATCCTATTGGTGGAGGCGGGTGGTTGCAATGGACAAAGGATGTGGGTAATAGACTAACTAACGGCAACCCACGAGAGACCCAATAATTGGTCCGTCATTTTCCCTCTTAGTCTATAAGAACCATCCATTTCAACCAATAGGATTGCTGCATACTCCTTATGTCTTCTCTGTCTTTCGCTTTGTCTATCAATTTCAACAATCAGCCCGCAAAGGCAGATAGAGACCCTTAACTGCTATCTGGTAACGGCGAAAGCTTTTACTTCACGGACTCGAACATTCAACAGTTGACTTACCTCCTATGCAGAATGATCCAGGGTTAAACGGCCAGACTACAGGTGCAAGTTCTATGGGTCAAAATAAGACTTTTTTGTTGTATAAATTTTTTTCTAGAAGTGCCTCCAGTCGTAGCTACAGCCCTCCAAAATGGAGATGTTGCATGTGTGAGGAATTTGTAATTTGACTATTGATTCTTATGTAAAAATTCGCGAGTGACACGATGGTGCCACTGGTTTTCTCTGAAATCAACTCCCAAGCTCAAAAAAAGCTCTCAAGTTAAGGCCAAAATGGCGGGGATATCCCACCCTACCCTGAGAGTCCACCTCTACATCAAGACAAACTCTCCATGCGAAGATAGGGAGCAAATACATTAGCAGTGATGCCGTGTATTCAATTTTTGAGTCCCCAAATAAAGTGGCAGCCCTGTCAATGTATTTGCTCCCTATCTTCGCATGGAGAGTTTGTTTTGATGTAGAGGTGGACTCTCCGGGTAGGGTGGGATATCCCCTCCATTTTGGCCTCACTTCAAGAGCTTTTTTTGAGCTTGGGAGTTGATTTCAGAGAAAACCAGTGGCACCATCGTGTTTCTCGCAAACTTTAACGTATTAAGAATCAATGGTCAAATCGCAAATCCCTCACACATGCAACATCTCCATTGGTATCCTGAAGCGTGAGCCCCACCAGAGGCAAAGAGAGACCTCCATCGAAAAACAAACTCCGGCCGTAGACGCCGTACTTACGGGCTATATAGACATTCTTTCCGCGCTCCTAGCTCAGAGACCGAAATTTCCGGGCGCAGCACCCGGAGCAATCAAAGCTACGGCTCTAGCACCCGAAACTTTCGGCATTTAGGCCCGGAACGGACGGTATGTCTGTATAGCCCGTTTTCTTTCAGTGCTCCATTGCTATCTTGGCAATCGTGAAAGCTTTTAATTTCGGAACTCAGAACATTCAACTGCATGCTTAAAATACATTGCAAAAATTGCAGTAAAACGCAAAAATTGCAACTGCGTAGCGCATGGACCCATTGTGCATACCGTATGAACAGTAAGTTCATACACCTGCTTTTCCATACACAATATTCTGCTCTAGTCGTGAAAGCCAGACCGTATGTGCGAGCAGTTTACCTTAGAGATTTTCCGAGCAGTCCATACTGCTCTGGACTAACTCCACATAACCATTTTTTTCAGTGTGTTGACTTGTCTACTGTGTAGGTGGAGGTTGAAAAACGTGTTTCGGGTACTTCGTTTCGCACACATACCAAAATTTGGCTTATCACGTCACCCGAAGCCTATCATCCACCCAGTAGGAAGGTCAACATACGAAAAAAGAGTGATGACCGGCGCTTGCTGATATGGCCTGGTTACACGCTCAAATACCCGTCAAATTCCGATCAAAATAATGACCAAGATGGCGGTCGAGAGTTATCTAGATTGATGAGTAAAATTAATTAAAACAGCGTGTTGATTGAAATAAGCATGAAATAAGCACGGTTGAGTGAAAATCAGATGAAGGATGAGCCCCACAGCTCCATCATCTACCATCAAATTTTTACAGGCCGCAGACATTTGATGGTAGATGGTGCGCATCAGTCACCAATTGATCGGAATTTGACGGGAATTTGATCGTGTAACCAGACCATTCATTGTGCATTTGAAAATGTTGAATTCCCGAAATTAAAATTTTCCACCTGAAGACAAGAGAAAAGTGGAGGGTCTTGTCTCTGTGTCCCACGCACAAACTAGAGACTTCAACGCCGCTCATCGATGGAATGATTGTTGACTGTTGCCTTTCAAAGATCGTCGACCCGACGATTTTTGGTCACCATCCAAATAGGTGGCAGAAATATAGGTACTTAGGGTACTCTACGGTACGTAGAATGTATATTCTGTCTATGAGAATGGAAAACCGCGAGGAGAACCCGTTTTCTGCGCGAAAAAGGGGTCAAAGAGACGCGGCCGCCACAAATCTCGAGGATGTGAGGAGGGCCAGCCCCCGCTCGACGCGTTGGCGGAGGAAATAAGACATTAAGCACTGGAAGTGGAGGAATACGGAAGGCGGTCGTTCAACCACTAATCCTTCTCGCTCCTATCTTTGGACGATTTAGCGGGCACCCGTATCGGCGCCGCCGCGCCGGAATACTTCCGTGCTGAGGAAAAACACCGCAAGAGCCTTCCGACGTTGCCAGATCTCCTTCACTAAAAACCGAATTCACTTGAAAATTTTTGAATATTTTCTTCCGAGTTTTTCAGATAATTTAGTTCGCAACTTAATCTAAAATATCTGAAGATTTCAGGGAAAAATACACTAAAAAAAAATTCTCGGCGTTTTTACCAAGGTCCGTTGGTACCTTTACCATCTCACTTTTTTTACCAATTATTGGTAATTTTACAAAGACAGGCTGGTAAGCTGACTTAAAAACCGGGATTTTTACTATTTTTTTCAGGTAAGAATACCACTTTTATTCGTAATCAATTCCCGGTAACTTTGCCATTTTATCTCGGTAATTCTACCACAGTCGATAAAAAATATTGGCGTTTTTACCAAGGTCCGGTAAAATTACCGAGAAAGTCAATAATTTCACCGAGATTTCTCAGTAAAATTACCAATTCCATAAATGGTAATTTTACCAAGAAAAAACTGGGATCAAATAGAACCCTGAATTCTTGGTAATTTTACCCTTTTCTTAGTAAATATACCGAGATTTTTTTTTTCAGTGTATGCAAGGATGTCGTCAAAAATCCATGTTTTATCCGGAGGAATTTGGCAACTCTGGAGTGTTGATACGACCTTCTTCCCTAGTGCGGCAGAATAGGGAATCGCACGCTCGTCCGGGGGGTTGAAGTAGCCTAATTTAAATTCATGAATACATTCTGCATATCTGGGCTCAGCTCGGCGGTTCGCAATTTATCTTGCCCGGGCAAAAGTCGCCAACCTGTTCTTAAAATTGCACCGCTGGCATTTTTATCTCGGCATCTCCCCGCTTAATGGAAGTGCCACTTTTCTCCGCCCGCCTACCGTTGGCGCCTCCTCTCCGCCCACGTATCCCGATCTTATCAACGCCGAGCCGTTCCCACGCGAGATTGACACCGGGCCAAGAGCTCCCCGAAAATTATTTCTCATGGGGTTCGTTCCTGAATTATGTAGTCTCAAGGGCTGGGGAAGGTGTCGAGAGGAGGGTTATCATACACATTTTTACCTGAATTTCGCAACATTTAGGAAAAAAAGACACTGATTAAAAGGTAACGGGCTGTATAGACACACCGTCCGTTCCGGGCTCAGAGACCGAAAGTTCCGGGTGCTGGATCCGAGGCTTCGAAGGCTCCGAGTGCTACGCCCGGAACTTTCGGTCTCTGAGCCCAGAACTTTCGGTTTCTGAGCCCGGAACTTTTGGTCTCTGAGCCCGGAACGCGGACGGTACGTCTGTATAGCTCGTAAGTACGACTTCCACGGCTGGAGTTTTTTTTCAGTGGATGCGAATTTACAACGCCATGTAGTAGAAAGTATCTTAACTAAAGGATGTGATGTAGCACCTGAAGAGACGGATACAGGAAATGCTAAGAGCCAAATGGATGGATGAAAAAATTGATTATTTCTGAAGGAGGTTGGCAAGAAATTCTAGGGAATGTCCCCAATGAAAGGACTCTTCAGACCATGGAAGTCGATAATGATACCGTATTCGACGCCATGACCAAACAGTTTGTCTGTTATGCACAGAGACAAGATACCTTCCACTGGTATCTTGGCAATAGTGGAGGTTTTTACTTTTGGGACTTCAACATTCAACTGTTAGCCTACCTACTAGATCGATGGTTAACAACGTGTTGAGAGTTTCGTTTTGCCAACAAACCGAAGTTCGGGAAACTTGTTTGGGTCATGACGTCACCTGAAGCTCATCATCCACCATGTAGGTAAGTCAGCAGCCGAAAAAAAGGTTTAAGACTGTTGCGCCCTCATAATTGTCCGTAAGGAAATGTTGAATCCCCGCGAGTAAAAGCCTCATCCAACTATCGCCAAAAGGCCAGTGGAGGGTCTCTTGTCTCTGGGTATGTATGGTCATTGGTCATGTAAACAGGATGACGAAAAAGAGGCTGCCAAAGGAGGTGCTTGATTGGGTTCGATGCTTGGCTGGGAGAAGATGAAGGGAATGACCAGTGAAAGGATGGAGATAGGGGCTTTTAAATCAACTTTCTTAAGTTTTAAAAAAAATTAACTCTCCTCAAGGTGCCGAGGAGGGCGCCTTTACTACACCCTAACAGTAAGCTTTCACGCGCCTCATTCACAGAAATGTGAAAACGTGCTTATAGCTAGCCCACGCGCGTGTAGTAGCCGGCAGTTGCGCTAGTCCCGTTCTCATTCCGGGGATGATTTGCATTTGAAATCTCGGGCACGGCCGCCGTGATGTTGCGTTCAACCGTTCTGAAGGGGCCATAAAGTAGCGAGGAGGATCCGGCGCTCTAGTTAGCCGAAGCAATCACGTGATTTGGCTGCTGCGCTTCCGGCGCCGGGCGGAAATTGAAATTAAAATCGTTCAAGGACCCGGAAACGGAAACGGCGAGGTTTCCCGAAAGTCTGAGCAGGCGAGTGTATTACACGGGCCGAAGGGTGGGGGCCGGGGCGGGGCGGGGGGGGGGGGGGGGGCTACAGGGCTTGAATGCCGAGATAACAAGTTGAATAAACAGAAAGAGTACGCCGCGTTCGGAAGTAAAACGCAACTATTTGCCATTTGCTGCTGCTCTGATAAGTTCGGCTGGACCAGCGTCGCTGCCAGAGTGAGCTTTTGTCATCGGGATAACGGACAGGCGAACATCAAAAACATTTTTTAAGGTGATTCGATGGACGCCATATTTCGTGTCAGAACGGCATGCGATATATCGCATCAATTGGTTCCATTTTTTCAGCTACTCGTCATTTTCCTCGAATTTTGAGATCGCAATTCTGTTGTCAGGAGACTAAAGCACTCACTTTTACCAATTTTAACAAAGAAATTCAACGTAATAAAGGCGTGGTTTTTTTAGAGAGAAAATATCGCATTCGAGTGCAGTTTCGATATCCGTATCGAATGCGATGTTTTCTTTCTAAAAAAACCACGCCTTTTACGTTGAATTTCTTTGGTAAAATTTGTATATGGGTGCTTTAGTCTCCTGACAACAGAATTGCAATCTCAAAATTCGAGAAAAATGACGAGTAGCTGAAAAAATGGAACCAATGGATGCGATATATCGCATGCCTTTCTGACACAAAATATGGCGTCCATCGAATCACCTTAAGC